>NC_132806.1:19307215-19924651 GCF_048594095.1 Paramormyrops kingsleyae
CAGAGGTTTGTAGCCAATAACTTGATTTGCATTAGAGAAGGCGAGGAAGTAATACAGCTTGTATTTTGGTGGAAATGCACTGCATTTGGTGGAGAGGTCCATCTACTCATCTAAACCCTAGACAGGCTTTTTTGGGACAGAGATCGTCTGAGACCTCAATTGCATCCGTCAGGTTCAGTTGACCTCTTGCCCTTTTTAAATGTTGTGGAACACTGCAATTTGACATCATCTGTTCCATTTCTCTTATTATGTCTGCATCCATTGAGGTCAACTTTGAGTGGGCTGGGATTATTGGAGATGAAGGACTGTTTTATTATTCGAGCCTGAGCGCCCTTGCCGTATGAAAACATCAGAAGAAATGTAAAAGCCAGTTTAAATGCCTAGTTTTATGACTTCAATAATCATTTGTGGGATTCGGTGTAGTGCCTTAGCAAGAGAGCTAACAGGAAGCTATCTACTAATGCAGTGCATCCATGCCTGAAGAGTAACGGCAGGCACGTGACCACATTTTCAGCAAGTGGCATTTACTGACATCACGGCCTTTGCAGACTGTGCACACGTGTATGCAATTTCCTAAGTCCGTCGCTTGTGTAGTAATGCTGCAAGCAGAAAAGAAATCTAGGCTACGATGGCACATTGATTTTGTATTATCCACTTGAAATTTGTCTTCATTTGCAGCAAGACTCCAGGAGTCTGTTTCTCTGAAACAAAAGTTGCACACACATGTGCCTTCTAAACCACAAGCTGGAGATCCAAATACACCCCTAGGATTCAGCAAAAAAAAGGGGATGCAAAACTGAAATCAACTCGCATAATTATTTGGGATGCTTGTGTTTCTGACATTTTTATTTAAATCTGGGGTAGGATCTTATAGTTGGGGGATACTACTGCATCACCATGAGTATTTATAAGGTAGGCAAATGCAGCTACAGCGATTCCGTGTTTGTTGTTGCAAATGCGGAGGATCGATATGACCTTACCTCCTATGTCTGCTCCTTTGAAACTTAATTACTGATATTCAGCTACAAAGTCATCATAGCGCGGATGTCGATATTCATTGGGGATCATTACTGCCCTAATAAAAGGGGTTATTTACGGCATGCTCCGCTGACATCCAGCAGCGCTTGGGGAGCACTCCTCAGCCGTCTCGATTTGCTTCACCACTCTGGGAAGCGCTGACCTGAAAAAAGAAAAATTGACAGCAGGGAAGAGCCGGGAAGGGAAGAGGTGTGATCTGCAGTATCGCTGATTCTGTTCTGTGTTCATATCCTTTAGAAACACAGATAGCAGAGGGCAGTCACAAACCATGAAACCCCAGCCTCTATCTGCTGAATCCACTCACAATTCAGCTGCTGAAGCAAGTCTTAGGAAGCCATGAAATCAGTGCGATGAGCCGGATTTAGCGACGCTCGCCTTCTTGCCAGGCCTCATCACCATGGCAAATGTGATGGAAATTTAACGTAGTTTACATAGCAATCCAAGCGTTCTTCCAGTGGACACTGAAGAGTCTTGCCACATTTGTCGGTGTCAGGGCAGGTTGACGAGTCCCAGTCAGGGTCATTCCTGGTCCTGCATTGCAGCAGCTTCATAAGAGCATAAGTGGCAGGACTAGGAGGGAACAGCTCACTTGTCCAAACAACTTTGCCCAACAATGCGTGGCTTCCGCCTGGAGGGGACTGGTGATTGTTCCTGAATGCCATATGCTAACACGGGCAATAAATCGATACCATTCTGTGATTGAAATTGGTGGCCAGCCTCTGCCAGTCAGCCTAAATGACACTCAGTGGAAAACAATGACCCCTACAGAAGAGCGGTTGGCATTGCACCTGGATGCCCCTCCCACTTCACCCCTCCCCCCTCAATTAATTTGAGATCAGAAACTTAATGCGTTCCTTGACCTTTTATATCTAAGGGCCGGCTCTGCTATTTTATGGAAAGCTCACAGATGAATAAAGGGCTAGATTTATATTTTCAGATTTCTTTTACTATTCATACATGGTTTCTTGAGTATTAAAAGGTTTGGTAACACTGAAAGTTGTCATCTATAAGTCATCTATAATGCGCTGTAGATACCTTCATAATATTATAATGGCTGTATATGAATTAAAGATGCTTTGTACTGCATTATGAAGGTATCTACAGTGCATTATAGATGACAGCTTCACAAAGCATTAATAATGCATAACAAACATGGCTGTATTGTACTTTTTATAAATATTTATGTTTATAATCCTTTATAATTGCATTACAATGTGTTATTGATGTGTTCATGGATTCTTATAGACATGGCATTCATAGAAAGAGTTAAAAAGGTATTTAGCAAATAAATGTTCTGCTGTTTTTGTGTTGCAGAGATCCAAACAAGCCGGTGCCTCAGGACACCAAGTTCATCCATACGAAGGCCAACCGCTTCGAGGAGGTGGCCTGGTCCAAGTACAACCCTCAGGACCAGCTGTACCTGCACATTGGCCTCAAGCCACGTGTCCGAGATCACTACCGGGCAACCAAGGTGGCCTTCTGGAAGCACCTCGTGCCGCACCTCTACAACCTCCACGACATGTTCCACTATACATCCACCACCACCAAAGTGCCGCCGCTGGAGACCACGCAGAACTCGCTGTCCACCAAGCGGCCCAACGGCAAGAGCTGGCCCTTCAACACCAAGCGGCCGCCCATGTCGCCGGCCTACAACAGCGAGAACGGCAAGGAGCCCTGGAACGGCGACGAGGAGCCGGGCCCCCTCCTGGTGGAGAACCCGCGAGACTACTCCACCGAGCTGAGCGTCACCATCGCCGTGGGCGCCTCCTTGCTCTTCCTCAACGTGCTGGCCTTCGCCGCGCTCTACTACCGCAAGGATAAGCGCAGGCAGGATTCACACCGCCAGCCCAGCCCGCAGAGGCAGGCCAACACCAATGACATGGCCCATGCGCCAGAGGAGCAGATGATGCCGCTGCAGATTAACCAGAGCCACCACGAGTGCGAGGCCGGGGCTCCCCACGACCCCCTGCGGCTGGCCTCCCTTCCCGACTACACCCTCACCCTCCGCCGCTCACCCGACGATATTCCCCTCATGACCCCCAACACCATCACCATGATACCCAACTCGCTGGTGGGCATGCCAAACCTGCACCCGTACAACACTTTCACAGCAGGCTTTAACTCCACTGGCCTGCCACACTCACACTCCACCACCCGGGTATAGCTTTAAGGAGAGTAGGGGGTGGTAGGGTATTGAGGCTTGGTGGGTTGGGGGGGGGGGGGTGGTGGTGGTGGTGATGGGGGGGGCAGAATTTCTTTTTATAAATATTCTGGGTTAGGGAAGATGGGAGGAAAAGAACTGTAATTTAAAACAAATTAAAAACTTTTAACATGAAGAGTCGCAGAGACTCACTGGATGTCAAGTTGTTCAGAACTGCCAAATTGGAACTGCCTCTTCTATTACACAGAGGTGCAAGTCTATCAGCAGTGTTATTCTTTTCTAATAATCATTTTAAAAAGCCTTTTTAAAACGACTGTGGAGAAATTAACACTTTGTTCTCTATTAGATAACAAAAAACAAAGAGAAGTGCTTTTTATTTCTCATTTATGTCTGTTCTGGGAAAGTAGTTTAAAAACAACGGCCTCTAAGACGACATTGTGTATTACCTGTGTTGATATTATTTTCAATGCCTTACAAGAAAGCTTGTTGTTCTTCTGTTGATATTCTGACCTTTGATTCTTTGTGGAACGTGTGACATTCGGTTGTGGATGCGAGGATTTAAGGAAGATGTACGCAGGATGCACAAAAGGAGGATTACTCAGTGGCCATGTTGTTTGTTGCATATCCTTCAAAAGAAACAACCACAAAAATTATTTTCTCTTTTTTTCCCACCTACTGTATAAACAATCCGTCCGAAACAGACTCTGCCGAGACGGACGCTACCGCAGAGATGAGAACAATGTTACTGTGATTGTTTTGTTAAGAAAAAAAGTGCATCTTTTACAACAATTTATCTATCAGTCTATCTTATCTCTTCATGAAATGCATACCTGCACACGATGCCTTGTGCATATGTGTGTGTGTGCATGTGTACGGGTGCACCGGTTTTTGGGTTTGTGGAGCATCTGTGTGATGGGGGGCAGGCAAGGGTGGGTGTGGGGGGGGGGGGTTGTGGCTTTTATCATGATGTTGATTTGATTCACCACATGTAGTGTCCACTGCGTCTATGGTCTGTCTGTCTTTGCGGAATAGCACTTCTGTTATTTTTAAAAGTTATTACATCTAATTTTGCTTAAAACAAGAGAAAATAAATCTATTATTTTCAATGTAAGAAAAAAGTAGTTAAAAAAATTCAACTAACGGACAACTCCACTCAAAGAATACAGGGGCCTGTTTGCATTTAATAAAACTTCCACAGCATGTTGTTCAAATCTTTTTCTTTATTTCTCTCTTTCTTTCTTTTTCTGTTTTTCGAGACTTTATCTCTATTCCTCTTTCAAAATTTTGGAGAAAAACGGAAGGAGAAAATATGCCATGGAAGTTTTATTTATATACACACATATACACAGACACACACACACACACACACACACACACATATATATATATATGTGTGTGTGTGTGTGTGTGTGTGTGTATATAGGAGCTCTTTCACATTTTTGTAAGAGTTCCAGATATATCAATATGTATAAATATATTTAATATGCATTTATGTATACCAGATGTATACGTGCTGATTGTGCCGTGTGCCAAATTAGAGCCATCAAATTCGAAAAAAGCATCTTACAAAAAGTATTTTTTTGTGTAAATTGTTCTGTATCTTGATAAATGTTTGGTTTAGTTGTGTTTCTTTGGGAGGGGGTGCTTAATTTTCGACAACCTTTTGATTTAAGCGGGGTCATGATGTCGTCTTGGCGACTTGTCGAGGCTCTCTTTATGTTTATTTCTTATTTTGAGTTTTTCTCTGCACCCACTGGAAAAACAGGCTAAAACATCTGTGAGCTAAGCAGGAAATGAGTGTGACAGCGTGAAGCGCTTTGGCTGGTCTGGAGTCAGTCGAGGATATAGGTATTTGAGAGGTAGCAGCCCTACAAATGTGACAGCTGTTTCTAAGGCAGTTTGTAGTTTACGAGATAAAATTGAATCTCTCCCCAAGCCCATCAGTCTAAACACCTGAGGAGTGTCCCGGGGCGTAGTTTGCACAAGAAAGCGATTTGATTGGTGCGAGTGAGAATTGAGCGCATAGCGGGAACTGTGGCAGGTGAGACTCCATTAGGAGGGCGTGGCCTGACCCCTAACACACAGAAGCCCTCTCCTCCCAAACACATCGCCCAACCGCAGGGTATTCCCCACCCCACCCTGGTGTGCCTCTTCATCTCATCAGCCACACACCTGGGGTGCAGCACGCTGTCAAGTCAGTGTGTCTTATCAGCGTTACCAGTGGCCTGCTTGCTCACAAACACCCTTTCCGATGAGCTGAACAGGCCTGCAGATCGGCTCGGTGAAAGGCCGCGTCTCAGTCACACGTTACTCCGTGGCCCTGGGTCCGAGCCACAACGATCCCTTCGGCCCCTGCGTCTCTGTCTGCGTGTACAGCATGAGGGAAAAAGCCGACATTGATATGTTTATTTTTGCTATGTTTATATATACTTATAGACGGGAGACGGGGTCGGACACACATAACGCCGTGCACCGATGCGTGCTAAACTTGCATGCAAGAAGGATGCCTTCCATGACATTAGATTTGACTGCAGAGAGTGTCACATGGTGCGGATAATTCCGGAAACCATCATGGAGACTCATATGAATTTATTAGTCCCCCCCCTCCCCAAGAAGTTGCTGGGGGTGCTACTGTCTCAGGGGGCACCCTGGGTCGCCGTCGATCCCCACTCCGCCGGTGGTGGCAGTGGCGGCGGCTTATTATGGGCTGTTAGCCAAATGGGTAACGATTGCAGCGGAGGCAGCCTCGTCCTCAGACAGCTCTCTCCCAAGAGTCTGCTGCCACTGCTCGTGGAGCCCGGTTCCAGATCACTGCAGGCCAGCTGCCCGGCTCTGAATGCCCAGGGGAGGGACCAGGAGGATCTGGGAGGCTCTGAGGGACAGACAGGGAGGGGCAGGAGCGCCCAGGGAATGTGCTTATGGGACAGAAACGCTTTTGTGTGTTTATCTTTTTGATCTGGTTGGAAAGCTGAGGACCAAACTGAGCAACTTGGCTGTTCTGTTTAGTGTTTCATAGCTCCTTCAGTAAGCTATGGTATTTTTTGCTCCATTTTATCAGCTGTCCAGTAAGAGCCCATTAACAACATCAAATGTTATTGAGATATAAAGCAATACATAAAACACATTCTTCATAATCAGCTTCGATTCACCCTGATCCTGATTAATGGAGCGAGATCAAATGTCATGTCCACCATTTGAAATACTGAAGTCCATCTAAAGCAAAGCAATTAACATTCTGCATATATCAATTAACATTGTGCAAATGACGAGAATTAATATTCTAATAAAGACTACGGTGTCATTATTGTGTAACCATAACAAGACGTTTTTTTCAGTTGGAATGGTATTGTTGTACTTCATATTTATTTTGTTTGTAACAGTATAGAATCCAAATATGAAGCAGGGTCAGGATAGCTGATGAAATTAGACAGAGTGGGTTTATCACAGCGGGGAAATGTGGCGAATGGGTGGACAGGATTCCATCAGCACCACCTGGGAGCAGGAGAGCATGTGTGTGTGTCTGTGTGACGAAGTGTGTATATATGCTTGTTTGTTTGCATCCATAAGGAGCTGCTCTCAGGAAGGGGCTGTCCAGATAATCACAGATCATGCTACTCATGTAATTAGAAGGACATTCTAGCAGCGTTACAACTCACTTCCCTCTAACATGAACTTCAGGCCCCTAACAGACATTTTTTGCATTTGTGTTTCTGGAATTTTACACTCAGGATTCTTAGAGGATCCCCAAAATGCATTAGCCAAGGTTCGCTGTATGGAAGAAAGGCGTTAAGCATCTTACGCCTTTTTGTTTTATGCATCAGTACCAGATACAGCTCTGATAACCCGTCCAGTACGTCCACCAAGCTCCCCGTTTACGTGGTGGCAGATGCTGGGTGATTCTGCTCAAAAGTGCTGGCAGCGGCTTCCGTTTCACCATGCAGGCACCAGGGCTGGGCACGACGCCAGTGCACGGGGTAGTGCCGCCCAAGCGGGAGCGTCTGGTTCGCCGGAGCAGACCGGCAGGGGTCTGTAGGCCCGCGGAGTCACGTCTGCGGCGTCATGGAGCCTGACCGCCGTCCCGCTGCAAGGACGATGGCCGTGTCAAAATTGTTTATTTTTTTTTTCACGACCGTCTTCCACACTGCTACTGGCATCCCTACTGTAATGAAGAACGTATCGCGGTGCTTTTTGGCCCAGAATCCTCCACATGGGAGAGAAAATGCCTTGAACCCTCCTCCGCCTCGGGGGCTGGTTCGATGTGGCTGGCTAGCGCTGGGACAGGGTTCTGGAAGCAGACCCCTATCCTCTCCATCTGTTGGTGGATTTGTACCATCCTCTCTAACCACTCCCCTCCGGCACCAGATACGCATTGTAACTTGAGCGCCCTCGCTCATCCAGTCTGTCCTTTGCAGTGTGAGTCTCCCGTGCGCGGCTGCATGTCCTCAGAATGAGAGGCTGACAGAGACCGCACCAGAAATAGACCACAGATAGACCGCACCATAAATAGACCACAGATAGACCGCACCATAAATAGGGCAAGGAAAAAAAGAGAGGCCACCTCAGAGATATTAGCCTGCTTTTCATCTGGGATCATGAAGATCATTGTCGAGACATTCTGAAACTGAGAAAACAATTACAAAAATAATTACAAAAAAAAAAAAACAATTACAATTGTTTTTCACAGCAGCAAAGGTTTGGTATATTTTTCAGGTTTGTAAACATACTAAGCAACAGTACTGGAGCTGTGTGAATTACCTACCTTAAATATTTTGAAAAAATTTGTAAGTGACAATAAAGATGAAATCAATAAAAAAAATGGTTTGTGACTGCAGATGAACACTTTGGTTACATGTTCCCAGAGGCCAGACCCCACTTGAAATTTATGGAGTAGCAATTAATTCAGTAATCTTCGGATATCAAGCAGATTTTGTGTGGATACTACAAAATAAAGTAATGACAAGCAGTAAGTTTGTCGTGGAACATGTGACTATACTAAATGGCCAACAGGAAAATGGAAATGCATAACCAGATTTTTTTCCAGAAGAGAAGACCAGTGTGATGATGTTTTTACTGGGCTCACGTGCCATATGATCTTTTAGACCAGTTAGCCACTGGAAATGCTCTTTTTCCAGAGGTAAAATTGGACCCATGGAAGTGCAATCAGGTCACATCTATCTCAAGGTGCATCTCCAACTCAATGTGTTTTGACACTTTCAGGTGTCTTTTCAAAGACTCTCTAAGGTACAAGAGATGTTACACTACTGCATTAAGCACAGTGCACTGAATAACTAGCTAACAGGCTGTAAATAGACTTATCTTAACCACTGATCTCTGTGGTTCCAGACTGGCATCCCACCCCTGGTGCGCCTATGCTTTGTGCCCTATGTTGCAGGGATTCTGCTTTAGATCCAACCATGAGCCTGTGCTGGAGGTGGTTGGAAAATGAATGGATGGAGGATCTGGATTCCAAACTACATCATTAAAAATGCACTTATATTTAATCTGAATTACTCAGCTAATTGTGTTTATCAATTAGTTAAAGTAATAGTTTTTGTAACTTTTGTGGTTAGAGGGATTTTGACATGTTAGCTAAACAGGCAAACCGTGAGCTAGCATTGCAAATCTCCCATAATAAATGCAAAAATTCAAACAATACACATTTAGGAGATGAAAAATGTCCCCGTTTCAATACTATTGCAAAACAGAAGGCGATTATGCTAAATATATGGAAGAGTGTGAGTGTTGTCCTGCCCTAATGCAGTCAGCCAGTAGGGCGGTGATCACCACCTTTTGTATGATATTAAGAGTGCAGCGGCACTACTTCATTAACAAGGACATTAGTTAATCAAAAAAATTGCAGTTTTTGAACATTTTTATGGTGAAAAGGCGATGAATCAGCTTAGCTCAGCTGGAGATGTGATAAAACCACTGTAAAAAAAAACAGCTGCAAAAACAGTGGTGCAGTGATTCTATATTTATATTTTCCCCAAATGTCTCCACATAAATAGATCCTAGCTGCCTTCTGCATGCTGTTGTAATATACATAAGGTGCGCCAGTGACCATACAGCAACAGGGAATTAGAAGATTACGGCTGTTAGATGCTCACTGCTCCCTGGGGCTGTGGCCGGAGAAACAACTTGTAATGAGACTGGCCAGAATGCAGACTACATGGAAATCTATACACCGAGATCAATACCAAGTGTCCTGTCCAGTACTAGAGCTCAGGAGAAATGTATTGCCTACACACATATTTGGGAAAGGTGTGCCGACAAAAGAAGGAAAATCCATGAATTTTGTGAATTTTCCACTTATCAATGCCTTGGTGATGTATGGCCTAAGTATTGGGCAGTAAACACACAAATCATTCCAAATGAGCTCTTTCCAGCTAATGTGGCCCTACTGTAACATTGCCGAGATGTAAATACAGATGGTACAAACAGGCCATTAGGGAACCCCTTGATTTCCCACTAAGACTGCACAATTCTGTGTAAAATATGAATCACGACTTTTGGTGATTTTCCCTCTATTCCTGAGCAGTATATTTCTCTCGGAATTATTATTATTAGAATAATTCATTACATATTATCTTTATGAAGATGGGACAAATCAATATTTAGAGGCGCACAATATATCGGTTTACATGTTGGTAATGATATGTTTATTATTCATTATTAAATCTGGCCCCCCAGATTGATCCTGTGTTTTCCACAGCTGAAAAATATGATATAACGTCATTGTCCCAGTTTGCACCGGCCGGCTTGGAAGATTTCTCCACCAGCAATTCTCCTCCCACCTACTTGGCAAGTGATTCAGAGGTTACCTGGTTATCTGTATCAGTAAAATGACACGGTTATCAGAATCCATCAAAATTTCAACATCAGTGCACCACTATCAATATGATCGTTACTTGAGAGAGAATGTCACAACTTTGCTGAACAGAAACATACTCTTCATATTTAGCAAACAACTCATTTCCAAATGCAAGAAAAGCTAAACATAAAGTTGAACCTTCTCTGCTCTTTATATCACCTGTTTTTTTCTGCCCCTCTACCTGTCACATGGTGTAAAGCAGTCCTGTCATTTATTGGTACAGTTTAGTGAGATGCAATGGATCTCCATGCTAATGCATACAGAATCAGCTGAATCAGCGTCATGTAAAGATGAGATCGGGGTGTAAATCAAGATTGTGATTTTAAAATGATTAATCTGGCAGCCCCAGAATAAGACCACGTAGGGGTATAAAATGGATTCGCCATTTTAAAACGAATAATCATGCAGCCCTAGAACAAAATCTCATTGAGGTATAAACTGAGATCAAGATTTAAAAACAAATAATCACACAGGCCTAGAATGAAATTGCATTGAGGTATAAAATGAGATTGTGATTTAAAAACAATTAACCATGAAGCCCTAAAATGAAATATCATAGGGGTATAGAATGAGATCATGATTTAAAAATCATTAATTATTCAGCCCTAGAATAGAATCCCATAGGGGTATAGAATGAGAATGCGATTTTAAAGAAATTAATCATGCAGCCCTAGTCTCCCAGTGTATTTTTTTCAATAAGTAGCTGAAATTATGAAAAAAAAATAATCTTAGTGCTTACAAACCAGGATTTTTCAGGTGATTAATTTGAATGGTCATGTTAAACATGCCTAGGAATAGGATTGTGATTCAGAAAACACATGAAATGTGGGTGAAGTGCCTGATAATACAGGCCTACAAAATTCAATGACTTGAAAATTGTCTTAAATATTTCAACCGTTCCTTATGTTTTTTGCGGTGCTGAATTAAAAAATGACATCCATTTTTTCCCATCACGTAAGGTTTTCCCACAAAACGCAAGGAATAATCTAGAAAAAAATGCTCTGATCACCAGTAAGAATTTATTTAATCTTTACTTACATTACTTATTCCTTTCAAATTTTATGAATAATCTCCATTGTAAATTATTTTCAAGAAAAACATCCAAAATAGAACCAGTAAAAATTCATATATTCAATAAAACAGTATTTAAAAATGGGTTTCTACACATGCACTCAATGGTGTTTTCGCTGTCTTTCAAAACTTCTCTTGAGGCTTCTCCTTTAATGTCTTCTGCCCACAGTTTCTGCCCCAGTAATAGTCATGCTAATGTTCCACCGCCCCGGTACCTCCTTTCCAGTTCTTTGATTTCCTGATGGAACTGCTCGCCTTGCTCTTCACTCACCACACCCAAGTTCTCCGGGAAGTAGTCCGAAGGAGAGTGGAGGAAATGCAGCTTGAGGCTCATAGAACAACCCAGTTCTTCTAATTTTGTCAACATATTTTCAATGATGGCCGCAAAGTTTGGGTCCTTATGGTTACCAAGAAATTTGGTGACCACTTCCTTAAAGCTGCTTTTTCCTTCTCGTCCATTTTTGTCTCTAACTGTAGATCTTTCACCAGTTTGTGGATGTCAGGACCGATGAATACTCCCTCTTTCAACATTGCCTCTGACAATGCTGGAAACTTGTTTCATGGGTACTTGAAACACTCGCCTTCTCTTGATAGAGCCTTCACAAACTGCTTCATGATCCCAAGTTTGATGTGGAGTGGAGGCAGAAGTACTTCCTCTGGGTCCATCGGATCTGCCCTCACATCTTCTTGCCCAGTGATGGCTTCTGTCTCGACTGTCCCATTCACATAAGAAAGAGGGATACTTTGTGTATCCTCCTTGCTGTCCCAAAAATATAGAAATAACTTTTAAATCGCCGCGTATAGTCTACTCATGGTCCTTATATTTAAACTTTGACAGGATAAAGCTTAAATTCTCAAATACTCTCTGTGAGTATAGCACGGACATCAGGGAATTATAACAAACAGCCCAGTTGAATATAGCGATTTGTGGGAAAACGTTACGTGATGGGGAAAAAAACGGGTGTCATTTTCGGATTCAGCGTCCCAAAAAAGATAAAAAAGACTTTGGAAAAAATGTTTCCATTGCAGGTCTGTATAATCAGTGAAAGACCTTGGGTCAATGAGCCAAGCAACACACTGGCCCTTTGCTTGGTCAGCAAGACATTTTCCCGAAACAATCCCTACTGGTCCAGCGTAAGCACAAATTGTTTGCTGTTCTTTTCATGAAAGGTAATTCATTAACGTTTAATGTGGGCTGTGGCAGGTGCTGGTGAAGGTCAGAGACAAAGCTGCAACTCAAGAATGTGAACCCAATGGGAATGGTAAGACCTATCGAATGGTGGACACCAGTCAGTGGGTCCTAGTTACAGAAAATAGTGAAAATGCTGACAGAAACATAATGGCAACCACTTACTGTTAACTACAAATGTGTTTATGTCTGTCTTTGACATTGATTTTAAGGCTTGTCAAAAATTTATATGAAAGATTTGACTTTGATTTACATCAGTATGGAAGCCAGATTTCCCTTAGGCTACGGGATTGCAAGGAAGTGTCTAGGATGGAAATCTTGAGTTTATGACCCCAGACACAGGTGTGAAAATGTATACTTCCCAAAAGAATCCTTTATCCAGTCTGCAGTGTTATTGTTTATTGATCCAGAATATGAATTATAAATGCAACACAGTGAAACATATAAAACTGTCAGTGGGAATGAGCCACAGATTTGCAGATTTCTCTCCCTCTACACCAAGATTCTGGAGCTGTGGACAAATACCAAGTGTGGAGACTGTCCAGTTGTATCCATTAGGATATTGTACTTTATAGCTTCCAGGAAAGCAGCACTTAGCTTGATGCAGGAGAGGGTCAGCGACGCACTTGGTGTATAAATTTCTTGTCAGCAGTGAGCTAAGGCTGCATACAGACCAGAGAGCTGGAGCATGAATCATATTCTTCTGGAATTAATCACAGCCAGTCACAGCCAGTGGTTTGAGTCGTTTCCTGTTTGACAAAAAGGGGCGTGTCTTGTTTCTCCTAAACAACCTTTGTTGTTTTCAGAGAACACCTACTGTACTGGAGGGTTAAATGTGGGGCAGCGTGAGTGTTTTACGCAGATTGCCAATGTGGCCTGGAAGACTGGTGAAGCAAAACACAACAGCAGAATATGTCACCTTTGGACAAACATTAACCAAACTAAATGGCCTTTTTTTTGAATAAACCCATACAGATACAAAATGACATTTTGTATTCTTTTAAACATTCATCTTCTATTCACACTTAGGGGTCTGGGGCCCATGGATGGAAGGCAGGAGTTACCCCAGGATCGGGTGCCAAACATTAACACCTACGGGGAATGTGGCAACTCTAAATCACCTTAGCATGTTTTTGGACTGTGGGGTAAAATCATGACGAGGGTGGGAAGCGCAAAGACCCAAGCCCTGAGTATCAGTTCTGCAGATACAGACTCGCCACTGTAGGCCTGAAACGATTAGTAGCATTATTACGTAACTCTCTCCATCCGCCGAGCAGAATGCCTCAGATAGTCGCTTTCCATTTGGGCTCATTGTGGCATCTTCACAACTTCTGCAATATGGAAAAGGACTAAACACTTACTGTCTTTCCATGTGTCCCATACTTCTGGCCAGGCTCACCATTAATTCCTCAGCTTTTGTGTGGCAGAGGATGTGTTTCCCTCACTGTTTCCATTTGCCCCCTTTACTCTACCCTTCACTGTTTCCATTTGCCCCCTTTACTCTGCCCTTCACTGTTTCTGTTTGCCCCCTTTACTCTGCCCCTCATGGTTTCCACCAGCCTTGCCTTTAAGACTTATTCATCCATCCATTGTCCAACCCGCTTATCCTACTGGGTTGTGGGGGGTCCGGAGCCTATCCCGGAAGCAACGGGCAAGAGGCAGGGAACAACCCTGGATGGGGGGCCAGCCCATCGCAGGGCACACTCAGCCCATCGCAGGGCACACTCACACACCATTCACTCATACTGTACATGCACACCTATGGGCAATTTAGCAATGCCAATCAGCCTCAGCATGTCTTTGGACTGTGGGGGGAAACTGGAGTACCCGGAGAAAACCCCACGATGACACGGGGAGAACATGCAAACTCCACACACATATGACCCAGGCGGAGACTCAAACCCAGGTCCCAGAGGTGGAGACAACAGTGCTAACCACTGCACCACCATGCCGTCCCAAGACTTAATCAGCCTTTTTTAATTCTCTCTTTAGACTGCAACCAAGGCCTCTTACAAGCACTTTAAGTATATTTTTGGAAATTAAATTAATTTATCGCTCAGTCCCATTATCTCACAAGTCGTGTCACTTACATGGCACCTCTTATGCCATTAACTGTTTCAAGGGTGATGAGTGACCTGTTTACGTTTTACTTAATTTATGAATTTTTAATAAAGTTCTCAACTCTGTATATAATGATACAGAATACAGTATGTTAGGGTTTATTATGACATAATAGAGAATGCTGACAAAAAAAAACACTAATTTTTGTTGTATTTATTTAATTGTCCATTATGACGGCAAAATAATAAAATAAAAGGAATTTTTGATTTAAAAAAATGTATGCAGGGTTGATGCTTTGCTTGCTGAGATGGGTTGTGTTTGGTACTGCTGTAAAATCCTTTACAAAGATCTTCATTTTGACATCCCTCATTAAATACTTTGTCCGCCTTTGTTAAGTCCAGAACGGGGTTTCTGCTAAGCAAATGAATTACACAGTTGATAGCAGCAGTGTCCTCTGAGTAATATTTTGTTGCTGTAAGCTCCAGTTGATAACGGTTGGCTAATCATAACCTCTTCATCACTCTGTTTAATGGGATGAACAACACCTCCTGTTTCATTACTGGAAAAAACACGGGGGGAGGGGGGCGTTTTCACAGCGAAAGCCATTAGACTCACTGCTCCTATCGAGTGCGGCATGATTTCGCCCAGTGGGTGCACCCTCGCAGTGTCCTCCCTCTTCAGACCCTACCCGCCTCAGTTTGCTCATGGGCTAAACATTAGCTATCATTCTCACGCCAGTACATCTCTGCCCCATAACATCCACTTCCAGCATAAGCAGGAAGTTCGCAAACTGTAAAATCATTAAAAAATCTCCCAATCCGTAACAAACTGTGGTAGGGTGACCAGTTATCCGTCGTTATCTTTCTGCATCAGGAAACGTGATGGCGGTGAATGTCAGAAGCCGGGGTCATGTGTACACAAAACGGGTCAAGTTTGGAATAATGCGAGGATGCTACGTGTGCCTCCGCATCAGGCTGTCCAGTGCAGGAAGCGAGCAATCAAACAGGGAATCTGAGGAATGTCCAGCTTGTCTGTCCCTTAGGGAACGGCCCTTTAGCAATGGCTAAGCTAAGCCCAATCCTACGTACTGACTTTTTTATTCCAGACTAATATGAGTGATTAACCTTGTGGTCAAGGTATTGACTGGTAAACCCAAGGTTCAAGTCCCAGGAGAAGGTCACACTGTGTACTAAACCTGTGTATGTCCAGTGAAATTATCAAGCTATTAAGTGGGCACTTTAGATAAAAGTGTTATGTAAGTAACTGAAATGTAACTTTTGATTTATTGCTTCTAAAAGAAGCAATTGCCTTACACATTATTATGCAAAGATTATCGATAAATTTGAAATGTATTTGAACAGGAAGTATTTCCTCCTGATTACTTAAACACCTGGAATTTGTATGCATGTAGTCAGCTGGATAATTTGTATAGAAATGCAGCTTAGGTACAATCCAGACTACAGCCACAATAGTGAGAAACCCTACTGAGAATTTAGAACAAACAACTTCATCAGGCAACTGACTGTAACAGATGTCTCAGATTAATGAACAATCTTACAAATGGATGAATTAGTGATGCACGAAGATTGTACCATAGAGAATTTATGACAGAGTGAAGGAACTTATTAAGCAAAAATATTTATTACACACTAAATGTCGGCGGTGTGACTTAAAATGATGACTTGTTTATGAAGTCAGCTAACCGAAATCACATGAAGACTCGCAATGAGGAAGTGGTGCATTCAGCTATGGGAGGAAGTCAGCAAAGACTTTCAAGCACCCAGCTGCATTGTGGCATTTCGGAAAAAAACATCGGAGGTGACGTATCCAGTGGGGCTTTGGAGGCTGTGGGGTTACAAATGAGGTTAACACTTAGAGACCATGTTTTTAGTAGTTTATAAACACATTTATGACAAATATTAAAGCATTCATGAAGCATTATAAACATGGCTATAAATATTTATCAAAAGGCATGACATATTATAGCCATGTGTTATGCATTGTGAATGCTCTATGAAGCTGTCATTTATAATGCACTATATATCTTTATAATGCACTATAATGGTTGTTATGAACATTAAGGATGCTTTGTACTGCATGATGAATGTATCTACAGTGCATTATAGATGAGAACTTCATAATGCATAATAAACATGCCTATAATGTGTTACGGCTTTTTATAAATATTCATAGCCATGTTTATAATGCTTTATGGATGCATTATAATGCATTATGAATGTGTTTATAAAATACTAAAAACATGGCCTTAAGTAAGGTGTTTTTCAGGCGAGTCGGTCGAGACAGCCGTCAACTACACGCTTCCCTTTGAAGCACTGTTGCCTGAGTGACAGAACAACAAGAAACCATCTTCCGCCACTGCATATTGCTCAAAGTGTGACGCAAGCTGCACTTAAACATCTTGCAAAGGAGTGTGCCTGCAAAAAGAACAACAAAGCGTTAGCATGGATGGAGAACGGCCTATTCTCCGAATGCAAATTCACCTTGGAAAACCAAGAAAGTGCACATACCTCATGACCAATTAAGCTCATATCTACTGTAAGTGCTTACTTACATACTCTCACACCCTACAAACCTTATTCTCTCGACAAACGCCTTTCATACCCACAGATTGCATGCATAAATTAGCTTTTGCCATGTATTTATGCATTCACTATTGATTTAACAAAATCAAATGTAAACAAAAAGTATTTTTAAAGACATCTGGGTTGGCAGGAAACTTAATGTAAAGCCGTACAACACTATCTGGGGAAATGTGGTACATATGAGCAAGACAGATTAGACAAATGCAGTAAAATGTCCATCTCTATAAATGGGCAAGAGTTTGTCATTTCGAATTGAAATGTCAGTTATGCAACTAATAGCTAGCCATTTAACATAGTGATTTATTTTTTTTACTGGTGTCTCGTCTAGGGTGCTCCCAGTCTTACGCCCTGAGCCTCCAGGGATAGGCACCTGGATACATACTTGGGAGATGACTGGATGGATAGTTCTCTGATAATTTAATCATCCTCCAAAGATGTACCCGGTATTGCTCAATATTCTTATTTGGAACTTCGAAATTGCTGACCTTTATTTTCTCAGCAGTACAGATTTGAAAAAAAAATTACAAATCAGACAAATTTAACTGCAACAAACTGCAGACAGATTCCTACAGCGAGTCTAAACAGTGATAAACATCAGTATTGTGTTGCTGTGCAAATAACGCACGTCCTGCCTGAGGAGTCAGCTCTCTGCTGGAGGCCTGAATGCATGGATTTCCTTTTTTTCGACAGAAGCTGACGACAACCGAAACTGGGTTTTTGGAGAGGAAGTGAGGATAGATGCGGGCACATCTGAGAGCCCCTGGCGAACGGGGATGTTTCAAGACGTTCCTTCTCCGAAGGAAGGGATCCCAGAATCACAACAGCAGAAACAAAATGACCCCACTGGACTTCGGTTGAATCCACCCTTGTTACTATTGTCTTGGACAGCTTGCTTGTCTTTTCCGAATTACTTGCTGAACAGGAACTGAGCAAACAAATCAGTTGCTGCATTACTGAAGTGGATGGTACTTATCCCATTACGAGCAAAGATTAATAGCATTCCAGTCTACATTTGGCCTTAATTGTAGCTTCAGTGCATTACAGAGGTTTCTGGTACAAAACCAGTCTTATTGTGTTATACTAGTATGTTCTACTACCAAAGGGATCTGTCTTGCTTTGCCCTAATTCTATGTCCCAGTTAATCCCAAAGACACTCCGCAGGTTTTAAACCAGAGTGATCTATTGGAAATTGCAAGATTACAGTGTTAATGTTTGCAAATCATTTATATCTAAATGTTTTGATCCGTGATCCCTGCTCACTTGCCTGCCTGCCAGCGGTCGGAGCAGCCTGGTTTTACGCCTAAGAAGTCTACCATTGACCGTATCCTGGCACTGAGGGTTCTCATCGAGTGCAAGTTCGAATATCGGTAGAGGTTCTTTGCAGCCTTTGTCAATTTTTGTAAAGCGTTCGACTTAGTTGATCGAGTTGCCCTGTGGGAAATTCTGAGACGTTGCTGGATCCCCCCAAAATTACTGGACATCAAGGCCAGCCTGTACACTGGTAGTGTGAGTACTGTGCAGGGAGGGGGGGTTGAATTCCAATTGATTCTGGGATTCGCCAGGGGTGTGTTCTTGCTGCTATGCTGTTCAATACTTGTATGGACTGGGTGTTGGGCAGGGTCATGGGCTCCAGTGGCTGTGGGGTGTCCGTTACTGAAGAAAGATTTACTAATCTTGACTTGACTAAGCTGAGACAAAGACTGGACTCCTTCAGTACTGGGCCTCTCCGAATAATCCTTGGGTACCGCTGGTTTGACTTTGTGTTGAATGAGTGGTTGCTAGAGGAGTCCCGAATGAGGCACATTACCTGCATTGTGAGGGAGCATCAGTTACAGCACTACGGCCATGTGGCGCGTTTCCCTGAGGGTGATCCAGCTCACAGGTTCCTCATTGCTGAGGACCTGAGTGGCTGGACCAAGCTGAGGGGACGCCCACGTAACACCTGGCTGCGGCAGATGGATGGCCATTCCCGGAGGGTGGGACTGGACCATGTATCTGCCTGGGAGATCACCGGCCGGGATCCCGAGGAGTTTTGCTGTGTGGTGGGTGCAGCGACGCACTGCATCAGTGTGTGCTCCCCAACCTGACCTGACCTGTTTTGCAGTCACTCATATTCCTGTAATCAGAGGGGTGTACCTTAGGAAAATGGTGCACTGCAGTATTTTTGTTATTACAATAAACAGTAAAAATATCCATCCAGTAAAACCACTAAATACACATGGTCACAGAAAATGCAGAAATGAAAGTAAGAAAATGTATTGGTTAGTTTATTAATATTGATGCATCTAAGTTTACACTATAGTAGCATTCTAGAAACATGCAGGGATTCAAAAATAGGCACATTTGTAATTTAATTTAAAAAAAGACACCATATGGTATTCAGTGTCATTATAATACTGCACATTTAAAATTCACATAAAAATATATTGTACATCAATCAGTTCAACATTGTCAGTCACTGTACATACGGATACAAAACGAAATATTCTTTTTCAATATTTTACAACTTCTGTACAACGGAAAACTATAACATTTTTCACAAAAAGCCCCCAGTGGTGTAATAAAATACACTAAAATACATTTACAGTCTTGATTTATCCACAAAAGCAAATTCTGTAAAACTTGCATTTATTGTGTCGACCCTCCTCTTTGACCCCAGTTTTTTAAAATATAAAACCACTGCAACTCAGTTATTTATTTGACATCATAATTAAAAAGCCCTTCCATTCTCCGACAATCGGCAGGACGCCAGGTTTTTCGCACTAATTATGAGTCTGTTGATGGAGATGTGTGCTATGCAAACCCGGGACCTCATCAGCTCAGACACACATTTTAATTAGAAGAGGATTTAGTCACTTCGCAGCTTCACTGTCAGCCAAGTCCCATCCTCAAGGACTCGGGGGAACTCATCCGGCTCTCTCTTCAGTCAGGGACCAAGTGGATTGATTGTGTCATATTTTTTACTGGCTACTTTTGACCTTTCACCCAGAGCGGGGGAGGGATGGGACTCGTTTTAATGGACGACGGGGATTTGCGGTCCCCTCTCTGCTGGTGGTGGACGGGCAGCACCAGCCGCACGCTCTGGCCTGATTGGATTCCCTGGGCTTACATCTCTGTCAGGGAGATAAAGTAGGTACAGTTAAGAAAAGCAACAATGGCCTGATTTGTACGCACAAGCCCCTTGTTAGATCATGGGGGACGAGACTTGATGTAGTAGAAGCTCGTTAATACTGCTGAAGTCTTCACTGAACATCATGTCAGACAGCTGCCCCTCCGCTGATACAGAGCGAGGGGGGGGTCAGCCAAAGTGACGCTTCTACATCCCCCTCGGGCTTTCAGATGTGTCACTTTCTTGTTAAAATAAGTCGCTGTTGATGGGCGGCAGCTCTCGCTCGCGGAAATCAAGGATGTGAGCCATCGACAGAACTCCGCAGAACGTGACGTTTCACGCTTTACCCAGAGCTGCCTTTGTTGTGCACCACGAAAGAGGGTGGAGAGCAGCCCAGGGTTATCAGGCATCACTAACACAAATCTCTCTGCGCTAATTGGGACATAACGGCGTAACGAATGGTTACACTCACGGGCAGCTACCAACGGTGCATGAGCCGAATAGCCTGATAATCTTGGAGTAATTCTCTGAGTTCTGCCCCCAGTTCTAAATGTGGATGCACTATGGCTTAAAAGCATTTAAGTGTTAACCCATCACGTGTCTCACTTTTGCATGTTCTGTGGATGATGTCACACAAACTTTGGTGACAAAAGCTGAATTTTTTTTAAATTAAGTTTGCTGTTCTTTCTCAACCACAAATAATCCAACCATCAGTTTTTTAAACCCCCCCCCCCCATCGTCACAGATTTATCTTATTTTACCTGCAAGTTCCTTGTCCAGATTGTCGATAAAACTCTGAAGCTCACTGGTGTCCCCCAGTTTCGCTGCAAAAAAAAAAAGAAAATCAGCAGGAAGAATGCAGTAGAAAAGGAAGAGTACAGTCTGCAAAGAAGCTAAAGCTGTAATCGCAATGGAATTTCCTCTGGAATACCCTGGATGTAGGAAACATTACTGTACTGCCAGAATTACATAAGCGCAGGAATCCAAATCCCCCCCTTTTTTTCCAACGCTGGAGAATTTTCATGGCTCCTTTCAAAGGCTAGCTTTGACAAATCACATCCTAAACATCCCATAATCCCATGAGCTGGTGTCACGCTGGCAGCACCCGCGGCCCGCCGTGGCGGCCAGGCAGCTAAGCAGGAATCACAAACCCCAACGGGCTCAGGCAAGCCGCTTTCATACAGAGCAGCAGCGCCGCCCTGCTGGCCAGTGTATGGCCTCCGTCTCGGTTTCAACAGGCATTTTAATTGTCCCAGTAGTCCTTCCACAAACCCATCTTTGGAACATACCCATCCCCCTTAGGCTGAACTTTAACTTAGCGCTAAAAACACAGCTTCTGAAGTTCTCAGCCCTGTCCAGTTATGGCCCAGTTTCCTGCAGTTGAAACTCCCTGTCTGTTAAGTACATCATGTCTGGTGATGGTAAGTAGCACTGGGTGTCCAGCAACGTTACCTCTCTGAGTCACGTTCATGCCTGCAGTGCTCAGCTCCTCCTCACTGGTATTCAAGCTGCTTCCAGGTGACTGTTCCCTACCTACAACAGTTCACACAAAAATAAATATACAATATAAATGCTACCTACAGGTATAACATATTATGTATATACTCCTCATTGTACACATCCCAGTTTTAACCATCGCAAACCCCTTACAGGTAGTGATTTCAAGTAAGCATTATCCATGTAGTGATTGTACTTATACTATACTGCATTCATGGGGCTATTATTGGCCCTATAGATATACATGTCCCTATAAATATCTCTGTAAACTCACTATAGTCAGCCTCCTACCAGCTTTGTTAAAATGACAATGCTACTTATGATGAAGAAAGATGGAGAAAGGTGGAATCTGTGTTTCATACGCTGGTTATAAAGTAATGATGGTGCCAAGAATATATATATTCTTTCCCCCTCAAGTCATTACATGATTGGATCCAACTTGTCACTCAGCTTACTTGGTTACATAATGATTAGATAAAAAAAAAAAATGAACTATTTCCAGGGGGCATACACTGAAATTAATAACTATAGTCATGGTGTCTGATATTGTGTTTTGATCGTGATGCTACATAACGTGGAAATGTTAGATTCGTACATAGGTGAATGACCAGCAAACAGTGGCTGAGGGTCACTCACTTTGGTCTGAGTCTATCCCGCTGTCGCTGACTCCGTCGCTCACGCCGGCGCGTCTCTTCGCCCGCACCAGATGCTCCTGATAGACGTTCGGGGCAGCCGGTGCCGAGTCCCGCAGCTCCTCCACCACGTCTTGAAATTCCTGGAGCAATTCTCCAAGTTCAGCCTCCAGATCTAGAACGCAAACGTAAATTATCATTGGTTGTACGAACAATTAAAATAAATAAATAAATACATCCCAGTTTTTGATGTTTGAAATATGGCGCAATTTCATCAAAACCACATGTAAGTTTAAACTTGGCCACCGGGCACATTGTTTTTTATACTATCGTAAAACGCATAAACGTTTTGTTATTATTATTACCTTGGGGTGTTTGAAATAGTTTCTTTGAACTACTTCGTATTTCTGCGTAATATTTCTAGTTTTAGTATTTTAGCATTAGGCTAAGTGCCAAAAATATGTGAAATAAAAGAAAATTTCTACTTACCTGCACAGATTTCGGAGGTCATTGTTTAACTCCTCGTTTTGATGCGTTTGATGGGTCAACAAAACCTTCTAATATGAAAGTTAATGGGATGCGGCTGTTTAAGTGTGTTTTCTCAGCAAAGCCGGACCGCCCCGCGCAGCGGTTTCCGACCAGTTAGCGTCACGGAGAAAATGATTTAAGAGGAAATAACTTGAAATATTCCGAATATCAATTCCGCTAATGTGGGACAGTTTCGTTTTTTTTTTCAGACAAGTAACACGTCGCATAGTCTACGTTCTTTGTCGTTTAAACTTTCACACCTTAAAAAGATAAAAGTTCATTAAATCAAAACCGATTCTGGGTATTCTCATTTGTGCTAAGGCTACTTCCGTTTTTTGCGCATTATAATTTTCAGACTTAAAAATACACAATATTTGGTGTTCTATACCCGTTATTTAAAACTTTTCAATGGTCATACAATGGGTTTTTACGCCTAGGCAACTAATTATTATTAATTATCTGAACTTTCGTTTATTTCAGCTTCAGTTCAAAGTAGATTTTTTTTTATTATTTCTTGTTACTGAAAATACAAAAATGTGATAACTATAGGTCTAATTGATATAGCAATTTGTACTGCTTTCATAAACTTGTCTACTTAACTACGATATCTGCGGAGTTACAAATGAATTGGGGATAGATCGAACGTATTACATAGTAGGCTATTATTTAAAAATAAAAAAATATATAGATAAATAAATAGAAGGACCAGAAAGCTCAGTAAATAAATACAGACACTTTCACGTACCCTCTTAATAGACTCACTCGATGAAGGTTAAAGATTAACACGCCGAAAGGGGATATGTACAAGATTTACGTCTTTTGCTTTAGGAAGACTAAAGTTTGACCACACGATGGCAGCATTTTTATTGACAAGCAATAATAAGGTGCGCAATATGTGTTTCGGTGATTTGTAATGTTAGTAGAAAAATAACTGACATTTGGAAAATAATTTCTCAGAAAACTCAACTAACACTATTTTGAATAATGTGCGATAATACAAGGATATGGAACCCATGGAACTTATTTGTCAGATAATAGTAAATTTTGCTTATAAACAGAACAGAAGAGTGAATCAGTCACTGGGGAAAAATAGGGATCAAGAACGGCCGGATATAAGCCATAGAACTTTAATTCCTCATAACGAGGGAACAGGCAGCACCGGTTATATCAGCCCGGTAATTAACCAAGACTGTGGCTGCGGTTGAGGGGCGTGGTTGGTCCACAGTCAGGTCTGCGTACAGTTACCTGAAACGAGCGAGAGGGAGCCCCTCCCCGAAAAGAAAGCCCGTCCTTTCTCCCACCAGGAGTGCCATCTGAGACACGTTCAGTGCTGTAGGTATGAGCCCAGCGATACATGTTAACATGAACAGGAAAAATCTGCTACAGGTCAGTCATTCCTCAAGAGCTTATTATAAATCCAGAAGATCTTATGACAGTTTGGTGACTCACAGTGAATCTGGGGAGTAAAAAGAAATTTAAATAAATGTGACTAGAGATCATTAGTAAATATGTTTAAGAGTGCTATTCAAGTTACATGTTCAAGTAATTTTACTTTGGGAAACATGCCTTTTGTCACAGATTTTGTATAATCAAATCTTGGACTTGGATTCCACCTGCAACTTTCTGTGATTATAAGGTGATAAAAAGTAAAAATCTGTGATTTTTGTTTAATCAATCATACAGCGTATATCTTGCCACGTTTTAGAATAAAAGATCCTTCCATTACATTTATTAGTAGATTTGTGTTATTTAGGAATTTTAGAAATTAATTTTCTTATAGTAATGCTCTGACGAGTCTCTGCCAGGGAAACACCTTTATTTCTGTACCGTATTTAAGATTTGTTTATTGCCAAGTTGCTTATTTAGCTAAATAAAACATGAAGGTATCTTGAAAAGGCTGTATGTGTGTAAAAATAGGCATGGGAGTTGCACTTTAAGACACTGATTCAGAGAAGCTGCTTAGCATGTAACTGAAGCACAGCCTTTTAACCTTGCAAACAATATGGAGGGTTTGAAGGAATCTGTGTTAAATGACTTAAATATATAAATACATTCCAAGGCAGTTAAATATTTTACCTGCTGTATTCAGAGTAAGAAGTAACTGTTAATTTGTAGGTCATGTCAGTATCTTGCAATCTGAAATGAGTAAAAAATGTTTAGGACCTTTTTTTGTTAAATCTTTGTCCTTGAGTCACATGCAATACATTGATTTTTCATCTAGTAGAAATCTTTATTAGGATAGATTGAGCTGCTGACTGAACTGCACAATTGAAATCACATTATACTTAATGGTTTAACTGAACTCTTGCTTTATTAGTATTAGAAATTATTGTGGTGATAAAAATGACTAATTGCATCTAAATATCTTTTGATATTTTGCTCCTTAAAACAAATAAAACAGTGTTAATCATATAAATCAGTGACTATTAATATATTTCCTTTGAAAAAAATTAACTGAACCACCAATTAACCTAAACACAATTTTTATAATATACGCTGTTCATTTCATAGAAAGGAATGAAAATTTTTATCCTAGTTTAACATATAACTAATTAAAATCAGGCAATGCATAATATTAATAGTATTATTAATATTATACTCACACTTTATTAATTGTGCATGTGGACCCAAAATCGTCATACACAGTGAAACCAAGACTTCCAATAAATTCTCTAGACCCATTGACTACCCTGAGCTATCATAAGGCATGGAAATGATTTACTGACTGTTATGTAAACTGACTGTTATTTAATAGTTCCTGCTAACTAAATTTTAACCAGGCTGTAGCTCGCTACATGTAACTATCTGAATATGTATCTGTTAAACAAAAGCCAAAGCATGGAAAAGGTGTGCTTAGTGAAAGAGTCACACTGAAGCATGTCTATGGTTTCCTGAGTCAATTATTCAACTATCTGCAGTAATGCAGAAATACAGCTGCATGGCCAATGCGCCAAGGCCTCATGGCCTGACTGCTGCACGGACTCCGTCTGCTGCACTGACTCTTTCTGCTGCACAGACTCCTCCTGGCCCATAGACACTTCATAGACACTTTCACACTGATCTTACATTCGAGATGCAATGACTGCTGTGCTGATTAGCACCCACAGCAAAATGCAGCACGTGGCTTACTTCTTACCTAGGATTGCCTGTGTTCACTGTGCAATTAAGAAATCAATGTGTGTATTCTGCAGGGGACAGCCAGCAATGAGACAGAAATTCAGGCCTCCCGTCCCGAAGGAAGGCACTTTAGTCCTAATAACAGTTTGCCTGTGAGAAACTCATTCACCGTTTCATGCTCAAAAGATCACATGCATTTCACGGCAAATATTACACAGTTATGACTATTCATTGATTCTTGAGATCTGGGACAAAATGTATTATTCATAGAAATAACCAAAAGACTAAACAGGAAATAATATGTGACCAGTGCCTGAAAAACCATTGTCATGAAGCATTATATTACAACAGCTTAAAAGGAATTAAAAGTAATGTAAACTTAAACATCATAATTACTATGTGTAAGTAGCTTACTAAATAATTTCAGGAGTATCTAAAGTTACAATTAAAGAATGATATTAATGTACTTTCTAGCTGACTGAACTTGTATGCTGAGTTTTTATCAACACCATAATAAAATAAATAATAATAAAATAAAAAACAAGAATAATTGTGGGTAGCTAAAACTTCTAGAACCCCTCTACCAGTTTCTTGTTCTTCCTCATGCTATGAGACTGCGCTAGCTCTGCTAAGTTTTTTAATATTCTTTTCCTTTCATACCTATTTGTTAAGATGTGTGTCACAACCATAGTGTGTCAACAGAATAATCAATGAAGTACAAGATTCTTGTGAAATTTTCCGTAAAAAAGACTTAACTTTAGTAGTTCCAAGAGGTCACTATCAAATGAGGATAAACAAGATGGCTCCTACGAGAAACACGTGTTGTTAGAGGAAATATGATATTTTGTCAACTCCTTCAGATGACTATTCTAACTTTTTAAAGGTGATATGATTCATGTGAAAACAGATTAACAGAAATTAAGCGGTAGTTATTATAGGCACAATGTCTCAGTGGGCCTGTGTTCATAGTGGGGTACCGCAGGGTTCAATTTTAGGACCACTGTTATTCCTAATTTACATTAACAATATTGACACCAATATATACAGTAGACAGGTTACATTTGCAGACAACACCAAGGTGGGTGGTGTAGCAGATACTGAATTAGCAGCACAGAAGCTACAGTGGGACCTTGGTTTAATTAGCAACTGGGCTGATACCTGGCAGATGAAATTTAGTGTAGACAAATGTAAGGTAATCCATGCAAGGAGCAGAAATATAAAGTACAGATATTTTATGGATTCCACTGAAATAAAGGTAGCTGATTATGAGAAACACCTTGATGTGTATGCTGCTTCCATATCCCACTCTCACCAGTGTCAGGAAGCAATTTAAAAGGCCAATAGCATGTTGGGTTACATCTCTAGGTGTATGGAGTTTAAGTCAAGGGAGGTGATACTAAGACTATACAGTTCCTTGGTAAGTGTCACGCCCTGCTCGTCCGCTCCTCCCGTGTGCCACGGCCCCTCGGTACCTCATGTGGAATCTCTGTGTTTACCAGCTGTTTCTGCTACTTGTTGATTAGTTCAATGTATTCAAGTCTGTGTTAGGTATGTCTTCCCCAGTCCATTCATTAACGTTGTTGTGTGTTTCAAGTGTGTTAGCCCTGATTAAATCCCGTGTTTATCCGTTCCCACGACTCCCTTCACTTGTTTCCCAGCTCCATACGTGACAGTAAGACCCCACCTAGAAATTTGTCTGCAGGTTTGGTCACCTTACCTTAAAAAGGACATCACTGCCTTAGAAAGGGTTCGACACAGGGCTACAAGAATGATTCCATTAGCTGAGCTGAATCTGTTCAGCCTCAAGCAAATGAGATCAAGGGGGGACATGATCCAGGTATATAAGATTCTAACAGGTCTGGATGCTGTTCAACCAAATAGTTACTTCAATATTAGTTGAAATACAAGAACTCGTGGCCATAGGTGGAAATTAGTGGGAGAACATTTTAAACTGGATTTGAGAAAGCACTTCTTTACAGAACGTGTAGAGTATGGGATAGTCTTCCTGTTAGTGTATTGCAAGCTAAAAGCTTAGGTACCTTTAAATCTGAGTTAGATAAGATTTTAACAACACTGAGCTACTAATTGAGTTCTCCCCAAAGCAAGCTTGTTGGGCCGAATGGCCTCGTCTCGTGTGTGAATTTCTTATGTTCTTATGTAGGTGTACATAATTAAGAGAACCAAGAAACTGCTAAAAGTCAAAATATCTGTGATGTTAATTCAAAATTATTTTATAGAAATATCTATGTCTGATGGTGTTGACAAAAATCGAGTACTGATCCAGCAAACATGTAATTTATAAAAAATTACATAATATGTTAGGATATCCAATATATAGGATAAAGGTAGCTGATTACGAGAAAGATCTAGGTATGTATGTTGATGCTTCCATGTCCCACTCTCGCCAGTGTGGGGAAGCAATAAAAAAGGCCAATAGAATGTTGGGTTATATCTCTAGGTGTGTGGAGTTTAAGTCAAGGGAGGTCATGTTACACTTATATAATTCCTTGGTAAGACCCCACCTAGAATACTGTGTGCAGGTTTGGTCACCATACCTCAAGAAGGACATTGCTGCTTTAGAAAAGGTGCAACGAAGAGCTACGAGAATGATTCCTGGTCTTAGAGGAATGTCTTATGAGGAGAGGTTAGCGGAACTGAATCTGTTTAGCCTTGAGCAAAGGAGACTAAGGGGGGATATGATTCAGGTCTATAAGATTCTAACGGGTCTGGATGCTGTTCAGCCAAATGACTATTTCAATATTAGTCTAAATACTAGAACTCGTGGCCATAAGTGGAAATTAGCGGGAGAACATTTTAAAACAAATTTGAGGAAGCACTTCTTTACACAGCGTGTAGTTAGAGTATGGAATAGTCTTCCTGCTAGTGTAGTGGAAGCTAAAACCCTGGGTTCCTTTAAATCAGAGCTAGATAAGATTTTAACAACTCTGAGCTATTAGTTAAGTTCTCCCCAAACGAGCTTGATGGGCCGAATGGCCTCCTCTCGTTTGTAAATTTCTTATGTTCTTATGTTCTTATCCAAAACCTCATTTAACAAAGATTAATTATTAAACAGATTTGTTTTAGGTAATAAAAACACTTTCTTTCCTAATCTCAAGAATCACTATATTACTATTAACAGAAATGCACTAATACACATATTAATTTACACCAGAGCTACTGTTCAGTATGTTTTCTATCCTCCCTGGCTTCTGATAAGTCACACCTGTTCCTGGTATTTATCTAAAGAACAGTGTGCTGCAAAACATGCTGGTAACAGAATAATTTGTGTTGCTGATCCACCTCGCAGCATCACATTTATGTCAGCCAATCATGCAGCATGTGTGTTATTAGAACAAATGAAAACATTCACCTGAGAGACCCTGCGCAGGCAGTACGCCGAAACAGTGATCACCGCGGTGATTATGCATCATACATCGTCATATTGGCAAAACTGCAGATTCCATCAGTTTCATCTGAAGTATATGGCCAACTTTAGGAACCACCCACCATGATAATGATAGCATTAATGCTGTTCAAACTTGGTAGTATTCTAATAAAATGCAAAATTCATAAAATTTTTATATACCAGTGAGTGGACCACTGATGTCTCATATAATTCCTAGTAAACACTCCATCAATATTTATGCTTTTTCTTTTTCCAAAGTATAGACTATTTATGGGGAATTGAGGATAAGTGATTAGGCTCAGGTTTATATTTCTGTTTTGTTCATCTGAACTGATTATGTGTATGCTACTGAGATCATATTAATATTACAGATTACAGAGCACATAACATTCACCTTGTACATATTTATACAGTCAATGCTTGCGTCCCTAACATTTTTGTTTCTGTTTAGAATTTGTTCAGCATGGTCCTCATCCAGCAGATAATGTGTGAACCCTCTGAGATAAACATCAGCATTAAAGAGGAGCATAAAGAGGGCATCAAGGTTGCCACAATTGCCCACATCTTCACACCTCCGTACCAGGTCCTCACGCCGGACATGTATCTGAGACTGGACAGTGATACAGGCGATTTGTACACAACCACGCATAGGATGGACCGGGAGTTCCTGTGCCCTGAGCAGTCTGGAGACTGCCTGATTCAGCATTTCATCATCGTTGGCCCTGAGCGTGATGTTGTCAAGGTTAATGTGGTGTTGGAGGACATCAACGACAATGCACCCTGCTTCCACAAAAGTGAGATTCACCTTAGCATTTCAGAGGATGTTAATGTGGGAACCAGTTTCCTTCTGGATGACCAGGCTTGGGATAAGGACGTGGGCATCAATGGAAAAGTCCAATACTCTTTGGATACTTTAAGCAGCTTCTTCAGAGTTGAAGAGGAGGGCCCTTCACCAGTTGTGGTTGTGCAAGGCGAGTTGGACCGGGAAACCCAGAGCATCCATCGTATGATCCTTTTTGCCACTGACTATGGATTCCCACCACAGACTGGCACCACCATTTTAGTTGTGGAAGTGAGGGACATCAACGACAATTGCCCAACATTTCCCTCTGACGCCCCTCAAACTGCTACCATTCAAGAAAACTCACCCAGGGGCACAGTGGTCACCCAAGTCAAAGCAATCGATCCTGATCTCGGCCCCAATGCTGCAATCACGTATTCCTACAGCCCAAAGACCTCCAGAAGGTCTCAGGTATTGTTTGACCTTGACCAGGACACTGGCCAGATCACTTTGTCCAGCACCATTAAGAGCGGTGATGCCTCTGAGCATCGCCTGAAAGTCCAGGCATCAGGTCCACTTTGCTCCCCTGCAGCTGCTGAAATAAATGTATCAATTCTGAGAGCGGTTAGCCGGCAGCCAGTAATCAATATCAAGTTAATAGCAGAACACTCAAACCACACTATCTTGTTAAAGGAGAACAAGCCCTCCACAATTCTGGCCGTTTTAGAACTGAGTGAATTGTTTACAGGTACCCTATGTATTGATGGCAAAGTGCCATTTTTATTAAAACCACAAGATGGAAGATACCATTTGTTTTCATCAAAGCCACTTGACTTTGAGCAGAAAAGCAAATATTATGTCTCCATATCTGTGAACAGTACTCCCATCACTAATCACAAAATAATTATTCCAGTCCAGGTGGAAGATGTTAATGATAATGTCCCTCAGTTCCACCAAATCCTGTATGAAGTATATGTTTCTGAGAATAACGTGCCTGGAGTTTTTCTCGTGCAGGTGGCAGCAACTGATGCAGACAGTCTACAGAATGGCAAAGTGGTTTACAGACTAAGGCCTGATGTAGACGCCCTCTTCAGAATCAACCACACAACAGGGCAGTTATTTTTGATGGCTTCCTTGGATAGAGAACAACAGGATTCACATAGAATCACTGTGGTGGCCAGGGACAGTGGCTCTCCAGCATTAGAAGCCACTGCCACAGTGATTGTCAATGTCCTGGACCAGAATGACAACAAACCCATTTTCCTCAACCCCAGCTTCACCTTTTTTATCCCGGAGAACTTCCCCCTTCTGGGCCGTGTGGGTTTGCTAGGGGTCAAGGATGCAGACAAAGAAGAAAACGGGCAGGTGGAGATGCAGATGCTCAATGGCAGTGGACCATTTGTGGTGGACAACAGCCAGAGTATAATGCGTTGTGCAGCTGAGCTAGACCGTGAGAAACAAGACCGCTATGAGCTATGGGTTCTAGCCAGGGATCGAGGCCAGCCCTCCTTATCCTCTACTGCCAAGGTCACTGTCTTCATTGAGGATGTCAATGACAATCAGCCCCACATAATCCTTCCCAGCAGCAATTTTTCTTGTCTGACAGTGTTGCCAGATACAGCTTTGGGCTCCACCATCACCAGAATATTTGCTATTGACAAGGACTCTGGGATAAACTCAGATATCAGCTATCACATTGGAGCCTGTGAACCACCAGGCTGCAGCTCATTCCAGATAGGTGCCCACTCAGGGAACATCACTCTGGCTCAGCAACTGCTGCTGAAGGATTATGGGATACACCGCCTCCTCATAGTAGTCAGGGATAGTGGCAGGCCTGTTCCACTGCAGTCCACTGTATGGGTCAACCTACTTGTTAACACGTCACTGGAGCCCTGTCATGTTAACAACATTCCCAAATCTATCCCACAAATCGCCATAACAGCAAACTCATGTAAAAGTGATGAAACCAGTGCCAACCAGTCACGACTGGTTTTTATGGTGGGTCTATGTATGATGGCATGTTCTTTTTTTATGTTTTTGGGAACTGGGATAGCATGCATAAAACAGAGAAGTGAAAGAAAGAAAACAAAAAAATATGACAAAGCAATTCCATTGAAATTAATGGAGGACTGTCACAATGATAACTGGATTCATTAACAGTGAAGGGGGGTGAGATTATATATATATTGCCTGTATTTAAAGCTGTATTTTATACATTTTAATCTGTGTTTACTCATGCTTTGCCCTAATACAAGCTGCTCAACCAATGCATCATTTGTAACACAAAAATGTACATTATCACATTGTCATTAAAACAGTCGATGTTTCTGTAAAAAAGTGTCACACTTGGAGTGTTTTAACTTATTCCTAAAGGATTCCAGATATTGACATTAAAATGCAAATTCATAAAATAAGAACATACAGTCATAACATAAAAACCACTGACAGGTGCAGTGAATAATATTGATTATCTTGTTACTATGGCACCTGTCAAGGGTGCCATTATATATTAAGCAAGTGAACAGTCAGTTTATGAAGTTGATATGTTGGAAGCGGGAAAAATGGACAAGCGTAAGGATCTAAGTGACTTTGTCCAGGGCTAAATTGTGATGGCTAGGAGACTGGGTCAGAGCATCTCCAGAACAGGCCTTGGGGGGTGTTTCCAGTATGCAATGGTCAACACCTACAAAAAGTGGTCATAGGAAGACCAACCGGTGAACCGGCGATGGGGTCATGGACACCTAAAGGTCACTGATGCATGTGGGCTAGTCCATCTGGTCTGATCCAACAGAACAGCTACTGTAGCAAAAATCAGAACCCACAGTGCATCGCAGCTTGCCTTATATGGGGCTGCGGAGCCGCAGACCGGTCCGAGTGTCCATTCACCACCGAAAGCACCTACAATGGGCACATGAGTGTCAGAACTGGACAAGTGAGCAATGGAAGAAGGAGGTCTGGTTTGATGAGTCACATTTTGTGTTACATCATGTGGACGGCCAGGTGTCTGTGTGTCATTTTCCTGGGGAAGAGATGGCACCAGGATGCACTATGAAAAGAAGGTAAGCCGACGGAGGCAGAGTGATGTGCTGGGTCATGTTCTGTTGGGAGAATTTGGGTCCTGACTGCTGGAATTCATGTGGATGTTATTTTGACATGTACCACCTACCGAAATATTGTTGTAAACTAAGTACACCCCTTCATGCCAATGGGTCTTGTGCCTCAGTGGGTCAAAGCTGTTTTAGAGGCACAAGGAGGACAATATTATAGACACAATATTATACACAATATTAGGCAGGTGGGTTTAATGTTATCACTGATCGGTGTATCTGTTAGGTTAGTTGTATTCTTGAATTTGCATATCAGTGTGAGAGACTTTATATTGAAAACTACAGCATTTATTCTTTAACTTTTGCAGTTTATACAGATTGGTGAGGATATTGGAAGGTTACAAGGACTTAGACGTGTATCCTGTACACTAATTTATAAGATAATTATGAACACCACACCCATACAATTAATTAGAGGTTAGTCAGATTACTCTTCTGGGTTTGCAGATATTCAGAGGATTTGGATGTGTAATAAGGATTATGTTTCCTTTGAGGGGTCATAACGCAAGGATAAAAAAGGATAAGGTAGGATTTGTTTACATAGAGACTGCATTGTCAGTATCACCTGATATATGCCATTGTCTGTGTATGACACAGAGTCTGTGCAGGAGATAATACCCTCAGAATGCATTTGTTTCTGAATTATTAGACTAAATTAAGAATACCTGCTTGAATGTGCAGTATCAATGCCATTAAAGCCACATCATTCTGAAGAGGATCAGTTGGAAGACACATAATCACATGCAACAATTTTGTTTCCCTATTATTTACAAATCCATTATAACACACGCTCCTCTCACATTTACTGAAGACCAGAAGCTTTAAGCTTCTTTAATACTTGGCTCAAAATAAATGCTGCTGCTCATTCTGGTGGCCCTACAGTCATGAGAAAAATGAGACCCTGTACACACATGATGTTGTCCCTGAGATTTTAAACCAAAGTCCCGATTTACTACATTCAAATGAGAGTAGGTGTTTTTGGCAATCTTTTATCAAAGCAATCACAACTGATTGGTATGTAGTTTCTGCTTTGCAAGAGTTACAACATAGGACCATGGTGGATTGTTGCACAGGCAAGACGGGGAATCACCCAGCACACCCACGCAAATATGTGAGATTCTATCTGAACCACTCTTCTTCCTTCGGTTATGTCGTGTCAGCACTGCATGTTGAAATTGGCTTGCTTGCACACTTAGAAATGACAAAAAAATACTATAGGTGAAGAAGACCAACAAACAACAACAAACAATTAATTGCATACACAAGCGTGTTAAAAAAGATTTTATAGCCTGTATATTCAGTATAAAATTAACATACTATTTTCCCATTGGGTTTTCAGAATGTAGCTAAGGTTAAAGCAATCAAAGAAATTAAAACACATTCCCAGTCAGAAAATGATATATATTAGATACCACCACAATAAATATTTAACAATTCTTAGATCAAATATTAATCTCAAAATGATCTCACAGTGACATCACATCATGATATCACCTGTCTGATATCTGTGCCATACTTATGACATCATACTGTACCCAGAGGCGGATTTAGTGATTTGGGGATCCAATAGGCATAGATAGGTATGAACCCCCCCTTACCCAATATCCTTTGGTATTTTAACCCATAATAATCAAAAAAAGAGGTTCCCCCACAGGAACAAAAAAAAAAATTGAGTTTGCGTATTGTATTCATGCAGATAAGGATGGGACCTGGCCTTTAGAATTAAGGTTGTGGAATAAATGAAGTTTAATGTAATGTAGATCATATATCTGTGGATAATTATCTGTTTTAACTTGTACTGTATTTGCATGGTTAATATGCTTATCCGGTGAGTGGCTCAGCAGGTTAACTCTCTATGATCGAAAGATTACATTCTTGGTGATCAAAAGATCACCAGTTTGAGTCCTAAATAACTACAGTAATTGTAGTTTCCACTGCATCATGGGAGTTTTGGCTGACGTCTACCACTGTGTTCAGAGATTTACTGTATTTTTTATGTTAATTACTGTATTTACTTTTGGCATCAACTATTTTCATAAAGTTTTGACGAGATTCTCACCATCAAGTGGTCTGACCTACACACTCTGCCAAACAGATCAGATTGGGAAGCAAAACCAGCCTGGTAGGTGCCAAGTTCAGCAGAGCAACGCGCGCTAAAGTTAAGCTACAGTTCAGCAATGGATGCAACCTGAACCGAGCAACTGAGGTGGTGTTCATGAAGAGGATTTTTTACTCTGGGACTCAGAATAAGCAAACAGCAAAGGCAAATGCGTCACCATTATAAATGGATTAACATTAGGCAGGGTTGTCAGGACTGATGCACAAAACGGTTGCTCCTTGACATTAGCATCAGCAGTAATTAGCAGCAACTTTTCAAAAGTGACCCAGGTTAACATTTCACTTGACAGATGTTAGTCTATTGTTTCAAAGCTAAGTTAAATGTTGGCTTTATGAAACCATTGCAGTCAGGGGCAAAGTTCAGATTAATTTACTGCCAGGTAGTGCTAGTAATATTCTCCGATAGAAGTTGACAATGTGCATCAACATCAATCTTAGGTTAGCTTTGGCTAAATTAACATTAATTTGACTAGGTAAAAATATTCATGTGAACACTGGCATTTTAAACTACTAAACTATTGTTGGGTGATCACCAAACAAATCTGTTAGGGGGGAAATATAAAAAATAAAAAAAAAATGTACAATGAGCTGGTTGCATAAGTGTGTATTCCCTTAAGCTAATACTTTGTGGAAACACCTTTTGATTTAATTACCGCATTCAGTCTTTTTGGGTACACACCTGCCATCAATTAAAGTGAGTCTGATTTACTCAGTTGCATCCTACAGCAAAAGCCATGGTTTGCAGAGAGCTTACAGTGTTGAAAGGTATCCGTCAGGAGGGTGCAAAAATTTCCATGGCATTAGATATACCATGGAACACAGTGAAGACAGTCATCAAGAGCTGGAAAAAACTGTGACGTTACCGAGAACTGGACATCCTTCCAAAATTGATTAGCTGTTTTTCTTCAACTAGAACTGGGGCTTTAGTCACAGTGGAAGAAATTATGAAGAGTTCCAAATTCCAGTCACTTTTGACCCAACACCTGAAGGTGTCTACTAGAAAGCTGAAGATGAAGAGGAATTTAATCTTTCAGCATGACAATGACCCCATGCATACATCCAAAACAACAAAATAATGGCTTCAGCAGAAGAAAATTAAAGTTTTGGAATGGCCCAGCCCTAAATTGAATTGAAAATCTGCGTGGTGACCTGAAGAGGGCTATGAGATGCCATCGCAATTTGATTTGGAGCACTTTTCCAAGGAAGAGTGGACAAATATAGCAAAGTCAAGATGTGGCAGGCTGATAGACTTCTATCTAAAAAATGCTGTAATTAAATCAAAAGGAGCTTCAACAAAGTACAATCATGTGAAAAAATAGTACACCCATTAAATATTTAGTACTTTATTAAGAAATAACATATCAATATTAAATCTATTTTAAAATTATATTTGTAGATAAAGGTGATGTAATTGCATCACCTATGCAAAAACAAGAAACAAATTCACATATTTCACAAAAGGAATTAACTAAGATGCTAATTCCTCCAGAGGAAAATTTAAGACACTATGATGTAATAGCTAGTACATCCCACCTTGGCTGAAATAACCTCAATAAGACATTTCCAAAGCCATATATCAATCTCTGACATCGCTGGAAGAAAGTTTTCCCCATTCTCCGGTGCAGCATTCCTTAAGCTGTGTGATGTTTGAAAGGTGTCTCGCGTGCACAGCCCATTTCAAATCACCCCACAGCATCACAATAAGATTCCGAGCCTGGCTTTGACTTGACTATTCCAGATAATTTCCAGTCCAAATAATTTAATTTTTGATTGATCTGTTCAAAGCATATTGTTCCAAAAGTCCTGGTCTTTGTCTAGGTGGTCTCAGAAAAACTTCAGTCTTGCCCTGATATATATTTTTTTGACAGCAGGGGTTTCCTCCTTGCACAACTCCCATGTAAATCAAACTTGTGCGTCTCTTTCTGATGGCAGATGCATATACTTTGACATTAACTGTGGCAAATGTAGGATTTGGAGTCTTCTTTCAGCGTCTTGCAGTCTGCTCTTGGGTGGAACTTGCTAGGACGGCCTGACATTGCCATGTTGGCAATTGTTTTAAATGTTCTCCACTTGGAAATTATTTTCCAGACAGTGGAATGGCTGATTCAAAGCTCTCTTGAGATCTTTCAATATCCCTTCCCAGACTCATATGCATCTACTGTACAATCTTCTTTCTGAGAGCTCTCTGGATCTCACCATGGTGATACCACTCAAAACTAAATGTCTGTGGTTAAAATACGACAGGCTCCACCCAAAAAGCTCTGTAACGATGTTCTAATCATTTTTCCCCGATGTGGTGCACCAGGATCTCATTCTAGGCATTTTAACTAGTAATGGATGTCAGGGTGTCCAAATTTTTTCCTCAGTGGAAACTGGCATCATAGTTAATGTCTTCTAAATAAGTGAATTTGTGTCTTGTTTTTGCATAGGTGATGCAATTACATCATCTTTATCTACAAACATAATTTGAAACAAGATTTAATATTGATATGTTGATATTTCTTAATAAAGAACTAAATATTTAATGGGGTATCCTAATTTTTTCACATGACTGTATTTGTTTACAGGACTTTGCCCTGCTCCAGGTACCCCTTGTACTCCTTCATTGGGATACTTAATTTGGGGGTCGACTTCGGCTTTATCCAACCAGAAACCCTTTCAGCTAAGGTCCAAGGCTGGTCAATGCCAATAAATTGTGATTAAAGTACCTGTAGTAACCGGTCAACCCCAGAAACAACCCCTGCTCTATAATGTTTCTAGATTCTCACACACCACACCTCTTCTACGGAACCTGCACTGGCTCCCTGTGGCTTCCCGCATCAGGTTCAAATCTCTTTTTTTCCCAGATATCACTGCGCTTTTATGATTCGGTAGCTGCACCTGCTCATTCCTCAAGAGGACCATACAGACACCAAATCATTGTGTTCTGGCTCTGAAATGCTGGACGTGCCACAGCTAATCGATGCTATGATCCAGGATCTCATCCAAACATGGGATTTGATAAGCAACAGGAAGGCAAAGAGCACAGCCCAAACAGTTGTGGTTCCCCAAAACAGAAGAATGCAAAACTGTGGGACCCTAAGTGGGTGGAACAGGCAAAAAATAAAGGTATCTGACAGCGCTTCTTGGTATAACCTAGTGTTGATTAAAAGCAAACCATATGTGACTTTTTTAGGGGTTTCTACATATGGGCCACTAAAATATGGGCCACTAATTCTGAACTAACGTCACATTAACTTTGCAACAGAATGTTTAACCAATCCAATAGACCAGGTTTTGGATTCTAACACAGTCAGGTTTCTCCTGTCACTAAGTGACTCCTCAATTACCTTTGTGTCTCACATCTTAGCCAGTTCTTGTCAGGGACGGTGCCCATCTAGGCCGCCCCCCATGTGCCTTTCCCCCATTGTGGCCTGCAGGTTCCATTCCCGCCGGCTGCCCTGTATTTTGTTTCACTTGTGTGTTCTACATGCAGCCTGGGCCTGTGTGCAGCTTTGAGGCTGGTATCTCTGTAGTTGTGGGTTTGACACCAGCTTCACCTGTTTTGTAATTTTCTTTCAGTTTATTCCTGCTTTGGTGTTTCTCTGTCTTTGCTTTTGTTCTTGTGTTTGGATAGCCCCGCTTCTTCCTTGTTTTATTGCGTTCTGCTTGTTTGTTGGTTCTTGCCCCGTTCCCAATGTTAATGTTAGCCTCATCTGTTTATTTGGATTGATCATCTGCAGATAAACCTGATAAACATCTATAAAAATGAAAGCAAAAATACAGTGGAGCCTTCCTGCAGTAAGGAATACAATGAGGAAAAGCCTAAATGTCTCCTATGTGGAAACGTACTATCTAGTGAGATCATGAAACCAAACAAATTTAAGACACGTAAGGGATAATGTACAGGCAGCCGGTAGTTATCGCAGAAATAAGCCCCGACAGTGTGATCAGGACCCGACGCGAAGCGGAGGGTCTTGTATCACACTGAAGGGGCTTATTTCTGCAATAACTACCGGCTGCCTGTACATTATCCCGCTTATTACACGGCTACTTGCCACATAAGGAAAAAAACTGGACATGAATATAAATTTGAAACATTTTATTGGCATATTTGTTTTAAATTAACATTTTTAAACGATAATCTTTGTTGGCGCGGACTGATTTTAAACATACAAGTAGTACCGGTTATGCGTTATTACTTTGGAGCGGTCATTATTTGAAAAGAACGAACCTGCAAATGTCTCAACTGACCAATCAGAATCAAGCATTCCAGAGAGCCGTGTAATAATTTGAGATAACACATAAAGAATAAATGCTTTAAGAGGGCAATGAGGGTTAACGAGCGAGCTTTGATAGCGTTATTTGAGGTGAGCTATCTCATTGCTAAGGCTATGAAGCCACATAACATTGCAGAGGTTTTGATGTTGCCTGATAACACAGTGAAATGACCAAGAAAGCACGCTAACAGAGTGACTTATTCAAATGGAAGTCAGCACGGAAGAAAAAAATGCCAATGGTTTGACTTTTTGTGTGACCAACAAAAAATGTGCCTCCCTGCATATATGCATATCTTTGGGAAACTTAATGATCTTAACATGAGTATGCAGGGAATAAAATAAGAATATACAGTAATGCAGATGAGTGACCACATTAATGGATTCAGAAGGAACCTTGCATTCTGGAGAGAAAGCCTTTCAAAGGCAAAATTCATCCCTTTCCCTCAATTTACTGACAGAAAACAGCATCAGTGAGTGTCCCACACACAGATTATGAGTTCCATTCCACTGTGATGCAGGCTCTGTGCACCTGCCTGCCTCCGCTGTTGAACAGCTGATTGAACTATCATATGATAGAACTCATCAGGAATTACATTCATGAGTGGTTGTGGAGGAATTCTAGTATGGAGCAAGGGAGGAGTAGCCAGAGATCGCACTGTGTGCGTCTTGGTTCCTTTTGGAAGCACATATTTGTGTGATGCTGGATTTAGTAGACTTGTGTGCATGAAGTGTGCAGTGCCCTCCCCGGCTAGATGTGACTGCGGAGATGAGATGTGCACACTCTCCCACACCCCCAATACTTGACAGCTTGCAGCACAATTTGCAGGCCCAACCATGTCATTACCCAGGGTAAGATAAAATATTTAAAATGAACATTTACTCATAACATCACCTTCTTTGCAATCTTGATTTTCATAAACACCCTGTGACACCGGGTAGGGCCACCCCCTTTCTGTCGATGGTCTCAAGGGGAGTGTTGACTACAAATTCAGAAGCCTAAGGGCTAGACCTCTGGAGCTGCAGTCATTTGTGTTTAGAAAGTGGGTAAAGCACACGATCTGCAATGTGCGGGTGCTTATCAGGAAGGAACCTGAGAGGTCACATATGAAATACATTTTCTGATCTGTCTTTGTCAGTAGAAATACAAATCTTTCAACAGGCTATAGACAGGCTTACAACACATATACAGTAGTTCTTTGAGAATGAGGGGAAGGCTGAACAAACAAATACAAATACATTATAGGATTTGTTTATATGTAAGTCATGGGAAGAATGGTGCTTCAAAAGTCACAGTGGATGGAATTCTATACAATGACTGACAGTTTTAACTTATAGGAATCTATAACACTCAGAGTGAGATTTTAAGTTTAACAACTTCCATAAGTAACAAGACATGCTGATAAGAAAGAAGTATCTTTTCAACTCTTGAAAGTGATACAAAAATGTTTTATAGCAGCCTGGAAAACTTTTAGTGCCATGTAATGCTATAAAGATTTAAAGATGAAAAGGTTTTATTGTCATTCCTGCACATAAGTACACTGTGCACTTATAGGAATGTGATGTATTTCCTTGGGTCCAGATACACTGTATAAAAATAGAAGAAGGTTTAAGATATAAGTTATAAGAATGGAATTATCAATTATGATAATCAGTGATGTTACCTGGGGTCATAGGGTGTTTTAGGTCTTTCAACATCATACACCCTCACCCAGGCAACCCGGCCAGGTTTGATCAGTCCCCAACCTGTGTCCCAGCAGCGTTTATCCACGGTTCTGCCCTCTTTATCCAAAGTTTTATCCAGTGGCTTTCTCTGCGGCTTCAGTTGCAGACCTGCCCATTGATACCTAGCAGAGTGAACACTCTGCAGAGAGATCGACCAACATAACCTCTACAGCCCACCTCTAGAGGTCCGCAACGAGTTCGCCAACCCTGCCTCCTGCACTCCTCCACCAGCTCCTGGTACTTAAACCGCTTCCTCTCATTGGCCTCCTCAATGCGTTCTTGCCAGGAAACTGAGAGTTCAAGCATGATCAGTTGCTTAGTGGTATCTGACCTAATTATCATGTCTGGGTGGAGAAGTGTGGTTGTTATTTTGCTTGGGAACTTCAGCTGCTTGCCAAGGTCCACTTCTAGCTTCCAATCAGTAGCAGTAGCGACAAGACCAGTGTGTGCTCTTGGTGATGCATAGGGCTTTTCTCCAGCTCTGTGAAACGTGATGGTCTTATTACTGTGGTGACCCTTGGAGGATTTGATGGCTGCGGATATACTTTCTGCAACTGCCTTTAGCACCTGATCGTGGCACCAACGATAACATCCATCCCAAAGGGCTTTTGGGCAACTGCTAAGCAGGTGTTCCAGGGATCCTCTTCCTAAACAGCGGGGGCAAGTAGGTGTAAGACACCATTGACAGCTTGGACTAGGAACCTGATTCGATGGAAGTCTCTTTTCCTAATATCGGACCAGGTGATCAGGTCAGCTCATACTTCCTCCACACCTACCTGCACTTCGTCCTGGGCAAGGTTCTGACGCTCTTTGCCTAGCACCGTGTCAGGTCTAGTGACTGGGAAGAAACCAATGCCCGCTCGACCTGATGCTATTGTGCCTACCAGTGCCTTCTGCCTCAGTCGGGACTCAGCCACCTCCAGGGATTTGGCTGCACTCCACTTCCTGCCAGTGCGCACCTGGATGCCAGCTGATGCCACTTTGGGATCTTCGGATTCTTTGTACTGCAGGACCACCCGTGTCCTTGACACCATAAATTCCTCAGCCAAACCACCGACTGGGAGTTGCAGGATGTTACTGGTGCCGTACAGAGCAGCGCTGCTCAGGCTGCGAGGCAGGCCCAGCCATCTTCACAAGGAGCTGCTGATCTTTCTCTCCAGGGTCTCCACTGTTGTTATGGGCACTGAGTACACCAGCAAGGGCCACAGCATCCGAGGCAAGATGGAATGTTGATATATCCATGCCTTGAACCTTCCTGGAAGGCCTGATTTATCCACCTTACTAAGCCAGGATTCAAGCTCTTTGCTGGTCTTCTTTATGGAGGCATAGTCCTTCAGGCTGCAGTCATAATGCTTGCCAAGGCTTTTAACTGGCTTCTCTGTAATGGATGGGATGTAAATTCCAGCCAATGTGAAGTGGAACCTGTCCACTACTCTCCCCTTCTTTAGCACCACTGACCTTGATTTAGTTGGTTTAAAGCTCATCCTTGCCCAGGTTATGAGTTTCTGTAGGTCTTGGAGGATCCACCTGCTGCCTGGGATGGATGTGGTGGTGACAGTCAGGTCGTCCATAAAAGCTCTTATTGGGGGCTGTCACACTCCAGACTTCATCAAGGAGCCCCAGCACTCTACCTCTGCTGACTTGACAATCATGTTCATGACAAGGGCAAAGAGGATGACTGAGATGGTATAGCCTGTTATTATGCTCTTCTCAAGTCGATGCCAATCTGATGTGCCCAAATCTGCGGTGACTCTTAGCCTGAAATTGTTGTAATAATCCAGGATGAGCTCCAAGATTTTACTGGGTACATGATGTTGCTGCAGGGCTAACTCAACGATTTTGTGCGGTATGGATCCATACGCATTTGCAAGGTCCAGCCATAGCATCGTCAGGTCTCCTTTTCCCTCATGCACCTCCCTGATGAGTTATGTGACGACTCCAGTGTGTTCCAAACAGCCATGTACTCCAGGGATCCCACCTTTCTGAACAGCGGTGTCAATGTAGCTGTTCTTCAGTAAGAACTCAGTGAGTTGTCTTGAAAGGATACTGAAAAATATCTTCTCTTTGACGCTAAGCAGCGAGATAGTTCTGAACTGGCAGATGTTCTCCGAGTTCTCTTCTTTGGGGATCCATACACCTTCAGCATACCTCCACTGGTTGGCAATTCTTCCCCTATGCCATAGCAGGAGGCTTGAGGCTTCCACTTCGCTTATCTCAGCAGCTTCTTAGTGAAGTTGAAGGGGTTGGAGATGAAAGCAGCACGTTTCCTCGCCCTTTCCTTCCCCCGCCTTTGGTGCTACTCTGCCCTACGCAGGGTCTTGAGCCTCTTTCTCAAGATGTTACGAAGCTGGGAAAGCGGTTGTTTTTCTTCTTCACTAACTGCCTTGAATTGATGTCTAAGGCTTCGAAGTTCTTGGCGCAGCTGGTGTATCTTGCTGGCTCTGCAGTTCAGAGTATAGGTGAGATTGATTTTCTTCCTCTCACCCTGGCCAAACCGTTCTGCTCCATAGCTAACAATGATTGCTGTCATAGATTCAAGCCGGCAATCCACTATCCCCTTGGTTGTAGTTTCAATGATTTTACTGACATCTGCGTCAAACTGCAACCACATGGTCTGGTTGTTAGCTGGGGGCCACTTGATCCGCCTCTGTGGGACTACTCTGCAGGGATTGGGGGGCTCTACTGCTTGGAGGGACTGAGCTCTGTGGGGTGAGTCCTGGCCGGGCTCCTCCTGCATCTCACCAGGATTGTGTCCTGAGCGCTGCAGTAAATTCTCCTGCTCCCTGCATTTCATCCTGACCTGATGTATTCTAAGGCCATGTGAGTTCTTGAAGATTATATATATATTCTATAAACGGTCCCGTGGTCTGATAAATCAATATTTTTGGAAATCATGGACGGTGCATTCTCAGGGCTAAAGAGGAGAGGGACCATCCAGCTTGTGGGCAGTTCAGAAGCCAGCATCCGTGATGGTATGAGGGTGCATTAGTGCCAATGGCTTGGGTAGCTTACACATCTGGGAAAGCACCACTAATGCTGAATAATATATACAGGTTATGGAGCAACATATGTTGCCATTCACAAAAGCATCGTTTTTCAGTGAAGGCCTTGTGTATTTCAGCAAGACAATGCCAAACCGCATTCTGCACATACAGCATGACTCCACAGTAGAAGATTCTGGGTGCTAGACTGGCCTCCCTGCAGTCCAGACCTGTCACCCATTGAAAACATTTGGAACATCATGAAATAAAAAATAAAACAAAGATCCCGACCTGTTGAGCAATTGAAATTCAATATCAGGCAAGAATTTTACTTACTTTTACTTTTTACTTTCTAGCAACTGGTCTCCTCAGTCGCCAAACATTTATAGAGTTGTTAAAATAAGAGGTGATGCAACACAGTGGTAAACATGCCTGTCCCCACTTTTTTGAAACTTTTTGCTTGCATCAAATTCAAATTGAGCATATATTTGTCACAAAACAATAAACTTTCTCAGTTTCAGCATTTGATATGTTCTATTTTGAATTCAATATGGGATTATATGATTTGGAAATCATTGCATTCTGCTTTTATCTACATTTTACACAGCGTCACAGCTTTTTTGGAAATGGGACTGTACTATATGTCTGTAGTGATAAAGACCACTGGAGCCACAGTTATTTTCTTATCCCAATCTGAATTTCCTGGCAAAAGCAGCTACTCTCTGCCCAGTATTGGTATAATTTGGGAAATCATGATGTTCTCAAACCACTGATTTGTGTGTCAAGGGGGGGGATCTTTGAGCTCTCTAACACCACCCGTAACCAACTCACAGCCATAATTAGCATAATGTTTTCCATATCGAACCTTTACTTATGAATCTAGGTTATGTTCATGTCAAAAAATGTATGCATTTGTTTCACTGTGCATTCTGAAACTGAAAATGATGTAACTGAAAGGAACATGACCAATACGTGTACTATAACAGCTCTTGTCTTTACTTTAAATGTAGATCATGCTCTTCAACCTACTTAAAAATCATGATGCATATTGAATCAGCAAACAAATATCAATATAATATCGAATCAGGAGGTAACTGCCAATTCCTGCATCTTTAATGGTTTTAAATATTATTCAGATATTCTGAAAATCATCTGGCAACCCGGCCTTTGGGAGCCACTGAACTTTAAGTGGTCACAGTTTTCATGAGCTGCAGTTTTGGGTTTAGGTATTCACATGCAGCATACAATACCTTAGTTTATTGTGTTAAGCAGCTGAATGTAATGCAGTAAAATGCATACAGAGTGGAGTGGAAAATACATTACCTGTTTCTTCACACAAATTTCTGTGTCACAAAATAAGCCAGTTATCAGTTTGGTTTGCGTAACAAAAGGTTTGTGTTTTTTACAACCCCTGCACTGTTTTCACTGGTGTAGATCTGTGGTTCTGATTTTGGTGTTGATCTACAGCCCACTCTACATTTTTACACAAAACAGCATTTTTAAATCTTGGGTTAATTGTGGTTTTGCTGGTAGAAGGCTACACAGTTTGCTTCCAGATTCAAGATTTGTAAAACGACAGGATGAAGCAAACACTGGGAATGACCAAACACCAGTCAGGTAAACGGCGGAAGTGACTTTCCTAATGCCAGAAATGACCGTCAACTTTTCTGACAATTTCTCATGAATCGCAGGATGACATCTATTGACCTTCAAAAGGAATGTGGAACATTAAGTGTTGGAGTGAACTGCACTGTTAGGACAGTTCATATCAGGCTCCTTAAGCAGGACTGAAGTCCCATAAAAGAAGGAAGAAGCCCTTCATTAATGAGAAACATGGAAGAACCAGGCTGCAGTTTACAAAAACATATTGTCAGGGTTGCGGGGCAAGCGAGCCGGAAACCTAACCCTAACCCTAACCCGTCGGAACACCGGCATGCATTCTAAGGCAGGGATGCCTTTTTTGGCAGGGATGCCTTTTTCGGCATAACACCGGAAAGCAAGCAAGCGGAGCCGTGAAGACGGACAAAGCAGGGTTTAATGGTAGACGAAGGGTTGACAGGCATGAACACCAAGACAATACAATGATGGATCTGACGAGACGCGGACTAAATACATAAGACTAGCCAGAAATAACAGGACACAGGTGATCACAACCAGGAATTGACACAAGGTAATGAGGGGGCGTGGCACACACAAGGATCGGACGGAGCTGGGCGTGACACATATATATATTATTCACAGACGCACACCGATAAACTGAGAAATGAGTGAAGCAAAAAATTTTACTGTGGTCTCTTAATTTTTCCACGGCTGTATTAAATTAAGTCCAATTTTAGGTCTATTTGCAAACACAGTATCTGACTTCCTATGCACCAGAAGCCTACCAACCGCTCCCAGCTCAAAAGAGAGCATCATTCTGATGCATTCTTAAGTGCTGTCAGGACAGGAGCCTTCAGGGCAGAATGACTGGTTTGCTTATTTTGTCTGTGACTGAAAACTTGTTTTTCTATACATCCACTTAGTCCAATGAGTGGCACGTCTTGGCATGTCAAGAAAGATTCATGGTGGATTTCACTGGCAGTTTTTTCATTATTTGAGTAATTACATTTGTAAAAAAAAATGCTTCAGAGTATCAGTCAAAATCTGGACACACCTGCTTTTAATGCATTTGTCTCTATTTTAGCAGTTATTCACCATATAGTGAATGGCCTTCAGGTAATGAACAAATACATATGAAATATTGCAACAACAAGTGTTCAACATCTCAACATCTTCTCAAATTTTAGATTCTTTAAAATAACCTCCTTTTGCTTCAATGACAGCATTGCAGACTCCTGACATTCTTTCAACCAGCTTCCAGATGTAGATGTACTCCATCTCTCACAGCACTCCATCTCTTTCCTTATTCACAAGATTATACTTACTACACAACCTGAAGGTGTACTTAGGGTCATTATCTTGATGGAAACAAATGATTTTCAGTAGTCGTGTCCAGACATTTCGCTGGTACTGTACATGAATAGTACTGTGCAGAAGACTTAGGCAGTCAAAGAAAATATTTAAGGCTATTTATCTGAATAGTATGTATATTGTATATTTCCTCAGAAAAATAAATACACAATTTAACATTAGAAAATTCATCCATTATCTGCTGCTTATCCAGGCCAGGTCACAGGGGCAGCAGTCTAGGCTGGGATGCCCAGACCTCCTTCTCCCCAGCCACCTCCTTCAGCTCCATTGGGGGAAAACCAAGGTGTTCCCAAGCCAGCCAAGAGATATGATCTGTACAGTGTGTCATGGGTCATGGCTTAGCTCTCTTAACCATGACAGAACAGTACAGCTTCAACATTACTGCCGATACTGCGCCGATCTGCCAGTCAATCTCCTGCTCACTTTTTCCGTCATTTGTGAACAAGACCTTGAGATACTTAAACTCCAATGTTTAAGGCAGTATCTCATCCCCACTAGGATAGGACAATCCACCATTTTCTGATCAAGAACCACAATGTCAGATTCGGAGGTGCTGATCCTCGTTTTGGCCACTACACACACAGCTGCAAAACCGCCCCACTGTACGCTGCAGATCACAGCCTGATAAAGTCAGCATATTCAAAATTATAAATCAAAATTATTTTTGGAAATCATGGACGGTACATTCTCAGGGCTAAAGAGGAGAGGGACCATCCAGCTTGTGGGCAGTTCAGAAGCCAGCATCCGTGACGGTATGGGGGTGCATTAGTGCCAATGGCTTGGGTAGCTTACACATCTGGGAAAGCACCACTAATGCTGAATAATATATACAGGTTATGGAGCAACATATGTTGCCATTCACAAAAGCATCGTTTTTCAGTGAAGGCCTTGTGTATTTCAGCAAGACATTGCCAAACCGCATTCGGCACATACAGCATGACTCCACAGTAGAAGATTCTGGGTGCTAGACTGGCCTCCCTGCAGTCCAGACCTGTCACCCATTGAAAACATTTGGAATATCATGAAATAAAAAATAAAACAAAGATCCCGACCTGTTGAGCAATTGAAATTCAATATCAGGCAAGAATTTTACTTACTTTTACTTTTTACTTTCTAGCAACTGGTCTCCTCAGTCGCCAAACATTTATAGAGTTGCTAAAATAAGAGGTGATGCAACACAGTGGTAAACATGCCTGTCCCCACTTTTTTTAAACTTTTTGCTGGCATTAAATTCAAATTGAGCATATATTTGTCACAAAACAATAAACTTTCTCAGTTTCAGCATTTGATATGTTCTATTTTCAATTCAATATGGGATTATATGATTTGGAAATCATTGCATTCTGCTTTTATCTACATTTTACACTGCGTCACAGCTTTTTTGGAAATGGGACTGTACTATATGTCTGTAGTGATAAAGACCACTGGAGCCACAGTTATTTTCTTATCCCAATCTGAATTTCCTGGCAAAAGCAGCTACTCTCTGCCCAGTATTGGTATAATTTGGGAAATCATGATGTTCTCAAACCACTGATTTGTGTGTCAAGGGGGGGATATCCTTCTCCCCAGCCACCTCCTTCAGCTCCACTGGGGGAAAACCAAGGTGTTCCCAAGCCAGCCAAGAGATATGATCTTACAGTGTGTCATGGGTCATGGCTTAGCTCTCTTAACCATGACAGAACAGTACAGCTTCAACATTACTGCCGATACTGCGCCGATCTGCCAGTCAATCTCCTGCTCACTTTTTCCGTCATTTGTGAACAAGACCTTGAGATACTTAAACTCCAATGTTTAAGGCAGTATCTCATCCCCACTAGGATAGGACAATCCACCATTTTCTGATCATGAACCACAATGTCAGATTCGGAGGTGCTGATCCTCGTTTTGGCCACTACACACAGAGCTGCAAAACCGCCCCACTGTACGCTGCAGATCACAGCCTGATAAAATCAACATATTCAAAAAGCAATGACACAATCCTGAGGTCACCAAACCAGAGCCCCTCTAGCCCTTGGCTATGTCTAGAAATTCTGTCCATAAAAGTTATAAACAGAATCGGTGACAAAGTGCAACCCTGTTGGAGTCCAGCACCCACCGGGAACAGGTCTGACTTACTGCTGAAATGCTAACCAAGCTCTGGTTATACAGTGACCTGATGGTGACTCTGTATTCACCCCCTGCCCCACAGGACCCCCCAAGGGACACAATCATATTCCTTTTCCAAGTTCACAAGACATATGTAAACTGGTTGGGCAAACTCCCATGAATCCTCGTGTATCCTTCTTAGGGTGAAGAACTGGTGCAGTGTCCTGCAACCAGGATGGAATCCACACTGGTCCTGAATCTGATGTTCGACTAATGGATGAACCCTCATCTCCAGTTGAGAAGTTAGAACACATCCTCCAGTCCCCTTTCTTAAGATTGGGACTACCACCCAATGCAAAGGCATTGTCCGCAACCTCCAAGCAATGCTGAAAAGGCGTGTCAGCCAAGACAGCCCAACAACATCAAGAGCTTTTAGGAACTCAGGGTGAATCTCATCCACCCCCAGAGTCTTTCCACTGAGTAGTTTTTTGACTACTTCAGTGACCTCAGCCTCTTTCCACTGCCTGATTATATCCTCATTTGAGGTTAACAGCTGTCCATCCCTGCTGTAAACAACATGGCTAAAGCCCTTCTTCCCATATCTTGAGTCGCCTGATGGTTTTTCAGAATCTTTTTGAGGCCAACCAAAAATCATTTTCCATGGCTTCCCACATTTTTTGCTTCAGTAACCATGTGCAATGCCCAAGCCAAATTTCCCCATGGGGAAGTTTAACCTAACCTAACTGCCAAAACCAGATATCCCTTGGCCTGCCAGTACCTGCTTCAGGAGTCCCAAAAGCCAACCAAACTCAGAAGGTCTCCTTCTTCAGCCTGACAGCTCCTATTACCACTGGTGTTCACCACCTAGTTCAGGGATTGCTACCTCAGCAATGGAGTCCTGGAACATGGCCCATTCAGCCTCAATGTCTCTAGCCTCCCTCAGCAGGCAAGAGAAGTTTTGCTGGAGGTGTGAGTTGAAGATCTCCCAGTAGGGGCCTCTGCTAGATCCTCCAGGCAAACCCTCACTATGTATTTAGGTCTTCCAGGTCTATTATGCGTTTTCCCCTGTCATCTGATCCAAATCACCACCAGGTGGCAATCAGTTGACTGCTCAGCTCCTCCATATGCATAACATATGGACTCAGATTAGACAATGTGATTACAAAATTGATCAAATTGCAGCCTAGGATGCTCTGGTGCCAGCTGCACTTATGAACACCCTTATGTTTGAACATGGTGTTCACTATGGACAAACCGTGTTTAGCCCAGCAGTCCAATAACAAGGCACCACACAGGTTATGATCAAGCAGGTCATTTCTCCCAATCTCACCCTTTCAGGAGAACAATGGAGTCCCCAGATGGGATGCCTTCTGGCACCCCATCCAAGGTCTCCAAAAAAGCCGGATACTCTGAACTGGTGTTTGATGCATAAACACAGTCAAAGCCCATCCTTCAACCCAATGTCGAAGGGAGGTGACCCTCTCGTTCACCAGAATGAATTCCATTGTACTGGTGCCGAATCAGCAGAGGTGGCAATTTCAGGTCCAGAAAGTAAAAATGCAGATCATGATTTACTTTCAACCAACCAGTTGAGCATAAAGAGTCAGTCACAGAGTACTCAACTGGTTGGTTGAAACAAAATCATGGTCTGGATTTTTACTTTCTGGACCTGAAACTGCCACCTCTGCGAATCAGGGGGCTATAAGTAGGCCCACACCTACCCGGTGCCTCTCACCATTGGCAACTACACAGTGGATTAGAGTCCAGACCCTCTCCAGGAGTTTGGTTCCAGAGTCCGAGCCGTGTGTTGAGGTGAACCCGAATATATCCACTCAGTATCTCTCTACCTGAACATACCAGAGGTTACATTCCATGTTCCTAGTGCCAGATTTGATAGCCGAGGCCCCTGCCTTAGACTGCCACCCTGTAAGTGATGGGCCCACAGGAGGGCAGATCCATGTTATCCTTTTGGCTATGCCCAACAGGGCCCCAGGGTTAGAGCCCCAGCCTACAGGTATTCTCCTACAAGCTCCCTCCCAGACCTGGCTCCAGGGTGGGGCCCCGGTCATATACTCCTCCATTAGAGGTGCTACAGTATATTAGATGTTTCTGCAAACACTGGGGTGGCTTTAGGAGTGGAAGATCATCGTATTATCATTTTCTTTGGCTGCCTAATACTTTTGCCCAGTGCTGTATGCATTATATAGCTTATCTTTTTAAGTATGCTGCCTTAAATGCAGGTCTTATTGCTCTATACAGTTGTCTATTTTCCAGCTTCTTATTCATTACAGGATCATGGAATACCTTCATGTTCAGGCAACAAAACCCGCATAAAAATCTCCATATTTTTTAAGCTCCACATCTTTGATTTTTAAATTTCTTTTCAACTATCTATTATGATTTTAATTATTCATACCTTCGAAGACACTACTGACAGGCTCAGTGATAAAGATGATAGGGCTTTGATAGTGAACAGAACAAAAAAAGACCATAACCATATTTAATAAAGTATTTCAAACTGTCAAAATGTTAAGTAGAGGTGAGTTTGTAACAACAAATGCCTGTACGTAAGTGAAAGAATTTGCCTGAACTTTCCAGAATGCAGTAGAAATCTTTTTTGACTGGTTCACATTCTCCCTCTTCTGCTCACTACATTTTTTCAGTTTTATCTTTTTCCCGTTTTGTCATCACCGTGTCAGTCACATCTCTTCCTTTAATCTGTCAAGTCTCTGCACGCTTTTCACAGCAGAGCGCTAATGGTATGTGGAGAGCTTCTGGCAAAAAGTCTAGCTGCTGTTTGAGGCTATGCGTAGTAATGCGAAAGATGCAGCTGAGGGGAGGGTGACTCTTCCTGACATTGCACAGAGTCAGCATTTGGCTTTAAGGCCAAAGGAATAACAATGCAAATATATTGAAGGGGGCGAGGCAGGTGATGGGATAATATTTGGTGCATGGAGAGACAAACCTAGAAAATTTCTTGCTAATCTGTCACTTGTGTGATGAGAACTTGATACTCTGAATAATCCATCCATCCATTTTCTGAATCCGCTTATCCTCACGGGGTCCAGAGCCTATCCCAGAGGCTATGGGCATAAGGCGGGGAACGACCCAGGATGGGGCATCAACCTATCACAAGGCACACTCACACACCATTCACCCACACACACATGCACCCCTACGGGAAATTTGGTAACTCCAATTAGTCTCAGCACATTTTTGGTCCATCGGGGGAAACCGGAGTACCCGTAGGAAACCCCACAACAACACAGGGAGAACATGGAAACTCCACACACATGGAACCCTGGTGGACTCTTGAACCCTGGTCCCAGAGGTGTGAGGTGACAGCGATAACCACTGCCCCACTTTGAATAATCTGAACTGTTATTTGTACAGTTTAAATGGATTGTATTTCATTTTGAAATGTATTGATGCTGTTGTATGTTGACAGATCAATATAATACAAAATGGCATTCTTATAATTGTATAAATATGACTTTATTTTGTAGTTCCTTTGATGATTCTGAATAAAACAGTGACATGAACTGTAAATGGTAACTTGATTTTTGGTTGGTATTTTTCGATTCTTCCCCAGAGTGCCACTTTACTTCTAGCCGTGCTGTATAGTAGCAGGTTAGAGATCTAGTCCTGTGTCCAGAAGGTCATGGATTCAGGTTCTGCGGCTGGTAATCATATCACCACTGGGCCCTTAATCCTAGCTGCTCCAGGGACACTGTCTGACCCTGCCCTCAGACCCTAAGTTTTCTTCTCTTCCACATTGCCTTGGTCAAAAGCATCAACTAAATAAATATATGCACAGATAATGTGATTGTGAAGAGCAAAACACCAGTACAATGTGTGATTTTTTTTTATGCCTGGCTATGAAAATAACGTCGGAAAAACTACAAAAAAAAACATCACAGCAATAATTTTACAGGCATTGCATCTGAAGGATGAAGAAAAACAGTTCTTTCAGCTTCTGAACTAAAAGGTGGTGTGATGTTGCACTTTAGATATATTTTTTTCAACTAAATATAGATCAGCATGAGTACATGAAAGCTAAATATGAAAAATACGTGTCTGATTTTTAGGATCTTTACACTTAATTTTGCATATACTACCTTTGGGTGTCTAAGAGGCAGACCACTCATATTCTTTTGATGTAATAAAAACAGTCGATCAGTAACGCCTTGCCAGGTTCTGAAATGTCTTGATATTACCATGTTTATCTCCCTGTTGACAGTCACATACTTTAGGGACATTATATATGTCATGCCCCGCTCACCCACTCCTCCCATGTGCCACGCCCCCACATGTACCTCGTGTGGATTCCAGCTGTTTTTTCTTGTTGTTGATTAGTCAAATGCATTTAAGTCTGCGTTAGGTATGTTTTCCCCAGTCTGGTCATTAACATTGTGACATTGCTGCTTGTTTTGCCCATGTTCAGTGTTACTTTCCTAATAAATCCCTTGTTCCCTGATCCTGAGGCTCCATTCCCAGTATCCCTGGTCCGTGTTTCACCGCAAGGCACGACAATATGGTGCTTGTTGTACAGGAATGCCAGAGCTAATTTTTCTTGCCTTTAATACAAAACTCTGTACAACTCTTGTCCTGAAAGTTCCTCAGCTTGCTAACGGTGCATATTTATGAACAGTTAAGTGGAGGATAGTATCAAAATGGGACTTATGTGAAAACCACTGTAAAAAACCTCAAACAGCTCCAACGAAGCAGACAAGACACCTTTCTGCTCTCTGTAGGAAGACTGGTGGTGGATGAGATCGATCACATCACAAACTCTGGAGGCTCCTACAGAATTGCAGGGTCTACAGATGTGCCCAGTATGTGAATTCTGACCATAGACTCTACTCTGAAGATTCAGCTTGCCCAGTACGCTACCATCTACTAGGAGAATGAGGTTGGACCTGGCCAAACTCTGAGATTATGCTGTTTCTAATGAGTTTACATGCTGTTTGTGTGAGGAATTTGCAGAGGAATGTGACAATTCTAATGTGATGTGAGAGACCTTCTGTGATAATATCCTGAAGGTTGCTGTGGGCTGTGCTGGTGTTGCTGGTGCCGGTGTTCCTAGAAGGAGGTGTTTCGTCTTGCAGGGCACCCTGGATATTATCAAGAGTCACAGAGCATGACCTGATGACAACTTCAATCTGTACCGGGATCTGAAAAGGATGGTTGTGAGGGTTCTGAGGGCAGATTAGGTAAGTTGTAATAGAGATCTGCGAGCAAGTTACACACCATCTATGGCCTACTGCTTACAGAGGAAGTCTACTGTCGACCATATCGTGGCACTGGCGGTTCTCATCGAGCTCAAAAATATGAATATTGGCAGGGTTTCTTTGCAGCCTTTGTCTAATTTCATAAAGCTTTTGACTCAGTTGACCAAGTCAAATTGTGGGACATCTTGAGACTTTGCGAAGCTGCTGGATGTCATAGCCAGCCTGTGCACTGGTACTCTGAGTGCTGTGCAGGGTGGAGGCAGAACCTCTATATTCTACTCAATTGATTCTGCAGTTTGTTAGGGGTGTGTTCTTGCTCCTACTCTGTTCAATGCTTGCATGGACTGGGTGTTGGACAGGGTTGTGGGGTCCAATGGCTGTGGGATATCTGTTGGTAAAGAAGGATTCACTGGTCTTTAGTTCGCCGACGATGCTGTGATCTTCGCAGAGTCAGTGGAGGCTCAAGAGCAAGGGGTGTCTGGCCTTGAGAGTGTCCTGGATAAAAAGTTCCAGGCCTTTAATTACCTCTTTGGCAGAGTCATCAGCAGTGTGTCTGTCTGTGGAGAGAATGTCGACCTCATCGAGAGGTTCACTTACCTCAGCAGCAACATTCTTGTCTCTGGTGACTCTTCCTATGAAGTTAGCAGATGGATTGAGAGAGCATGGGGGGTCATTAGATCGCTGGAATGGGGTGTGTGGTGCTCTTAATATCTTTGTAAGAGGACGAAGGTCCAAGTCCCTGTCTTGCTGTATGGCTGTGAGACATGGACACTATCCAGTGATCCGAGATGACGACTGGACTCCTTTGGTACTGTGTCTCTTCAGAGAATCCTTGGGTACCACTGGTTTGACTTTGTGTTGAATGAACAGTTGCTCAGGGACTCCCAAATAAGGCACATGACCTGCATTGTGAGGGAGCGTCAGTTACCGTACTACAGCTCTGTGGTGTGATTCCCTGAGGGTATTCCAGTTTGCAGGATCCACATTGCTGAGGACCTGAGCATTTCCGGAGAGTGGGACTAGACCGCATGTCAGGCTGGAGCGGTTGCCAACTGGGAGCCCAAGGTGTCTCGTTGTGTGGTGGGTGCAGCAAGGTGCTCTAGCAGTGCATGCTCCCCAATCAGACCTGACTATTGCTATAATACTAACAGCAGCACAGACAGGGAAGCCATTAGTTACATGCTAATGAAACACACACATGCTGTGGCAAATATTAAACAGTTATGACATATATTATCAACAGAAATACACAAATACACATATTCATTTACACTATTTAAAACATGAAGGTTACTACATAATTAGTCCTGTTGACCAACCTCACGGCATCACATTTATGTCAGCTAATCATAGGCAGTGGGTGGGATCAGAACAAGTGAAACAGTTAGGGTTAGGGACCCTGCACAGGCAGTGCACCAAAACGGTGATCTCCAGAGTGATTATGCATCATATAAGATCCTATTGTCAAAACAATGTGGATTCCATCAATTTCATCTGAAGTACATGGACAGCTTTAATGTAATATAAACATTTAATAACTGAGGTCATGTCAGGTCAGGTTGGGGGGCATGCACTGATGCAGCACGTTGCCGCACCCAACCACATCGCGAAACTCCTCGGGATCCCAACTGGCGACCCCCCAGGCAAACACACGGTCCAGTCCCACCCTCCGGAAATGGCCATACATCTGCCGCAGTCAGGTGTTACGTGGGCGTCCCCTCGGCCTGATCCAGCCACTTGGGTCCTCAGCAGTGAGGATCCTAGGAGCCGGATCACCCTCAGGGAAACGCGTCACATGGCCGTAGTGCCGTAACTGACGCTCCCTCACAATGCAGGTAATGTGCCTCATTCGGGACTCCTCTAGCAACCGCTCATTCGACACAAAGTCAAACAAGTTGTGCCCAAGGATTCTCACTGGATAACATCCATATCTCACAGCCAGTAATGGCTGAGATGGGAGTAAAGGTACATCATTCGTAAATATACCGAACACTATATTTCCCAGGATGAAAAGAAGGGAACCATTTACACAAACACACCATGCATTAGCCTACGATAAGTTTGCCATAAGGCACTTCTGCGACTTTGAAAATTTCTGAAACATTTGGAACTTTTTGGTCTGCCCACCAGAGGTTACGCATGGCACAGCCTTAATTCAATAAATAACCTAGTTATAGTCATTCATATACTATCCATATTATGAATTACCCTCTCCTTGCCAAAGACTGGAAAGCTCACTGTGTTTGAAAGCAAATTAACAAAGCAAAATGCAGGATAATACAAAAGGCAAACCATTTACACGTGATAAAGATTTAACCTGTCTCGAAAATTCCCCTCATAGCAGGGCACAAGGCCAGAGCTGTTTAGGAGGAAGAAAATTAATTTCCTTGAATGGATTTATAATCTTACTGAAAATCTGTTATCTGGCATGGGAAAAAATTCAATGTGTCCTAAGAGAATCCAGTCTAAGATTTGTACAAATCTGCCAAATAGAATAGACAAAAATCAGACTGGATTGATGAGTCCTGAACTGAGGTGTTTAAACTGTTCCAAAAGGACTTATAGCTTCCACCAAGTACTGGGTTTCATGGAGCGAGACATTTGTGCAGTCAACATTTTGATTGTGTTCTTCAGTTTTGCCCAGATTTAGTTGAAATTGTTTGTATGGTCATGATTCCAAAAACATAAATGGTGAATAAAGGTGTAATTTAAAAAGGAAACACTATTGAATGGCTCCACCTATATATAATGCGACTAAGAAACCCACACTCAAAGCTTGTTCTTATTTCTGTATCTGCCAGCCCACCGACTCCCTGACATACAAAACCAGGACCAGCCCGCAAGAGTGAGTGACGTGAAACACAAGGCTCTTTCTCTGATTGCAACCAGCAAGCACTTTATTGTTGTTCCTTTGAGAATCAGACACAAGTATGGATTTGGGCAGGCAAGTTATGAGCTCCAGATTGGGCAGCTAGTTTTAATCATATTAAAGTGTCACATTATCAGGCTATACGGTTACCCATTAGTGCACTTAATAACTACCAGAATATAACAATTAGGTGAAGAGCTTTTCTTTTGTACCTTTCAACAAGCCGTGATGTCTAATTTGGTGTGTGTGTCTGCGCGTGTCTGTGTCAGTGTGTGTGTGTGTGTTTTCTGTTGTAAAACTTGTGGGAGAAAAAGCCCAGCCAAGAATTTTCACCGCAGTTCTATTAATCTATTTTGAAGGAACATTTGCATGTCTTTTTCAAAAGAAAACAAGTCAGTCAATTCCATGTTATTTGTCACACAGGAATAATTCATTTCCTGCTTAACTGGAATTTCAGTACCACAGATTCTGTTTCAAAACCAAATGTTTCAGAACAATAGTTTTGGACTGTAGTGCAAAGAAAGCCTTGCTATCGTGAATACTGAAGCTTACATGTAATTAATGGGAGTTTATTTCATGAATTGTATCTTTTATTTTAGAGTAGGCTTATTCAATCTCTCATCCAATACAAGACTGCTGAACAAAGTAAAATATGAATACATGAAAATAAAAGGACATGTAAAGAATATTTCCATTTGCACTGCATATTGTTTTCCATATTAAACATATGTCTCGGATTTAAAATTAAGTTTTTGTGTTACTTTTTTCATAATATGTAGAAAATCTTGCTCAGCGATAGAAAGTCTGCCACCTTGTGGAAACAGCTCTATTATACTCCTATTGAGTCACACAGCACCTTTAAGAAACTACTGGAGAGAAAATATACTGAGATAAAAAAAAACATAACAGGAAAGTTAGGGAAGCTGTTATTACTATTGTTATTTTTCATTTTGATTCATTTTGATAAGATATACTATACAATGGTTATCAGACCTATAGATTGATGTAGATGACCTGTAGATGTATACGTAGATGTATACGTAAATGTACACGTAGATGTATACAAGCCACCACATTATGTAATGATCTACACAAAGTATTGTGTTAGTTGCTTCAGAGGACAGATCACACTTCGCAATACCTAATAAATAAAATTAGCATAAAACAAGTGACTCATAGGAAAAACCAATAAAAGAACATTTTGTAAAGGAGAAATAAAATGTTTAAAGGGTCAGCTTCGAGATGTAGTGTAGTGTTAGCACCAGCAGTTGATAGTCTTACACTGAACTCATTGTGGAGATTGGGCCTTAATAGTAGTTTCTCCCGAGGGTGTAGGCATGGTCCCATGAGGCAATAATGTCCCCATTGTGCCCACGTTGTTCTGCTTCATCAAAATGAGCAGCGCCTGCATGACATCTGCATTGTCCCCATTGTCTGCATCTCATTTGGTGAGACCCGCCTTAGTCCCACCTCCCCTCGCACGGCCATAGCCCCCTTTGACCACGCAGCTCTCTTCTGGAGACGGATGGACCCGTCTCGCAAGGGTAGGGCAAAAAATGATGTCAGCATGGCCATCACATGCCAACCAAATGTGCCACAAGGTCCACTGTGCTACAGAATACAATGAGAAACTGGATGTCTGTACATTCCGATAGAATCCTCTCTCTGAGGTCTCGATCAAGTAAATGTAATGGAACATTAAATTTATTAGACCCTTTACATTAGACACTCACGACTGAGTGTCTAATGTTGCATTACATGGATATAATTTCCCAGCACACTGTAATCTCATACGCACACACCCTTTCATCTCCACAATGCATATACACTAGATACATTTTCATGTTTACTTGCTCCCAAAATACATTCATTATAACCACTAGATATACTCACATTAGTATCAAAACTAGTGTCATTGAAACATGCCAAACTCTAACCATAAGGTAAGCTAAAAACACCTAGCATGCTATCTATACCCATTCTGTTAACTGGATCTCCCACAGCCTCTCAAATATTAATATGATGCATCCACCAATGTATCTTATGAAGTACTGGCCTATCCTCTGTCCTATATTTTCATAAAAATCTCAAAATCCACTTTAAGAAGCACAATGCCTTCATACCACAAGCATACATTGTTTTGCATTCTAAAAGGCCATCGTTCTCATCCTGTCAGTGTCGGACTTTATACGAGCCAGATGCTTTAGCTATTAGGTTTTATTAGGATAAGAATCACCTGCTCTAGAGAGACGCTTGCGTATGCTGATTTTCATCCCACCCTTTTGATTGAACTTTGATTTTGTTGCCGTAAACACTGATCTCGACATCAGGTCCATTAATGATTACAACCTCAGCAAATTGGTGTTGGGATGCTGGTTCAGAGAGAAGCACTGGGGCTTCATAACTCCAGGATTACGGTTCAGATTCCCTCCCCCATCTCTGTTTGTGGATTTCCATGTTTCACTTGCGTTGGATGGGTTTCCTCTTGCAGTCCAAAGATATGTAAATTGTCCATAGTGACCCTGTATGAGATAAACACTTATGGAATATGGTTTGACAACTTGGTGCACTCTCAGAAAAAATGATTTAAAAATTGTAATTTGTACCTTTTAAGGTACAGAAATGGACTCTGAGGAACATCCCAAAGGTACAAACAGCAATTATGTACCATCAAGGGTACAGAAATGTTCCTCAGAGTTCATTTCTGTACATGAAAACGTACATTTACCTACAGCTAAGGGTACAACTGGTATACCATTAACAGTACAGCCCCAGTGGCAAGCAAAGGTACAATTTTTTCCCTTTTTTCTGAGTGTCTGAGTCATTTGAGCCTTGAGGATGAAACTGTACAAATTTACATGAAATATAGTTGATACTTCCATTATTACTTTTGCAGGAAATGATATTAAAAAATCAAACATTTATTTTTGCTGTTGTCAGGCTCCTTTTGAGTTAATTCTGTTATTTCAATCTCATCTTTGAAGCATAACTAAATTACTTGCATATAGGGCCCTTCAGGACATTGGTCACAAAACCCCAGTGTATTAATATTGCTTAAAAAGTAGGACAAACGTGCAAATGTAGGGTCTCATTGGTTGTGCAGTGGTTATTAGTTGCAAAACCTTGACCTCGGCATTGTTCTCTAACTTGAACCCAGATTATTCTGGTGTGGGCTTGTAGTCAATTCAAAAGCGACATTGTGTCTTTAAGATTTGGATCTCAGCGATCAACGGGGTCTGTTCATTGCTCGTGAAATACAAGAGCGAGTGAGATTGATAAAGTAGGACGCAAGCCGGGAGTTTGAACGCTGTAATAGTCAGAGAGGACCTCTAAAGTCAACCTCACGTCTCTCTCGAGATATGGGTAAGGTTGCTGATGATATTTTTGATCATCGTCGTTATTTATTTACACTGTTTATTAATTTGGTAGTAAAAGAAAAGCTTGTTACATTTGGTTCAATTAAGAATTATCTATTGTAAACTGAGGGCTGTTTTCAATTTATATCGCTACTTTTTTTTGGGAAAAACTTCCAATGTTTTCAGTTTGTTAACCTGCTTGGTAAAATTATGAATGTATGGCTACATGTGTGCGTATTAAACAATGTTTATTTCTAAAATTTCGAATTATTTTTTCTCTTAATTTACTGGAAAGCAGAAAATGTACTACTGCCCCAAACTTCAACTCGTGGAAGTGTGAAGGGTCATGTGAGGTCTTCAGTTTACGTAATCTACTGCAACTAGACTTCAGCTATGTCTGAAATGTCTGATTGATCGTTTGTTGGTTCGTCTTTTTGTCGGGGGGTTAAATTTGTTTGCCTATTCAAGAAATTAACTCAAGTTTCTGAAATCCGTAGTGTGAACGATTTCTGCTTCTTCTTTTTAGCAATGTGTGTCTCGGTCGGTCTGAAAGATACTGTTTGCTGTATGTAAGAAACCTACTTGATGCGTTGATAGATATGTATGAGACTGCTAATGGACAAAGCAAGCTTTTAATCAGTATTTAAGGGCAACCTTTACCGTAGTGTTTTACGTATTAAAAAACCTTGAATTTATAAAAAGGTGAATGCTGTGTGACTGTAGTTGTCTTAATGTTAAAGTACTATGGGAAACAGAAAGTGGTCGTTTCCAGATTGGGTTTAGAAGCCCTAAGTGTGGCATGAGGTGCGCCAGATGGAAAAGGATCACCGTCTGATTCATTTCTGAGTCCTAAAGCTTCACCCATTTCTCAGCACGGAAGGCAGGACTGTTTACACGGTTGCCCACATTAGAAGGAAACATTTCTGTTAACATATGGGCTACTTGATGCTTCCAGTTTCTTTGTTGCTTTGCTTGGTTATTTATTTTTTATTAATCTAACTTTACTGAAGGAAACGATAGGCCTTCTGCAGGGGTATCGCCCTGCTGCCTTTGTAATCTGGTCCAGTTCTTTATCCTCTATGAAAACTCCTGCCTTTTTTTTTCTCTGTGATTAATTTCGAATGTAAATGAGTGTATTTTGAGGTTGTTGTTTGTTTAGAACAATCAATCTACCATAAAACCACTTACACATGGAATGTAGACCTGTGCTGCATTGTGCCTGTTAAACTGAGCTACGATCTGGATGGAAGAGGTTCCCAAAAGTATTGTTTTTTTTTTGTTGTTGTTGTTGTTTATTTTGCTGTCACCAGCTTCAGAGATCTGTTAGATGAATGACACATTTCTCATTTTGCCATGAGAATTTATCTCTCAGCTCAGCCCTGCTTTCGACATCTATATTCCACAATATAATAATACTAATTCCAGGCAGTCCAAAGCCTGTGTGGGATGGCCAATGACGTTGTCGTTCCAAGGACACGGGTCATATGGACGGCCATTCTCCCCTCATGCTTGCCTCCCCCCCCCCCCCCCCCCACAGACGTTCAAAAGTGCATTTGTTAGCCTGCGCCTGGGAGTGAGACGGCCCCAGCCTTTGTTTGTTTGACATTGGTGGCCTTTGTCCCCCCCCCCCCCCCCTCGCTGAACGCACATAAAGGATACAGTCTCCCCGTCACAGAAAGAGCTTCTCTCTTCCAGGGTCTTGTTACCACCCATCCTTTCGCCACAGACACCGACCGCTTTGCCAGGAGAGTTAAGATGGACTCTGCTCACGCCGAACTTGGAGGCGCAGATTCTGAGCGAAGAAGCTCACAGACTTTTGGAGAAATCACACCGAATAAATAAATCCCCGGCTCCGCTTCACCCAGACACCCATGGAGAGAGACGCTTTGTGGTGTCTTACTGTCATTGGCAGCGGCACAACTGGCTTTTATGGTCTAGTGACCCTAATAGCCCAGTGTTCCCAGATGCAGTCTGCATGAATTAGAAGCTTGTCTGTGCTCCACCATTACACAAACTAAGGGCCTGTGTTCTGCTTGTTCTGTTTTATGAATGTGTGCCAGGGGATTTATGCTAAATGTCCCCCATACTTACAAAAATCTCTACGGCAAATTTCACAGTAAGTGAGTCAAAATGACAGTCTTCATTAAGTACATTGCTCCCAAAGCCTCTGTAGACATTTGAAGTGCCCAAAGGGTATGACAAAGGGACATTTTCAGTTAAATGTCATTTCTATATTGATAATCTAGTTCTGGCAGAGGCACCCCCCGTACAGCGTTTGCTAACCCTGCTTCTTGCAGCAGAATGTGGGTATTAGACTGAAGCCTGGCTGAGCCCTTAATTTGCCCAGACTGAGAAATTAATTGAATGCATTGCTTGGTTTAATTCAAGCGGCAGAAGTTAAACTTGCAAAATCAGCTAAATTTATTTTTAGCACGTTCAAGTAGCAAAATACATTTAATTGATCATTTAATGCTTGAGTAAAAGAATATGTACTTAGCAGTTTCATGTAATTAGCCATTTACTCTGTTGTATCAATAATTCTGCACTAATAGATCTGCACTAGTGGGCAGACCAAATATTTAGAAACTTTCTGTCAGAGGCGGAAAGGAATTGAAGTAAGCCTTAAGTTCAAAATAAAGTGAACGAGTAAATCTCTTAATGTAAATATTTAGTTACTGGTTCCGCAAAATATAATTTTTATGTTTTATTTATTTAGCCGACATTTTTATCCAAAACGACATACATTTTGAGAAAGCAGGGTCACACGGTCCCTGGATCACTCATGACATCACACCGCTCTCCCTGGGATTTGAACAGGCAACTTTCCCAACACAGGCAAAGGACCCTAACCCAATGAGACACACACCAATAAGCTCTATTCTTTACTTAAAACCAGTATTATTTGGACCCAGAGCTAGGAAATATTTCCCAAGTAAAAGCCTTCAGAAATGCTAAAGTCTCTATATCTACTTTGTGACCAGGGTTGCTTTGCTAAACAACCACCTGTTGTTGACTATGCAGCTGCCACTGCAACTCTTGCAGTCTTTTTTTTTTTTACTGTTAACCTTTCACTGCCTGGTAAATGAACATCAGGATTGGGTCGTAGATTTTTAGGTGTGAGAGTCACTCATGCCTGTAAAGCACTAAGGGAGCCATTGTCCATGTCATGTGTTTTGGCCAATCATGTTCTTCCACTTCCAGGTTGCTACAACTGCTGTATGCGCTGCCTAGGGGGCATCCCATATACCTCCTTGGTGGCCACACTCATGTGCTTCTCGGGCGTGGCGCTGTTCTGCGGATGTGGGCACCAGGCGCTGACTGAAACTGAGAGGCTCATTGAGTATTACTTTGCCCGCAACCTGCAGGATTACATCACCTTGGCCTACATGTCAGTCCCGCCCCCTAATGCCATTCATTCATCTCCATTACATGAGTTGGAGCCCAATACAGAAAAGGCTTCCTTGAAATGATGCCCGTTTGATAATATGCACATGATACAGGCTGTAATCCCTTCTCTCCTTCTATCCCTTACAGAATACAATACTTCCAGTACATCATCTATGCCCTGGCCTCCTTCTTCTTCCTGTACTGCATTTTGCTGCTGGCTGAGGGCTTTTATACCACCAGTGCTGCCAAGCAGACCTTTGGGGAGTTTCGGAGCACCGTCTGCGGCCGCTGCCTCGGCACCACGGTGAGGGGCTTTGGGGGATTGTGGGTAATAAGGCTGTAGGAAGGTGAACGCTATTGAATGGTTTTAATGTCCTCAATCCCCCTCCATGCATTCTGAGTAAAATGGACACCAGGATACAAAGTCACGCACCTGTGCACCTCCATTTCCATAGTAATACCGGGGGGGGGGGGGGGGAGGAGAGACAGGACGGGCAAGGCAGGTGATTGGCTGGGGACTCTGAGCCAGACCGATTACATAGTACATTCCAACAACAAATCTGCATTTTTTTGTGTATTCTGTTTTTCACCGTAAAGTGAAAATAAAGGAATTCTGTTTATTAAACTCTCTGTTGATTTTTATTTATGTATTTAGACTTCACGCTAAAATAATGGTCATAAATTTGACCATGTTGGGTGGGGTGTGTTGGAGGCCCACATGGAGTTTGTCCCCGAGGCCCCCCAGTGTCACTGGAATCACCGCTGGGTAATGCGCCGTGCCTCTGCTCCGCCCACAGTTCATTGCTGTGACATACGCCTTGGCCGTCCTCTGGTTGGTGGTGTACGCCTTCTCCGCCCTCCCCGTTTTCTTCTTCTACAACATGGCCTCCACCTGCCACATCATCGACGAGCTGTCCGACTCAACCTCAAACATCAACCAGCTTTGCATCGACGCCAGACAATATGGTACCACAATCGGCACTGCTGTCATTTCTCACTTCCAGGAGTGACTCCGACTCCCTGTTAGACTGCACACTCAGTTCTTATTACTTTATCCACAGCACTGAGACAAGGATTGAACTGATGTCAATATTGCAGTTTTGCAGCATCTTTGCCATCATAAGTTATGTTGTCATGCAGCCTCATAAAATCCTGGCCAGACTGTAAATAACGGGATGATCATACTGTAATCTGTTTCCCTCAGGACTGCTGCCCTGGAACGCAATGCCTGGAAAAGCTTGTGGAATGACGCTCTCGACCACTTGCAAAACGAAAGAGGTGAGGAAGTCTGTGCTGGCAAATCGTCTATGGAAAGTGACGAGTCAGCCGACACAGCACAGATGTCTGGGTCTTCGGTCACTGACTGCCTGCTTCCTTTTTCAGTTCCAGCTCACCTATGACTTGTTCATAGCTGCGTTTGCAGGAGCAGGAATCACACTACTGGCCCTGGTGAGTAAAGCTCAGACGACACACATTCCACTCCCGGGTACCACGGTGACGTGGCATGTGACCAGTCCTGTGTAGGTGGACAATAATGTCAAGCCCTTTATTTGCTGACTGGGGCCTCTGTTCTCTCACTCTCAGCTCTGTTACTACATTACAGTCTGAATATCAACAGCCCAACATGCTTCCTCAAAGAATCTCTTGAATGTAAAAGTGAATGTTGTGCATTTTTTCTGACGCTTTTATCCAATGTGACTTACAGTGGAAGAAAGGAGTACAATTTATATGTGCTGCCTGGGATTTGAACCCATGACCTTTGCGTTGCCATAATGCTCTTCTTGTTGAGCTATGGGATTTATAGGGAGAATCTACACTGACGTCACAGATTTAAAAGACTTTTACCTGATAGTTTTGCTGTAATATTTATTGAACAGTCAATGTATGGGTAGGTCTAGAAATATGCTATATATTTAATATAATACCCAAAGTTTTCAGTAACAGTTTCAGATTGTCTTCTCACTGTGCATGCAGTACTGTTTGGTAAGCACTTTTTCCTGAAACTGTTCTCTCTCTCTCTCTCTCTCTCTCTCTCTCTTTCGTGTTCTGTAGCTCACGTATGTGATGTCCACCACCTATAACTTTGCGGTGCTGCGGTATCTGGGCAGGAAGGGCATAGGTATGCACTGTTAGACTCCTGGTCCTCCCACCTCTGTCCTCTCATCCATTGTCTCTATAGTGAAGCAGAAACTGGAATCCTTTGGAGTACAAAGGCAGCCCCACACCCACCCCCCATTCCATTTCGGAACACACTGTAGACTATGATTTTCATTTTTCCAGAAAGAGGGACAGGGGAAAAGTAGCTCTCATTTTCAGCTGAAATTGCATCTGAATTGACTTGTATCCTCTGTCACTTTAATCCACATAACACCCCTTCTGGAAATTGTCTGCTTCTGATGGAGGGTGATACTGGGGGGGGTCTCTTACCTCCTGTTTTCAGTATTGCTGCTTTTTTCTGTCTTTGTTTTTTTTTTAACAGACGGTCTGAATTTGTAAAATGCATAATTAAATTAACTATTATTTGGTTTGCTTACTTTTGAATGGTCTTTATTTTGCTTATATGGTATCACCAAATAGCGTCTCTCGATGTTTAAGTAACCTTCATTTCATTCCAGAATGTACTGTGATGAATTCCAACTGACTATAAAGTAAATAACAGATTATCTCAATCCGATTTAATGACCTGCGCCAATATGGACACGTCCAGAATTCCAGAAAAAATGACAAAGTAATGAACTCTGGTAGCCTTGGGACCAGTCGCACCCTGTTTCCATAGCACCAGACAAGCCTCTGCTGGCAGTTTCATCCTGATTCCCCCCCGGGTCATTTCTTAAAGCTGCTATAAAATAGAACGATCCATTAGAAAAAAGCTTTGGATGAAATGCTTTGCTCTCTTCGGCTATTTGGTGATATGGAACGCTAGAATTCAGGCGGATGGAAACTGGAGTGTATGTAGGCTGTGAGCTCGCAGTGCGATGTGTTACACTGGTGTGTGGGCAAGCTTAAAAAAAGGACACATTTATTTTGGTTTCTTCGAATATTTACTGCCACGGATTGCTAGATTTGCTGACCTTTCACCTTACAGCGTGAGCTGCTGACTGTGCCAGTGTGTCATTTCCCATCCAGGTCCATTGTGGTTTTAGGTTTTTTTATTGAATTCCTACTAGTAGAGATGGATGGTGACCAAACTACGTGTGGATTTTGTGACTGATGTAAAGACAACAGCAGTCTGTGTATGTGAGCTGTAGAAAATGCATTTGATGGGTGCAATATTTTCTCTGATGAGATGTACACTAATGCAAAGCATTAAAGCTGGACTGTCACTCTCATCATGACTCGCTGTAATCCTGATCATGTGACCAGTTTAACCACATGCCAGCTGGCTTATGATATGTAGTAATGTAATTGGCTGTAACTATTTCACTTCTCTAAAATGCACTCCAGCATTCAGACGTCAGGAAATGGGTAGCGGTTGCCTGTGTTGGGTAGCGGTGGAGCCCCCTGTGCAAAGGTCTTCATCTTCCTTTGCAGCTGTACGGCTTCCTGCACCTGGCAACCATGCGGCTCTACTTGAGGGAGCGGCGGCGCAAACACAAGGCTGAATTTGTGGACCTTAACCTCTTCGGAACACCTGTTATGGATTGGAAAAGGGGTCTCTCTTCTCCCTATGGGGCACCTGATCAAGAGCTGTGAAAGCTCCAAAGCATGCTGGGAAAGGATTCTACCTTTGTAGGAGTCTGGGGTTCTCTGCAGGTCGCAGGAAATGTGAGACTGTTGAAGTGCAAAGCCACAGTGTCCAGTTTATCGTTTTCAGCCAGTGCCACTAGAGGGCGATACATTACCATTTACAAAAACACCGATCCCTTGGTTATCCGCTATATGAATTTTCCAACGTCGCACTAAATATGTAAATAGAAATTTAGTACTACTTTGTTTTCTGTAGTGGCCTAAAAATGCTGCCAGAATGAGTTAAAATATTAAATAGCTGCTTTACGAAAGTTATGAATCCATTTGTACTTCTGTTTAAATGTATTGAATAATGGAGGTTTAAGCAATTCATTGCATTGTTCCTTTAATTAAAAATACCAACCATACTACTTTCATTTCATTTATTTAGTTTGGTTTGTAAACAGCCTAAATGTATCTGACTCTGTGTGACAGAGCACATCTTTCTACCCCCCTAAACTGACCCACAGAAAAATTAACAGCAATTCAGTTTTGTGGGGTAATGCTTCATGGTACTGCAAGCCATTTTCACAACTATAAATTTCTTTCTTAGGTGCTTCACACATAGACAACTGTAGTATAATGGAAAAATGCATTTGCAGGGATAAAATACTACAGTATCACTGGCATAATAAAAACATGGAAATCTTTTACATATTATGTGGTACATAAAATCACAAGATTTCATATGTATTTCAAGTCTTCACAATTGCATTGTTAATTTGTATATTTAGGTTCAGTTTATTACTGAGATATTTACAACTTACAAAGCATAATACAGAGTAAGTAACAAGACCCATTACTGCCTCATTTGTTTCCATAAATTCAAGTAAACGCTCAACCAATGTACCCTTTAATACAGAGGCAACTCGTACAAGTAACCAGTGACATCCCCAACACTGAATCCATGACAATTATCACAGTATTAAAAGTGAAATATACCATCAGTAATTTCCCAAGAAACACTATATTCAATTTACTCTCCATTTAATTTCCAAAAGCATATCTCTCATAACCTGTGGATACAGTCTTTTAATCACGTGCTCCCTCCTCTTTTCACAGTGTACACAACGCCAGTAATCTGCACACGCCAAACGTTTAATTGTAACAAGGGAAAACAAACTTTTATACAGACACACACAAAAAGTCAATACTAAAAATGGTGAAGCACGTGGACAAATGAAGAGAAATGCACTTCATTAAAGCAAAGTAGTGCTTTTGTACCTACAATAGAAAGGAATTAATGAACTCATAAAATAAACCCGTTGGCTGAGCGGACACCACCCTAAAACAAAAAAAAAAACGCAAGATACTGCTATTAACGAGCGGAATCTCAGGTGATGAGGCAAACAGATCCAGTTGCTCATATGTGATGGAGGACATCACCCAAACATGTGGCACTACACTTTATATTCTCTTTTACATATGAAACTTCACCTCAATGAACGGTCTTCCAGAATATATGGAGAATATATGGAAAACCAGAAAACTGGCACTCCTGCATGAAGTACCATTATTTCTGTACCATTTTAGATTTCAATTCAATTATTTTCTTGCTCACATATCACGTAAAGAGCAAATATTTACAGTTTTACAATTCAGACATACATTTTCCCTTTACATTTATATTTTATTCATGTACGGAGGAATTTAAGTGCCTTTTAGGGTGCAATATTTGTGCCCCCTAGACCTGAGCTTGCAAACGTCCTACATGCAGTACAGTCCCGTAACCGCTGTGCCACACTGCTCCTTCCATTAACTTAATGGACGCAATGGTCCATCATGCTTTTATAGTCAGATCCTAATACTTGTGTAATACTGGTCCTCACCACATCTCACAATGGCTGTATGGATGCAATTATGTCAACCAATCATAATCCACCATCACAGCACAGCTCACATAACCCAGAGTAAACCAAATGCTTACATCATACCCTTCACTTCTACAGTTCCCTTCATGCCTAAAAATGCCCAATCACATAAATCTACTGTACAAGGTTTCCATACTTCATTTTATGAACAAACAAGGTTGAATCTTTTCATTACAATACCGTAGTTAAAATTACAGAGGTAAGTTTTCATTTTTCACCCAGACATACTGTAAATTTTCTGATGCGATTCAGACCGAGTACCTTCTCCAGGGGCTTGGTTTTTATTTACACTAAGCTACCTGCTGCCCCGTTTGCGCCAATTCACACTATGTCACCGTTTGCTACATTTACGGGCGTCGGCTCGATGGGCGTGTAATGACGCACAAGCCGACATTTGTAACAGCATCTTTGTACAGCCAGGGGAAAAAAATCTGTAGCAGCACAGGGGAAAGATGGTGAAGTGGTGCAGCATTTACAGAGAGAAATGCACACTTGTAGCCAGGGGCCATGAGAGAGCAGCAGCCGGTGTGTGTGTACGCCTCACCACCAGCCGCAGTGCAGCTCCTAACCTCGCTAAGCCCCATTACATCCTACCCTGCTGCCCCTGTCTGTCACTCACAATCAGGCCGACACACGCACTGCCACTCCCTGCCATGCAAGCAGCAAAAAGCACTCATGCTGCGGCAAAAATACTTAAGGAAACATCTGAGTAGACATATCGAAAGAAATACCTCCACTGTCTTCACTGTCAAAATGTTGTTTTAAAAGAGTAAAGGGGGCCCCAATTACAAATATGTCCCTGAAAAATGTCAGTTTCCCATTTTTCTCCAATAAACACCCAAAAGCACAAAACAAGTGTAGCATAAATACAGTACCTTCATAGTTAACCGATTTTCATCATTAAACGAGTCACGAACAGGTGTAGACACAGCTACAGATTACTAAACAAAAACTCATGGCAACCAAGTCACATTTACCGCAGGATTACACAGAGGCAGCTCACCAATTTCACTTCTCTTTATGTCCCCCCCCCCCCTCACCACCACCTGCAGAAAAATGACAGTCCTATGAACAGACAGGTGATCTGTTAGGCTGATGCAATATTTTTTCACTTTTTAAAGGGAATCTAAGAATGAGAACGCAAACCACTCTGTGTTCCTCTGCCAAGCTGTGCTTTTTCAAGGAGGCAGCGTCACGGCACTGGAGAGTGAGGAACCAGCGTGTTAAATAACCTGCACACCTGCAGCCCTCCCCACCACCACCACCACCACGACCACCACTAACGCCACAGGCACCTGGGAGGCTGACAAGAGAGACAAAGGGACGCAGTTAGACTAGGACCCCACATCCCGCCGGACGCGGAGAAACCAGGATGGTACCAAGTGCACAACAGTCCGTTCGGATCATGCCTCAGAACCACCCTTCCCAGCTCGAGCCCCTGCCTGCGGCTCAGAGGCTGGTCTCAAGCTCACATGACGCAAGCGGATATGTAAGCCGGGGGTGGGGGGGAAGCAATAGGACTCAGCAGCAGGATGAGCGCGGGGCCTTGCGGTTGCCGTGGAGATCGATGGCGCTGCTGAGTAGCGCGTGGTCCAGCTGCTCCTCCCCTGCCAGGACCTCGCGCACGGCAGCCTCAAACGCCGCGCCCACGTTGGTATCGTCCTTGGCACTGGTCTCGAAGTACGGGCAGCACCCGTTCTCCTGACACCAGGCTCGTGCCTCCTCCTCCCCCACCTCCCTCTCCGGGCCTTTGTCCACCTTGTTGCCCAAGACCACGAAGGGGAAGCGCTCTGGGTCCCTCACGTCTGAGTAGTACATGAACTCCTTCTTCCAGCAGCCCAGGTTGCGGAAACTCTGCAGATCGTCCACGGCAAAGGTCAGCAAGCAGCAGTCCGCACCCCGGTAGAATGGCGTGCGCAGGCTCTTGAAGCGCTCCTGCCCAGCCGTGTCCCAGATCTGCAGGGTGACCAGACGGCCGTCCACCTCCAAGTCCCTGTTGAGGAACTCCACGCCGATGGTGTGGTAGGACTGCGAGTCGAACCGGTCCGTCACATAGCGATTCATCAGGGAGCTCTTGCCTACTCCCCCATCGCCAAGGAGAATCACCTTCAGCAGCAGGCTCTTCCCACTCATGATGACACTGACTGACAGACCCGCTGGCTCAGCGCCACCTGGACAGAGAGTTCGCGGGACACTTAATTTGGTACTGCTTGTAACAATTTACACTCAGGAACGCAGCTCTGACATGGCAGGTTCTACGTATCGGAGAACAATGGAGCACTGAAGCGGGAATAGGGATCTGAAACTGATTTCGTATTCTGATCGTGTTTGAGATGCGCAAGTAGGCTACCACATATCATTTTCAAATGTTTGAACTGCCTGAAAATGCACACTTTCAGATTACACAAGTGACAGTTTAGTCAGGCGGCTAATGCAGAAGATGAGTCAGTATTTTATTATTTGTTTGCAGAGTACAAAGTGCGTCGCAGGGACCATCTGCCAGGATACAGTCGGCTTGCAGTTGCGCAAGCTCGTCACAGTCAGTTGATCCGTGTATGTGGCCATTACTGTGCTAATGCTGTGCTTGATATAAAACACAACGCTGACTAAATAACTAGCGAGCCACTGGGTGCAGCGGATTCTTCAAAGGACACTTTCATCACACTTACATCTCGCGATACATCGCGCAAGCGACTAACCGGCTAACATGCTAATTCGTATACAGCATCATTTACGCCGGATTCGTACATCGCACCAGGACTAAACATTACCTACAAATATATACCTGCGAAAGCCGTGTATACCACAGGAGCGCTCGGCGTGACGGCAAAAAGTTAAAGCTAAAAATCTAATTATTTACCTCATTCTGCCAAGCGATACTTGTGTCGTGGCGTGAACCACACTCTCAAACTGAGATTTCACGTGAACGCGCTGTTGCTGCGCGGCTCCAAACTCCAAGCGGAGTCGCGCATGCGCGGGCATTTCATGCACGCTACATGCTTGTTATACTAAAATAAAATGTATACTTTCAAGTAGTTTTCATATTTATCGTTGTGTATTAAAACAACACAGAACAAGAAATACAGCAAACAAATATAGCCACATGTCACCGCATTCACGTTTGACTCTTACCTTATTGAACGCTGCTTTTAAATATTTAGCGGATTTCAAATGTTTTCTCTAATAGCTGGAATAAGTGGACTTATTGGTCACCCTAAGATCTGGCAGCTTGGTTTAGAAATGTTCGCTGTTTTGTACTAGTATCTCTGCTGGTGACAGTGGTGAGTAATGCAGACCAGATCAGCAGTAATGTCCATCTCCTCAAGATATTTTATTATTGCAGACATAATTAGTAACATACGTTACTAAATTAACTAGACAGACAAGTTTAGCTTTTTTGATTATTTTTTTTCTGAGGCTGCTATATTTTAATAACAGGCGTATCAATACGGGTCCTTGTTTAGACTGACTATCGATCAGCTGAGCAAACATGCAGTAATACTGGTGAAACAGTTCACTTTGTGATATGGGGCTGGATCGAGAGGTTACAGATTAAGGTTCCGTGGAATCTTGCTGTGATGCGCTTAAATAAATGTCAAACTCCATTTAAGTCAATTTATGCAGCCCCGTTTCCAATTTTCCGTGACAAATCGGCAACTTAAACAAAAAAACGTGTCCGTTGCAACTGTTATGGATTTTTATATATTAAAGCAAGAAAGATGCGTTGTTTTTTCAAATGAAATATCAATAGTATAGGAAAAGCTGTAGGGCACGATATTTATTAGCCGTGCGTGATCGGTTTAGCTGAAATACCATTAAGGGATAATCCACAGATGCGGGACCGTTTTGCCAAACGTGTCCAATTACACGCAGTTGATTGTGCGCCCCCGGCGGACTCCGTCGGTACTGCAGGCGTAGCTTGGCTTTTCCCAGTAGAATCTCCCCTTCTCCTCACTTCCTGTTAGCTAGGACAGCAAACAGCTGGAAAGGATGGTGAGGGATATCTATCAGCCTTGAAATCGATGTAGCAATCTTATTTCTGAAAAGGTAGGAGACTGTATACCAAGCTGTCGCCCACGAAACGCCCGTGATTTTGAACTTATTTTCCCCAGGATCCGGCTGCGGCTGGCCGGCGTACCGCTATTCCCCACTGCCAGCAGTCACTAGCCTAGCCAGATATGTGAGCATCGCAGCTCTTTGGAGCGCAACTTTAAGTATAGTAGCTGTCTGACAGTCGTATACTTTAATCTAGTGATCGTCCTTAACGAATGCTTTTCTTCATGTCTTATACGGTTGCTGTATGTGAGATAGGCTTGACGTGGCGTTCACGTGGCTTCACTTTTACTAAGATTTGGCATTATTTTAATTTACACGAAAGATTTCCAAAGCTTAACCCCAAAAATAGTGAGTAGTACAAAATTGTATAAGATTTGTCGTTTCGTACTTATTTTACTCCCGCGAAGCTTCCTTTTGTCATTCAGTTTTTAAGTTGTTTACCTTTTTCAGTTAAAATTAGTAATTAGTGCGTACACATTGTGTTCTTTTTACCCAAGTACTTGTGCTTTCACTTGTGAATATGTTACTTTCCCAATGGTTTAAAATGTGTTTTGTAACGCACTCATTCTGCTTTGTGACCAAAGTAGACTTAATACACTACAAACCTCCAGGGCAGTTGATTCTGTTGTGCATGTAATGCAGGGAGCTTATCTATCTTTAAGCTGTATGGTATGTTTTTTGTGTCTTTTTGGAGAAACTGGAGGTGTATATCCTTTGATTCATTCAAACTTTACAGAGGTTTATGTGTTTCAGAAATGGGATTGCAGGACAGGGCGATGGCCTCGCTGGGGCTCTGCTTACTATGGGCTGTACTGTCCCAGAGTCAGCAGCCCCTAGACCCAGAAGATCAGGAAGTCTTCCAGCCGCAGAGCACCCTTTCAGACATGGAGTTCACCACTGTGAGCTCATTCCGCGGCCCAGGCAACAATGACTCGCGCGGCAACAAGGAGCTCCCCATCTTGCTGTGGTGGACCGCAGGCCTTTTCCCGCATTTTCCCGGCGACACGGAGCGCATCGACTGCGCCCGCTCCTCGTGCATGGTCACGCGCCTCCGCAAGGTGCAGCTGCACCGCCGCACCACTGCCATCATCTTCTACGGCACTGACTTCCGGGCATATGAGGCGCCATTGCCCCGGTTGCCCCACCAGACGTGGGCGCTCTTCCACGAGGAGTCGCCGATGAACAACTACGTCCTGTCACACAGCCCCGGCATCCATTTCTTTAACTACAGCGCCACCTTCCGCCGGGAGTCTGACTACCCGCTCACGCTGCAGTGGCTGCCCACGCTCGACTACCTGCTGAGCCCGCCGGTGTTCTCGCTGCAGCAGAAGAACAAGTGGCGCAGGGCGGGTCTGGCCCCCGTGCTCTACATGCAGTCCCACTGCGACGTGCCCTCCGACCGGGATCGCTATGTCCGCGAGCTCATGAAGTACATAGAGGTAGCGTGGAAGCACCAGCAGCGAAGCAGTTACTCACACCAACTGTATTATTTCTCATGAATTTAGAGCCTCTATCTGTCCATACATCCATCCATCTTCCTACCACTTCTCTGCCATTTTCAGGCAGCACAACAGAGAGGAGCACTCCTGATGGGATGCTAGAAACTAAGGATGTTGCAGATCTATACTGAAATATCTATTTTTTTTTTCCAATCTGATTGTTTCATTTTGAGAATTGATTCTAATAATATTTCTTTATCTTACATCTTTTTTTCACCTGTAATTTAAATGTTTGTTATTGTAGATTGCAGAACATGAACCACTACCAGACAGGCTTTTAGGCGCTCAAACACTAGTGTGACTACATTGGTGGAACGATCCTCAGTGAGCAAATTTTATCATCGTATTGCATCGAATCAGGTAGAAAAATTCAGTGGTTTGGTCTGTCCCTGCGAGGGACTCACAGATGATACACACCATCACAAAAGTACTCGGAGGAAAGAAGCTTTTAAAACACACGGATGGAGCAAACTCATCCAGCATGGTCGCGGTGGCTTTGAACCTCCAACCCTGGAATTGTGAGGCAACAATGCTAATTTACAATGCTGCCCAATTCAAAGCATTTAAGAGTTCATATGTAGTTGCATAGTTGCTATGCTTTATAGAGCTGAATGGTAGCTAATCTTCAATAGTTCAATAGTAATGACCCCACTGAAAGTCAGAGGTCTTGTGTTCAGATTTTCACTGATGCCTCCTGTCACCTGATATAGCTGTCACTTCCTATCCAGCACATGCCCAGAGTAACCAGTAAGCTGTGCTCTGACTGTATGTCCCGCCCAGGTGGATTCCTACGGTCAGTGTCTGAACAACAAGCCTCTGCCGGAGCGTCTGGAGGACACGAGTACGGCCACGGGAGAGGATGCCGAGTTCATGAGCTTTGTGGCGCGCTACAAGTTCCACCTGGCCATGGAGAACGGCCTGTGCGCGGACTACATGACGGAGAAGCTGTGGCGGCCACTGCACCAGGGCTGTGTGCCCGTGTACCGGGGCTCCCCCTCTGTGGCGGACTGGCTACCCAGTGAGCCCTCCGCCGTTCTGGTCGATGACTTCCCCTCCCCCCGTGAGCTCGCCCAGTACCTGAAGGCACTAGACGGCGACGACGCGGAGTACGCCCGCTTCCTGGAGTACAAACTCCCTGGACGCGTTACCAACATCCGCCTGCTGGAGGCGATGCGGGACCGGGAGTGGGGAGTCAACGACATGAGCAGACCTAACTACCTCAATGGCTTCGAGTGCTTCGTGTGTGACCGGGAGAATGAGCGGCTGGCGGCCACACGGGCCCATCGCCGGGCTCCCAAGAAAAACCCCTTACCGCCGGCGAGGATGGCAAATAGCTCCCACATGGGCTGCCCCCTGCCCTCCCCCGGCTTTGGGAGCGTCGTTGACCTTCCCGCCAATGACAGGTGAGTCGGCCAAATCCGGCATCGTGTTTTGTGGCAGCTTACGACTCTTAGCTGAGGTAGGTGAATTCACACTCTACGTGGGAGGCCTTTGCATTGATAATTAATCCTGGGTTGGGTGCTGACTTGCAGTGTGAAAACTGTGGGTGATTGAGGCGGCTCTACTAGCCCGATGCCTCCCTGAATGCTCTTATATTGCACATCTGGTCCTTGAATAGTCTTGTTAGCTTTTTACTTTGTCAGAAGTTGTTCTGTAGCTCCTGCTTCAATTGCTGACACTTGTACCTGGGGGTTCATTGGAAGCTCAACCTAGCTGCACTTACGCCTTGTTGACTACAGCATGTAGGTTCATAATGTGCTATTTGCTTCACTTGTACATCACTGGACAAAAGCATCTGCTAAATACATAAATGTGTGCGTGTCTGTGTTGGCAGCTGGCTGCAGATGTGGCCCCCAGATTACTGGCAAAGCCTGGACCAAGCAGAGGGGTTGCAGTCTCTGATCCAGCACAACGAGTCAGACCCGGGGCTGCTGTGGCACTATATCCAGAAGCTGGCTGCAAGTAGGACTGGAGGCGTTTAGAGAAGAGCAGTGCGGACTGACTGAAATGGTGACGTGGGCTCATGTTTTAAGGCGAGGGGTCCGGCTGTTGTACCCTTGAGGAAGGTTGGCCAGCCAGTGCTTTGCCATGTATAGATGGAAGACCATAAGACTGGGTCAGGATTAACAGAATATCGTTTCCTGCAGAAATAAGGGAATGCTGGATTTGGGTTTGCACATATATAAGCTCACTAAAACTTTTTTCCAGGAATTAAAACTCAGGAAATTGCCTCTTTTATAGGGCACAATATTCCCACTGTGCTTAGTGTTTATCTGCAGATTGAAGTTGTTTACAATCGAATCTGGTGTACATCCCCACTGGTTTCACTTCCCACCATCACAGGTTTTGTACCATTTACCAAGTTTTGTATCGTTCTGTTTTAGTCACTCATTTTATTATAGATTGCACATGTCTGTATCTCCAACCCTTTTGTGGATTTTCATATAGTCTGTACATAAGCATTTAATATATATACAGTGGTACCTCGGTTCTCAAACTTAATCCGTTCCAGACTCTGGATCAAATCCTAAAAAGTTCGAGTTCTGATTGAATTTTCCCCATAAGAAATAATGGAAAACCAATTAATTGGTTCCCGGCCCCCCAAAATGACACCTAATTATGTTTGGTTTTTTTGTTTTGGTTTTTTTGTTTTTTAAAGCATTTAAACACAAAATGAACAGCATGAAACAAGAGGAGCATTTTTATCTTAATGGCTTCCAAAACGATAAAGATCTTATCCCAACATTACCCCTGTCCTACCCCGATCGTCCGCTCCTTCCGTGTGCCACGCCCCCTCGTTAACCTCGTGTGCGATCCCCATGTGATCAGCTGTTTCTGGTTGTTGTCATTAGTCCTCTGTATTAAGTCCGCATTTCAGTTTGTTTCCCCAGTCCGGTCATTGGGTGCGTTCGACTTGCTTACAGCGCTGGCTTAAAACAACGCATTCTGATCCTGACGCAATGCATTACGGTTAGATGCATTGCGACCTCTCACCCGGCTGCACAAACTGGAACCGCCTCCGTGACGACACACCTGACGTTTGTATCCCAGGCAGTTCCGATGCGTAATCTGCTATTTCTCCCAAATATCACGTAAAGCAATGAGAACTGGTTTTCAGTTAATTTACTTGGTAAAATAAAGTTTAAATAAATGACATAAATGCTCTAATAGTACACGTAAGTTAGTGGTTTATTTATTGTTAGTTACTGTAATGTTGCGCTGCTTTATTTGGTTAATCGTTCAGTCTGTGAAGAAGGCATTCAAGTAAGAATTGCATTGTAGTATGACTCATTTCCTGGCGTGTACAATTTATATTAGGTCAGCCTTCACGGTTCGACTTATGATATTCAGATTAAGTTCTAGGTCAAACTGGTTTGTTCGACTTTCAAGAAATTCGAGTTCTAGTGAGTTCGAGAACCGAGGTACACCTGTGTGTGTGTGTGTGTGTGTGTGTGTGTGTGTGTGTGTATACACACACACAGTAAATACACAGTTTAATAGTACATATTAAACTGTATTTTATTGTTTTTATAGAATTAAACAAAAAGGTGGTACATGTTTGTGGATTAGTTTATTGATAGTACACAAGCATAGTTATATTCTGCTAGATTTGACAATAACAATAAGGCACACATTAATGTATTATAGCACTACATTGTTCGATTAGTATAGTTCAAATATTGAAAAAATGCAACTCAATATGAAGTTGACGGGAGTGGTCAATGGTCAAAGGATATATGTCCTGTTCATATCAGTGGAAGTAACTTGATGCGATAGACCTCTATTCCTGAAGTATCAGTCTTACACAATAGCTCTATGGAAATTCAAACCATATAATATAACCAGCTGTAATGGTTCAATTCTCATAGTAATTTTCACATTAATCTATGTATTACTTTCAAGAATGTGGTAATGCATTAGAGAAAAATATGCCAAAGTATATTTCTTGCGTCACATCTGGCTTCTGACCCTCAGCTGCACCTTTTGTCTCTCTGGGAAAATGGGTGGGGGGGGGCAGTGTTAGTGTGTCATAGCTAGCGGTGGTGCTAAAGATATTTCCTGAAGATCACAAATCAGCATATCAAGTTTCAGTCGGTATTCATCCAAGCCAATTCAACATTTAAAACAATAAATGTTTCTGCATTGTTATATAATAGTTCACTGTTCCCTGCCAGTATGCTAGATGCTGAGTTAAGGACGTGGCAGCCAACACTATATAACATTTCAGGTTACAATGATGACCCGGGTTATCTCAGCTGAAGCTCCAGGCTTCTGTGACTACCTCACCTAGATGGTGTTGGCGTAGCAGCTCTCGCAGTGGACCACACCTTTGTGCAGGAACATGCTGTACAGCAGGTCTCCCATGGGCTTACCACACATGCCACACTGCAATATACCGTAGATGTCAGTAATGTCGACACACAACATCAAGAGAACACCACAAGTACACTATCCCCGAAATATGATGCCGTGCTGATCAGTGCCACCCCAACATCTTGACTCATCTATTATCTCATAGTGACAAAGACATAGCGACCTCAAAAGACTGCCCAAAGTATTTGTTACACCATTTGTGTAAAACTTCAATTGGTCAAATAAAGATTTAAATAATAGTATCACTACAGGAGTACCTAGAAATTCTGGGCCCCCTGACAAAATGCCACCCCTGGCCCAATTTTACATATCATTTTACGTATTCACCACCACCCCCCCGAATCTGCTAGGGAATCCATGCCCCTCCTGCACCCCTGATCAAAACTTTACCTTGAAGCAGGCTGGGTGGCAAGAGATGTTCAGGTGCTCAATGGTGATCTTGGCCTCACTGCCCACTGGCAGCCCACAGTATGTGCAGGCGCTCGATGTGCTGCAGACAGGAGGGTATTTGCATAGGTTTCATCAATAAACCATGCATGCTGAGTGCTCACGGAAATCCCTCACGTTAAATTGAGATAAGCGTTATGGGCATTAGAGATAAAATGCACTTTATATAATGAAGGCGTGTGTCAGTATTGCAGGCTTGTGAAGAAGCCCACCTGGAGATAGATGTAGGGCTGCTGTAGTTGTAACTGGAAACACTGGATGAAATATAGTCGCCGGAGAATCTGCAAGGTAAGAAGGTGCACAAGACCACGAATAAGACACCATGCCTTCTGCCTCAGCAACAGCAGATGACAGCAATGTCTAAATAACTTAAATTTAACTCCTTCAACAGCATCCAAAGCCTTCATAGTGTAGCAGATTCTCAAGATGCACTTACAGGTCGTTGTTGGAGATCCCTGTAGCCGGTTTCGTGTTGACGTATTCCTTCAGTAGCACAATACCCCTGAGTATGGGCGAAGGTACAGCCATTAGCCTGAAGCAGTGCCCGCTGGATGGGTTCTGAAGGTCAAAGTTCAACACATGCACCCACTAATCCTGACATGGTAGCAATGCCCCTCAACTTACTTCTTGGATTCAGTTTCCGAGGGGGTGGCTTTCTGGCTAGTGGCTTCAAAGGAGCTGTTTGGGACACACAAAAAATGTTTGGTAATATTTTACTCAAGGGAGCACAAGTAACTTAGTAACTCAGTTACTACTACACAAATAATGAACAAATATAGTAGCCGCATGAACTCTTTTGATTGCTTAATTATGAATGAACGTGGCATCAGTACATAATTAACACTTAGTTTCAGGTTAATTAATTAAGCAATCCCTTAAGTAAAGTTACACAATATTCTTCCAGTTACAATTAATATGAACGGAACTAAGACGTCTCAAATGACAGATCATCATAACACAATTATACAAAAACGAAACATTTCCCCATTATAATTTAAGCAATGAGATCAATATGATGTTCTATGCATTTCAAAATGTACTGAAAGACACTCATGCACTGCATAATGATGTTTCGGTCAACAGAGGACTGCATATACAATGGTCCCGTAAGATAATAACGGAGCTGAAAAATCCTGCCGCACATTTGTGGTGATGCTTGTGTAAACAACCCTATTGCATTGCCAGTTGTGTAGAAGTATAGTGCACACATAATTATGTACAGTATGTAATTCTCATTAATGATAACAGCTATGTTATAATGGTTTATGTATTTACTGTACTGTACTTTAATCATTAGTTTTGAGTGTACTATTTTAACTTAGAAAGTATACTGTAGCCTGTGTAGCAAACTATAATATCTTGGTTTGTGTAAGTACATTATGACGTCCACACAACGACAAAATTCCCTAATAGTGCATTTCTCAGAAGATATTCCCATCGTTGAGTGATGCGTGACTCTCACAGTTCTGCATCCAGATTACATGTATTTCATTCGTGAAATAAAACAGAAAATCTGCTGTATGAAAACTTCCACTTGATTGATACATCTCTGGAGGAGTGACTGTCATTCTGATTTGAGAGCAGCCATAAATTAACTTAAACCCGAATGTGTCCTGTTACTTAACAAAAAGGAAAACCCAAAATTTGTTTCCACATATTCACCTTTTCACATTTTCACAAAACTCTCATACATACATATGTCTACTTCTTCACCTTTGCATTTGTCTGAATGTTTTCTTTATCTAAACCAGTTAGACCAGTCTTGTTGACCTAATTAAGGGTGTGTATTTAGGGAGAGGCAACTAGAAAATCTACAGTTATGACCAAACACAGTACATGTATAAGTTAGAAACCACGAGTGATTATGTATTCGTACTACAATGGCCATCGAGATGACGGCAACTTTACATAGTGTATCTCCAGACAGCTGCATCTATGAAGCCACACAGTTATTCCCAAGAACTGTAATATCTTTTCTGTACTAGAAAAAGCTGTACAGGCTTGATGGCATTTCCCATCAAGCTTTATGTCACACGATAAAACAACCATATAAAACAAGAACTACACACATAATGGATGTTTAACTCTCACAAACAATCAAAAGATGACTTTGACACAGGAATAGAGACTTACCTGTCCATTGGAGATGGTGACGGATTGTGTGGCTCACTGCAATGAAGAAGGCAGCAGAGGATTACACTAGCAGTCCAGGAGTAACGTGTAGGTACACCGTGAGCATATAAGTCTCTGCCCTGCCGTCTTTCTCTTATTAAGCCTCTTGCTTTTGCACTCCCACTTTCACAGAACCTGTGGTTAGTAACTGAGATGGCAATGTGACTTACGGCACACCAAGTCTCTCCTGATATTCCAGTCAGAGGCGTGTCCCTGCCCTAGTTTGCCACGGTTCTACTGTAACTGCATCTGTAAAGAACTGTTTCTCTCCCTGCCTATAGGTTCCTGTCCCAGTGTCACAGTCACGGTTGTACGGAGAAATTCTAGCCCCCCTGACAAAATGCCACTTTGGGGCCATATTTTATGTATAATTGTATGTATTCAAGGCCCCCTGCAAAGTGCTGCCGCCCCCTAAATCTTACAAGGAATTAATGCTCCTCCAACAAACTTGGTCATAGCATATCTGACCAATCACATATTATATACGTGTGTGTGTGTGTGTGTGTGTGTGTGTGTGTGTGTGTGTGTGTATATATATATATATATATATATATATATATATATATATATATATATATATTTCTTATACGGCTGTGAAACAAGAGCACTACCTCCTGTGTTGCCATGACATTTGGTGACTTTACCACATTTCACAACTTGAAATTCTATCCTACTGAATTATACTGTATGCTAAAGGAGTTTATTAGTGTTTCATACTTGTTGTCTGAATCATGAACTAATATGATGGGTGTTGTCTGCTTGTCACACGATGAATGGCAGTTTCTGGTATGCACGTGGACAAGCAAGTACACGGAAACTCTCTATCTCCTAACCCAGGGTTTCCCAACCCGGTCCTCAGGGACTTCCAGACAGTCCACACTTTTGGTCCCAGCCAGTGAAGAACACCAAATATCTGGTACCGATGTGGTGGAAGTTGGGAGGGAGCAAAAACATGGACTATCAGGGGGTTTCTGAGGACCGGGTTGGGAAACACTGTCCTAACCACTTATCCTAGTCAGGGTCACAAGGCGTCCTGCAGCCGATCCAGGTGGTAATCTGCATAGTACGCCTCAGAGCACACTGGCACAAACTCTGCCACCTTAGGGGATTATGCCAATTATGCTAACAATTTGGAGCATCTAGATCAGTGTTTTCTCAACCAGGTCCTCAGGGACTGCATGACAGTCTACATTTTTGGTGCCTCCCAGTTCTGAACACACCTATATCAGGCATTTACAGACATCCCAAGTCTCCCGGAAGTTCCGGGAGTCTCCCGCATATTGATAGCGGCTCCCTGATGCCCGCAAATTGAATAAAATGTCCCGGAAACTAGAGCAAGCACACAAGAGCATGCGCGCGAGACAGTAACGTGTCCATCACGCACTTGAGAAAATCGCGCGCACGATGGAATGCGTGCGTGCGTGCGTATGTATGGATCCCTGCGTGTGTGCCTGTTCATGTAGCCCGTGCTAGACAGACAGCATCCTGATTGGTCTACTTAGCAAAATAAGCCAATCAGATTTCAGTGCGGGCGGGCTTTTATTTAACTTCTCGAGGACCGAAGTTATCGGTTCAGTGGAGCCTTCGAAATTTATTGTGCTGGCTAGAAAAAATTAATTAACAAAAAATTATACATATGGCCAATGTAGAAATTCTCTTGTGTGAAATAAAGTAATTTCCCTTCGGGGGGGGGGACCTCCCTGAAATGAGTTTTTGCAGGTTGGGATGTCTGCATTTAGTGTTCTTGATTGGCTGGGACCCATGTGTGGAATGTCTAAGGGTCCCTGAGGACTGGGATGAGAAACGCTGACTTAGAGTGAAACCTATACAGGAAGAATATGCAGATACCACACATGCACAGAGCACAGGAGGGATGTGACCCCTCCAACCCTGAATGTTTGAGGCAACTATGCCATCCACAGGGTCACCTTGCTGCCCATTACATGAAAACTACAGTCAAGATTTCCTACAGAATACAGAAAAAAATGATTTAGCCAGACATATTGGACAACTATGAAAATTGATACCCTTTTTCACTGAACAAAAGTATCAGTCAATAGTTCATAGAGACTTTTGGCCTGAAGGATGCAGTTTCAACTATAGCCTACATCTTGAGTAATTTACTTAACATTTGACATTGTTTTACAGAAAGCATTCGCCTGTGTCTACAATTGTAATACACAAAGTTGTAGTTCATTTGAATAAAATTCTCTCTTAAGCATTAAAAAGAGCTGTTCAGGCTACAATATTACTAGCACCCCACCCGACTTTGAAGGAACCTACTTCAAGTGAAGGTCAAGGTGTTCCTTTGAACTGTGAGTTATTAATTATATAGTAAATAAATACAATTCTGTTTACTTATAAAAGTAGTGGTGTACAAAATTTCAGATAAATTTTTTATCACTGGGTTAAACAATGATGTCAACTGCATAATCCTTGAGGCTCTGAGGAAGAGAGTTGACTCACATTTTCTCCACTGTGATAGTGAAATTTTCCTGGTCATCACAGAGGTCATTAAGGTCCTCCTCAAAGCTGAAAGGCGATGCAAAAAATAAATGACATCAACTGCAAGTTTATCAGGAGCACCATCTCCTTAGGGTTTAGTTGACTAGTCAATACCACACTCAGCTCCAGTCTTGCTTTGATATTCTGTTGTCTTCTGTTTAATTTCTGTTACCCTCAATAACATTCACTGCCCTGTGCTCCTAGATGAAACCAGGACTAATGGAACAGGTAAGATCTCACCTGTCCTCTGCTCTTTTCAATGGAGAAACTGGCGTTGTGGATCTAAAACACAGTATTTATTGATTATCATTCCGATAACATGTATGGTCTAAGTTTTCCCACAAAGGATAAATATTAATGCCAATGCCTTTACCTTTTGTTGGGGTCCACAGGAAAAGGGTCAAACAGATCCATGACACTGAACACAGAATAGTTTTTTAGTGGATGTTGGACTATGTCATCTAAGCATCTAAATTGCAATGTTTTGGAGAGTTCGTCCTCCATTGAACATATTTTACTGAAGAGTACCGAGTACTTATAAATAGCACTGTACATATAATTAAAGTGCACACACTAAATTAGTTTTTTTTAAAAAGCTGCATTTCTGACACAAAGCTGAAATATCTGGATCTTACATATATCCTGAACTTTAATCATCCAGCTGTCTTAATGTATGAAATTATAAACCACATTTGAAAAAAAACTATGCAAATTACAATAAACTAACTGTGAGATGGTTTTACTTGACACTGTTGATTTTTCACTGCAAACGGGACTGGGTGCAGATGCTGCCTCACCTGATATCACTGGATTTGGGTGGTTCTTTAAGAGGACTGGGATCTGTGGAGCTGAGATACAAACAATACTATCTATTAGAATGAAAATGAAAATAAATCAGACTATTGATATATATTACTTAAGCCATAATTGTAACACAATTTTTTCAGTATCATGTAGAGCATACACTTATTATACATAAACACACCTGGCACCCAATAATGTAATAATTTCCAGTAATGTAATAACTGCTAATAATACCAATACCAATTATGTACAAAAATTTCTGAATCAGAAACATATTACATTATTGGCCAGTTATTGACTTTTATTACATTAAGAATGGAAATATTATTACATTACTGGCTTTTACAATGTATTTCCATCATATTTGTCTAAACATGGAGTAAATTACAGCCTTTAAATAATTACATGATTTTTGTGACAGATGTGGTCACTGTCTGTGTGCTGGAAGGACCTTCTCTGGCTTTCTGCTCTGTGCCTCTAAAGGTGACATCAGAAACAAACAGGCCTCAGTATCAGTCTCAGCTTCAGAACCAGATATGTACTCAGTCTCCAAATCTCAGATACAGAATACTGATGAAATCACTGCTCACTCTCAAACAAACATCAACAGCCAAACCAGAATAGGAAAGGACGTGCAAAGGATACTTCTCTGTCTTATCAGCTATAGTTCAATGTTTCCCAATCCAGTCCTTGGGAACTCACAGATAGTCCACATTTTTGCTCCCTCCCAGCTCCCTAGTTAAATGTTTCCCAGTCCAGTCCTTGGGCACTCAAAGACAGTCCACATTTTTGCTCCATCTCAGCTCCCTACCTGGGAGGGAGCAAAAATGTGGACTGTCTGGCAGGGAGCTGGAAGGGAGCAAAAATGTGGACTGTTTGGGAGGGAGCAAAATCATGGACCGTCTGCAGGTCGCCAAGGACTGGAATGGGAAACACTGAGCTACACAATGTCACATGTAGGCTGCAGAAGTAAATACATATCATGGCGACAGATAAATGAAAATAGGATTTTTGACATATGTTGTCAAAGTGAGGACCAGTGTGTTTTGTGTTGATGTTGTTGTTGTCATAGTGGACTTGGTGGGACTGAGAGAACAGCAGAAAGAGGAAATCATTCCTCCTGGACGCTTTAAAGTTCCATGAAAAGCAGAGACAAAACATTGAGGTTTTTACCTCTGGGTAGTAATGGGTTCCTTGGCTTTGGCTGAGTCACTGCTGCTGAGGTAGGAAATGCAAGATGTGAGACAGGAAGATGGCAAGTGGCAGAGAAACATTAATGAGAACAAAGTTAATTCAGCTTTATTGTTCTTTTTCTGGGGTGACATGGTGGTGCAGTGGTTAGCACTGTTGCCTTACACCTCTGGGACCTGGGTTCAAATCTCCGCCTGGGTTCCATGTGTGTGGAGTTTGCATGTTCTCCCCGTGTCGTCGTGGGGTTTCCTTCCGGCACTCCGGTTTCCCCCCACAGTCCAAAGACATACTGAGGCTAATTGGAGTTACTAAATTGCCCGTAGGTGTACATGTGTGAGTGAATGGTGTGTGAGTGTGCCCTGCAATGGGCTGGCCTCCTGTCCAGGGTTGTTCCCTGCCTCGTGCCCTTTCCTTCCGGGATAGGCTCCAGACCCCTTGCGACCCAGTAGGATAAGTGGGTTGGAAGATGGATGGATGTTCTTTTTCTCACACTTACCTGATGGATTTAATGCCGAATGGGATGACATCATCAGCCAGCGTGTCCAATGAGATGCTTGTTTTCTGATCTATCTGAGTCTTATGGCTGATGGTAAAAGAGAATATATCTTTGACACTTTTTTACCCTTATTTAAATGTACTTAACACCATACTTAACAGCATTATTCATATGTGTAAATTTTTACAAATGCTGTTTCTGTTCACATGCATTCCACAATGCTCGTCATAGATTCTTAGTATGAGACATTAGCTCTCAAAATGTTACTGTATCGGCATGTTTTTGGCAAGCACAAGACCAACCTACCTCTCAGGTACACTGGGAAGGGGGTCTAAAAACTTTTCCCCACTGCCGGAGACAGGGAGCAAAGCAGTGTTAAGCAAATACACAAAATCACAGTGTAAAGCGTAAAAATTCTGACTCGAAGTATGTGTAGAATGCAAAACCCACACTGCTCACTAAAACGAAGAACTGCCGCTACTGCTATATATACATATAATAATGAATGGTACTTTATTTAAACAAACCTTTCAGCCAGAGAGATGAGGTCCTGATTGTCTAAGTTTTTCCTGGGCTTTGGGGCTTGTTCAGCTTTAGCAGGTGAACTGCAGTAAGGAGACGGAAAATTATCATACAGAGCTACAGGATGGCTTAAAGCCTTAAGCTAAAAGAGATCATGCATGTGCAGTGCCTGCATTCTCAATGCACGCTACTCGTTTGTGAGAAGTACACAACTACAACATTAACACCACACACACTACTGACACATAGTCACATGATCCACGAATTGGCGTGGGGCCTTTTGTTGCTGCAGGATTTTCTCTAAAAGAAATGTTTGTGATGTAGTTTTGATGCAGTTTCAGCACGATAGCAGCCGGTGCTCACGTAAAACCTGCTGTTGTCACGTGCATTTTGTTAATCTTGCATCTCTGTGTTGCCCTACCTTGGACCTATATCATGAAGCTAGATTTTACTGGTTTAGCAAGAGAACTTCTTGGATTTAAGGTAGTCTGGGGAAAATGTAAGTGAACAAAGATGAAGTCCATTTCAACTGGGACACCTTAAATCCGAGTTATCCAGCTAACCAAGAAATTGTGTTTCAAGATGCAGGCTCCTGGTGTTAATTGTATTTTTGTTTTTCTGTTCCAGGACTAACTTAGCATCAAAAAACACAGTTTGTAGCTACAGGAGATTGCAGAAACGGCAGGAAAATTACTGAGCTGCAGGAAGGTAAAACAAATTATAGTTATAATCATAGTTCAAAATGAAAGGGGAGTCTAGGACCGTCAATAAGAAAGAAAACTGAACGCCATTGTAGTTCATCATGCTTTTTAGGGGACCTGCAAAAATCAGTGGTCATAATAATGAATGTATGTTCGTACCAGGCCTTAACTGCTGGCGTCTTTTTCAGTTCCTCAACCAGTTTAGTATCTTTAGAGCTGGTAGTAGAAAAAAAAATTAGTAAGCATTAATTAACAATTAAACTAATGGTAATTATCAGCGGTGTTTATGGAAGGGCCAGGAGACGGTCATATGGTGTCCTGCAAAAGTAGAGAAATGAAGTGTGGCAGGACCGTAGGTGGTCATGCCATGAGAGGGGCTTGTATCCTACCTGGTGGGGACGACCGGGGCAGGAACAACAGCTGGGGGCACTTTGGGCATTTCCACTGAGCTGTAAGACAGTACGATAAATGCAGAGTGATTAATACTAACCAGCACATTTCATGCTCTCGCTTATCCAGGCAGCGCGGATTGTAGACGCCCTCTGTGTGCTGTTACAGACTGACTGGCCTCACATTTTATATATCATTACCTGCTCTTAACAGCAGGGGTCTCGGTTTTCTGTTCCACGACTGGCTTAGACTCTTTGGGGCTGTGAATAAATATTAAATTGATTAGCAGTGATCTGCAGTTAATCAAGAAAACATATGAGATGTGAAATTTGTGAATATATGAGAGGGGTAATTATTCTACCTGGTGGAGACGACAGGGGCAGGAGCAGAAGGAGGGGGCACTTTCGGTGTCTCCACCGAGCTGCAGGAGGGTAAAACAAATCCAGCAGAACTGTTACAATCACAGATGAAAATGAGAGCGGAGTCTAGGACCCCCCAGTAAGAAAGAACACTGAATGCCATTTTTGGGACCCCCAGAAATCATTGGCCACTTTGAGCAGTGGTTGTAATTATGAATGTATTACAGCTAATGACTTTTCTAATCCTCTCCTGGAGCCGACACCTTATCGTGGTGGGGGGGTTTGCGTGTTCCAATGATCCCAGGAGCTAAGTTGCCCGGGGCTTTATGCCACTGGTAGGGTCACCCAAGGCAAACAGGTCCTGGGTGAGGAACCAGACGAAGTGCAGCTCACAAGACCCCTAATGATGAACAAAATATTGGATCCACGATTTCCCTTGCCCGGATACGGGTCACCGCCCCCTGGAGCCAGGCCTGGCGGTGGGGCTCGATGGCGAGTGCCTGGTGGCCAGACCTGCACCCATGGGGCCTGGTCGGGCACAGCCTGAAGGAGGCACATGGGTCCCCCCTCAAATGGGCTCACCACCTGTAAGAGGGGCCATAGGGGTCGGGTGCAGTGTGAGCTGGGCAGTGGCCGAAGGCGGAGACCTTGGAGGTCCGATCCTCGGCTGCAGAAGCTAGCTCTAGGGACATGGAATGTCACCTCTCTGGTGGGGAAGGAGCCTGAGCTGGTGCGCGAGGCTGTGAGGTTCCGACTAGATGTAGTCGGGCTCGCCTCGACGCACGGCTTGGGCTCTGGAACCAATCTCCTCGAAGGGACCTTCTTCCACTCTGGAGTTGCTCACGGGGAGAGGCGCCAAACTGGGGTGGGCATACTTATTGCCCCCTGGCTGGACCCTGTACATTGGGGTTTACCGCGGTGGATGAGAGGGTAGCCTCTCTCGGGCCATGTTCCGCGCCTCCATTGTGGCGGCGGCTGAAAAGAGCTGTAGCCATAAGGTGGTCGGTGCTTGTCATGGCGGCAATCCCCAAACTCGCTGGTGGACACCGGCGGTGAGGGATGCCGTCAAGCTGAAGAAGGAGTCCTATCAGGCCTTTTTGGCCTGTGGGACTCCGGAAGCAGATGATGAGTACCAGCGGGCCGAGCGGAACGCGGCTTCGGCGGTCGCTGAGGCAAAAACTCGGGTATGGGAGGAGTTTGGCGAGGCCACGGAGAATGACTTCCGGACAGCTTCGAGGAGATTCTAGTCCACCATCCGGCGTCTCAGGGTGGGAAAGCGGTGCAGCATCAACACTGTTTATGGTGGGGATGGTGCGCTGCTGACCTCAGCTTGGGACGTTGTGGGTCGGTGGAAGAAATATTTCGAAGACCTCCTCAATCCCACCGACATGCCTTCCAATGAGGAAGCAGAGTCTGGGGACTTGGTGGTGGACTCGCCTATCTCTGGGGCAGAGGTCGCTGAGGTGGTTAAAAAGCTCCTTGGTGGCCGGGCCCCGGGGGTGGATGAGATCCGCTCGGAGTTCCTCAAGGCTCTGGATGTTACAGGGCTGTCTTGGTTGACACGCATCTGTGGCATCGCGTGGACATCGGGGGCGGTGCCTCTTGATTGGCAGACCGGGGTGGTGGTCCCCCTCTTCAAGAAGGGGCACCGGAGGGGGTGTTCCAACAATAGGGGGATCACACTCCTCAGCCTCCCTGGTAAGGCCTATTTGGGGGTGCTGGAGAGGAGGGTCCGTCGGATAGTCGAATCTCGAATTCAGGAGGAGCAGTGTGGTTTTCGTCCTGGCCGTGGAACAGTGGACCAGCTCTATACTCTCGGCAGGGTCCTGGAGGGTGCGTGGGAGTTTGCCCAATCAGTCTACATGTGCTTTGTGGACTTCGAGAAGGCATTCGACCGTTTCCCTCGGAGAGTCCTCTGGGGAGTGCTCCGGGAGTATGGGGTGCTGGGCTGCCTTATAAGGATTTATTGGACTCCGCCAGGGCTGCCCTTTATCACTGATTCTGTTCATAACCTTTATGGACAGAATTTCTAGGCACAGCCAGGGCGTTGAGGGTGTCCGGTTTGGTGACCTCAGGATTAGGTCTCTGGTTTTTGCAGATGATGTGGTTCTGTTGGCCTCATCGGACCGTGGCCTTCGGCTCTCACTGGCGCAGTTCGCAGCAGAGTGTGAAGCGGCTGGAATGAAAATCAGCACCTCCAAATCCGAGACCATGGTCCTCAGCCAGAAAAAGGTGGAGTGCTCTCTCCAGGTTGGGGAGGGAGTCCTTCTCCAAGTGGAGGAGTTTAAGTATCTCGGGGTCTTGTTCACGAGTGAGGGAAGGATGGAGCGGGAGATCGACTGGCAGATCGGTGCGCCGTCAGCAGTGATGCGGACGCTGCATCGGTCTGTCGTGGTGAAGAAGGAGCTGAGCCAAAAGGCGAAGCTCTCGATTTACTAGTCAATCTACGTTCCTACCCTCACCTATGGTCACGAGCTGTGGGTAGTGACAGAGAGAACGAGATCGCGAGTGCAAGCAGCCGAAATGAGTTTTCTCCGCAGAGTGGCTGGGCTCTCCCTTAGAGATAGGGTGAGGAGCTCGGTCATTCGGGAGGGACTGAGAGTTGAGCTGCTGCTCCTCCGCATTGAGAGGAGCCAGATGAGGTGGCTCGGGCATCTGCTTAGGATGCCTCCTGGACGCCTCCCTGGTGAGGTGTTCCGGGCATGTCCGACTGGGAGAAGGCCCCGGGGAAGACCCAGGACACGCTGGAGGGACTATGAACGCCTCGGGATTCCCCCAGAGGAGCTGGAGGAAGTGGCCGGGGAGAGGGATGTCTGGGTTTCCCTGCTGAGACTGCTACCCCCGCAACCCAACCTCGGATAAGCAGAAGTTACTGAATGGATGGATGAATGGATGGATGGCTTTTCTAATCCAAGCCAGAGCTCCTCAGACACCTGCCTGGCAGGGATAGAACATAAAGACGAGAACAATCCTAGATGGGACTTCAGTATTTAACCGGACAATCAAATAGTTACACGCTAAAGGCAATTCAGGGGAGACACAGGTCAGGTCACATCTGAACATGCAGCCCTGGAGCAGCGGAATAACATTAGATATGTTACAGCAAACAAAGGGACACAATCAGACCGTCTGCCTCACCACTATGCACTCGGACCTGTGAAGGCCAGACCTCAGACACGAAAAGCAGAAGAAAACCTGGAAGCGATTCATGTGATGTCCTCAGGTGCAGCCTGTTTATGCAAAGCCTGTGTATGATGTGACAGCTTTAGTGAAACCACAGTCCTGTGTCTCCTTACCAGGCCTTAACTGCTGGGGTCTCTGTCTTTTTCAGGTCTTCAACCAGTTTAGCATCTTTAGAGCTGGTAGCAGAAAAAAAACAAAATTAGTAATTATTAATTAAATGATTATTCTAATGGTAATTATCAGCGGTGTTTATGGAAGGGTCAGGAGACGGTCATATGATGTCATGCAAAAGTAGAGAAATGAAGTGAGGCAGGACCGTAGGTGGTCATGCCATGAGAGGGGCTTTTATCCTACCTGGTGGGGACGACCGGGGCAGGAACAACAGCTGGGGGCACTTTGGGCATTTCCACTGAGCTGTAAGACAGTACGATAAATGCAGAGTGATTAATACTAACCAGCACATTTCATGCTCTCGCTTATCCAGGCAGCGCGGATTGTAGACGCCCTCTGTGTGCTGTTACAGACTGACTGGCCTCACATTTTATATATCATTACCTGCTCTTAACAGCAGGGGTCTCGGTTTTCTGTTCCACGACTGGCTTAGACTCTTTGGGGCTGTGAATAAGTATTAAATTGATTAGCAGTGATCTGCAGTTAATCAAGAAAACATATGAGATGTGAAATTTGTGAATATATGAGAGGGGTAATTATTCTACCTGGTGGAGACGACAGGGGCAGGAGCAGAAGGAGGGGGCACTTTCGGTGTCTCCACCGAGCTGCAGGAGGGTAAAACAAATCCAGCAGAACTGTTACAATCACAGATGAAAATGAGAGGGGAGTCTAGGACCCCCCAGTAAGAAAGAACACTGAATGCCATTTTTGGGACCCCCAGAAATCATTGGCCACTTTGAGCAGTGGTTGTAATTATGAATGTATTACAGCTAATGACTTTTCTAATCCTCTCCTGGAGCCGACACCTTATCGTGGTGGGGGGGTTTGCGTGTTCCAATGATCCCAGGAGCTAAGTTGCCCGGGGCTTTATGCCACTGGTAGGGTCACCCAAGGCAAACAGGTCCTGGGTGAGGAACCAGACGAAGTGCAGCTCACAAGACCCCTAATGATGAACAAAATATTGGATCCACGATTTCCCTTGCCCGGATACGGGTCACCGCCCCCTGGAGCCAGGCCTGGCGGTGGGGCTCGATGGCGAGTGCCTGGTGGCCAGACCTGCACCCATGGGGCCTGGTCGGGCACAGCCTGAAGGAGGCACATGGGTCCCCCCTCAAATGGGCTCACCACCTGTAAGAGGGGCCATGGGGGTCGGGTGCAGTGTGAGCTGGGCAGTGGCCGAAGGCGGAGACCTTGGAGGTCCGATCCTCGGCTGCAGAAGCTAGCTCTAGGGACATGGAATGTCACCTCTCTGGTGGGGAAGGAGCCTGAGCTGGTGCGCGAGGCTGTGAGGTTCCGACTAGATGTAGTCGGGCTCGCCTCGACGCACGGCTTGGGCTCTGGAACCAATCTCCTCGAAGGAACCTTCTTCCACTCTGGAGTTGCTCACGGGGAGAGGCGCCAAACTGGGGTGGGCATACTTATTGCCCCCTGGCTGGACCCTGTACATTGGGGTTTACCGCGGTGGATGAGAGGGTAGCCTCTCTCGGGCCATGTTCCGCGCCTCCATTGTGGCGGCGGCTGAAAAGAGCTGTAGCCATAAGGTGGTCGGTGCTTGTCATGGCGGCAATCCCCAAACTCGCTGGTGGACACCGGCGGTGAGGGATGCCGTCAAGCTGAAGAAGGAGTCCTATCAGGCCTTTTTGGCCTGTGGGACTCCGGAAGCAGATGATGAGTACCAGCGGGCCGAGCGGAACGCGGCTTCGGCGGTCGCTGAGGCAAAAACTCGGGTATGGGAGGAGTTTGGCGAGGCCACGGAGAATGACTTCCGGACAGCTTCGAGGAGATTCTAGTCCACCATCCGGCGTCTCAGGGTGGGAAAGCGGTGCAGCATCAACACTGTTTATGGTGGGGATGGTGCGCTGCTGACCTCAGCTTGGGACGTTGTGGGTCGGTGGAAGAAATATTTCGAAGACCTCCTCAATCCCACCGACATGCCTTCCAATGAGGAAGCAGAGTCTGGGGACTTGGTGGTGGACTCGCCTATCTCTGGGGCAGAGGTCGCTGAGGTGGTTAAAAAGCTCCTTGGTGGCCGGGCCCCGGGGGTGGATGAGATCCGCTCGGAGTTCCTCAAGGCTCTGGATGTTACAGGGCTGTCTTGGTTGACACGCATCTGTGACATCGCGTGGACATCGGGGGCGGTGCCTCTTGATTGGCAGACCGGGGTGGTGGTCCCCCTCTTCAAGAAGGGGCACCGGAGGGGGTGTTCCAACAATAGGGGGATCACACTCCTCAGCCTCCCTGGTAAGGCCTATTTGGGGGTGCTGGAGAGGAGGGTCCGTCGGATAGTCGAATCTCGAATTCAGGAGGAGCAGTGTGGTTTTCGTCCTGGCCGTGGAACAGTGGACCAGCTCTATACTCTCGGCAGGGTCCTGGAGGGTGCGTGGGAGTTTGCCCAATCAGTCTACATGTGCTTTGTGGACTTCGAGAAGGCATTCGACCGTTTCCCTCGGAGAGTCCTCTGGGGAGTGCTCCGGGAGTATGGGGTGCTGGGCTGCCTTATAAGGATTTATTGGACTCCGCCAGGGCTGCCCTTTATCACTGATTCTGTTCATAACCTTTATGGACAGAATTTCTAGGCACAGCCAGGGCGTTGAGGGTGTCCGGTTTGGTGACCTCAGGATTAGGTCTCTGGTTTTTGCAGATGATGTGGTTCTGTTGGCCTCATCGGACCGTGGCCTTCGGCTCTCACTGGCGCAGTTCGCAGCAGAGTGTGAAGCGGCTGGAATGAAAATCAGCACCTCCAAATCCGAGACCATGGTCCTCAGCCAGAAAAAGGTGGAGTGCTCTCTCCAGGTTGGGGAGGGAGTCCTTCTCCAAGTGGAGGAGTTTAAGTATCTCGGGGTCTTGTTCACGAGTGAGGGAAGGATGGAGCGGGAGATCGACTGGCAGATCGGTGCGCCGTCAGCAGTGATGCGGAAGCTGCATCGGTCTGTCGTGGTGAAGAAGGAGCTGAGCCAAAAGGCGAAGCTCTCGATTTACTAGTCAATCTACGTTCCTACCCTCACCTATGGTCACGAGCTGTGGGTAGTGACAGAGAGAACGAGATCGCGAGTGCAAGCAGCCGAAATGAGTTTTCTCCGCAGAGTGGCTGGGCTCTCCCTTAGAGATAGGGTGAGGAGCTCGGTCATTCGGGAGGGACTGAGAGTAGAGCTGCTGCTCCTCCGCATTGAGAGGAGCCAGATGAGGTGGCTCGGGCATCTGCTTAGGATGCCTCCTGGACGCCTCCCTGGTGAGGTGTTCCGGGCATGTCCGACTGGGAGAAGGCCCCGGGGAAGACCCAGGACACGCTGGAGGGACTATGAACGCCTCGGGATTCCCCCAGAGGAGCTGGAGGAAGTGGCCGGGGAGAGGGATGTCTGGGTTTCCCTGCTGAGACTGCTACCCCCGCAACCCAACCTCGGATAAGCAGAAGTTACTGAATGGATGGATGGATGGATGGATGGATGGCTTTTCTAATCCAAGCCAGAGCTCCTCAGACACCTGCCTGGCAGGGATAGAACATAAAGACGAGAACAATCCTAGATGGGACTTCAGTATTTAACCGGACAATCAAATAGTTACACGCTAAAGGCAATTCAGGGGAGACACAGGTCAGGTCACATCTGAACATGCAGCCCTGGAGCAGCGGAATAACATTAGATATGTTACAGCAAACAAAGGGACACAATCAGACCGTCTGCCTCACCACTATGCACTCGGACCTGTGAAGGCCAGACCTCAGACACGAAAAGCAGAAGAAAACCTGGAAGCGATTCCTGTGATGTCCTCAGGTGCAGTCTGTTTATGCAAAGCCTGTGTATGATGTGGCAGCTTTAGTGAAACTACAGTCCTGTGTCTCCTTACCAGGCCTTAACTGCTGGGGTCTCTGTCTTTTTCAGGTCTTCAACCGGTTTAGCATCTTTAGAGGTGCTGGCAGAAAAAAAACAAAATTAGTAATTATTAATTAAATGATTATTCTAATGGTAATTATCAGCGGTGTTTATGGAAGGGTCAGGAGACGGTCATATGATGTCATGCAAAAGTAGAGAAATGAAGTGAGGCAGGACCGTAGGTGGTCATGCCATGAGAGGGGCTTGTATCCTACCTGGTGGGGACGACCGGGGCAGGAACAACAGCTGGGGGCACTTTGGGCATTTCCACTGAGCTGTAAGACAGTACGATAAATGCAGAGTGATTAATACTAACCAGCACATTTCATGCTCTCGCTTATCCAGGCAGCGCGGATTGTAGACGCCCTCTGTGTGCTGTTACAGACTGACTGGCCTCACATTTTATATATCATTACCTGCTCTTAACAGCAGGGGTCTCGGTTTTCTGTTCCACGACTGGCTTAGACTCTTTGGGGCTGTGAATAAGTATTAAATTGATTAGCAGTGATCTGCAGTTAATCAAGAAAACATATGAGATGTGAAATTTGTGAATATATGAGAGGGGTAATTATTCTACCTGGTGGAGACGACAGGGGCAGGAGCAGAAGGAGGGGGCACTTTCGGTGTCTCCACCGAGCTGCAGGAGGGTAAAACAAATCCAGCAGAACTGTTACAATCACAGATGAAAATGAGAGGGGAGTCTAGGACCCCCCAGTAAGAAAGAACACTGAATGCCATTTTTGGGACCCCCAGAAATCATTGGCCACTTTGAGCAGTGGTTGTAATTATGAATGTATTACAGCTAATGACTTTTCTAATCCTCTCCTGGAGCCGACACCTTATCGTGGTGGGGGGGTTTGCGTGTTCCAATGATCCCAGGAGCTAAGTTGCCCGGGGCTTTATGCCACTGGTAGGGTCACCCAAGGCAAACAGGTCCTGGGTGAGGAACCAGACGAAGTGCAGCTCACAAGACCCCTAATGATGAACAAAATATTGGATCCACGATTTCCCTTGCCCGGATACGGGTCACCGCCCCCTGGAGCCAGGCCTGGCGGTGGGGCTCGATGGCGAGTGCCTGGTGGCCAGACCTGCACCCATGGGGCCTGGTCGGGCACAGCCTGAAGGAGGCACATGGGTCCCCCCTCAAATGGGCTCACCACCTGTAAGAGGGGCCATGGGGGTCGGGTGCAGTGTGAGCTGGGCAGTGGCCGAAGGCGGAGACCTTGGAGGTCCGATCCTCGGCTGCAGAAGCTAGCTCTAGGGACATGGAATGTCACCTCTCTGGTGGGGAAGGAGCCTGAGCTGGTGCGCGAGGCTGTGAGGTTCCGACTAGATGTAGTCGGGCTCGCCTCGACGCACGGCTTGGGCTCTGGAACCAATCTCCTCGAAGGAACCTTCTTCCACTCTGGAGTTGCTCACGGGGAGAGGCGCCAAACTGGGGTGGGCATACTTATTGCCCCCTGGCTGGACCCTGTACATTGGGGTTTACCGCGGTGGATGAGAGGGTAGCCTCTCTCGGGCCATGTTCCGCGCCTCCATTGTGGCGGCGGCTGAAAAGAGCTGTAGCCATAAGGTGGTCGGTGCTTGTCATGGCGGCAATCCCCAAACTCGCTGGTGGACACCGGCGGTGAGGGATGCCGTCAAGCTGAAGAAGGAGTCCTATCAGGCCTTTTTGGCCTGTGGGACTCCGGAAGCAGATGATGAGTACCAGCGGGCCGAGCGGAACGCGGCTTCGGCGGTCGCTGAGGCAAAAACTCGGGTATGGGAGGAGTTTGGCGAGGCCACGGAGAATGACTTCCGGACAGCTTCGAGGAGATTCTAGTCCACCATCCGGCGTCTCAGGGTGGGAAAGCGGTGCAGCATCAACACTGTTTATGGTGGGGATGGTGCGCTGCTGACCTCAGCTTGGGACGTTGTGGGTCGGTGGAAGAAATATTTCGAAGACCTCCTCAATCCCACCGACATGCCTTCCAATGAGGAAGCAGAGTCTGGGGACTTGGTGGTGGACTCGCCTATCTCTGGGGCAGAGGTCGCTGAGGTGGTTAAAAAGCTCCTTGGTGGCCGGGCCCCGGGGGTGGATGAGATCCGCTCGGAGTTCCTCAAGGCTCTGGATGTTACAGGGCTGTCTTGGTTGACACGCATCTGTGACATCGCGTGGACATCGGGGGCGGTGCCTCTTGATTGGCAGACCGGGGTGGTGGTCCCCCTCTTCAAGAAGGGGCACCGGAGGGGGTGTTCCAACAATAGGGGGATCACACTCCTCAGCCTCCCTGGTAAGGCCTATTTGGGGGTGCTGGAGAGGAGGGTCCGTCGGATAGTCGAATCTCGAATTCAGGAGGAGCAGTGTGGTTTTCGTCCTGGCCGTGGAACAGTGGACCAGCTCTATACTCTCGGCAGGGTCCTGGAGGGTGCGTGGGAGTTTGCCCAATCAGTCTACATGTGCTTTGTGGACTTCGAGAAGGCATTCGACCGTTTCCCTCGGAGAGTCCTCTGGGGAGTGCTCCGGGAGTATGGGGTGCTGGGCTGCCTTATAAGGATTTATTGGACTTCGCCAGGGCTGCCCTTTATCACTGATTCTGTTCATAACCTTTATGGACAGAATTTCTAGGCACAGCCAGGGCGTTGAGGGTGTCCGGTTTGGTGACCTCAGGATTAGGTCTCTGGTTTTTGCAGATGATGTGGTTCTGTTGGCCTCATCGGACCGTGGCCTTCGGCTCTCACTGGCGCAGTTCGCAGCAGAGTGTGAAGCGGCTGGAATGAAAATCAGCACCTCCAAATCCGAGACCATGGTCCTCAGCCAGAAAAAGGTGGAGTGCTCTCTCCAGGTTGGGGAGGGAGTCCTTCTCCAAGTGGAGGAGTTTAAGTATCTCGGGGTCTTGTTCACGAGTGAGGGAAGGATGGAGCGGGAGATCGACTGGCAGATCGGTGCGCCGTCAGCAGTGATGCGGAAGCTGCATCGGTCTGTCGTGGTGAAGAAGGAGCTGAGCCAAAAGGCGAAGCTCTCGATTTACTAGTCAATCTACGTTCCTACCCTCACCTATGGTCACGAGCTGTGGGTAGTGACAGAGAGAACGAGATCGCGAGTGCAAGCAGCCGAAATGAGTTTTCTCCGCAGAGTGGCTGGGCTCTCCCTTAGAGATAGGGTGAGGAGCTCGGTCATTCGGGAGGGACTGAGAGTAGAGCTGCTGCTCCTCCGCATTGAGAGGAGCCAGATGAGGTGGCTCGGGCATCTGCTTAGGATGCCTCCTGGACGCCTCCCTGGTGAGGTGTTCCGGGCATGTCCGACTGGGAGAAGGCCCCGGGGAAGACCCAGGACACGCTGGAGGGACTATGAACGCCTCGGGATTCCCCCAGAGGAGCTGGAGGAAGTGGCCGGGGAGAGGGATGTCTGGGTTTCCCTGCTGAGACTGCTACCCCCGCAACCCAACCTCGGATAAGCAGAAGTTACTGAATGGATGGATGGATGGATGGATGGATGGCTTTTCTAATCCAAGCCAGAGCTCCTCAGACACCTGCCTGGCAGGGATAGAACATAAAGACGAGAACAATCCTAGATGGGACTTCAGTATTTAACCGGACAATCAAATAGTTACACGCTAAAGGCAATTCAGGGGAGACACAGGTCAGGTCACATCTGAACATGCAGCCCTGGAGCAGCGGAATAACATTAGATATGTTACAGCAAACAAAGGGACACAATCAGACCGTCTGCCTCACCACTATGCACTCGGACCTGTGAAGGCCAGACCTCAGACACGAAAAGCAGAAGAAAACCTGGAAGCGATTCCTGTGATGTCCTCAGGTGCAGTCTGTTTATGCAAAGCCTGTGTATGATGTGGCAGCTTTAGTGAAACTACAGTCCTGTGTCTCCTTACCAGGCCTTAACTGCTGGGGTCTCTGTCTTTTTCAGGTCTTCAACCGGTTTAGCATCTTTAGAGGTGCTGGCAGAAAAAAAACAAAATTAGTAATTATTAATTAAATGATTATTCTAATGGTAATTATCAGCGGTGTTTATGGAAGGGTCAGGAGACGGTCATATGATGTCATGCAAAAGTAGAGAAATGAAGTGAGGCAGGACCGTAGGTGGTCATGCCATGAGAGGGGCTTTTATCCTACCTGGTGGGGACGACCGGGGCAGGAACAACAGCTGGGGGCACTTTGGGCATTTCCACTGAGCTGTAAGACAGTACGATAAATGCAGAGTGATTAATACTAACCAGCACATTTCATGCTCTCGCTTATCCAGGCAGCGCGGATTGTAGACGCCCTCTGTGTGCTGTTACAGACTGACTGGCCTCACATTTTATATATCATTACCTGCTCTTAACAGCAGGGGTCTCGGTTTTCTGTTCCACGACTGGCTTAGACTCTTTGGGGCTGTGAATAAGTATTAAATTGATTAGCAGTGATCTGCAGTTAATCAAGAAAACATATGAGATGTGAAATTTGTGAATATATGAGAGGGGTAATTATTCTACCTGGTGGAGACGACAGGGGCAGGAGCAGAAGGAGGGGGCACTTTCGGCGTCTCCACCGAGCTGCAATAAAGTGAAATTGAAGAGAATGATTTATATTAATATATTAATGTGTGCATTATAAGTAATAGCTAAGCCAATAAGAGCAGTGGGTGGTTGGATGCTATCATGGGGAGTCTAGATTTATGTAGAGGTACATACACACACCCTTATTCACATAGTGATACATTGAGGGCAAATCGGTCACCAATGGCCAATCAACGTCAAGCGTAAACAAAAGCATAGGTTGTCCTTCTCATGACAACAACTCACTTAAAGATGAAAGAGTGTACAAGCAACGACATATACAAGCAGAAAACATGTTTAGAACAATGTTTCTAAACCCAGTCCTCAGGGACCCTCAAAAAGTCCATGTTTTTGCTCTCTTCCAGCTCCTTGCCAGACAGCCCACATGGAGGAAGCAAAAACGTGGACTGTCTGGGTTCCGGACCGGGTTCAGAAACATGGGATGAATATGGGCCAAGTGTTTAATATATCAGGCTTTGTGTGTTGCCAGAGGATAGGATAGGACCAGTGCATTGGGGAGCTGGAAGAGGATGTCATATTCTCACCTTGAGGGCAGTACAGACTGCGCAGCTGTTTGTTGGCTACCAACAGGGGGCGCCGTGTTATCCATTCCTTTGTCTTTGTGACTAATGTCATCCTCGTCATCAATCACCACCCTGCACACACAGACACAAATAGTGGCAAAATTAATGAAAATAAGGCTGCTTATCAGTTCCATTTGATATATCTTTCTTTGTGCCTGGTAATGCACTGCTTTCTGCACTCAAATTAATGCTACCAAAGACATGAAAACCACTGCAAACCTTTAACCGCCATTATAGTGCAATGACAGGCAGAATTGGTTGATAAACAGAATTATGATAATGCTTAAAATAATAATGATAACACTAATAATAATTAAGAATGCTTAAAGGCAGCTGGGTTACCGTTTAGCCACGAACGGCAGACCAGCATCTTGTGGCTTTTCTACGGACCTGTGGGATAAATCATGAATTCAGAAACGGGGCAAAAGCAGAGATTGAACATTAGACTGATGGGACAGACCGCAGGGTGTCTGGAGCAGATGTAAACAAAGATGAGGTGGGATGCGGGAGGTGGGCGGAGCCACTCACTCGTATTTCTTAGCTGCTGAGAGGACGTAAGAGCGCTGCCGGGATGCGGATGACTTCAGCACATTGCTGGCGGCCTCCGTCCTGACAGCCGCAACAGCAGAGGGTGGAGAAAAATGGGAATGTGATGCATTACTAGCATACATGCTGTGTAGGAGTCGATGAGGCATGAGTGCGGCCAGGCCGGGCTTCAGACGAATTCCCAGGCATAGGTGTAAGCGGTGTTGGAGCAGGAGCTACAGAATGACTTAGAACAAAGCAAGAACCTAATAATACTATCAATGAGCAGAAGTTCAACATAAGAACATTCCTGAGAGGGAGTCATTCTGCTGGGACTCTTTGTGTTTGGATACTGCAGTTACTCTGTCTGTCCGTCTGTCTGGTTCAATGGCCTACACATGCTGCAGGTGCTGAAACGTTAAGGTACTGCATTTTGTTTTGTGTGTATATATATCCAGTTGTATAACCAGTTTATACCCCCAGGTGAGAAGACGCCAGTCTTATGTTAATTTCACCTGGGATGTTTGATTGAGTTTTGCTTGTTTTGGTCATGTGACCGAGTCTGCCACGGGGACATCCCTTCATGTCTCGCCGCTTACCGCTTGTCCTGTTCCTCAGAAGACAGCGTCCCATCATCCAGGTAGGAGCTGCTGCTACCTGACCGGACGATGTGAGGGGCTCTGAAACGCACACGCGCAACATTCATAATCAGGCAGCCACACTAGCGTATGTACACACCACTGCAGTAAGAAAAAAAACACGGAGCACGCAGTCAAAATATGACTTACATCTTCTTGTAGCTGTCAGTGGGCTTCTTAAGGAAGGTGCCGGACGGGCTACTGACAGAAAAAGAGAACGGACATGAATCAGACTCCTTGCTAAAATCTGCTAGAGGAAAAGCAGCATCCCGCTTCACAGAATACCTTTGTCGGGTCTTAACATTTGTCTTACCTGGTTCCATTGGATGCAGGCGCTTTTTCATTGTTGGTTTTTGTGAAAACACCCCTGCAAGAGCAAAGCGATAATTAAGTTCAGTGCTCTGAAAGGCTGTTTCCATCTGGTTCCTGCTTTGACAGAGACCCGTCTTACCTGATAAGGTAACCTGAAGATGGTGTGGGGCTACAGAACAGAAAAAAAGAAGAAATCACTATCACTCACTTTTCTCTTGTATATTTAGTACCCTGAGTACATTCCATTTCTCCATGATGCTAGGTGGCTAAGGTACTGGACTCGAAACCCAGTGGTGGCTCTACATGCAGGTTCAAATCCCACCCGCAGAATTAGCATAGAACTAGATTAGCTCAGATGTTAAAGCACAAGTCTCTTAATCACAGGGTTGTAAGTCTGATCCGTCGAGTCGGTTGTTCTGCTTATTTTCAGGGTTGTGTTTGGTTCTGTGAGTTAGACTCTACTTGTGATCAAAAGGGTGTTGAGTCAAAGCTCAAGGTAGGTAGAGTGATTTCATTAGTACTCTAGATAAAAGTGTCTGTTAAATAAATATATGTAATGTTAAAAAAAATACTAAATACTTATCTTGTAATTCTGGAGTGTTACCCCCCCCCCCCTCCCCAGCCCCATTATGGCATCCCCCCCATTATTGTTCTGTTTCACATAAGCCTGAATGCTTACGCCTGTGTGGTGGTGGGAGAGCTGGGATCGGTGGCTGCTGAGGCAGCAGTGGGAGATGGGGGGGGGCTTAGCTCTGAGATGGGAGGTGTCGCCTTCACCTGCGCTAACCTGCAGAAAGGAAGAGATACATCGATCAGCAGCCCCGCTCAAATGTAGATATTTGGATGGATGGGTGGGAGGTGGCTCTAGTGAACGATTGCCGTAGAGGGTGATTGGGTTACCATGACTTCTGCTGCTCAGGTTGTGGTTCTGAGCGCGACTGGATCCAGCTGCTGTCTCCCTTAAGGGAGGTCCGGACCTTCGTGGTCCGTAGTACCGACTGACGATCCCCTTCTGAAAACAGACACACCAGCACAGTAGCCCATTATGACATGAACACTCATGCACAGCACACACTTGTGGCTAGGGAGGCCATGGAAAGCATTTGACTTTATCCTGACGTTCACAAAATGAATCGGTTTCACAGTGTGCATGCCGCCATTCCCATTTCAGAATATGGGAACAGTGTAGGGTGACCAATTAATCCATGTCAGATGGCACACTATGAGCTAGGACAGTGTTTGTAAACTACCATTTCAATTAAAAGCACCTGCTTTTCACTTTAGCAATGAGAACTTACTGTGTGCTGATTGGCCAGTCACCTATAATCATATATGTGAAACAGCCAGCTGAGTTATTTGAGCAAGGAAACAAACCAGTAAAGGCAAAAGGAACAACTAATTAGCCAAACACAGGAGTCTTAGTTTTAAAGTAGTTTATAAAATCTGAAGTGGCTCATAGTGTCCCCTCCCGACATGGATTAGGTGGTCACCCTAGACCAGTGTTCACCCGACAGAGAACCAGGCCCTGCAAAATATCTTCATATATCATGGTTGTTCTACAACCATGCAGAGAAATAATCAAATCAAATGACTACCCCACCATGTTTGACAGTTCTTAAACTTTCTCTGAATGTAAACCTGACCAGATGTAGTGTAAAGGGTGAAAGAAGACTCATCAGACCATGTTACTATCTTCTACTTCTGAGAAGTTCAGGTTCTGGACTGTTTATACCATGCTATACATTTTTTTGCTCCCTCCTTTTTCAAATGGCAGCCCTGTCATAAATTCCAGCTTTCTGAAGCTCTCGAAATACCATTTTGTTGAAAATGCGTTACAGAGATGCCGGGTCAATCCTGCGCTTATTCCTGAGTCCATACTTCTGTGCTGTTGAGCGACTGTCCTTTTAAGTGCCTGCCAATCCCACTTGGTAATCTCTGCTCCTCTCGACCACTGCAGGTTATCTGCATTTGGCGTATGTTGTCATCATTTTTGAGACAAACTCCCAATACAAAAAAACTATTTTGCACCAACATTTCAGGTGCTGGCTCTTTGGCCTCTTTGAAACTTAGCTGCCTTAAGTTGCTTTGAAAATTCACATATCAAAGTGCTGATTCAGACATTGTTGATAACTGACACATACTGATAATTGGCACTCAACCTCATATACCTCATGTTTATAGCTGCTTTTGTGCCTGTGATTTAATTATTTTTCACGTCATATTTGTTTTACTTTGCCCATATATAAATATGGTGTATGACCACTGTAGAAAAAACTATAATTATTCTTTAAAAATATTTGTAAATGAATGCAAAGAATGAGAGGAAGAATGTCACAGATGGTCTTGCTTTTCAGGTTGAAAGGGAAGTGAATACACAATGGAATGCTACAGTGTGTATTTTCAATCACAATAAAGCTGTTGGAAGCGGACAGCTCCGGAATGCATCAGCATCCACTGAAGGTAACATTCCAGGGTTCCATCATGCCACAAGCATTTCTTGGCGAAACCCTTTCACATTCAAACTCAGAGGGCAAAGAGCTTTCTGCTCAGTTTCATGATCGCCGCAAGTCACCCACTATGATGCTATTAAGCGACAAACTCACCTTTCGACATGGTCGTTGGCTGTCTGTACTGCTATGAGCTTCTTTATGGTGATGCCTGCATCAGAGAGATGGGCACATTAGTGGATACTGGTAGACAATTCAAATACCGTGTGTAAACTCTAAAGCACATGAAATATGGGAAACAGACCTTTTTAACAGGAATGGTAGAACTCCTATGTTTTACGTTCTTCCAGTCACACATTAGCACATTAGTAATTTTACCATGTCTACCAATTTTGTCTGTACTGATGATCTCTGCTCCAACTTAACTGTAAGTTCAGTATTAGTATAAAAGTGTCTACATTTAATGGTTGTAAATAAATTAAGTCCGTGGAGGTTTGTCTGTTGAGCATTCTTTGGTTATTTGAGCTTTCTAGTGTTCTCTATTTATTCAGACACAGTTCCTCTCAGTTAGGTTTCCAAAACAAGCATTATTTGGGCATGTCAAAGTCGACGTGCGAGGAGGAAGCAATCCGGGTGGAATGCGATGTTCCATTCAGCCTGGCTCCAGCTCTGCCTTGGCCCCCAGTATTCACACACACACACCCCCTTCTTGGATGCCTTCCCTGAGAGTCACCCAGCAGTCACCCTCTTGCCCCATACTGACATTACACATCAGGGATATGCACATTCTCCATGCAGTGGAGAAGGGGTTACCCATGCACACCAGCAGGGCCTCTAAAGAAACACTGACGCCTTCAACTTAAGCAAAATCACATTCAAATAGAGGATTTGCTTTTGGTTTACTTACACAGTTTATGAATCGACCATATCAGTGTTTTTCATACATTTCCTCATGTATTCATGGTATATTATCTATATATAATCTATCTATACAAACCGATTGCATACCTGCAATATCACGCAACAGAGTTTGTACTTTGGTAAAATGATACATAAACAAATGACTCCATAGAATGAAGGCTGCTAACAAACACTGAGAGGGAAATTAACCAGTCATAATTGACTTCTAGAAATCTGTTAATGGTCAATGCAGACCATTAATGACTCCTAAAGAGACATTTGTGTGGTTCCTGTTTGGTCTGTATATTCTCCCAATTATTTTATGTTGCTTGTGGGAAAGTAGGTGTGCCAGTGTGTCTGTCAATGTCACCTCCCAAAGCATTTTCCATCTCCATTATTATTTAACAGGTAATAACTTACATGTCTCACAGGTCTGTAATCTGTAATTATATGGTTTTGCAATATCCTACAATTTCAATTAACATTACAGAACCCCATAAAACAATACATATTTATATACAACCTGCAGTGTACTAAACATTACACATATGAAAAAGGAAAACATGAATTCATGCAGGAATACTTTCACCTCCTATGGTTATAACAGGAGAACTTAGGATACATTACAGGCAAACCTACAATTACAGTTAACCAGAAGTACAACTTAAAGTGAGACTATTACCAGAAGATAGAATTACAAACAGCTTGGAAGTTAACTTCAAAATCACCACCCAGATAACAAACCCAAACAGACTCTAACTTCTGCTGAATGTACCTCTCTGCAGAATGCCTTTATTTAAGTTCACCTAAGCTGTGCCTCGATTAAAGAAACACACGTTTTGCACAGCATAGATGTAGAAAAATCAAGAAAGCAGGACCTGGGAAACATACCTTTTTGGTCTGTGCAATCAGTCTGCGTTATCAGACGCTCCTCTCTGTTTGACAGGTGTCTTCCACTGTGATCAGGTTCAGGCAACACCGCAGACAAGCTCAACCAGTCAGTAAGGCTCTGCCCCACCCTGAGAATGGGCGAGGTCACACAGCACCAGCACACACAGAGGGTGCAGGGCGGAGGTTACTGCGTCTGACTGCTTGTTTGTTTCTACACACGTTTCTATCATTTCCTTGAGCATTACTTGGGTTGGGGGGAGGGATTAAGTCACATTCGGCCAACGAATCTCTTTTGACAGGCATCGGACTAGCAGTACTTAAGTTTAAAAGGTACGTCACGAAAACAAAGATCAAATGCGAAGCAAACGCCAAATCTGCTGAACGCGGCAAGAAATCATGCTGATGAACTTTCCCAGATGTATTTATATGTATACAAATACACTACGAAGCACTTCTGTTCTATGAATATTTTGAACATTGTTGACTGTTACTATACCCTGATGGCTTCCTGATATGCATTACTGATGTAATTCTGGTGCATACTGATATCTATCTGTGAATTCCTGATACAAATGATCTCCCCACTTTATGAAACCTCTGCTGCGGCATCCATTCAGACGCACAGCTTCTGTGTGTAAATAAAGGCATGTTAAAGTCAGCCGACCTAGTCAAGTGAAATTAAAGCCAATAAATTAGGTCCCAGGGTTCCCAGCACAGAACTGGGATGGAAATGCCCCAGGGAGGGCTGATAATTCAGAAGCTCCCCCCCCCCCCCCAGAGCAAAAATGTGTCCGCCTGCCTCAAACCCTGTTGCTGCTGGCAACAGAACGCACCTTGCCCACCAGTCAGAGACATTGGCTCACTAATATCCACCCCTAAACAACACAGAATGACGTATAAATAATTCTGCACAATGAGCGCAGCGATCCATTTCTAAACCATGAAATGGGCGTGAGCGGTGTGATGGAACATTGCCAAGGTTTCCCAGAGAGCAGAAACCCTTCTCTGCCCGTGGTTCCTGTTCACATGCCACCATGCAGCAGGTCCGGGCAGCAGGTGGTCAACAGCCATCATTCTAACTGACAGTCCAGGTGGTATGGTTCCCTTCCACAGAACCAATGCACCCACCCAAATCCAGCCACTACCTTGCGCAGGTCCCAGATAAACCCGTCTGACCGCTCCATCTGCAAATGCCTCTACCGTTTCATTGTTTGGAGAATTTTAGGCATCTGCAGGGCTGCCCACACCCCCAGCACCACACCAATCACCGGAATGACAAGCACTCCCCAGCAAAGTCGCCCTCTCCTCCAGCACTCGGTGACACTACCGGCCCCCATCCATCGACGTGAATCACCGGTAGGAGGAAGAGGGCAGAGCGGTGAGCAAGAGCAGAAACACGCCGCTTACTCCTGACCTGAGGCAGTCAGAGGGTCAGGTTTCACAGCACAGGATTTACGCCGCTTCCTGCAAAACGGTGAACAAAGTCAACCATGAGAAGCAGAGCAAACCGTCAGCCAGTACTGAAATGCAGTGCAGTGTCGACTAATCGAAATCAGTCAGAACTTCCTACTAATATTAGGGCTATAATGAGGTCGAGGCCCACAAACCTGGTAGCTTTTCTGTAAATATGCCAAGAAAGGATAATTCAATGGAAAAAAAAACCTGACCTACCAATAAATTTCAGAAATGTGTCCTTGGGAGAAGAGGAAGTGGTTGGATAGAAACATAATTTTGTTTTAACAGCAACAAAACTTTCCAAGGAGTTTATTTTGCTGTATGTGGCATTTTAAAGGTGTGGGGGGGGGGGGGGGGGGGGGGGGGCTGGAGCCTCCATGTTCTTCAAAAGGTCAGTGAAACACTCAAAACATTAACAAAAAAATCCATTAAATTGGTAATACGTTAATGTAAAGTGTAAGGACCATAATGTCAGCTTGATATTTTAGAAGGTCGTAACAAATATACTTTCTATTTTCAGAAATCAGCAAATAATTTCATCCATCCATCCATCCATTCATCCTCTAGCCACCTTATCCTGGTCAGGGCCACTTCCAGCCTATACGACGATAGGCCGCAGCTTGGCCACACACTCACAAACTATGGGCAATGAGACAAACTGAATATCTTCTGACCATGGAAAGAAATGTGCACGATATGAGGGAAACATCAGTGCCACTTTACTGAACCACTGCGTGATTAATATTTTCAGTTTACAATTTTTCAGCGTATGAAATGCATTGTACCCAGTTGCACAACATAAGAGTAACGGGGACAACAAGTTAATAAAAATGAAGAAATACCAGGTGAGTGGAAAACCTCAAGCAAAACACTGAGTGTGGAGAGTCTGAGCAACACCCACACTGACCCTAGTGTACATACAGCAGAAAGAAGGTGTAAAATGTGCTTTTTCATCTGAGCAACTTTAAAAGCTGTATTTAGTATAGCATTTAATCCAGCAAGGTACAATGAAGGGGATCAGAAAAGAGGTTTAAGAGTATAAATTTAGCTTACGGTCAGTTCACGTTACATACAAACATCAGTCATAACGAACAAACCACAAACACAAAAATATGTCTTTAATTCTGACACACACAGCCTTGTATGCAAGCAAACCACCAAGCACCTTGACAGGAGTGAAGGCAATGGTATGGAAACTGGATCACGCCCCCTGATGATCAAGCCACAGCCCCCACACTGATCAGGCCCCGCCCCCACATCAGTCAGGTTCCGCCCCCACACTGATCAGGCCCCGCCCCCACATCAGTCAGGCTCCGCGGCGCAGGTGTGGGTAGCTCTCCACAGTGCGGACGATGGCCTCCTGCAGGCCCACCAGCGGCCTGTAGCCCATGTCCTGTTTGGCGCGAGTGCAGCTGTAGTAGTGATGCGTCCCGGCCAGCGCCACACGCATGGGGGTGAAGGTGGGCCGCAGCCGCACCACGGGCCTCAGCAGCAGAGCCAACAGCCAGAGCAGCAGTGCCAGGCCGTACACCAGCCAATAGGGCAGGTGGTAGCGTGGGGCATCGTAGCCCAGCCCCATCAGCACCTGGGACATGAAGTCCCAGAACTGTACAGGCTCATCATTGGTGATATGGTAGGCCTGAAATGGGGAGGGGGGGGACGGGTTTAAAGGGCAGTCGTCAGTCATTCGCCAGGGATGCAGCCAGCATTGTGCTGCCGGAGGGTTCTTACTCTGCCGCAGAGAGGAGACTTGGGACGCAGGTGCTCAGCGGCCAGTATGAGCCCATGGACGACGTTCTCCACAAAGGTAAAGTCCACCAGGTTGCTCCCATCCCTGCATACACACACAGCAGGGCAGCAACCCGTCAGCACGGTCCAGGTTAGACTCAGCAACACCGTCCTTCCAGGAGGGCATGAGACTCTGACCCGATAATGAACTTCATCTTCCCCCGGCGCGCCGTGTCCACCAGGATTGGGACCAGCTGGGGGTCGCGGGGGCCAAAGATGCCATGGGGGCGGATGGCCACTGTAAGGAAGCCGTTCTCCTCATTACAGGCTTGCAGCACCAGCTGAAAGGCAGTGAACACACGAAATGTCAGGATTGGTTATATTATTCTGGGCTGGCTGCAGATTGAATGTCCAAACAGGGGATATGGAACTGGTTTCCAGTGCAATTTCCTGAACTGTCTGAAATGCCTCAGGAGGAATGCATGCTTTTTCTCAGTATTCTAGCTGGGTCAGTAAAAGATAAAACGATAAATGAACTACCAACATTCACAAAATTGATGCAAATACACTGGAGAGCAACCATACACAAGTTCCTATAACTTATGGTGGAACATGACATTTTGGCTAAATAAGCAGAGGAAAAACACAGAGAGAACCTAGGTCTTACCTTCTCTTGCTGAATCTTGGTCTCTGTGTAGTAGTCAATCGGCTTTTTGGCATAAGGAAGCTCTTCTTTTCCATCCTTGATGTCTGTCCCTTCAAACACCACACTGGCACTACTGGTAAGGACCAATTTCTAAAACACAAAAAAAAATACACACACCGATAGCATCCAAATAGTCCTGTTTTCAGCTTCAGTCCACTATCTTGCAATAATCAGTGATCAAGCATTGAACTGTACATTCAAAAATTAGTGCAAAACGATAATGTTTATTTTAGTTTTCTTTAGTAAAGTACTTACTGCCTGAGTACTTTTGAGCGGTGTAGTATCTTGTCACATTATGTGAACTGCTAACTATAGAGATGTGGCTCATTTCTCAATATTTGGCCAACTGTCGCCCCCTACCTGTACACCTGCTTCCTGGCAAGCCTCCAGCACTGCACCAGTGCCGTCCACATTAACCCTTTGGAAGAGGGAGCGGTCATCGCTGCCAGGAAAAGGGGAGGCGCAGTGAAACACCAGTGACACTCCTTGCAAGGCTGGCAGCAGGGCCTAAGGGGAGCAGGCGATCAGAAGTCTTCACACCGGCACTGAGGAGGAGTATTTTTCTCCTGGCACTGAAACAGCACTGTGGAAAAGCTCCAAAGCTCAACTCTTCAAAGCTTGCCAGCTAACAGCTGTTCAGGCAGATCAGCTTCACCATTTAGTGTGGATTTGCATGTGCAAAGACTCACCTGCTTATTACACAAATCCCCCAGGTGAAACGTGACCCCAGGCAGCTCATAAGACTGCTGGATATCAAACACGGACACAAGGTATCCCCGAACCAGGAGCTGCTCCACAAGGTGCCGTCCAAGAAACCCAGATCCACCGATGACTGTGCACCTCTTAGAGCTCTAAAGGAAAAAACTGCATTATCAAGTAAGTATGCAAAATCAATATCGGTTTATTATTAATCACATGCAAAGCTTATGTGGTAATCTCAAAAACAGGCAATGAACTTTGAAATCCACCAACTCATCCATCAATCTTCCATAAACTTAAGAAATACAGGATCGCAGTAACCCAGGAGGAAGCACCAAGCACAGCTTATTTTGGACTGCAGGAGGTGCATGAAATTTACTCTGAAATGCACATCGAAATGAATATAACAGGTGTTATGCAGAAAAAGGCATCCCTGCCGTAGAATGCATGCCTGTCTCTAAATGACCGATTGGTCGCTGATCTGAAACGAGTTGAGCTACTTTGTCGAGATAGGCTACCGTAGTGCTAATCAACAGCCCCAAAAAACCCGTAAAACTCTAACCCTAACCCCCAAAAAAACCAAAAAACCTCTAAAACCCTAACCCCTAAAAAACCCCTGACCCCCAAAAAACCCTTAAAAGCTCAACTCGTCGGAACACCAGCATGCATTCTAAGGCAGGGATGCCTTTTTCGGCATAACACCTGGACCATTTGTAATATGCTGTTCATTTAAAACACTGGAATACCATTATTTCCGTGCAATGACGCCCATCATTCAAAAAGGCAATCACGACAATATTAAAACATAATTTCATTAATAAAACACTACATTTAAATTACAGTTTAATGTCATGCCTACTAAAGAACTACCCTGCTATAGTAGCCTGGGCCTAGACTATATTGTCTGTCTAACATTGCACAACTAATTTTGAATTAACCCTCTCATCTATAATAAAATGTAGCTTATTACTTAATTTTATCAACCGCACCAAGCACATGTTCTTTACGTTGTAAAGACGAGTAGAGCTAATGAATAAACGTAAAGTACACTTACCGGCCGTATCCGTGTGGCCATTACTTCGACTACCAAAGACAAAAGGAAGAAAGCTGGTCTGCAGTCTAAAGTATAAATTAACAAAACAATCAAATATTAAAGGTCAATGCAGTTAGTGTAAACTTAAACCTCACATAACTTTTAAAAACTACGCTGCATTCGTAGCAATCAGTAATTAGACCAAAAATATATTCCTTCCTAACCACATTATAAAGGCTAAGAACATTCCTTAGTCAAACAAAAATAATACTGCTATAAAAGTTTCAAACATAAAATATCAATACAAAAACTCACCTAGGTACGCTGCACAAACCGATGAATGAACCATGTACCGATAGTAGTGCCATCATCAGCTGATTGTTTGGGGGAGCTCTCGTCCAATAGCGTGTGAACCAAACAGAGATCTATCCAATCGCGTTAATCTCATATTGACCACGCGAACCAACCAAATTGACGTTTTTGAAATAGCTCCGGCTGATGTTTGAAACTACACCCACGCGGAAGAAATCGACAAATCAACAGCCGCGCTCTGTATCACGTGTCCACTGCGCAGAATTAGTGCGTTCTCTGTAAGCGAGAGTAACTCATCTGACGTATAAAAGATTAATAAATACAGGAGATACCAGTATCCAATAACATAACATATGAAAATATTTTTCGCCCATTACCTACTGCGATTCTTGAATATTTCACTAAAACTGTTAACCAATAACAATGTGAAATGTTTCCCTATAGCCAATCAAACGTGCGTCATGATACTGGTCACAGTGACAGTCATCTAGTGACAGACCGCCATATGTCACGGAGGAGCGTGATTTCTGTCCAAGGAGTCTTATGTATCACTGTGTTACTCAGTGAATCTTTTGCGTGAACGTAGCTGGGCCCGCAAAAAGAATTCTTGTGTTTTCTGATTGCTGCCTCGCTGCCGAACATGGTAAGCAGTATGTTATTAAATCAATATGGTATCACATCATCGTTCATCAGTTTACTGCAGTTACATTTTCATGTGCTTGGTACAGATATTTACGTTGTTCGCAAATTACAATCAATTGTTTTCATTGACAATGCATCATAATTATTGTGCAGTTTACAATGGACAAATATTAGTAGTCATCACGCTCAAAATTTCAAAATGTTTTACAGAAATATATCGGTATTCCTTTAAATATGTTCTGTCATCAGAATATGGAGCAAAATATTTTCAATTATATGTAGTATGTTAGCGCAAATAGGATTAGGCAGATCGAAGATTACAATTGCGTGTGGTTTAAATGATGACAACGCTGCGTTTATTTTTGCATGGATTCGTTTTAAACCATTAAAAACACAGAATTAGTAAAAGTCAAAGAAAAGCTGGCATTTCTTCACATCCTCGCATCCAGTATTAAAACACCATTATGTAGTCATAAGTAAGATGCGGATCATTTTGCCTCCCCAGGCGACCAGCGCTAAGAAGCCCTCCCTAGGAGCCATGGCACCCCGGAAGAAGGCTGCTCTGAAGGCGGAGCTGACGGAGGAGCTGAAGCAGGAGATCAGGGAAGCCTTTGAGCTGTTCGACACCGAGGGCTCAGGACATATCGATGTCAAGGAACTGAAGGTTCATTCACCATGGTGTCTGTTCAGTTGTTCATTAATGTTGCATGCATTCACTGCATATACATGTAAGCAATTATGTTATAAATGTATGATGGCATGCAATGTTATCAAATGACCAAACGAGAGAAATTCAACAGCACATATATATGGGATGAAGCGGTTTGTTCTGTCCATGCAATTAAGCTAGACAAGTTTAATTATAAGTCACAATGAATTTCATAATTGAGGATGGACAGATTTTAGGGATCTGGTTCCCTTCTTTGTGACAGGTGGCCATGAGAGCATTGGGATTTGAGCCAAAAAAAGAGGAGATAAAGCGGATGGTCAGTGAGGTCGATAAGGATGGCACAGGGAAAATTGACTTCAATGATTTCCTGACAGTCATGACACAGAAAATGGTAAGCATTCCACAGCTCAGAAATGATCCTTTCCACCTGGATACATTATGTTCATTATGCAAATAATGATCAATTCTGATCTTTGTAAAGTAATGCCTACATCCCTTAAAAAATTCCTGGTTAACAGTGGTTTAGTAAGGTGTAATGTTTACCAGTCACAGATGGCAGAGCACAGACATTTTCCTAAAGATACAGTGCTCACAAATATTCTTGGGATGCTTGCTCAGTTCTGAAAAACGTTGCAGATTTATTGATGTCATAATAGAAGTTCATTGACAAGCAATGTTTAACATATCTGCACGTATCTTCGGCACAGACATTTTCTTTTAAGTGTCAATTTTCTTGACTGACTTATTCCATTCTGATCTTTACAATTGCACTTAATAGTAAACTGGAGTCACTGGCTCCCAAAGCGATATTAAACACAAATGTTTGGTGTTTTATGTTATTGCAAAGGTGTTACTAATTAAATAGGAATCAATGTTTCACAAATTAATTTTAAACTCCGATCAGGTCTTATAGAACTAAAATTTGGGTTTATTTATCACCACTTAAAATTAATGTTTTACTTAAAACTATTGGTTGTTTCTGATGCTATATTTTTTTCAAAACAAATGAATAAGGTAATGATTTGTGTTACAATAAATTACAATTTTTTTTAATATTGCTGAATTAAGCAAGTGTCCCAAGACTTTGTGAGCACTGTATGGATATATTAACTTAACAAAACTCAAGAAACACATTATTCAACATCACGGTCAATCCTGAGACCTCAAGTCCTTATAAAAGGGGCAGAATCATCTTCTCACTGAGCATTGCTGTGTCTCCACAGGCGGAGAAAGACTCCAAAGAGGAAATCCTGAAAGCGTTCCGTCTGTTTGACGACGACGAGACAGGGAAGATATCTTTCCGTAACCTGAAGAGGGTGGCCAAGGAGCTGGGGGAGAACCTCACAGATGAGGAGCTGCAGGTGAGAAGCAGTGAGGAGAGCTACACCTTCCTGTGGTCCCTTACAAAGCTGCTACACATAGGTTCACATTAACTAACCAGTGTTAAGAATTATGGGTAAAAAATAAAGAGAGAGAGATACCCTGGTATGTTGCTTGCTGATCTCACCGTGACAGACACTGTAATCACATTGATTCATTGGCGTGTGTCCATAGTCCTTCACACTACGATTAATGGACTTCCTTGTTTGATGGTGCCCTTCCTCCAGGAGATGATTGAAGAAGCTGACCGGGATGGCGATGGAGAGGTGAACCAGCAAGAGTTTCTGCGCATAATGAAGAAGACAAGCTTGTACTGAGGGCAGTCAGCCCCAGGAAGGGCCAGTATCCCCAGATGGGCGTGCTGACCTGCTCCCTTCTGGGGGACACAGTTACCTTCTGGTACATTAACACTGCTTTGTGGGGACCCACCATCTCCTGGGGAGCCAGAGTTACCATTTGGAACAAGAACAAAGCAAGGGGAGGGGGGGGGAGGCAATTCAGAACACAAGCTGAGCTTTAACCCAGCAAAGAATGTTTGTTGAGGTACCTACATGACTTTGGACCAAGTTCACTTTGGAATGTTTTTGCCAGGCTGAACTGGTTTTTTAAAAGTGTGATTTTCAGAGGTCATGTGAGCTTTAGCCATAGTATACCTGTATCTTTCTATATAGTAAATGTGTATTACAAGGGGTAAGAGAGTTCCACAAGATAGACAACTAATGTGCCAAAAACTGTAATCACTATTAAACAGCCCCCAAAGCATGGTCTTTCTAAGTCTGTTTTCTATTGGAGATGTACCTCCAATGGGGCTGTGTTTTCAAAGTTACATCCACAGTGCCTATGTATATTACAATCTGTCACAGGACTACAAGAACAGGGCTGTTGGGATTTTGAATCTGCCCTCTAACTGGAAACCTTATATGCCTAGATCCTTTGCCAGGTAAAGTACAATTGTAGTATTATTTAGTACCCAAAGCATCAGGCTCACCCTTTCATACGTTTTTGTGAGGTATTATTGATTTAAAATACAACTGAAATCGAATCCTTGCTTTGAGTCACCTTCAGCCAGTATTGCTGTGAATATATTTATGCCTGCTTGTATACGCTGTGACCTCTCCTTTGTACCACAGCCTCTGTAGAGAAACAAATTAGGTCAGTTCTTCCATTGCCCTGCTAGCGCCCCCCGGTGGCTATTGGCTGTATCTGAAGTGATCCTGTTGCTGGTTTCTTTGTTACTCCTGCTACATTTTTGTCATTGTATAGTTTTTGCTCCATGTTGTGTATTGATGGATGTTTTGTACAGATGCACTGCATATTCTATTTATCAAAGAAATCATTAAAAGATTTAACTCTTATTCTTATCCGTGTGCTTGAAATACTTTTCCCATCTCCTAGCATGATTCACGATTATTTTACCGGCATCATCTTATCTTTTCCATTGACGTTTGTTATAGGGAAACAAATGTTTATCGTGCAGTTCGCTGTGTAATACATCGCCTTCATTTCCCTGCCATTGGTACAGACCATCAGTTTAATTAAAAAAGTACTATGTTCTTTTAAAAGAAATGCGGCCCTTTTTTCTCCCGCGTGTTGACCTAGATCACTGAGGCTTAGGGAAACGGAGAATATCTGCCTGATAACATGAATAGGCGTAGGGTTTATTATTCTCTCTCTGTGTGTTTTATACAAGAGACGAAAGAGTACAAAAGGTTACTAGGCAGCCGGGTGGCATCATGTAGAAGGTATGATTGTTCTACTTGGAAAACTTTAATGCAGATACAAAGAGTCCATGGAGAACGGTTTAGTGCAGTTTCCCAATCTGGTCCTTGGGGACCCCCGACACATTTTTGCTCCCTCCCAGCTCCCAGTAGCTAAAAACATAGACTGCCTGGGAGTCCCCAAAGACTGGGTTGGGAAACAGTGGTTTAGTGTATCAACACCACTGGGATTCCACATCAGGTGACCAATAACCATTGGGGCCCCTTAGAAAGAGTGTCACTTACTGCTTTCTGGGCTGGGCTGGGCTGGGCTCGGCCTGAGTGAGAGCCTGTGTGGGCCAGTTGGTCACTGGCGGAGGTGGATGTGATTTCTCAGGGCACCAGGCAGCACCCTCTTCTGCAGTTCCCGGGAGCGATAGCCGTACACCAGTGGGATCAGGGAGACTCCCAGGTTGTAGATGGTGTAGGCGGCCATGTCCAGGGAGACACAGTGCAGGGTGCTGGGCAGCAGGTAGCTGTCCATGAGGATGGGCACTGAGTAGAAGAGCATCTGCACTGCCTGCATGGCCAGCGTGACCCGGGCGCGGCGCGAGCGGAGGAGCCCCCTCGCGTCCCTGCAGAGCAGCAGGAAGCACGCCAGCATGGTCAGGTAGCAGGCAGGCAGCACCAGGGCGCCCATGACCAGGGAGAAGGCCCGCAGCATAGGGGTCTCGGAGAGGCATTCGGCCACCAGCAGCATCCGGCAGCGCGGCAGGAAAAGGTCCACCTTCATGTTTTTCAAGGCCACGTACAAGGTGACCGAGCCGGCGAGGAGGGGGGCCGCCCACACTGCCAGCACCAGGACCCGCTGCCGGGTGGGGCTCAGCAGCAGCTCGTAGCGGAGGGGCCACTTGATTGCCACGTAGCGGTCCACCGCCAGGGCGGCGCTGAGGAGCACGTCCACCATGCAGCAAGCCTGCGAGGCCAAGGAGAAGACCAGGCACTGGGCCACGGGGATGCCCAGCCTGGAGGTGAGCAGGGCAGCCTGAAGCATCAGGAAGAGCAGCTGCAGGCTGTCGCAGCAGAGCAGATGGGCAAGCAGCATGAAGCGCAGTTTGCTCAAGAGCGCAGGTGGCCGGACGATGGCTAGCAGCAAGGGGGCACTCAGCAGCAAGTTAACCCCGTAACTCAGGCAGGTCAAGGTCAGCTTGATGTCATAATAGAGGTCAGAAGTCTGAATGGAGGCCTTTAGCTCCGTAATATTGCACGTCACCATCCCTCCTGCAACAGTCAAGAATGTGAGCATTACTGCACCACAGACAGGGGAATAAAGGTTTGCATGCCTCGGGGTTCCTGCTACTGTAAAGCATATCTCAGCTATTCAGAGGTCAATCACTTAATAATAAAATAACAGATATAATTATTCTAAACCAAAAAAAAGAAATCAGATAGGAAAGTCAGACACTATGACAGCTTGATAAGTTCAAATGTTAGCAAAGTCCCTGAACGCTTCAGAAAGAAAAATCTAAAGACAATCAAGATTTTTTTTTTTTTTTTTTTTTTTAACTCAAAACGATCAATTAATCAGTTGAGATTAGGGGAGACTATACAGGTTCATGACTTCACTTTACTTTATGTCAATGTAATCAGTTGTTAATGTAACATACATTTCAAAAGTGAGAGAATGGAAAATGACAAAGTAATTAAGAGTTGCATGAATATTTCATTAGCAAATGCTAATAGCTAAAACGATAGTGAAAACTAAGCCCACAACCAAACTGAGGAGCAAAGGGAAAGAAAAAAAATGTACTCACCAAAATCCTTAAGTGCATTAAAAGACAGGGATTATTGCAAATGCATGCTTTTAAATGCACTGGAGCAAGTATCCCACAGGTGCAAGAGGCTTACATGGAAGAGAAGCAGGGAAAATCTACCAGCCCTCCTCCAGCATGCACTATGACATCCCACACCTTGGTGATCACCTTATCAGATGTCACTGAAAAGGTTTTTTTTTTTAATATATATATATATATATATATATATATATATATATAAAGAGAAACCTTCACACATCACAAAACAGAAAGGTGGAAATTAAATGTTTGTCACAGCAGCGCTTGCTGCTAGTGTCAACATTTATCCAGCCACTTGCTGTGCACAAAACAAAACAAGGCTACATGCGACAAGAAGTCCATTGTTTTTTTTCCATCCTCCTACCGTTGCTTGGTGAGACTCAAAGGGAGTCCATCCCTGTATGGCTGTATACCAGGGCTATTCAAATCATGGTTCTCAAGGTCCAAGCCCTGCTGAGTTTCCAGCCTCCTTTACCCAGGAACTAGTTGGGAAGCCTCTGGCCAGAATCAGTAATTAAAGTAGATCTGAAAACAAGACCTAGATTTGGAATCATGGTGAAGAGCCCTGTTGTAAATGCTAGTTACTATTGTACTACACTGACTTCTGAGGTCACAATGCTGGGAGGTACCTTTTTACCACGCTCACTGGAAAAGTACTTTACTGAAGGTGCCTTCAGTAAACTAATATGCAACTTCTATTAAGGATAAAATCACAGGCCAATCAATAGCAAACTGACTGGCATTTATTGTCTAATTAATAACTCAGTAGTAACTAAGTAAAAACTCTTGACACTACAGCACATGTACAAAACTTGCAAAAGATTTATTAAATTTTGAATAAGGACACTGAAAAAACATCACAAGGCTTACAAAGAATAGACAAACGTTTGAGGTAAAAGTACAGTTCTGCATATCAGTAAATTTCACTATGTATGTCACATTTTCTGGAGCATCTGCAGTGTTGCAGGTCAAGACATGCATTACGCCCTTTGCATCCCAGAGCAGCACGTCATCTAATGCGCCATGCAGCGCCGACAACACCGTGGACCACTTTCACGCATGAAAAACAGGGATAAAATCAATGGCTGTTCCCTGCAGACCTGAGAGAACGACTCGTGCCTCCGTGTCTGTTGAGGTGTTCTTAATGTCCCATCATTCTACAGACTGCATCTGGACACAAATGTTAAGGGTTTCATAAACATCAAAAATGATCAGCCGAGAATGAGGTCCCATCCTGTATCACCTTAGACAGAGAAAGACTTTCTGCCTGAAAAAGTGAGTTTGACCCCCTGTCTGGAGGTGCTTTAAGGGCCCCAGGAGCAAGTGATGGGGGGGGGGGGGGGGCGCTGCCCTGAGGCCCTCAGCTGCTTCCGAGCTGCGTCTTGGCGGCGAAGTCGGCGCTGAGCTTGCGCATGACCTCCGCGTGGCCCTTCCCCCCCAGCTCCTGCCGCACGTTGCCATAGTTCTCCTTGACAAAGGCAGCGAAGGGCGTGGGGCCCCGAGACTTGGCAGGGGTGAGCAGCACCAGCTGACCGGTGCAGAGCGCGCAGACGAATCGCTGCGTATCCAGGGACTTTGAGTGGCGGCCAATCCTGTGCAGGGGGAGGGGGTCACAAAAGAGTATTTTCTTTGATAGGTACAGTACCAGTCAAAAAGTGTGGAGACACATACTGAAAATCATTGGTTTTTCAACAAGAAAATGACCCTAAGCACACCTCGAAGTTATGTAGTAAGTTAGCTACATTGAAAGAATGCCAAGAATCTGCAATGCTGTCATCAAAGGGGGCTATTTTCAAGTGTCTAAAATTTGGATACAGAACACTTGTCCTGTTTGTTGGAGCATTTGATATGCATTACTTCATTGCCTCAATGGCTTTTACTATAAGGTGAATATTCTACATAACAGCTAAAATAGACAAATGCATTAAAAGTCCAGACTTTTGACTGGTAATGTAGAGCTGAACCACCATGCTATCTGCTTAAATGCTTTTTAAACGACCGAACAAGGCCAAGGCATCCAGAAACTCACACATTCTTGCAGCGGCTGCACTGGTACTGGAACTTGTAGTTGATATCGTAACTGTGACAGCGCGTGACCATGGGCAGCTCAGGGTGGGCCAGCGTGGCCTTGCGAGCGTAGAGCTTCCAGAAGGATCCATGGCCGTCACGCACGCCGTTGATGATCCAGGTGGCCGCGTGGCACATCTCGTGCACCAGCGTGTCCCTCAGGCGGTCTGGCGTGAGCAAGGAATACAGATGGGGGGTGTCACCTCTCAGATTAGGAACACATAAGCGTTCGCACGCCCTCACCAGCCACGCAAACTCACCTGCAGAGTCGCACACTTTCTCCGAGAGCTCGATGCGGGCATAGCGGTTTCCACTGCCCCGCTCCTGCCCTGAGATGCAGTACCCAGCAGTTTTCCTCATCTTCTTATTCCAGCTCACTGACATGTTGGAGGGCAGCTGGAAAGTTGGGGGACGGCAAGCGGCAGAGCAGACACTGATCACCACACGCTCGGCTGCCAGGGTCACGGCGTGCGCGTGTATGTGCGCGTGTTCTGACCTTTCCCTCAAAGATGCTGCTGTTGTACAGCTGGTACAGTCTGCCCGTGAGCTCCTCCTTGTGCTGCTTGAAGCTGCGACAGTACTGGGACCCAGGAATAGAGAGGGACTGCAGGAAGCAGCCAGGGGTCTTACAAGCTGTGCTTCGGCTACAAACACAACACGGAACGATCAGTTCTCCAACAGGTCTGTACCGTTCTTGTCATCACGACAACATCAGAAGTGAGCCATGTCTAGCAGCACAGAAGCTGAGGTTCGAAGAGGCTCTGCCTCGTTACCTGCTTCCCAGCAGTCTGGGCTCCGTCTGGCTCAGCACGGGTCTCTCCACTGTCTGCACTGGCGTGCTCAGGCTATGGGTCGGCTTCTCCACCCGGGCCTTCCCTGCTCTACCCTCACTCGGTTTCGGACCACGGCCCCGTGGAACTGACAGAGAGGGCTTTTGCACAGGCTCTAAGTTGAAGCACAAAGCACGGAGGGAAAAACTGTTTAAATCAGAAACCAACATGCTAATAACTACACTGAAGAAGGGATGCTATCAGACTGAGATGGTTGCTGGTTCAAATCTCAAGTGGGACCATGTTGAGGTAACCCTGAGCAGCATCTTGTAAACCTCTATAAATTATATCTCTAGCACTGAACTAAATAATCTGGATTGTAAAGATGTTGGAAGTCGCAGAAGACTCAAGTTATGAGAAAAATGTCACTGTGGTGTGCGCGTGTGTGTATTTGTGTGTGTGTGTGTGTATACTCTAGGTGGAGATTAGAAGCTAACATTACCTTTGCTGGGTTTGGGCGTCTGTGTGTTATTGGTACTACCAATACTGTGATTCTTCTTGAGTCTTTCCAGCAAGGACTGGAACTCCTCCCCAGAACTGGAATCTTCCAGCTGGATTGGTGTCCGGTATAATGAGGAAGAGGGTGGAGCCAGAGACTCGGGGGCGGGGGATTTGGTTTCCAGTGATGTAGGAACAAGCCGGGTGTGGCGAGATTTCCAGGTGCTCTTGATTAACACGCCTTCATCATCATCGCTCACAAACACCGGGGACTGCAGCTGGGTTACAGGGCACGGTTCTGCTGGCGGGGCTCGCAGACCAGGGCTGGGGGCCCTCGGGTTTCCTGTGGTTAGTGCACAACACCCTTTATCCTAAAAGTCCTGAGATCCCAGTGACATGGATCTCAGACATTTTCAGTGTCGGTTCTATCCAACAGTTTAGTCAGTCCTGCAGGTCTCACGATTACACATTATACTGTACAAAAACAGTTCTGAAATACTTTAGTATGTCAGGAATTCACTAGGGCTGCACGATATCACATCGCGATATATATCATGTCGGCGAGTAACACTGCAATGTTTATAAAACAAAAAAGGAGATGAAATTATCTGAAATAAACTGCAGCCAAATAGTATTTATCTACCAACAGAGTGGGGTAATTCAGGTCCAGAGAGTAAAAGTCCAAACTAGGATTTTGTTTCAAAAACATTGAATTATTGCACCAGGACACAAAATATTGAACAGTGCGGAAACAATATTTCATGCAGCCCTAGGCATTACTGATGTTTATTAAACAATTAAGATGTCAGTATTCAATGTGAAAAAAAAATACAAAAATCGAGAACAAGGACGCAAGGAATAAAATGCAAAGATGACAATCCAAACATCCACTAAGGCGCAAAAGCTCACCTTTGGACAGAGGTTTCTTCTTTCTCTGTTCTGTCACAAAGTCCTCGTCGGAGGAGCTGTCCATTATAAACTGTTTAAGACTTTCCAAAAACACAGGGCGTTACAACCACGATCCATAGGAAAATTATAAAGTATCACATGCAACACAAGACAGACAACCAGCCAGACACACCTGTCATCACTACCGTACTTCTTCACACGGGCTGGCTTGGTTTTTGGAGTTTTCACACGGCTCAGGACTGTAAGGACAGTAAAAGAACAACTAGTGACCAAACAACTGAAATTTTTGCATTTTAAACACACCAATGTGCTCCTTCACAAAGCAAGGTTTTCAGACTTCAGGATATAGACAGTGAATATTAGGCACGCAACGATATATTATGTGACAAATCGCAGTACAAATTTATGACCAATCAAATCGAAGAAATGAACGCTTTAATAACTCAAATTATTATTAGGCTAGATAATCTTTTAGATTTCCCTACCTATGGAATGGTGCAATGGTTAGGCTTAAATGGAAAAAGCCTGTTTATTTTTTCTCCTTTAAGATAAAAGGATTTTATTAAATATGATACTAGATTTTCCTCCATCCTTTACAAATGTTTGTAATTAACTATTTCTGCTCATTAAGAAAATCAAACAAATTTTACTTAATGAAACAAATATTGAAGTCGATAAAAAATGGGGAAAAAACAGATTTTTTTTTGCTATTAAAATTTTCTTCATTTAATTATTTTCCAAAAATATCATGGTAAGATCGAATCATGATCACAATATCCTAAATGGTTACATGTCTAGGAAATACCGATTCTTGATTAGGTGTAGTACAAAATAATCCTCCATAAAATAGTAGTAGCAGTGGTCAGCAGTAGTGATGTCACTTAACACTCTGCTAGGTTCAAATTTTAATAACCATTTCACTCTCCCCACTGCCCAAACAAGTCAATGTACTCACACTTTTCAAAGCTGTCATCAGTGTCTGAACTCACTACCAGTGCAGGTGGACTATAAAGAGGAAAAAAAAATCAAAGATCAAAGTGATATTTCAATTGGTATTCACCAGCTATCGTTTTGATAGAAACTGGAAGCAGAGCACCGAGTGCCTTTGGTAAACATCCATCTTTCTGGAAACAAAGAACAGATACTCCTCTCGTTATGATGGTAATACTAACGTTATTTTTCGACTTTACAATGGTTCAACAGTGATGCACATTCAGTACTCATCTGATTTTGAATTTGGACCTGTTCTCGCCTTAGCTATATGCCATAATATAGTTTCTACTGGTGCAGGGCAGTGGAAGCATCCACACAGCCACGCTACCATCTCTGTAGCGATGCTGAGCCTAAAGATCTCATATAGTGCATAACAACGTTTTTAACAAAGTTTTTTTCTGTATTCAACCAGATACTGTAAACTTGTATTCATTTATTGACTTTATAATTACTCATATTTCGTTAGTCATTCATTTATTCACTGACAATAGTTATTTCAGTGCTTCCCCTACCATTATAAATCATTTAAGGTTACCTTTCCTATGGAACAGGTCTATACATTGACCTTTTATTAAAAAAACTAAATTTCCTTATGTTATTTATCTTATATACACAACAGCTTGTCATTTTTGTCTCTACACGGTCGCACGTTTACAATTCTCCTCTGCTCTCTGTATTGCGCATGGCGGAGTTCCCCCCCCATGCGCGTGAACACACAGTGTTCCACCAGTGGACAGAGAGCATCAACCACCTTTAATATCTGCATTTTTTTAAACACTCCCAGGGTGGTTAAGACGGCAACACTCGCTCTCAGAAGAGCCCAGAAAGATAGACTGCAGTGACAAAAGCTGCACACTTTGTGGATAATTGTCATAAAAAGAAATGTTCTGATGTTTAGTTCAGTTGTTATATTGACTGCTGTCATTAAAAGAAACACATGAACACCACGAATCCTGCCGGTGTCCATCTGCCCCCCCCCCCCCAAAAAAAATTTTCATTTATAATATTATATTCAACTTATATTTTACACCTATGATGAGTTCATCGGATTGTAATCACATCGTAATTCAAGGAGCACCTGTATACCCTTACGCATCTCTCACAGAATTCTGAGCATTGTCATCACTCTGCTACAAAAAAACACACCTTTCCTCACAAGCTGTGTTTTTCTCAGGTGGACGCCGTGCAGCAGGTGTGGCCCTTGCAACAAGAACTGGAAGAGAAAGGTAGGGGAAAAGATGGGCTTCCCATCATTTATATCATTCTTGTCAATGCGGTAGCTGATCAAGGTCCACTTACACACATCAAAATCATCATCACTGGAGTCCAGGGGAATCGCCATCTGTCGAGTTTGTCCTTTCAAAGGACTGTTCTCTTTTCCAGAGCTGCCGTTGTCTGAATCTACAGCTCTAGAAGGACCCTGATGTCTACTTTTCCCAATGTTCTTTATCAGCTGAAGGTAAATGGACATTAACGAATGTGCTGGTAATTTAAGTCTTCACAGGAAGATGCGAATTTACAAATATTAAATCACAAGCACAGTTGTTATAGTTATTTATTGTTATCAAATAAATAACTGAATTACTACTGCACTTGGACCGCACTGGCGCTCACCTCCTTCTCGGCTAGATCCAGCGCCCCCTTGGCAGTCCAGCCTAACTTCTCCGCCACCTTCTGGAAGAGCCTGTCCGTGCTAGCGTCCATCACTGCTCTTTAAATCTGCATGCATGAAAACGAAGCAAAAAAAAAAACCTAAACCTAGCTTGTACGTTTGTGTACTACAATGAACTGTGACGTTACGTTGATTTTTAAAAAGACATCCGCTTACTGCAGCTGCTGTTAAGTTTTAAAATGTTATCAAGCTCATTTATGATCTTTAAGATACGTTCCGCTTAAAGGATACTGAATTCATTGAAAGCAGCGAAACGTACTTTTCCTCATGAGTATCAGGTTCGAGGAACAACTACAAGTTAATTAATGCTAAGATCGCAAATACAAAGATACCGAATATGCGCTATCGTTCCTGGTAGAGTTGACCTCGCCAAGCGACAACGTAAACTTTAATATAATATTTTCCGTTTTACATTTGTTTATTTTCCTAATGGACTGGATATCGGCATTCGAAGTACAACGATTTATTTTTACTACAAAGGGCTTGTTCTTCTATGGAATACCTACCTTCGTTTCTTCATTTATTTCAAAACTGGCGCATCGGAAGCTCGCTGAGTTACTAAAACCTGTAAATGCATTAGGGCTCCCCCTGGAGGTCTGGGGTGAAATTGTAAATGCTGTGCTGTATTACTCTCACTAAACTGTTTTACTACCTGCATGATATGTAAACATGCATAAACAGCTTTCGATATATACATAAAAATGGAATAGAATAACCAACTAATATTGATTTTCTTTATGTACTTGTTGTAATCTCAGTTATTGAAAGAACCGTGCAGGTCCGTTTTGGTTTGGAATTGCAACGATAATACATAAAAAATATTCGGTTATGTACGTTAGGTGTGTTGATTTATGTCCTATGTAGTGTATTCTGTACGTGTATTTATGAGCATGCTTGTAATTACAAGTGATAGAATTTCGCATTGCTGAACACGGAGGTTAGCGGGATCGACAGTACGAATTAAGCGGATGAAAACCATAATTATTTTCAGCTTATAGATTCATCGGTATACAAAAAGATTTGTCAGAATCGTTCAATGATTCGTGTACATCCGAAACGTACTTTTCCGACTCCACATTCCCATGGGATATTCCTTCGCCAGATAGTAGGTCCCTTATGTTTAATAAATTGTTCATTGATATATTATAATACCACACATTATACGTAGTATGCATTTAATTTCTTCATGAAGAATGAGAAAATTCATATGAAAATTGAAGCCGTTCTTAAGGTTGCTCCTTATGACCTTGCTGTTGATTTAATAGACCATGCACGTTAATTACATTTTGAAGGTACCCAAACAAATGTATTGAGTTATTTTGGCCACTCCCTATATTTCGTTTAAGATTTTACCAGACCTATGGATCCATATTCCTGATTTTTTTTAGTCATAATTAACTTAATATCCTGTATTTTGATTGAACGTTTATTTGAAGTACAATTTAATTCACTCTAAATCTATCAAGGTTAGGCCAACATGTCATGAATGTAACGACAGCATATGGAAGGGAAAAGCCAAATTACAATTTTTTGGTTGTGAACTGCTGCTGCTGCTCAGGGGGGAATAAATACCAGAATACATACTGCTGATTATGTAAGACTGGCAGGAACAATGCCCCGTGACATCCCATTTCAAGGGGAACATTTTTGCACTTCATCACAGCATTTCTTCCAATGAGGTAATGACTATCATAACCAATATGTCATGAATGTCTAGCCATTCTCAAAAGCTGTGTGCACATCATTGAAACAAAGGAGGCCAACATTTCAGACTGACAAATTTATTGATATCTTAATTGAGAACGTGACCCGGACAAAGCTGATTAAGACACCCAACACCAACCAGGAGCAGAGGAGATACATGCTCAGGCAAGAACATTCAAGCTTCGGAGAGCAATAGGGTGACATTCTTGATGAGACTTAAAGGGATATCAACACACTGATAAGACTGCTGTCAAGGAACACTGGGATAAGCAGACTTAAAGGATATTGCTATTGAAACAAATACTGAATGGTTTGTTTCAAAAGACGAAAGGTATGTCAATACACACTCAACAGAAGATAGCAACTGGCTAGCTGAAGCAAAGCTAAACCTTCATGACATTTTTTTCTTCCAAGGAATACCTTCTGTACGAAATCTCGGCTGGAACTATAATTCAATCATACTCTTAAGACCCTGGATGGAGAGGACCAAGCTCAAAGCCAACATATGGCATTTAATTCAAATACGGACCTTCAAAGGCTTCTACTCCAAAACAATATTTACTGCAAAGCAACACTGAACACATATTACAGTCATCACATCATTAAAGTGTAAGACCTGGGTTCAGTTATATTCTGTGAAATTTAATTCAACCGCTTTATTCAAAACCTTAAGTGTGTCGGAAGGTAGGAGTACAGCACATTCAAGTATAAATAAAATCTAAAAAGGAGGGAGGGAAGCAGAGTACAAAACCAAGATAAAATACTTACCTGGGCCACTAATTGTAAGAGCAGTAATTTCTTTACGTGAGTGGACAGTAAATCTATGCAAGGCCCTTTTAATGAACAAGTGTCAAGCTTCTGTTCTTTCCAGTTTCAATTTTCCATTGCTTGGTCTTCAAGACATTGTACAATGGGGGGAAAAAAAGATGACAAATCTAAAAGTTGGCTTTTGGTATGGGGAGGGGGGGTGCAAAAAGATGTCTTGTAGCCAGGACCACAGAAAAGAGCAGGTTTAGACTAAAGCAAGTTTCATATCCAAGTCAAAGCTGAATTTACTCTCATACACATCAATTAACTCCCCCCCCCCCAACCCATTATTGTTACTCTAGACAGAACTCAGAATTTGCTGAAAGGGATCTCCAACTGCAATTGATTTGGTGTACCTATTTGGGGAGAGTTAAGTGGAGTTTGAAAAAATTGTGGGAGGAAATACCACAATGACCTGTAATATGTGCTTGGCGGTGTGTGTGTGTGCGCGCGCGAGCATGTGTGTATGTATGCAAGCGTGCATGTGTGAGGTTGTGTGTAGGTACAAGTTCCAGACAAACAGCTCAGCCAAGACCCCCCCCCCTTCTCCACACCTCTTGGATTTGAGAAAGAACCACAATGTTTTTTGACTGCTCTGAGGGGATTAACCTGGCAGGCTCCACAACAGAGTCCATGTGCCTAGGAAGGGCGTGGTGATGGTGGCTGGGATCAGAGCTGGACTAGGGGTGCTGAGCTCAGGCGCTTTCACTGCTTTCCAGGGGCTGGAGATTAACAAGATGCTCAGGCTTGGCCCCTGCAGAGTAATGCTCCCACATCTGCACGTAGAGCTTCTCCAGGTCTATGGTGTACTGCTTGGTATTGAACAGTGGGCTGCATATGCGCTGCTTCCAGACCCGAGCGCGAACCATCTTCAGGCTGGTATGAGAAAGGAGATTATTATTAGCTGTGCCCAATATATACCAGCTCAGAGATCCGTAGAAGTGACAGATACTCACTATTCCATGTCAGTTCCCAGCTTGACCGCCACATCTTCATAATCCTGACGACTCATTGCGATGAGCTCAGGACAGCCAAGACAGGTAAGCTGGGAGGCAGCCACTCGAGAGGCTAAGGTTTCACCTGGGGGAGGGACACAGGTGATGTGAAGACCAATGAGACATACTGCACTGAAACTAAAGGTTTGTCTACATGCTGCCCCAGCAATCCATTACAACTCAAACTCATTGTGCAGGAATGCCATTTAGACAGAATCAGTGTCCATGTCTGTTACAGTTCATCATTCAACAGCAACCATTACACTAAGAACTAAGGCATCGAGCAGAGGCTAGGTTTTACTAGCATCTACAATAAACTTCAGAAGTTCAAAAGGGGCAAAATTTTGTTCTCCTTGAACAAGCTCAAATGCAGAGATGGACCACTGACCACCCAGGTCCTACCTGGCATGGTGACCATGGGTGTGCCGGCCCAGAGCACATCCATGCCAGTGGTGTGCCCATTGCAGAGCGGCGTGTCCAGGCAGACGTCGGCTAGCTGGCCACGTCGGACGTGCTCCTCCTTGGGGGCCACGGGCGAGAAGATGATGCGTGAAATGGGAAGGCCCATGCTCTGGGCACACTGCTGGATGTTGGGCTCGCCCACGGCCGGGAAGCGCAGCAGCCACAGCACACTGTTAGGCACCCGCTTCAGGATCTGCAGGATAGGTGGGGAAGGTCAGCAACGCTAGGCACTAGAGTCCCATCACAGACTGTTCACTGAGCAAGTGCCACAGCAGGCCTAGGCAGTCCCGATCCTAGAGTACCGACATGCAACAGATCTTCTATCCTACCTGGTCTCTGATGAACCACACCTGATCTCAGGCAGACAGTAACTCATCAGGTAGGATAGAAAACCTGCTAGATACCAGCACTCCTTGGTCAAGGTTGCCTACACCATGTGCCAGAGGGATTACAGGCAGAGAAATTTTTAAAAAACACACTAAAAATCTCTCCAGCCCATTTCCAGTGTATATTTTTGCCCTGACATTTTATTGTGAAGTACTATAAATATGGACAGATATCCACACACACACACCATGCGTGTATAACATCTCTGTTAATTCCTAGTCTAAAGATGAGCACCAGAGCAGTTACATTTCTAAACGCAGTGCAGTCGGCGTGATAAGTGGGACATTTCACGAACCAGAAAAGCAGACACCAACGCTCCAGTTTACACCTACAGTGAACATAGACTTACACGTACGAACTGATGCACGTTCATTTATGGCATTTTGAAGCAAAAGCTTTTTACTGGGATTCAGTGAGCCTGTAGAGTGACTTCTGTACTTACGTTGACCCACATCTGTAGAGTGGGAGGGTCAATCTTGTACAGTTGGTTGAAGTTGCAGTATACAATGGAGTCCTCCGGGAGTCCATACTGGGAGCGCGTCGTGACCACGATTGTGCGTGGGACCTCCTCTCCAGTGGCAGCCTTATTGTTGATCTACAAGTACAAGACAGACGTGAGAAGGGAGGGGCACCATATTCAGACAGCAATCCCAACACCTCTTCACATTCCAGGTCTGTTTGAGCCCCACGTCTGCCATGCAGTGCCATATACCTGGGTGGTGGCCAGCCCATTGCTGACAGTGAAGCTGTTGATGGTGACCTGGATCTGGCCCTGGTTGATCATGTTGATGATGGCCTCAGCGGCCGTGTTCATGGGGATGACAGGCATGGAGAGGGCGCCATTGCCATCAGTGGTCTCTTGGCTGTCGCACTTCATCTGAAGAGAGAGGTCAGGCTAAGGCAGAAGCCACGGCAGGAAAGAACACCTGCTCAAATGTCTTTTCACCATGAGCCTCGTGCCTGTAGCCCTAACCCTACCTTCACAGCCTTCACGTCCGGCAGGCTGTCCAAAAAGGCCTTCAAATCGATGCCGTTCAGCACGATGCGATTGTCGAAGATGTGTCCATTTGACTTGAAGTCAATCACTGCCTTTTTCTGAAACATACAAAAAAAAGCCACTAGTTACAACATCAGCCAATAGTTTAGACTGACCACCATATTTGTTAAGCGTTTAATCGCACACCAATATTTTCCAACAAATGCACACGTCTACCTTGAGGTGTGGGAACATGTTGGCATGATCGCCAATAAAGAAGGTGTGTGGCATGTAGGCCAGTTTCTCAGAGTACTGCTCTGCCAGCTCGATGGGGGAGGTCTCCAGGTCAGAAGCGATGTAATCCATAAAGGGAGCCCCACTCGTTCCAGGGTAGCCCAGCCACATGGCCTGAACAGGCAGGGAAATAGTTTTAGGTTCAGTATAAAAAGCTCTAATAGCATGTCAGTCATGGATTTTCCAATGTGCACAAAATAGAAGTACAAAGCAAGGAAAATGTAAAATGTAGAGTCCCCTTTATTGTCCAGAGTCTTACCTGAATAGGTGCTGGCCGCAGGGCAAACAGTTCATTGCGTGCCCCCTTGGTATAGCCATTCATGTTGATCAGGATGTGCACGCCGTCCTGGTGGATCCTATCTGCAGCCTTCCCATTGCAGGGAATCTGAACAAGAGGGGAAAGGAGCAAGAGAACAGAGCAAGGCTCAGAGGATGCAAGGAGGAGTGATCATAAAAATAAAATAAAAATAAAATTAAAGTAAAAATACCACAAGTAACTCCAGCAATGGCTGGCTGGGAGCACAGACTGTCTGCTCTCTGTTGCACTTACTTGGGACAAGTCTACAAAATGGTGGGCCTCTGCCATCACCTTCACACGGAAATTGGTGCTGTCATCAGGGCTAAGGGCGTAACAGAAAACCTAGAGAAACAGCAGAAGGTCATCAGGAAAATCCAGGGCACTGCAGGGACACCGGCAAGAACATAAACTGCTCTAAACGTCGGCATGATTAAAAGGCATCAGACCATTCCACAGTATTCAAAAGGATCACGCGGCCCTCACCTCAAACTTCTCAGAGTTGTGCATGCCGGGGATAGACTGCATGAGGTGTGAGGTCGGGTGGTTCCCGAAATCAGAGCTGACGTAGCCCACGCGCAGACGCCCCCCGCTGGCCTTTAGGTCCTTGGCGTGCTCGTAGGGAGGCTTGTGTAAGGCATTGATCTATAGGTTTAGACCAAACAACATACTTTGAAATAGACGGAGTATTATACTTAGACTTTTGCCAGGTCTTCACGGTGGGGTAAATAACACCTGGCTAATGCGGAATACTGAGAACAGGTACCTTGTCCAGGCAGAGATTGCCGTGTCTCTCGGCAATGGCTTTGCGGAAGCCGTGGGACAGGGGGTACAGCATGCTGTGGTGGGGGTGCACCGAGGGCAGTCTGTTCTTCTCCAGCTGGTCAGCCACGATGCTCACCAGTTTCTTCATGCGCTCATCATAATCAGTCCAGTCACACACAATCTGGAGGAAGCGCGGGATAATCGAGGTCACCTCGCGTGAACCTGCTCTGAGGTTAGATGCTAAATCTCCAGCAACTTTTGGGAGAATCCTAACTGCTGCTGAGAGCTGATGTTCTGGAAATCCAGAAACACGGGAGAAATTTGGAGGTTCTATTCACCTGTAGGCAGTGTGCCAGGTTACAATAGGCATCCGGAAAATCGGGCTTCAGTTTCAGAGCAGTGCGGTAAGACGCAATGGCCTCAGGAATATTTCCGGAATCCTGGAAAAACATGAACGCACACAAGTAAGCTATAACTATCCGATCAGACTGTGAAGGAGCGAATAAGCCTCAAACACATTGCGATACCTTGTGAATGGAGGCCAGGTTGCTATGGGCATCAGCAAAGGCTGGGTTGATCTGAATGGCGCGGGTGTAACACTGGAGCGCCCCCTGCACATCCTGCATCTCCTTCAGCGTGTTACCCATGTTGGAGTAGGCGTCGGCGAAGGTCGGGCTGATCCTGTGGCAGTGACAGGACCGCTTACCAAATTGCATGCAGTGATATTTGACATTGCTCTAAAGCCAAATAGACAGAGATGATAAGAGAACAACTGCAGGCAGGACGCGCTCCGAGAAGACAGCGGGGCACACCTGATGGCCTCCTTATAGTGCATGAGGGCTTCCTGGAGCTTTCCCTGCTGCTGCAGGACGCTGGCCAGGTTGGAGTGGGCCGCGGCAAACTCAGGGAAAACCTACAAATATGCATTTGGTCAGAACAAAGACAAGAACGAGGCCACATTTACTAACCACTACCAACCTCTATCTTCTAGTTCTTGTTACACTCGCAACATCTCACCTCAAGTGCTTTCCTGTAGAGCTGGATGGCTTCCTCAATATTGCCCTGCTCTCGCTTGATGTTGGCCAGATTGTTGAGGGAGTCCGCGTGTGTGGGACACAGGCGTAGCGCTGTGTTATAGCACTCCTCCGCCTCTGAAACCTGGAAGGACCCACAACATGTCAATGGCCCCCTTGACCTTGGGGAAACGGACTATACAAAGCATCCATGGTATTTTATCAACTAAAAAGGTTCTGAGACATAAAACATCACTCTGCTTCTTAAGTTTAACTATGGTAAAAAAAACAGCAATTGCAAATTTCATTTTAGCCAGGAAATCTAACACTTAAAATAAAACAAAATTTTTCACCAGCTCTTAGGACAAGCAAAGGCAAATCAAAAGGCAAGCAAGGCAGGCCAGTTCCTACCTTGAAAGTAGGACATGACATAACTGCCACTGGAGACAGGCTTAAGTCACTTACATTGCCCTTCTCTTTGAGGGCATTGGCCAGGTTGCAATAGGCATCAGGGAAATGAGGCTGTAGCTCAATGGCACGCCTATAGGTATCGATGGCCAGGTCAATCAGGCCCTGCTCATAGTACACACAGGCCAGGTTACCATGGACCACGGCATGGTTAGGGCTCAGGCTGAGGGCACGGAGGTATCCCGCAACAGCCCTGTTAGGGGGAAAGAGCACAATTCAGTTTATACACCTTTATGAACAAGCAGGGAGAGTAAGACACAGAAAGGAGTAAACTATGGGGTTTGTGCACTGCAGACTAAAGGGAAAACATGGCCTGAAATAAAGCTAAACATTCAGATCTAGTTTAAAATAACTATCAATAAAAGTTACCCACCTGTCAAAGATTCTTGCTTCTTTGAGGACATTTCCCAAATTGATATAGGCATCCAGAAAATTAGGATCCAGAGTCACAGCCTAAGACATACAACATTTAGCAATTAAAGGTGAATCATCCTATGACGAGATACCAAGCACAGGTTAAGACAGGGACAGGCAACTTCAACGATGTAGTCACATCCGTTCACCTTCTCAAAGTGATGAATGGCCAGCCAGATCTCTCCCTGGGCATTGAACACACAGCCCAGGTTGCTCCAAGCCACCGCAAAGTTTGGCTGAGTCTCAATTGCCTTCAGGTAACAGGCCTTGAAGGGGGGGTTAATAACCAAAACCAGAGAAGAAGAGGCAGAGAAGTGTAGGTAGGGGAAGGGGTTATAAAAGGAAAAAATAAAAAGATTGAATAAAAAAAAAGGAAGAAAACAAAAAGTAGACAAGAAACAGTTAGTTTTCGCTCTCCACAAAAGCAAAAAGTGAGCCTGCAGCATGGGCTCGCGTGCGCAAAATCTGCCGCGCTAAGCAGCTCGCTTTTTCCTGCGCTGCGCGGATCCGACCGACACCTACATGCACACCGGCATTTTTCAGTTATGGCCTTTGTGAGAGAATGATCACAGGCACTTCACTTAAACCCAGCTGGGGTGGGTGCTGCACCCCGATAAGACGTGTTAAATTCACACCCAGCGTAAGAACAGCCTAATGCCCGGGTTACAGAAACGGCACATGCTGCCCAGCAGAAGGGCTGAGTGCCGGGGGGGGGGGGGGGTCCCTCGAAACCTTAAATACCAGGTGCCACATGCAGATAAAGGTCCCTGTAATGCAAGCGCAAAAGGTACGCGTGCGCGCATGGCTTCCACCATGTCGCCACTCGCAGGCGCCAGCCGCACTAACAGCCATGTTTGCTTCCCCGCTCGCTTGCTCGTTCGCTCGCTCGCACGCGCCAACTCCAGCCCTACGCGTCAGCTGCGGACCGGAAGCCCAAAATTCCCTGCTGCCAGGCTGCCACACTCTAGAACCCCCTCATGTTTTAGAGGAACAGGAAGACAAGCTTCCAGCACAATGTGGATCAGAGGGCCATCTGCTATGAAGGGGGAAAGTACTCTAGGGGGCAGTGGGGAGTCAAAGCCAAAAAACCCCCATCTCAGGGGGAAGGGGGCCACTGGGTGACATGCTGGTGGGGTGGGCAAGGGGGTCTGCAACTGACAGGCTGGGGGGGGGGTAAGGGGAGGGGGAGCTCGCTTGCTTGCGCTTGGGTAGCCTGAGGGTGTCGCTGCGCAGCCCCTGCGCTACTGCAGACTCACAGCGCATCAGCTGCCCAGCAGATCGCTGCAACTCCAAATAAATGGAAAAAAAACAACAAAAACCAAAACAAAAATAGGAAAAAAATAAGTAAAAAAATTTAAAGAGTTAGAGGGTTCTTACTTTTTTTTTTGCATATTGCTTCCAATCCATTTTTAACTTAAAGATGGCAGTTACTATGCAGTCAAATGAGTACTACAGCTCATTACTGTTTTTTTTTTTTTCTCGTTTCTTTTGTTCTTCAATGGAAGCCACAAGACAGAAGAACTCAGGCATGGAGTGAAGTGTGTTTTTCTTTTGTTGGCAGTTACAAACCCGTTACCATATTTTTGGACTTTGTCAGGGGGGTGGCCGCAGCTGGAAGAGGAGGAGAGGACTGATCCTGCCCTAGTGTCCCTGTCCGCCAGGCACCTACGCAGGAATAGTGTCACCCACCTGAAACCTTCTAAATAACAATATCAGTCGTGAAAAAACCAAAAGAGACAAAATAAGAAACAAGATCGTTAGTAAAAGTTTTGCAAACAGTACATATTTTTCATACGGAAATAACGATCTTATTCACAAAATAAATAAAAAAAAAAAAAAACCTTATTTACGATCATGCAGTATGTTCAAGACGAATGTACAGAAGGGACAAAAGAGAAGAAAGGCTTTGATTGTTCTGTTCACAGCAGTAATGCAAATATTTCTGATTAAAATTACAATTTAAATTTAGAAAAAGGAGGGAGGCCGACTGGCTTGATCTTTCTTAAATGAAATGATCACAATTACTGGGAATATAATCATAGCATTCTGGGGCACAAAAAGTTCCATTTTTTTTATTTCTCTTGTCTTTTTTTTTCAGGTTTAATATCTTGCTTTATCCTGTCCTGCTTCCCTGAATCCTGGCCAATGGGTAAGGAGGAAAAAAAAATCTGGGATTTAATTGTATCTAGAAGCCTCCACAGTTCTGAAATAAAGAGGTCAACGCTGCTGCTGCTGCGCGTGTGCATTCTGTCTCTCACTATCCCAGCAGCTGTCGCGTGCAGTGGAGTGCAGATAGTGAACTGTGTGCCTGGCGCAGCCCCAGCGACCCCAAGGAGAGCAGGGATGGGAGGGGGCAATGGAGCCTTCAGGGACACCTCAGGTTGCCACTTCCTATTACACACGCATAATCTTATCGGGAGGGGAGTCTCGTTTGCTTGGGGTGCTGCAGAGGTTTCATGGGTGGACAGAAACACCCGGAAACCCCCGTGCGCTCGTCCCGATTGGTGGCGAGCGGGGCTGAGGGGGGTCAGGCAGACAGCTCCGTGCGCGCACACTCCACGGGCCCTGAGCAGGCGCGCGGGGGGGTGGAGCAATAGAGCGGGGCGGGGACAGGGAATGGGCAGCCCCCCAAACGCTTCTCCCCACCTCACCCCCCCTTTAGCACCAAATAAGATGGCTTGTAACCAGCGAAAGGTGGACACACTGAGCTCCAGCCAACACCAAATCCAATGGCAGCTTCAGAGCCTGCAAGTGCTAGATTGGGGTCATGGGGGTGAGAGGGGCAACTCAAAGAGCAACAGCAGGAGGAGTCTACTCTGCTCAGATGGAGCTGTTGTTCAATTCCTGATGTTTTATTGTCCAGGTGGGAAAAGGGCAGTTCTTTGGAAAATTGTGAGAAATGTGGGTTAGAAGCCATCTTATTTTTTGCATAGCAAAGACCACTAACTCCATCAGTCCATTTATTCTTCGAAGACCGAGCCAGCATCATCCCACCAAAGCAGCACTGGAATCAAGTGTTAAAAGCTAATTTTGGTTTTGGAAACTCCCGTCTTACACAATTTCTAGAGACCAGCCTTTCTTCATGTGTGGAAAGGCACTGAACCAGGATCAAGCCAAGGCAGAAGAAACATACTGGATCAAGAAGACAGAGCAAGCTGGAAAGGAGACATGAGTGTAATCTAAGTGCATTTAAAAAGGAAAATAATTAAAATCTCTTTAATAAAAAAAAAACTGGAGGGAGTCTACAGAAGAAATAAAAAAAAAAAAACTAGTCTTGAGTTATAGATATGATGAATAAAAGCAGCATTATGGTCTTAATGTAAATGGACTGTTAGCAATGTATGAAGGGAAGGGGTTGGGCTTTGTGTTCCTAAAAAAATTAAAGAAACTGAAACTAGTGAGAAAATGAGGGCAATCTTAAGAGGGACGGGGCCTATGGCGTGGGGTGGGAATGAAGTAGAGTATGACAAATGAACACCAGCAGGGAGACAGATAAGCGGAAGATTCATTCACTCCAACAGGAGGGCTGGGGCCAGAGTGAGAGTGGGAATCAACCAAAACGTATAAAAAAAAAAGAAGAAAATAAATAAGACGCAACAAGCCTTGCAGCAGTGAACCCACTAGGACGTACCTTAGCCTCTTCCAGGCGCCCAAGCGCCTTCAGCAAATTCCCCAAGTCGCTCCGGACACAGTAGAGATCCTGCGATGCAGACCAGAGCACCCGCACAAGTGGCCGTTAGAGCGGCGGCATCTTTTCAGGCCGACAGAGGCGGCAGCAGGACGGCGAGGCACCCACCGGGTTGTACTGCAGAGCGGAAACGTAGGCCTGCACAGCCCCTTCCATGTCCCCAGCAGCCACCAGTGCAGCCGCCAGGTTGATGTATCCGTCGATGAAGTCGGGCTTCAGCCGCAGCGCGTGCCGGTAGTGCTCGATGGCCTCCTGCAGCTGTCCGCGCTCCTTGTAGACGTTGCCCAGGTTGGAATAGGCCTCCGCCAGCATGGGGTTCTGCTTGATGGCCAAAGTGCTGAAGTGAGCCGACCTGCAGACCCAAAGAGATGAAGACCCCCCAAGTCAGAGAGACTGACCAGTCACACAAGCAGCGGGGCGAAGCAGGAGCCATAGGATTGCAGGTTCACAACCCAGCAACAATTCCAGTCGCTTCGAGAATGTACCATAATCTAATCTGCACCAATATCTAAACATATAAAAGGAAAAATGAAAGACAGAAAAACTCAAACAAGTGAAAAACAAACATTTCAATTAAAATGTTGTTTGTACAACCAGATTCCAGTAAACAGCGGCAACGGATTATTTTGTTTGTGTAATTAAGTTAACATTCCCAGGAAAGCAAATTTCAAAGAATCCATTATAGAAGCAACTGAACAAGCCCAGTAATGGTGATGGTGGCGTCATGAAAAAGGCTGAGCTGCAATAGGGAACATTCCATTATGTTTACATAAGGGCAGAACCCATGCAAATGTCACTGCATCTAAAGATTAATACAACCTTTGGTATTTCCATTTAATGAGTGAAAAAAAGCTCCATAAAATTTCACCAACTGCTATGTAAATGAGCCACACCCAAGTGCTCTATCAGTTGAGAGAAGCATGAGGCTCAAAGTTATTCTGCCCTTTGAGACAATAAAAGTAAACCATATTTTAATTTCTCATCTAACAACTTACTTCCAGAGCTGCTAAAATTCCAACTGCACTCTTTAAAAGCAGTTCTTACAAGTTTACTAATGAAAGTGTTACCAGACCAGTCACCGGAACGAACACTACACAGAATACAACTGTTACTATAAACTACACCCATCAACCAGCAACTTGAGATGATATCATGTATAAAGGGAGCCTATCACAGTATCACAAGTTAGTCTTCCTAGTGTTTGCAGTATGCATAAACACTGCAAACCACCCCACATCGGCAGTCCACCCTGGAAAATCATTTCTTAAGTATGACATATCATGCACATTTCCATATTCACACACAACTGGATCTTTAAAAAAGTTTTCCCGCTATGCACGCAGCTAGGGCTATATTCATTGTGCAACCTAGGCCAGACCTAAAAGTTTATAATCCTAAAAAAAAACAACTCAACAAAAACCAGAGAAGGTAAGAATTTGAAACACACAAACAACAATAAGAAAATTAGCCACAAATGATAAAATTTGAAATAAGGTGCTTTGGTTAAAAAAAATCCAGAACTGACCCGGTTTATTGAAATTCCAGCAAGTCAACCCACAAATATACATGCTTACCTCTACTAACCAGACAAGACACACTCACAGAAAAGGTGGAAGGTGAGAGAATGTGTTTCACTTCATACAAGGTATTAGTTCCAAACACCTTTGGGGGGGGGGGGACACAAACTCTGCTTAGAGAAAGCTGTAGAAAAAGGTGTGGTTTTAGAAAAGTACAAAAAAACTAACAGGTTAGGGAGAGGTACAGAAGAATAACAACCGATACACACAAGGGCATCACGCCGCCAATCAGAGCACTTGGCAGCGCCGGTCTTGCGTCACATGGGCGTGCTGCTGGCTGGGTGGCACCAGCAGACCCCACCACCATGGGCCCGGTCAGGGCCCGTCTCACCTGTCAAGCCGGCGGCATTGGAAGTGGATGGAGGAGAGCAGAAGCAAAACCCCAGTGTTGTCAGGCTCCTGCCTCCACAGCTGCATGCAATGGCGCTCAGCCGCCTCAAAGTCACCCGACTGGTACTCCCTGTGCGCCAGCTCGGCCAACCCTTGGAAGGAAAGCATACGTTTTGTCGGTTCTGGAGCACCAGCACAGCCCAAGGGGAGGGGGAGGGGAAAAACAACATGTTAGAAAAAAATGGAAGGAAACAAAACATGATTGAAAATAAGACAGTGCACAACAACAATGGAAAAAGACGACAATGATAAACAATGAATGCTTCAGAAAATTCTGCAAGCAAAGATGCCCAAATGATGCATGACAAATTAATGACTGGTGATGACAAACATAGATACAGATTTCAAACAGGGGATTAAAAAAAAACTTCAGAATGGGTGTTGAGGAATATACTTGACACAAAAGTACAAGTAATCGCTACACTTACTATCAACATGTATTTTCCTGAATTACAAAAAAAAAATGCAGTTCAATGAGCAATAGTACTTCAAAGTAAGTGGGACAAAGGTTATAGACTGGGGGCCTCCAACTCTGGTCCTGGCGAGCTGCTATTCTGTAGGTTTTCTGTTCTACCTGTTTTCTGATGAGCCACTTCAGTTCTCAGGTAAATACCAGGAGCAGGTGTGGCTCATCAGAAGCCAGGTAGAACAGAAAACCTACTGGATAGTAGCACTGCAGGATCGGAATTGGAGACGCTAACCGACAATCCATCCACTAATTTTCTATATCCACTTGTCCTATAATGACCATAAACGTGGTAGATGAATAGACAGAACGGGCCCACCATTACACCCTTAAATAGAAAGCTTAATATACTTAAGCAAATATACACCTGTAAGATCGCATAATAAAATTACGACAATATACTATAACAAATGTGAATAAAACTATATATATATATATATATATATATAGCCGAAAATATGCCGAACTTTAAACCCATTCGTGTATGTATATATATATATATATATATATACACATACATACATACATACACGAATGGGTTTAAAGTTCGGCATATTTTCATCATTGATTTTCAGCCAGATGCAGACTGTCCGCGCTGGTTTTATACAAGAAGGTTGCCATTTTGCTTAGCGGCAGCGCCGTTCAGTGTACGCCGTTGAATCAGCAGGTATTTTCTAATGAAAAGCGTCACCAAACTAGCTACGTACCGTTCATTTCGGGTTTCTAAATAGGCCGGCGCTTAAAAACGACGAATTACATTTTAACTGGATGCATCTAGCTATGTATTTTATTAATATTAATTTTTAGTCGGAAGCTTCTGAACAGTAATGGAACGTTGATAACTAAAAATAGCAACATCGGGGGTACCTTAATGCCTTCTTACAGTTCAGCTCATAAAGACAGTTTAAAACACCTGACGGCAATACTAGTACTTCTATATTACTCCAAATTAAAGCATTGGTTATAAGTAAAATAAGACCAACAAGTTAACCAGTTGGTTAGCGGGAACAGCTACCTGTGCTATCAGCCACGTTTCCAACGGAGCTCGCCATCTCTTCGTCGGTCTGGTCCGCAGAGGTCCGTCAAAGTGTTCTTCTTCTAGATGAATTGTTTTGTCTGCTTCCAAGTTACACAAAAACCAGCGCCGGTAAATTCCTGTAATCCGTTTCCTACAACGTCTAAACGGACGGCTGGTGGTAAAAGGTGCTCTTCTGGTTGTACCAACACACCAGCGAAGTGTATCCTTCAATAAGGAAGCTAACGATCCTTTGTATCATTTGTCGCTAGCCACCTAGCCTTAACCACGCGTCATTCAATATTGGTCGTCGGATAAAATATGAAGACACCAACCGAAATACCACCCAATTTCAAGCTTCGAAGATAATCAAAGATAAAGAAAGAATAACAACATACATATATTCCTAAAATAGGAAAGCAATATTTCTCTTCTTGACAACGCGCCTAGCCCACTCTGAAATGGCGGATCTGACTGGAACTTTCTTCCGTTTAAAAACTAGACCCCCATTGATATTCTAATACAATACTGACATCTATAACAATATAGCTCAAGCATATGTTTTAAAAACTTACTTTGTGTTTGAGTGTAAATACTTCACACAAATAAGTGGTCTTCTTCTTGAATTTCTTTGTTGCAGAAAATATCTTTTAGCGTAATAAACGAGAATGTGGGTGTACTAAGGAGAATTTTGCGTATCAATTCGCGGGGCACTGCGGCGCCGTAGATATCACATCCTTGCTAAGTAAGCTCGGATCAGTGTGTTTAGTCTGCGTATAATTGGCAGGATACGGAGTGGTGGAGGAAAAACTGATCCCAAATCAGCTGTTAATAAAAGGAGGTGAACGTAACCTGAGGCATTGCGGCGTGTCGAAACGTGCGATCTATCAGCTTTTAAAATAGTGTGTTCGCGGTATAAGAAATGTATTTTATTTTAAAAAATTGTGCATATTATTAGTTTTAGTTTTTCGGTATGTGAACATGCCCGATCTTTATACACCAGAAGCAAGAGAGATATAGCTTTACTATGTAAGTTTACAAGTAATATAACCAAATTTGTAAATAAGAAAGTTATAATTATGAATAATTCTAAATATCAAAATCTAAAAAAAAAAACTTCGATGAAAGAAATCCTATAGTAAATCAAAGACCATTTAATTCCACTGTATTCTCAGTTACAACTTCTCCTACTTAAAACTGCAGGGGGCAGTCACAAACTGTTTAGCTATTTCCCATGGTTAAGTTATCCAGAAAGGTTACCCAGACAGAAACTCTGCTGTTTCCCTGCTTTCATTAATATACATTACTGTGCAAAAGTCTAATGTAAAGAAAATGGTTAGAGCTGTTTATTTCGGTATTAAGTGTACATTTGCTAAAAAAAAAAAACAGTACAATATAAGAAAAATAACCGTAATGGTGAGAATGAACAAGAATTCCAAAAAGTAATGGAGATCTTGTTTGATGGCTAGAACATCGCATCAATTCCCAAGCCTCTCCTTGAGGGCATATATATCATTTGATGTATTTGTTAACTTTCACTATCAGCTCTAGATAGATAGATAGATATATGATAGTGAAAAATTGTATCCTACTTTTCAAGATATTTTGGTGCCCATGACAGCATATCACACTGGGCCCCCAAACAAGACCTTCCAAGTATATTTCAACTATTTTAGGGCCGCTGATACCGAGGGGCCCTTGGATTCATGCTAATGTTCCCCTGACTTTATAGGAGAGGTTTTGAAATGGCTAAGCTGACACACTTTGACAGGCACCATAGATTTACACCACCAAAAATCATTTAAAAATCATTTTCTATGACTGCCTTTGCACAGTACTGTACACCAACTTTTTATTTTGTTTTTCTCCCATGTTCTTTTATTATCAGTTTTATTCTCCTTTTTCAGCTAATTAATAATATTTCATAACAGTAATAGAACCAATAACCTAACGTCAAACCAGTTAAATGATTAGCTGATCGAAGAGTGTTTCAGATACGTCCCCTTCCAAAATTTATCTTAAGAACTTGCATCATCTACATATTACTTTCACTATCTGTCTGCTTTCTGAGAAATTACTCAATGGCCGCATTCCTCTTACGCACTCTGGGAGATGAGTCTTGTGTTCTGAGAACGAAGGAATGCCTTGGACTCTAGTGCTGTTAACGTGCTAATAGGACTGTAAAGCAACATGGACAAACACCATCTTCCTGTGAATGTTTCGCTTGCCACCCCATGCACCTAAAGTTGAATCTTAAGTTGCACAAAATGCCTTATCGCCACTCTTGAATGAAGTTTTCCATGCTTATGTGGTGTGTCAGGCTGTTCAGGTGTTTTCCACGTGCTAAGCAGCTTACTGACGCCATGAGGCAAACCCTCATGACAAGATGATAAGATTTGTTAGACGTGTAGTAATACTTGCTCTTCAAGCGTAGTACAATAGGAAAACAAAATTGTACTAGTTGTGAAATATTCACTTATCAGTTTATTATTTTTTTTGGCCACAGAGTCTCATAATTGTTTTTTATATCGTTATTTAGTAATTTAGTAATTAGTGATTTTTTTTTATTTAAAAAGAGAGTGGTTCACTTTCCAGCCTGTAGCATTTGCAATTGATTTTATGTCCTTTGTCCTGGTAGCAGCAAATTAAAGGTTTGCAAAGCAAACAGGCCCAATTCAACTCTTTTCTCTCTCCAGCCTCTCTGACTGATTGATACAGACCATCAGTGTCAATGGAGGCTTTGACTACCCTACCCTGTGATGTGAATCTCATTAATTTCCTGTTTTATTCCTAGAATGGCAAAAACGGGGCCTGGGTTCACCCATTTGTTTCTCAGCACCCCTCTGTGGGAAGTGGGCCTGACATCATCGAACACACAGCTGCCTTGTGTGCTCAGCACACGTTGGTTCTGTGTGCGTGCCCGCCCCTGATTTTGCCCTCGGCCCGCTTTGGTTGGGTCGGCTGTCTTGGGAAAGAGCAGGTCGCAGCAGGGTGATGTCAAGGCCGTGTCTATGGCGATCGCAGCTGACGTCCTTTATCTTTGTGCATGCCCGGCGCTGTTTGGTCGGCACGGATACCTCTGCTCCAGCATGTCACACAGCCCTGAGTAATTTTGGGAAACGTGTGAACGTAGGACCAGGTCAAAGTTCAACCCATAATCCTCAATAAAGCCCATTTACACTGAGGCATTGTTTTTAATTTAAAATTTAAAATTTAGAGCTTGCTTGAATTCCTGTACATCAAATGTTACATCACTTTGTTAACCCACAATCAGACCTGATTCTACCTTCTGTTTTGTGATGGCCAAAATCAATTTTTCTTACAAACAAGAGTTTGATCATTCTTAGTATGCGTGTCTCAGTCAGTAGTATACATAAGTTATCCTGAATCTGTCTGGGTAGGCCCTACTACTCTGGCGCAAAGTTAGGAATACAGACATTTCAGATAAATTGTAGCTAACGTGGCAGCCAGCCCAGCTTTGGCAGTCAGTTCAGGGCAACATTATTTAACTGAAACTGAAACTGACTTCCACGTACCGTCATTAAAAACCCTAACACACATTCGCTTCCTTTTTTTAGAATAACATTTTTCTTATGATCACTTTTCTGTATTGTTGTTTTTATGTCAAAAATATGAAAGATGCATTTTCCTCCTTGGAATTAGCTTCTTTCTAACTTTTCTCAGATCATTTTACTCTTGAGGCTGCATTCATACCTTGTTTCAGCTCACTACTGTAGAATACCCTGTTTCCCTTAATTCTAGAGCCAGACAAACAGGACACGGACACCGTAATAGTATGGAGTGACAAAGTGAGTCCATGGATCGACTTACTGCTAACTGCTTGCATCTTTAAAAAGAACAAGATACTACATTGTCACTAAAACACTTTGAAACGAGTCTCTCTATGCAAATTGTGATGAATCTGGCTTTTGTTCTCCTGCCTTGGGCACCCAAGTTGTGTAACTAGGAATCCTTTGATGGCCAATCTGAACTCAGGGTTGTCTATAATCTGCTATCCATTTAATAGCCACTTTGACTCCATGATGCTTGTAATCAACCCACAGCGAGTAGTATAAGGTAGAACTGTGCAGCAAATCACATTGGCATGCCCTCCTCACACCTATGTGACCCAGGAAACTAAACACCACTGGTCAGGGGCTTCCCACCAGAATGGTAGATATTAGGCATCCCTGCAGTAAGTTAATAAGACTTGAATTGATTTTTTATTGGAGGGAAAGTTGAAGATGTGTTGGCATCGTGACTGATCTCAAAGGCTCAGGCAGATGCTTACAGCTTTTGTATACTTTATATCTTCAGCTGTATAAAGTAGCTAAAAATAACTTGACTGTTTTTGACCATTGAATCAGGACCTGTCTTTGGTTATGGAAAGAAGAAAGTTAATAACTGAAGGAGGATTTATAATCAAGGGGAAAGGTAAAATATGGTAAATTCCAATGTGCTATGGTAAATCACTTTCTTTATTGGAAATGAAGGGTTCAGCTCGAATGTCAAAGATGTAGGTAAATTAATAATCGTGTAGCTGAAACTGGAGCTCAGAGCACACACCCAGCTTGGTCCCCCTCATGCCCCCAGCCCTTACCCACGCAGATTGAGAGTGGAGCCCTAGAAAGCTCTTCAGTGTCAGTTAAATCCCCCTTTCTTTGGCTGGCAAAAAGCCTCTGTTTATTTTCTGTTAATCCACAGTGCCAAAGTGGCTATTTGGGTCAGGAAATAGAATTCTATTGTCTAAAGAAAGGATTGATGGTTCTCTGGCTACCAGAAACCTTGGCACAGAGTTCCTTGCTGAGTCTGATTTTAACTATGGGACAAACTGGTCCAAAACTGTTTATTTACTGAGAAAACCCAGAATGTATTGCCTGGCTCTTTCACAAAAAAGGGTCTGTTTTTCTAGCAAAAAAACAAGCATGCTATTCAGATAATATTGGCAAAACCATTGCACAGATAAAACCACTGCCAATCATTTAAATCTGTGACCATTAATTATATATTTTTTGCATATTTATGATATTTCTTTCTTTTAGGTGCCCTGTGTATCGCCTGTAAATGCAGTCAATCTGCACCCAGCAGAAGGTGGCTAACAGGAATACGCTTCTTTGTCATTCAATGGAAAAAGTGACTGTCTGACGAATGGTGCAGGTCCTTTGCCCTCCGCTCAGTGTGGCTGCAAGTTCGCCAGCCTGACAAGTTGTGGCATGCGTGCCTGCATCTGGACATTTCCCCATCTGGCAGCCCGTCTGGCTGCACACAATGGCTCAGGACATAATGTGCACATACTGTACACGATAAAGGCAAAAGTGGGATCAACACACCGGCGGTCACCTAATTTACCTCTAAAGAGAGCAGAGCAGGTGGCCGCTTACCCACTGCCGTCCGCAGAGGCTCATACAAAGGCAACCCCCCAGGAAGCCTCTTGCATACACAGCACCGGGTTCCTGTGGGAGCCTTTAGTATTGAAGTGGTTGGCATCATAGGAAATTTGTCTCTGTCTCCCACCCCTCACCCCCCAGGACAGGCAAAATAACTGTTCCTGTATTACAATGAAGATTTAGTGTATCTCACTCCTCACAAACTACACCCACCCTTAGCTGTGCAATAGCCACAGGGAAATCACCTGATGAGCATTTATCAGCGAGCCTTATATTGTGTAAAAAGAAGCTGGCATATATTGGTGACCACAACAGGAGGGGGACAACAGACCCTTGCAGCTGCAGACTCCTGAATATTAGCTCCTCTTTCTTTGGTACACGTCCCGATATGGGAAATCGGCCCAGACGGGGGAGCGATGGATGGGTTTGGCAGGCACGCATTTGCGGTCACTTTGTTCGGCAAAACAAAACAACTACGTGGGAGAACGTGCCTTGTAAACTCAGAAAACTCCGTTTGAAGTTGGCAATATAGCAGAATTCGGCGGATGGATGAGGTCATCTTAAATGGGGCTTGTAGATGGGAAGCACGCCGGGAATGTGCGTGGGGAATGCGTATGTGGTGGCGGTGGCGTGGGGGGGTGTGTGTTTTTTGCAATGGTTTCTCCCAGAATCCAGTGCAGTCCAGAGATGTGCAGGAAGCCAGCATCCAGGTGCTTTGGGGTGGTTTCTTCAGAGCCGCCTGTACCTGCCTGTGGCACGCAAAGCCTGCACGACGCCAGGTGATAAAGGTGCCATTAGTCGCCATCCCTGGTGGCCTATTTTGGCCGACACCTTCCTTTGCTATTTCGCTTCCATCTTTTGTCCTTTTAGATACCTGAAACCCCCCCCCAAAATCCCGCTGACTGATGTGGACGTCCAGTTCACAACATGAAGGCTTCCAATTTCTTTCAGCAAAATTCCTCTTAGCTATTGCTCAGAGGCAACGAAGCAAAGTGGAATTATTACCCACCTGCAGGTAGCCATAGGCTTACAGAATCAGTTCCCCGCACACCACCACCCCCAGGACAGGTAAAAAAAAAAAAAAAAAAAACATTGTTCACAAGGTGGATCTATTCCTGTTTCACAATAAAGATTTAAAGATGTATCTTTTTCCTTACAAAACACACATTATAAAGCCTTTTGTGTAATCTGATAATGATTGTTGTGCATGGCAAATGACATCACTGTAATTACAACAACACGACACAGCTGCCTACCGGTTCACTCCCACGACCTGGATATTGTGATTCTCTAAGAGCCGTCCCTCCGCAAGCAGCCTGATCTCTTTCTTTGGGCTCTTTATTTTAATAGGTATAAGTTACCGGACGACTCTCTGGGACTAAACACACCCCAGCTGGGCCCACTCAAGGCTGCAGCACTCCCCCTGCCGAGTACCGCGATGTGTGCACCTTTCATCCAGCCTTGAGCAAATAGGCCGGTATTGTTCTAGATTGTCACGCAGTCCTCTTGTTGAAAAACGGATCCCCCCCATCCTCTACCTCATCCCCCCCCCCACAGATCTTCCCCATTGCATAACAGCACCTTGTGAGTAGGGCGCACTGTGGAACACTGTGTGTGGAAACCGGGTCAGCGCTGTGCTGGTTGTGTGAGGCTATGGTCACCCCTCCCCTCCGAGTGGCCCAACACAATGGCTCTCTGTCCACAGAGCACCAGCAACCTCCGCTCACCTCCCTCCCTGAGAAGAGATTTCGGTGGCTCTGCATTGAAGTTCACTTGTAATCACCTGCTTCCTTTTCAGACGGCTGGACCCAGATGAGACATCTAGGTAATCAGGCCCTGGCTACACGCCGCTGAAAAGGATCGCAGCGGAGCCCTTTCCAGGGAATGCAAATGCGCAGACGGGATTTGAAATCAATCCAGCGGGCCGACACTGCAGAGGATGTACACGAACATGCTGTCATGGTGTAAACACACTCCAGTCCCCTTTTGGCAGTGTCCTTCCTATTCAGCTTGTACTGCGCCAACCTGGACCACAGCAACTTTGTTTAGCACGCAATGTTTACATGGCTAATACAGCTCCAGACAGGTGGTAATCCTCCCATTTTCATTCTGCATTAAATAATCACCACCCCTCTGATGTCCTGTTTACAGGCAGCACTGTCCAGATTCAAAAACCAGATTAATTGGGTCAGATCGTCTTATCAGAATGACCTGGTTTGTTTCCGTAATCACTTCATATCCTTGGTTCAACAGCAATTACAAATGAAAATTTCCTGTACTGCTGTCAAATTACAGCTATGATAGATATAGTTCACATATGTTACCTTTATCTATCTATCTCTCTATCTATCTATCTATCTATCTATCTATCTACCAGTGTAGCTCTGCGTTGGCATGGTAACATCAATGTGTGTGAGAGTGTGGTAGTGTGCTCTATTGCCAGTGACCTTGAAGGAAACTACACAGGAAACAGCAGGAAGGGGTGTTTCAGATTCTTTTGTGCCGGGAAATCCTTTAAAGTTGCCAAAATACTGCAGACAGGTGAATGGTCTTAGCTGATAACTGACACTTAGTTAACGATTTATTATGATTATGATTTATTTTGGCCAGCCTTCCTCCAGAGCTTTGGGGCAGGAGCGTGAACCGATCCAGCATGGCTTCCTAGAGCTGGGTTTGGTGAGTGAGGTAACAGGACTCTTGGGGGTGAAGTCAATGCTGGGTTCATGATGGTGTGGTTTAAAACAGATGGTCAAAAGACAGTGGTAGGTGAAATGGAAGTTATTGGCTGGTGAGGTGGATGCCCCAGTCATTCATTTTACCTGAACCAGAACACAGTCTCATACAAACAGCCATATAAGTCCATAATTCTCTCAGGCCCAGAACACACTGTCAGACCTCACTGCCGCCTTTTCCAAGACGGAACTCTTATTTTGTTTTATTGTGTTTCGCTTGAGCTGACGCCAAAACTGCTGTCTTCTGTTTTTGTTCCTCCCAACGGTTTTGTTAAACCTACACCCACTCCCGTATCCAAATAAAGTACCTATCCCTCCCCCTCGTGCCATGTCATAGGGCCCCATTTGCTGTCCCATCCGGAGCGAGGCTTACAGAGAGTGATGGTATCATGCACAGAGCTGCTGCCTAGGGGGGTATTCCTGAAACAGCAGGTCAGCCGGAGTGAACCGCATTTCAACCCCGCGCATACTGAGGAAGGCAGCTGCGGCTCGGAGTGGGGGGGCGGGGGCTTCACATCACTTTCACTACATCGGGAAAAGACTGCCGTCCACACTGAAAGTTCTCACTGTCTTTGGCTGTTCCCAGATCAGCCTTGAGCCCTCCCACCAACAGGTACGCCTGCATGCACAACCAGCATAAGCATCTGATAGAATGAAGCCTGACTTGCCCTTTGTACAGTAGGTGCACAGGTACATTGGAATGCTTCTTTTCACATAACCCATCCTGCTCACCTTAGAGACTCATATACACACATACAGTTGAGAGCCAAGTTTGGGGTCTGAGGTTAGGCCATTTATTCAGTCACCCTGGGGCATTTTGAGGACTTAAGGGCCTTGCTCAAGGGCCCAACAGAGATATGACTATTGTGCGGAGGATGAGATTCAAACTAACGACCTTGCAGACACAGGCACAGAGCCGCAACAAACACATCTCATGTCAGCATCTGTTGGTCATCTGGGCCCTGGAGTGCAAATGCCAACACCCACAGTAATACTAAAATATTAAGGGATTTGGGTGGAGCATCTACTCAGTCCACTGGGGGAAGAGGCTGGTGTCTGATGTTGGACTTTTCAAATACATTATATGGAAAAAAGTATTGCTACACACCTCTTAATCATGGAATTCAGGTGATTCACTCAGACCTATTGCCACAGGTCTAAGGCCATACACTCAGGTTTACAAACATTTGTGAAAAAACAGATTGTTCTGAAGAGCTCAGTGAATTCGCGCATGGTACTGTCATAGGATGCTACCTTTGCAATAAGTCAGTTCATGAAATTTCTTCCCAGCTGGATATTCGACGGTCAACTGTAATGGCATTATTGTGAAGTGGAAGTGTTTAGGAGCAACAGAAACTCAACCACAAGGTGGCAGGATACGTAAAGTAACAAAGTTGGTTGCGGAGTGTTGAGGTGCGTAGTGTGTCATCAACACTCTGTTGACTAAGTAGCTGCAGAGTTCCCGTCTTCCTCTGGCATTAACCCCAGCACAAAAACTGTGCACCAGGAGCTTCATGAAATAGGCTGCCATGGCCAAGTGGCTGCGTGCAAGCCTCACATCACCGAGCGCAATGCCAAGCGTCAGATGGAGTTGTGTAAAACACACTGCCACTGGACTCTGAAGCACTGGAAACATGTTCTATGGAGTGACGAATCACACTACTCTGCCTGGCAGTCTGATGTCTGGGTTTGGCAGATGCCTGGAGAACATTACCCTACCTGACTGCATTGTGCCAACTGTAAAGTTTGGTGGAGGAGGGATAATGGTATGGGGTTGTTTTTCAGGGGTTGGGCTGGGCCCCTTTGTTCCAGTGAAGGGAACACTTTATGCTTCTTCATACCAAAATATTTTGGACAATTCTATGCTTCCAAATTTGTGGGAACAGTTTGGGGAAGGTCCTTTTCTGTTCCAGCATGACTGTGCCACAGTGCACAAAGCAAGGTCTATAAAGACTTAGTTGGGTGAGTTTGGTGTGGAAGAACTACACAAAACCCTGACCTCAACTCCATTGAACACCTTTGGGATGAACTAGAATAGATTGCAAGCCAGGCCTTCACATCCAACATCAATGCCTGACCTCACAAACACTCTTCTGGATGAATGGGCAAAAATTCCCACAGATACACTCCAAAATCTTGTGGAAAGATTTCCCAGAGGAGTGGCAGCTGTTATTGCTGCAAAGGGGGGACCAGCTCCATACGGATGCCTATAGGGTTTGAACGGGATGTCATGAAAGTACCTGTAGGTGTAATGGCTGGTGCCCCAATACTTTTGTCCACATAGTGTATAAAAGTATGTATGAGATAAGATCTCAGTTGACACTAGTGTCCTGCTTAAATCATGATACCAGGAATAATGTAACTGTGTCGTTAGCTAATGAGTTTGTATAGTAGGGGGTGGACATTTGCTCATTTAGCTGATGCTTTTACCCAAAGTAACATAAAACTGAGAATCCCCAGATCAATAGGGGTTTTAGAGCCTTGCTCAATGGGCCAAGAGTAATATCACTCTTTCAGCTACAGGAATTGAACCGGCAGCCTTCCGGTCACAGGCAGTAACTGTAATTTGTAAATAATCCCTGCAAGAAAATAATACCGGATATACAATATTCTGTTAGTTAAATTAATGACAAGGATCAGGCACACAGGCTGGGAGGTTTTAGGGCCTTGCTCAATAGGCTGACAGTGAAATCACTCTGCTGGTCACGGGAATTGAACGGGTGACATTTCAATCGCATTCCAATCACAGGCAGCGATTGTAATTTGCAAATGATCCTTGCAGGAAAATAATACCGGAGATATGATGATCTGTTAGTTAAATTAGCAATAAAGATAAGTGACACAGGCTGGGCCAGTGGTTCTGGGGGCAGTACCACAGCCACAGAGTTCCCAGCTGAGACCCCCTTTCTGCTCTATATGCAGTGTATATGTTCTCTTCCTATTCTGCAGCTTTTCTTTTGGTAATCTTGTTTCATTGAACAGTATAAAGATCAGTAATGGATTCACTGCAATGGATTGGAGTTATGCACTGAGTGTTCCCCTGCCTTGTGCCCTGTGATAGGGTCCAAACCCCCCACTACCCTTTACAGGAGAAGCATTTGGAAGATGGATGGTGTAAAAATATTTAATACAGAATCTATTTCACTGCATATTAAAAACCCGCTTGAATGCAAATGGAGCCTCTCGTGACTGCAGAGGAACATTTTACCAATGAGGCTGCAAATTCGTGAGATTACAACAAATAAAAACAATAGTGTTGTTGAGCAGGTTGCGAAACACAGTGTTTCCTGTGGACTTGGTCTCGTCTCAGAGGTCATGCTGGCGCCCTGTGGATATTTTTCCCTGGGAAGGAATGATTTCTCGTAAGCACTTGTCCTTTCCAGGATAATATGTCTTGTAGTTTAATGTCCTGGATACACGCAGAAGCTGTTTGTAACTGGCCTATAGACAATTTATCAGCTCCCTTCCAGAGATTTGGAACAATGTCTGAAACCTTTAGTATAGTCTCCTATTGGCTTTTTCCCCACAAACACTGCCACCTAAAAGGCTAAATAAGTGCCTCTTAGAATTAGGAAGGTGCAGATGGTGGCTAGTGTTACCAAACATATCCTATAGATAAATGAGTTACATAAATTACCATCCAACAGGCAGAGTCTGTCACTAAACCACACAGATCCAGTTATGGTATGGACTGCATGTGACATGTTAATCTTGTGCTGTGTCAATGTACCACAGCAGCCTGCTGTGTGTGTTTACGTGTGGCTTTGGGTCTGTCTGAATGCTCGCTGTGTTGGTCACTTTCAGAACCGGCCCATGCCTCATTGGCAGGATGGGGTGTCGGATCTGCTCCTGACTGCGCAGTGTCATCCGCCCTGGAACAATAGCAGGAATCACAGGGCCCATGGCTTCTCACTCCCTGTGCCAGAACCACAGATCCCAGAGCCCACGGCCCCGCCTGTGGGGGCTGCTGGCCCCCGGCGCGTCCTATACCAAACCTCCCACAGCCAGATGCCACTTTCCAAGCTTAGAATAATTCTGGTAGAGGTTCTCATAAAGGTGAAATTTCTATCATAAATTTGTTATTTTTCGTGTTTTCTCCTTGCCTAGTGTGACATCATTGTTTAGATCAGTATTTCCCAATCAGGTCCTCGGGGAAACCCCAGGCAGTCCATGTTTTTGCTCCCTCCCAACTGCCTGCCAGACAGTCCACATTTTTGCTACCTATCAAGAGCTGGGAGAGCAAAAATGTGGAGTGATTGGGGGTGCCCTGAGGACCGGGTTGGGAAATACTGATCTATGTGATTTATTTAGAACAGGAAAGCTAAGTGCAGTTTCCCAACAGCTTACAGTAGGAACCCCGCTGACCTTCTCACATCTATCCAACATGAAAGGGTCCAGGAGATTACGTCACTAGACATGTGGCTGATATTCATCACAGCGGTCTTCTGTTTTGATGATTTTTCTATCCAAATAAACAACCGTTTGTGCAGCTCGATGTGCTGCTTGACCAATCACACACTTTCCACTATTAAGGCAGCAACAACAGGTTCTTAGCAGAATTTTTGCAGTTTTTAACCAGAAGTTTCAGTTTCTCAATCTGCCTAGAGTTGGGCCGGGCTGATCAACATTTCCATCCTGTCATTGTCACTGATGCTACTTTTTCCATTTGCCAGTGAGGTTGCTAGCATAAAATAATATAGATTTTATAGATGAAAAATTCATAAATGTTTCCACCGTCAGCTGCGCTTGGATGCTGATGATGAATTTGCTTATAAAATCAAAGCTTATTTCCCATATCCTGTAATTGTTATTCACATGGCTAGAAACCAGATAGCGGCTTCATTTGGTAATTAAGTACAACACGGAGCAACTGCTTACTGTTTATTTAAATAAATCTCATATTAAAATCTCGCATTTCTTTCATGGACTGGTCTTGAACTCTGCAAAAATAATAATCATTAGCACGGAGAAATTCTTCTGTTATCACACCATCACATCTCTCTTTCTGTTAATATTATCACTGATTTCCACACGTACATCAATCATTATCCCACACCCACTTTGTTTCTCTAATGTAGACACCCCTTCCTCAATATTTCACACCCCCCCCCCCACTTATTTTTGAAATTTGCCACATTTTGTGTCTGTAGGCATCACAGTGAAGGATAACGAAGCCTGACCAAGTGTAACTGACCCCTCAGAATGTTCTACTGCAGCCCCACCTCTTCCGGACAAGCCCCCCCCCCACTCACTTTTGACTAATTGGTTGATTGCGGGTTACTTTAACAGGGCAGTTTCCCTGTTTTATTTGGCAGTTCGTGCCACAGTAGGAGGCTTTCTGATGCCGGGGCCAACAGTCCAATTTAAAGAATCAGACGTGTGTATTTTTACAGTCTGGTGTTGTCCGTAAAATCCTCCCCTGCTGATTTTCAAAGGTCAGCCTTCCCATAACATCAGGCAACATCATTGTACTTGTGTATCATTTAATGCATCTTTTGATGAGCTATTTTTTCTATGAATAATACATGGGAAAAAACTATCAAATGTAAAAGTGACAACAACAAATTTAACGATAACAAAAAATGGAATCCATCTTGCCATTTTCCTTAAATGCTTATTCCATACTCAGTTTCAGTGTGAGCTTTAAAATCAAACGCAAAATATACAGACATATGTAAATCATGCCTGTGGTGAAGTGCTGTTTTTTTCTGATCATCATGACTAACATGTTTACCAAGAGTTAGATAAACACACTGCATAAAGTTTGGATACTTGTTTTCAAAACATACCTTTTTTTCTTAATTCAGTTTCATTCCTGATAAGGTGACTGTGAAACAGGTCAGTGGGCTCGCCATCAAAGTACCTATTACACCTAAAGCTAAAGTCCTGATCTATGAATAAATAAGTCAATGTAAATAAAATTAATGTAAATATGAGTACTGGAGCATATATGTATGCGTTAGGAGTTTCTGTTGTCATCAGTGCAGTATAGCAAAGTTCGCCAGCGAAGTATCCTGATGAGCAACCTTTTTTTTCAGTGTGTGTACGTGTTTGTTGTTTTTTGACAAGTGTACACCTTGTCATTACAGCTCTGCGGATTCCTGTGGCTTCGTTGTGAGCATTTTCCGTACTGCAGCGCTCAGATCTGGTCTCCTGAGGCAAATCAGTCATACGTAGGGTGGTTATTAAAGTTGGAGTCGCAGTGTATCATTACGGCACAGAGAGGCGCTCTCGCAGAGCTCCCACATCTGGGGGGCCGTTTGCTGCCGTAAATCATGTCGGTGGATTCTACAGGCTTGGGCTAGCAACCTAAGTGATGGTTTCCTTTATAAGGTTTGGTCTTTAGCCATAGCATGACCATAGATTCTGTCACCCCTGCACAGAGAAGGTCTCGGCACGTCCCCTGGTGCCTGTCCTGCATCTCCAGTTTATCACTGTACCTGTAGGGGGCGAGCAAGTGCGACCTGGTATATCACAACCAAAGTGCCTTTTGTGCTTTGTCTGTGCAGATGGCATGGCTAATTACAGAGAGAAAGCATGTACCTACTGCTTCACCGACTCCTGAACTGTAGGAATGTGGGATAGGAATGTGCACAGAGGTGAAGCGAAGGAGTAGGAGCAGAGCCTGATGGGGGGTGCGGGGGTCTATCTATGGCTCTCCATGGTAATATATCATACAAGACTGAATAAACCTAGGAAATAAACCTATAACCTCATATCTTTACTTCACCCCACCCTCTTTTTCACATCCTCCACCCAAAGCCAAGTTCCTGCTTCTCTTCACTGGCTCCTACGATCTTCAGTCGTTTGTTTGGATGAAGAAAGTAGATACGATATTTCAAAAACAAATAGTTGTTTACAGCCATTTTAGAAGACGCATTTTTTAAGCTTTCCTTTTTTGTCAAAGTCACTTGCACTGCTTTGCTTTTTAAGGCTTTCAGTGCTTAAAAACTTTAGCAATCTTGGTCACGGACAGGTGCAGTACTGATATTGTCCCATTAAGGATGTAATATTGCCTGCACTGTTAATGTGTCAAATTCCAGCGTTGCACTACTCAAATGACACAAACCACCCTATTTCTTACCTAGCTTGCATTTACTCCTCTCTGCCGTGTGTTTTGTGCCTTGAATTTATTCTGTCTGCAGTTATTAATAGTCTATTGTTATGTATCTAACTGCTGTACACTGTATCAACAAGAATTACTCCCAGTTTTGGTCATGAGGCAAAGAAGAGTCTGATTCTGATTAAAGAGCTCACTGTAGGGACAGAAAGTTCACCAGTTTACATGAAGTATGTAGTGGTATTGTCCAGTTTCCCTTTGTTTGTGCTGCCTTTATAATGCTGAGTGATGAGCAATTCACTGGTGGAAATGTTAACAACGCACCGGATGTCAGTGCACATCCTACCCCCCGCTGAGCCCTGATGTTTACCCACAGCTTCAGGCATCTCCTCTGTCCAACCATCCACTGCTTTAGGTACAGAAATTCTTCTCCAGTCAATGAATCATGAAGGTGCACCATAAACATACAGCCTAGCTGGCTAAATAGCGGGCTTCTCTATAACATTCCATTTTAACAGTCGCCTGTAATCTTAACTACCAAAAAAAAAAAAAATCACACGTTTTTGATTATGAGGCTACACTTTAGCAACATGGTGCTGAAGCTGGGGGTATTCAGATCACTCCCAGGGGCCTGTTTCCAAAAGAAAAAGGAAACTGAGAATTTCGAGAGTATTTTGTGGTTTCACCTAGACAATAGGAAAGTGGATATCTCACTTAAGTGGTAGCTTTATAAAAATGCAGGCAAATATGTGCAAACAATGTGAGAGTATTTCTGTGTGACAGGGTTGGGGCAACAGAGAGACAGCGGGGGAAGCAGCAGCAAATTTGCTCTATTTATCAGAAACACCTTCACGTTTTCCAGAGCAAGGCCAGATAAACATTACGGCAAATAAAAACAGTCGGGAATGACATATGTGTTTAAGCTGGAAACACTCCGAGTGGGTCATGTGACTGTGTGTGCGCGTGGTGTGGTGGAGATAGGGTGGGTGTGGTGCTGGGGGGTGGAAAGGGTGTCACCAGGGGCTCAGTGGGTCCCGCACGGGTATTTACAACAAGGCAGTCGGAAAGAACCACAAATTCTGACCACAAACGCAGTTAACGGGAGGAAATGTATCTGTTTTGATGACGGCAGCGCACCAATACAGTTTGCCCCTAACTTTCCAATGAATCATCAGAGGGCTGTTTTTATTGCAGGGGGGCTAGAGGACAAACTCCATCAGCTCCTCTTTTGCTTTTATGGTAGTTCTGAAGCAACCCCCCACCCCGGTGGTATGACCACCATTACTGAGGCTGAAAGTCACCCATAAGGAGCTAGTCTTCTTTTTTCAGCAGCAAACTGTGCCTCTCGCCTCCACTGGCTTTGCGGTCGCTCTCTTTGTTCCCCAGCGGTAGCCTAGCAACAGGCTCTCCAATTTACATGCTGTCAGCCACAAAACAGTGCTGTCCATCACGTCCCCACACCGGTCCCTCCTCTGCTGGGATCTTTCCATCCCTCTTTCATGCCAGGCCTTTGCCGTCTCACCATGTTCCTCAGAGAGTGAGTGAGTGTGTGCTGTTTTGCCTTTTCATCTTTCATTTCAACAGATTTTCACTTTCAGCCCTTATATCCTACTCATTTATGGCTAAATGGTTATTATGACCACCAGCACATCAGACGCTAGTAACAAGAGAAAAGAAAACTTCAACACTCACTGATAATGCTAATTCATAGTTTGAATGTGAATTCTACTTTTTCAGGTGACAGTAATTCTCAAGGAAACTGGTTCCTCTCAACAAAGGGAACGTCAAGCACAATTAGTTTCTCAGATTATTCCTGAATAAGACCGGACGCACTGGGCTACGTCAGATGACTCCTACTCACGGGCTGCTAACGGCAGCGTAGCATTGGCCGCAGTTAGTTTAGCACGTGACAGAATGTGACAGGAGAAGCAGGCAGGACTGGGGGAAGGAGTGATACACTTGAACGGCATTTTTTAAGGCCCGCATGTGACAGTGGACCCTGTTGTTATGTAACAGCTCTGGAGCAGGTGGCGACATTGGGGGGCCAGACAAGGCCTGGAAATGCAGACCTGGGGATCAGGAGTGCAGAGACGGGGAGGTTAATTCCAGCACTTGTCCCCACATGCACCCAGCAGTGTTTTCTTTTTCGCTAAATGCGCCTGTTTTTGACTTAGGGGTCATTAAATTAGAGAGCCTTTCCAATTGTCATCCTGGGAGCCGGGCACTCTAATCTCCGTGGCCGTCAACGCAAGGGCCAGCAGAAATTCACCCAGCCCTTCCTTCCCCACTCGAACCCCGGGCAACCTGCCAGCTTCTCTGTGTTCTTGTCCAAGATGACATCACTGTTTAGCACAGCCGGGGGGTGGGTTGTGGATAAAGAGGCAGGAACCTTCACAATGTGCACATGTGTCACTTCTACACTCAGCGTGATGGTTTTTCTGCTTGTCATGTTTACTGAAACAACACAGAATGGGACTGGGAGGAACTGGTTTGTACATATCAAAGCCATACAATATAGAAAGAGTCCCATTACTGAGTGAAACTGTAACACATATCAGCTGATCAATCCATCCATCTGGTCCTTATTATAACATAAAGATTTTTCAAAGAAATTTGACATGTTCCCAATCATTTTCCAGTTGAATTTACGGTTTGCCTCAGGAACAAACTGAATTTCACACCTGCTAAAAGAAGTCAATCTCATCCCTATCATTGTTATGTGAATCACTTCAGTAGTAGCACTCAGAGTCTCAGTCATTCTGATTATCTATTAATCAGTGTCTTTACAATTACCTGAAGCATTGCTGCACAAAACACTGGACATAAACAGATATGAACCTAAGCACAGCTTTTGGTTCATGTTTTATGGAATAATCTTGTGTTCACTGTAAAATTCCCTTTTGCATGTTAGGCCTTCTTTGTCCTTTAAAAAAACATGCATACATACAGTATACACTGTCATTCAATCTACATTAGCTGGATTTATATATATATTATTTTATGGTGAGTGATAAGTAGTAAAATACTGCTAGAGCATAACTTTTAACTGTTTATGATAAACAAACAAATATATGACAATATTGTATACTATGCAGTTGTCATTTACCTAGCTGAGAGCTGTATGGGATACAATTCATATGCATTTGTCTGAATATTCATGGTTTCATGGCTCACAAGTTTCCCATGGGTTAAATATTCATAGTACACAAGTATTTTATTATTATTATTATTATTGTGATTATTATTATTAATAGCAATAGTAGCAGTAGTAGTAGTAATAGTATTAAATTAGTGTCTTTCTATTAACCCTATTATCAAAAAAATAATTTCATCAAGAATACCCATAATCCATTTCTCTGTCTATTTTCCATTCCACTTACTGTACTTGGGCCTGAAGTGTATGCCACATAGCTCAGTAATAAATTTACAGGCCATTCCGCCGAAAGGTATGTAAATGTAATGTTATTTACAAGCAGTGCAGACAGTGAGAAGAACTGCAGAGTATGAGAATTGTCTAGTTAAGGCAGGCACTCAAGGTCTCTGTTGGGGGCCCAACAGATGTGGAAGTGTCTCGTGGCATAGGGGTCACAGTGACCCATGTTTAGTCGGCAGGTTTCTTGACACAAAGTGCTAAGTACACTGACACCCCCTGTGTTTCACACCACAAAGCCTCTGGTTTGGAAGAATGATGAAAGTGACAGAGCAAAAAAGCAATAGCAAGATATGATTAGGGGCTCCAGAGATCTAATCTGGAAATAAATCACATTTCACCCAAATGACATTGTCTTTGATAAGTCTAACTGGGGCCTCTCAGCCAGGGGAGGGATGGTGGAGGGGGGGCATCATAAATAAAGGCTGTTTTAGGAAAAGGATCAAACAAGCAGAGGCTGATGTTTCTCAAGGTAGAAAATCAGATATAAAGGGCTGTAAACATTGCAAAATTTACTGATATGTGTGATAAAAAGAGCGAGAGGCTTGGAGGACAGCCTCAAGGACCAGAAGACGTAGAGACAGCAAATGGACTGGGCGGCCATCATTAAGAGACTGATTCTCCTCTATATACATAACTGCCCCCTCAAAGTGAGACCTCTCTCCCCCCTGCCGCCATTAACACAGCCCATTTGGCGACGGCTCTTTGTGCGAGACGGACATGCTTTGTCGACTTGTCTTTGGAGCAGCTCCCTTTACAAGGAGCCAGCCCGTGAATATTAACTGTGCTGGCATTCCGGGCCACACAAGCAGGGGCCCGAAGTCTCTGGGTGAGTATCATGCCTGTAGGGGGCGCACTTCACGTAGTGGCTGCAGTTCCTCACCCCTTGGCTGCATGATCTATTGCTGCATTCCATTTGCCTCAGGATCCGATTTTCACATCCGCTAAAAACTCTGGAAAACCGAGTCGGATGCGTTCCATTTGCCACAGAAGTAGCAATACCATGGACCCATATGAAAAAGCAAGATTTTTTGCTTAGCCGGACAACTTGTCGGATTTAAGGTACCTCAGTTTAAATGGCCTTTATCTTCATTCACTTACAATTAGCCCGAACTACCTTAAATCCGACAAATAATCCGACTAATCATGAAATCCAATTCTAGCCCGGTTAATTGCCATTGTTAGCAATATCAGTTGATAACACATTACGCGCGGTGCTTCACGTATCAAACTCCGTAGCAACACGTCCACAGATAAGTTGGACGGTATAGTGTGTGCGACCGATTTAATGAGCCACAAATGAGAAGTAGTGCTTAAACAGGATAAAACTACAACTTTCCAAACTGTTGATAAAGGGCGCAGCCATCTTGGATTCTGAACTCGGGATCCTCTGCGTTATCCGAGATATTTCTCGGATCTCCAAGAAACGGGGGCGCGCATGTCGTCACTTCCGGCTTCAAAACTCAGAATCCGACTCGGAATCCGAGTTCCGAGGGCAAATGGAATGCAGCATAATATAGACCAGTCAGGCACTCCATGATGTCAAGAGACACCTGTGTTGTTCTTCCTGTTTCACACATTCTGATTGTGTGTTCTCTGGTAATTAGGGCCTCACTTCCCTTGCTTGGGGGTGGCTCAGTGGGTTTGACCTCTGTCTCAGTGATCTGAAAGTCACTTGTTCAAATCCCACCCTTTGTAGAATACTGTCATCTCCATTGGGCTGTGCACTTGGACCCCAAGCTGCGTGTGTGTGTCTCAAAGGAAAGCATGATGGGATATATGAAAAGAAACATTCCACAATGCTTGCGTTCGCATTCACACTGCAAATAAAGCCTTTATTTCGTTGATGTTGAACCTGCACCTGGTAGAGATGCAAAAATATAGCCCCAATCTCCTACCATCACAAAAACATGGAAGCTGGGTTTACTATAGTAAAATAAAAGCAAAGTACACAGAAAACGCTACTGGAAATGGGGAGCTGTTGGAACTTGGGGCCGCTGACTGGATGGAAGGTTCTGTAACCATTGGTGGAGAAGAGTGTAAAACAAAACTAAAACTATGAACATGAGACAGACAAGACAGGAACAAAAGAGCAAATAAAACTGATAGGGTATTAAATTGAGTAGCATGTCAAAGTCATGATCCACAGGAGAAGCCAGACTGAACCCTGAGCTGTATCTGTTAGCCTTATTTACTTTAATTAAGTCCCAGACGACTTGGGAGTAACAACGATAATATCCACTTGCTTATCAGCTTCTCACATTCGAAGTGCATCGCAATGATAAAGTACGACATCTCACGGTTCACTGCTTGTATAAATACTTTTGAATAATTAATTCTAAATACCTAATGCGCTGAGCTTAACTGATTCTATTAGCTGACACATCAGTTTTATTATAGTTTCTGATATTTTGACAGTACAAATGTAGGAAGAAGCATAACTCTAAAATGGTTTTCACTACATGATTTATAGCAACAGGTAAATGCTTGCTTGAACGATAGCCTCGGGGTAGACAGCTAGATCTGGATACACAGATAATTGAGTCTGGATTTGCTCCTCTATTATCTGTGAAAGCGCTGAGTATAACGCTGTAAGACAGCAGCAGTTGCAGCTAAAGAGAGGGATCTTTTCACTCTTCCTCGGTCATGAACTGTGAGGTGTCTTGCTAAGTAAAGTAAACTAAGACTGCAGCTTGAGTTTAGCAGGGTAAACAAAAAAAAGAAATCCAGAGATACTCTAGGGAACTGGCAGAGACTCCGATGCTCTGTCCACATTCCTACTTGACGAGTAGGTTATTTGGAGGGCTATGTTTTCTCTCTGCTTTGCTAAATGACGAAACACCAAGAACACAATGAATCTGCAACACTAGTCTACATGGTCTAACTTTGTCCCAAACAATGGAGAAGACAATGGAATGCAAAACCTAGTTTAGTATTTATTTTAAGACAAAAGCACAAGATATTTAAAAGTAAAATAAAATATTTACATTTGTGTATGCTTGCCTTTCTGTAGCTTCTCTCGTTCGTCTTCTTCCACATCTTTGTGCCCTGCCCACCCTTCAGATCATTGTTTATGAGTGTGTGTGTGTGTGGGGGGGGGGGTCTGCAATTAGAGGAGACCACATCTGCCAGACACCGGTATGCCGTCAGGGGTATTCGCTGGCCCTGTTAGAGATTAGATCCAGGCCTGCCCTATGACCCTTCACTATCGCATTTCCCCATCATCCGCCCCCCCACCCCAAAACATCCCCCGGGGTGAAAAAATGCAGCCATCCCTACTGGCACATTCGAGTCCCAACAGCAGGAACTGTCACATACGTCCTGGTGAAGTTGTGCTTCTGAATACCCTGGTTACCCAATAAACTGTGAAGCCACTGGGGTTACTTCGATTGGCACTAATCCTTGTAGCACCAGTGGGTTTTTGGTTTCACAGCGGCATGTCTGTTTACTTTCTACACAAATTTCTTATAAGTTACAGAATCTGGTCCCTGTGAACCATGACTGATGAAAACTAGAGCAGCACCAATGTAACACACTACAAATGTATAGATTTATGCCTAGCCAAGAAGACTAACAATAGAACCTGTATAAGGCGCTTCTATAGCAGTGATTCTCAATGATTGGTACAATTATGTTACTACAATCTATGGCTTGACCAATGATAGCCATTACAGGGGTGGCAAAAGAACTTGTCAGACAATGTGACCCCTGACCTCCCAAAGACATGCATTTGACCCCACAAATGGGAAAATGGGCAGCACAAGATCAGGTACATCTTAGGTGACACAGTGAAAGGCAGAAAATGCACAAATCACCAGGTCTTACAAATTAAAATGCAGATGATTTTGTTGTAAATCATTGTAGGAATACATCAAGTGATTGGTAATAGACAAAATTAATTGTCATGTGATGGTACCTAATTTTGTACTCTAAATATTGTTATTTTTAGGGACCCATTTATTTAGTTACCCTGAAACAAACATTTTTTGTTGTTTCCTATCCAGCCAGGAGCTTCCCATAATTTCATCTCAAAAGCAAATTTTCTAAAAAAAAATAATGCAGACTTTGCAAAAAAATGCAATTATTTTAGATGTATAACTGGAAACTGGATGCAAGCAAGTAGCATATTATAATGCAGGATTCAGGTGTGTATGAATGTAAGTAAAACTGTTAACGGTGCTTCTTTTAAAGCTACAGGCTTTTTCCAATGCAGTGAGTGCAATTATGCCATGTCAGCTTTGCAATGTGCTTAGAAGTAGTTATTTATTTTTGCTTGTGGCGTCATGCATCTTGATGCCTGACTAACGTTTGAGCAGCATTGATTCAACAATCAAAGGAGGGTGAAAAATTCCCAGATTACCGCTGGGAAATCTTTACTCAGGTCCCTTCTCAAAGGCTTCAAGTTAACTATTATCTTGACTTGATAGCATTAATCTTTATTGTCCGAGGCCCTGTTTTGCTGACAGCAATGAAGCCACATTCTTTTGTTTCTATTGCTTTGTTGTAAATAAATTAAAATCATTATGGGTAATTAGTATGATTGCAGAATAAAAAGTTATTTTTCCATATATAAAGAAATGTTTTAGACTATATTGCAGCTGACTGATACTGCCTTTCTGGCTCTTATGAGTTTGAAAACGGCTTTTGCACTGACTGCAATTATCCACGATTTTCTAATTTCCAAAACAGGTATTGGCATTATCACCTAATTACAATAACCGGGCAGTAATTCAAATGGCTTAATTGAACTTCCCTTTGTAAGTTATCAAAGAGGTGACTAGCTGTTTGTCACAGTCCATCGGATTGTCTTGTGTCATTAATCTCCAAGTGGCAGGTCACCCTTCCCCTACTTCATGGTCTCTGTAATAGGACCCCTGCCAGGGATGTAGTGCAGCTGAGGGGCAATGAAGCATAAATGCAAACTGACTGGAGCCCCTCTTTCCACCCTAACATTTATTTCAGCTCTACAGTATAAGCACTTCAAAGGACAGAGATTAAGATTTCAAAGGGGCCCGGCGGTAATCCTGCGCCACAGCCCCTACTGCAGTGCCACTCGGAGTCCACCGGCAAGGCGATCCGAAACACATGCCGTATAGGAGGGGGAGCGGAGAGGGGAGGGACCCTCGCAAAAGTTTCTTACCGGTCAATTTGCTTGAGCAATCACACACCCCTTTGTTTCATTCCCTCACCAGAGCAGTGTGGGCAGATGTGTTCCTAGTCCCACGTAGAACCTTGCATCGGCGGTGCATGCAAGGCCCATTTCGCGATGGAAAGAGTGACAGTAACAAGACCCTGATTGGGGCTGTGGGGCTTCGGGTTGGGTTGGTGGGCCATGCCTTTGATCTCCAGGCCCACAGGTAATCCGAGGACTTATACTGATGAGAATCGAAGGATCGGCCCGGTGGCCTCTACAGTAAGTCTGCCCAACAAAGTACAATAGGCAGAAATTCAGGTCAGGCCCAAGCAGGCACATAAAGCCTGAAGAAGCAGACCTCCTGGGAATTTTCCTCAAGGGACTTGAGGCCTGCCACCCAGTACTGGATAAGCGGTTAGAAGAGTGATGGACGGATGAAATTTTTTTGTGTCACACCACAACACAAATGCAGTGGCATCTTAACAAGGCAGAACATTTTTTATCTTAGAAATGCGATGTAAAGTCCTCAATAGGAAACAGAAATGAGATGTACAGTGCTTTGTTCTTCCTTCCAGAAGAATGGGGAGTTAATAAGCTATGAGAAAGACTACATAGTGAGGTCTGCAAAAGGCATCTGACCTTAATTACATTAGAAAACAGCCCCCACCCACACAACATTGCTGCTGACCAACACCTCTCCCCTTCCTGGACAAATCCCCCACACCTCACTCACTGGCATGTGCCTGTAAGACACCCCCAAATTTAGTAATGCCTGCTCTCCAGCAGTTCCTCCTTTGTTGGAAGCCACATCTTTTTTAAAAAATGTAATTATATTCCTCATTATACTTTCCTGTAAACTTTACCTTTACAACAGTTCATTTCTAAGCCCACTTTACCCCATATCTAAACAAATGCAATTGGGTTTATTAAACCCAGTCATATTTCACTTGCTTTTCCCATGCTTGTTATCCATCTGTTCTCACTGTCATCACCCCAGTCTATGATCAAGACCGTCTCTCCCGTCAACTGTCAGCGATGACAACTCTACATAAATCTCATCGCTCCTACAAGGTTCCCATTCCTAATTATACTACGATCCCTGGAAATTCCGCCAGCAAGCTAACCACGAATCTTTCACGCAAAACGAAAGTTAGTCAGGTCCCTAAATCAGTTTTAGCATGGTGAGTAAAAGTCTCATTTCAGCGAGTGGCTGCTGCGCAAGCGCGCTGCAGTCTCGCATTTCTTGAAGTTTTAAAGGCAGAGAAAGCGCCGTAGTTGGCTTTAGTGTGCGAGAGGGAGAGACGCCGCTAAAGCACGCAGGTTGTTCAAAGTTGGAAATTACAGTGACGAGGCGCTTATGGAAATAAATGGAATATCAATTCAAGACGCATACAGACTTCTGTAACACTTTGTTGTAAGTTTTGCACTTTTGCGTTAATTTTCTAACTCATTCACTGAAGTTTAGCAGAAACGATTGTAGTTAAGTTTTATGTTTTGGATCATAGATTTTGCAGACGAAAGTAAGATTTTTTATTAAGACTTAATTATAATGATCTCAACTTAACTTTTATTAACTGTATGACGTTTATAATTGTTTTGCAAATTAACTTATTATTTGACTGAATTCTGGCACAATACTCTGAAATCGAAGTGACAGTTTAACATTCTGTAAGGCGCTATTTTTTTGTATTTATATCCGAAAATAGGCCGTGGGATTGAGTAGATACAATGTTGGGACTTCATCTCTATACTGCTTGAATCGTTTTGCGATATTTTTTCAAGTTGTTGAAGTTATTTTAAATACAGTGATTTATAAATATTTGCGTACCAGTAATATTTTACAGATTATAATGTTGTGTAGGGTAGTTTTGGTTGTTTTTGTCCATATGATATATTCACTTTTGGGTCTTAATTGCGTCTTGTATTGAATGCCTGGAGTGTGTGCAGCGCTTTCACGCGGTACCCCAGGGAATAGCAAATAATTAAGGTGCGTCTCGAATCCGGGCTAGTTTTTGCTCGACCGTGAACAACGGAAAACACGCAACGGACCTTAAAATGATACCGGCATGGCGTGTAACCTCTCTGATTGCCTTATCTCCAAGTTAACGAAATGCATTAGTCATTCTTGGTGAGGTTCCCTGTAGGGTTACAGCCTTATTAAATGTTTCGTGCAGTTGATAGTTGCATTAGTATCGGAAAATTTAATTGAATGATTTACTATGTCCCGTCATAGAAGTGGCATAGTAGTGAGTTTTGCTTAGTGTTAGTGCTGTTTTACGGTTCATCTCCAGTTTTTCCACTCTCCTAGACTTCTAGGAGCAAAGTAATACTAAAGAAAAGCAGGATGTCTTCATAGATCACTGTCTACATTAGACTTAAATATGACAATATAAATGTGATAGCCTAATGGTCTTTTTAAACAGCACTGGATTAAAGTAAATGTATGGTAAAAATGTGACTTATCCGGTCCTCGAAGTATTTGTACTTCTTCGCTAAGTCGGTAAAAGACCGACTGTTGATCTGGCAAATTTTGGAGAAAATAGCATATATTGTTAAATTACGTCTGATGACATGGCTTTATCGTTGAGCAAGTTGATCGGAAAAAAACACGAAATACACAGGAAAAATCCCCGGCTTTTCCGACAGCTTCATAGCACCATCCCATGTGCCCCATCAAGGGGAGCAGCCGGCTTGTTCTCCTGGCCGGTGGGATGTAATTAAGAAGTAGCGGGCAGAGACGCACGCTTGGCAAGGCGTGGAGGCGGAATGAAGGCGGACAGGACGAGACAAGCCGCTCGGGAGGGAGTGTGCGGCTGCTTCCACAGAGCCGTAAATCCGGCATCTATACCGGCAGGCCGAGCCTGACATCGGCATTAAACCCAGGAATTAAAATGTACTATTTACACATTAAGTGACTGTCGGATTAGTTGTGGGGGAACCACACACGTGTATAGCCCCTGGTAATTACAGAACATGGGTTTCTAGGTGGGGGCGTTGGCGCCTTTGGCCCAATTATTAACTAGGTAGTCTATTGAACTGCACAGCATGACGTGAAGCCGGCTTTCAAAAGTACATATTGTACAGATTACCTTTGGATTATTCTTAGGCTGTATTGACTGTGTTTATCTTATTATAAGATGCAGTTATATTTCTGTATCGTCCAAATGTAAGGGGTTGATTATGCTTGTAATGCCTCCCTTGTGTGTCACGTTGGATAAAAGCTCTGCTAAATAAATAAAACGTAAGTCTACAAAACGGGTTGATTTTTTTGGCCCTCTGTTGATATAGCTCTTATTTACCTAACAAACTGAGATCAGTTTATTTAAATTTAAATGAAAGCAGATTTGAATATAGTGCTCATATTTCAAGTGCAATTAAAGACCGCAGATTCTGCATGAGTTTAAATGTCAGGTTTAATTTAAAAATCATTCTCTGGACACCGGAACCAGTGTTGGAATTGCAAATAGATCATAAGTCATTCTCCAAATAAGCACATGTCACAAATAATGTATCTGTGTATTTGAAAATTTTTTCTTATCTATTTCCATCCATCCATCCATCCATTTTCCAAACCACTGACCCCCCTGGGTGTCATTCTTGTAAATCCATTCTAGTAAAATTGAATGGTTTCAAGCTAAAAGTATTTTATGGGATAACTATGATATCTCATTTGCTGGTGTTTGCATTATAATGTAAACGTGTGGTGACATTTTCTTGGTCTTCGTTTTGGTTTTGACCCTGCAGGCTGCTCTCCTCCCCCAGATTCTGGGACACACTGGATGCTGAGGCCGCAGGTGCCAGGAGATCAGTAGGACCTGTGGGAAGGCAGCCTCCATGCTGATAAATGTGACCTCGAAGGAGTTTCAGGCCTGTCATGGAGTGTCACCAAGCGGCCCCTGTGACGCGGCCATGGAAGTAACTGGCATGGACGTCATCGCCACCCCGCTTGCCCCGCCTCCGCCGCCACCACCGCCTCCGCCCCCTCCGCCCCCACCCCCTCCGCCATCTCCCGGCATCACGCAGCTGCACTCCATGCCCCGTTCCAAGCTGCGTAACCTCAACTGGGAACGCATCCCTAAGGAGCGGGTGGAGGGCAGGCCGAGCGTATGGAGCGAGCCCGCCGCCGCCGAGGACGACTTCGCCATCGATCTACGCTCGCTGGACGAGCTCTTCAGCCAGAGGGAGGCGCCGTCTGTGCAGAAGGCTAGCAGCTTCCGCCGAAGCCAGAGGCGGCGCGCGTTGACCCAGGATGGTTCTGACAAGGTGAGCGGCTTCTCCCTCAGCCTAAGGCGTCCGGCAGCGCGGGCTTTACAGTTTCCGGGGAATTCCATGGATGTGTCAGCGTGTTTGCTGGCACTGTAAACCACCAGACTTATGGGTGTCATTTGCCCTGATATGACTTCAGAGAAAATAAAAAGCAATTACACCACCAACGCAAGAAGAGGCTGCGGAGAGTCTTTCAGGATACTGCGAGGGAGGGAAAAAGAGACAATGACTCATTTCCTCCCTGGAGAAAAGCAATTGATCCCAGCACTTGTAGTTTTTATGTATAGCTGGGATGGCTGTAGCACTGCTGTAGTTTGTATATTAATTACTTTTATGGGTCTCTTTTTACTAGGTTATGTCTCCGTGGTGCCTGAGGCTGTTAAGACCCTGCTACAATTTAATTGACTCAATTAACAAATATCAATTCATATCATTAAAACATGACGAGATGGCAAAACGTTGCCGGGAAAACAAATGCAAAGCAGTTTAGATACTCCACTTAGTGGAGAGTACAGACCAATACATCAGAGTACATTTTATAGAGTGTAGTACACTCGTGTTCCTGTGATTTCAGAGAGTAAGCTATGTTGTTCATATCCATAAATTTGTTGTTAAAGTGCAAATACAAGACACAATGTTTCTTGCACAGACATTTTTTTAATGTTTGAGACGTATAGTTTTTAAAATATATATACTCCTAATTAAAATGAAAATATAAATACCTATTGTCTTTTTGAATTCAGACAAATTCCAGTAAATTCAGCTCATGTTTAATTTTATTGAAAATATATATTATGTATTACTGAATCGAATCGTGTCATTTCGGATATCGGCAGAATCATAGCAAAGCTTATGATTTATACCCCAATTCAGTATGTGTGACAATCCCTTGCTAAAAGTGGATATTTAAGCCAAAATTCAGTGGTTGCGTTCCATGACATTCGCATTGCATCTTCTGATAATCTGCATATTTTGCAGTAAATTCCTTGTCTGCAAAAGTACTGGGGAATAAATAAACCACCCTCATTCTGATGTGAACATTGGAACCTCCCTTACAAACACCCTTTACCTGAATCTATGTATTGCATTCAAAGGAAGGAAACTGTATTAGTCAATCCAGTCAATCTGATGTCTCTTGTGTCTCTCTCCTCATACAGGTTTCCCTTTTAGATGCCAAGCGTAGCATGAATGTGGGAATTTTTCTGCGTCAATTCAAGAGGTAAGACCTTCTATATCAGTGTCTTCCAATCCAGTAACCAGGGACCCCCGGACTGTCTGGCAGGGATCAGGGAGAGAGCAAATCGTGGGCTGTCTGGGGGGGGCCCAAGGACCGGAGTGGGGAACACTGCTCTATATGTTCCTAAGTTGGCTTTATTGCAGATAAGTGTCTACAAAAGAGCTGTATAGTTGTTTGTGTCCCGTTTGCTTAGGGTGCTTTTCCACCGCACAAAATACGGTACTTTCGGTACTTTTGCTTTTCCATTGACTTCCGGTCGAGTACCAGTACCGAAAGTGCCAAACCAGCTGGGGTACTTCTTTGGTACTTCGGTACTTTTTGCAAATGTATTTGCTGTCGATTGGTTATGCAAATAGCCTGCCGCTGAAACACAAAATACAACCGCCATCTTTTGAAACACACAGCGAACTGCGAGAAACGAAATAAAAAGCAGTAGAAACAAACATATAAAAAAAGTAAAATGGAAGAATGGATAAACAAGGAAACACAGGCTTTTATCGCCATATGGTCAGATGAACAGATCCAGCAGAATTTGGATGGCACGACTTGAAATAAAAAAAGTATTTGCCGTAATAGCAAGCCGCTTGGAAGAAATGGGGCACATGCGAAACACCGAACAATGCCGCTTGAAAATCAAAAAACTTAAGCAGGACTACAGGAAAGTGAAGTATCATAATAACATGTTTGAATTCAGTGAAAGAAATACCGTTCCGCGCTTTGTGATGATGTCAGTCAGGGGCGGTCACTGATGATGTCATTTGGCACCGGTACCAGTTTTTACGCCAGTGGAAAACCGACACAAAAGAAGTACCGTACCTTTGGTACTTTATGGAAGTACCGAAAGTACGGTACCTGGTGCGGTGGAAAAGCGCCCTTAGAGAAAGCAGACCCGAACCAGGAGGAACAGGTTCTTAGCTTGCTTGTTGTGTATAGTCCCGTAGGTGCAGAAGATAGATGATACTTAACTAACAAAGTTAACACCCTCAGGGTGTTTGGAAGGGGGGGCAGCAATCGTCTGAGGTTTTTGTGGGGGGTGAGAGCAGGGTCATGGACAGAGACAGACAGGTGTGGAGTGAGTGGACACTTTGAGTGTACAGCTGGGGTGTAGTGTTTAAAGGTCATTGGGGTCAGAATTGACACCTGCTTTGAACCTTTAAGCCTCATTTTAACTGTGTGCTGACCCCCCACAGAGAGAGAAAGGAAGTGCTCTGCTTTTCCTTTTCTCTCCTTTGTTTGAGCTTTTTTATGAGCCAGAGAGCTCATTAAAACATGTTGTGCTCTCCAGGTGTCATCCACTTGTATTTACTTGATAATGGTTAATGGTCCCCCCCCCCCTCCTCCCCACACTCTCTAATTTACATTACTGGGAATGTTAAGTCATACTTAAGTTTGCATTTTAACTTGCCTGTCTGTATAACATTCGGTCTTTCTGTTCATTGGGCGTGATGTCATGCCCCTACTTGTGCATTGAGCAAGTGGGTGAGCGAGGGTGTTTCATGCCCATCTTCAGTACGAGGGCTGTGCTTCCAAGTGACTGTCAATGTCTGTCAGGACTTGCATGGAAGACTCGATATAATGAGGGTGCTTTTGTGGATGGAAAAAAAAAAGTTTGTATCCACCCACTCATTTGTCCTGCCCTTGTAAAAAAAAACGGGAACGACATTTTAATTCTTATAGAACAACACTTTTGAAGTATGTTTGGACTGAAACCTGTCGGATATGTCGTGCTTATGTGTTGGATACTTATTTAATACATAGCTTAAGCTATGCAGACTGACAGGCTGCCATTAAGTTTTTTTTTTTTAAACTTAGCTTACATCTAATGTTACACATACTTGCCATTGGCCTAACTCCTTGTCTTCCAGTTTAACATACAGAATCTATGTGAAGTCTCCTCTGGTGTTTTTCTTTAAGAATATCCGCAGAGATAAAATTGTTTTATGGTTAGACTTTTGATGAACTGTAAATAATGAGGGTTGTGAAGTATGAAGTGCATCCAACATTTCCCTTAAGTACAAAAAAAGATCACCTATAAGGGACAAAAGGTGTCCAAACGGCTCCCGTATTGCAACAGTGTGTGTTCAATTCCTTTCAAGGGAAGATAAAACCAAAAATAAACACGATCGGAGGCACCTGTACGGGTTTGTTTCTACTTGCTGTTCTTTTGTTTTGTGACTAAAAGCCAGACCGTCTGTCTTTGGGCGAGGTTTGTGTTGATGCAGACAAAGGGAAGGACGAGCAGGAGCGAGAGAGGAGAGAGCAGAAAGGGGCAGAGTCTGCTTCGGAGTAGTCACTTAGGCCCAAGTGAGTCTTTCACGTAGGAGAAATGGGGATGTGTGAACTTGTCCTTCTCGTGGAAACGTCCTTCCCCAGACTCGTTGAATGGTGTCGCACCTCCAGAACGGTGCCGTATCTGGGCATGGTGTTCATGCCTGTCCTCCAGTCTCAGGGTGACTTCCAGGGACGCTTTTCTTGTTTGCATTCTGCTTCCAAGTGTCGCCAGTTTGGCGTGAGACCTGTTATCCATAACCCCTAGGTGCAGATAAGCAGGCTCGTGGAGGATGATTTGCTCTCCGTTTGCACGCCGACTAAAGTGTACGGTCCAGAGCCTCGTAAAACTGGATTGCTTGCTGACCTCTGTTAAATGCCTCCTGACTCCAGGCCAACAGGCAGGGTGTTGCAAGGGAGTTTGATCACATTCATGCACTTTTTACAGTATCAGTCACAGACTCGTCTGGCTGGTGACTGCTTAATATGCATTAATCGTAGCTAATAACCTGAGCTCCTGTTTGCAGTAGGGTGGGGAGGTGGTGGATTAAAAGAAAGATGAAGAAAAAATGCCTGTGAACAAGATGTTTGTTTCTAAATTGCTCCATAGAGATCATAAGTGCATAGTCGCATCAGGTAGTGCTTGAGGCTGCCTCTGTAACAGATGAAGGTGATGTAATGCTACAGCGGGGGAGTTTCTCTCGTTCCACAGCCCCGCCAGGGAGATTGTGGAGGACATCAGGCAGGGGGATGGAGAGAGGTACGGGGCGGAAAAACTGAGTGAACTTTGCAAGCTCCTGCCGGATCGAGAAGAGGTATTTCTCCTACTCTTGTTTGTGGCACGTCAAGCCGTGTGCCCATAGGACAATATCACAGCCCTGGGCTGAGTTTGTTCAGGAGCTTCTATTACAAATTTGAGTCACGTACATATTATCTGCGCATTCATGCATCTTCGGGCTAACCGGCGACGTGACTTGTCTACCGTGCAGGAGAAGCGCCTACGATCCTTCCAGGGGGACCGCAGTCTGCTTGGGGAGCCTGATCTCTTCATGCTGCTTCTAGTGGAGCTACCCAGGTAAGTCGGCTGCCCCCGGCGGCTTCATGTCAGCGTCTCCTCCCCGTCCGAGCTCGGTCACCCAGAGCTATCCCAAGGATAAAACAGTAAGACTAGCAGAAAGACTGACAGAGAGGTGTATGTATTCCCTGGGGGCTGATGCAATAAATTCTAGTGGGCGGGGGCTCTGCCTAATGTCACTCTTCACACCAGCTGTGCTCGACCTCTGCAATCTCCTCACAAACCCCTCCCCCACTCTGAAGCAGCCCATCTGTGACTACCTCATTTAATGCTGAGTCAGTTAATCAGTTCACTGCCTGCATCCTCCCTCACTTTGTCTTCTATGTTCACACACAGTCCCACCCCCACCCCCCCCCCCCCCCCCAACGTGTCTTTTGTTATCTTCCCCCCTCTCCAATTTCTCTACTAAATCTCTCTTAATTGCCTTGGCAACAAGTCTCATTGCCGAACTGCCAAACTGATAAACGGAACAAAGAGCGTGTTCAGGCATTAATTGTTCAGATGTTCTCTCCTAACCCTTTGCCCACCTACCTAGCTGCGTTGCTGAGACTAGTTGCTCCCCTCTGAGTCTTCCTTTGTGTGACCCCATAGTTTTCGTCTGCGTCTGGATGCCATGATCCTCAAGCAGGAGTTTGAACCGTCTGTGAGCTCCCTGTGTGTGGGGGCCCGCCGGCTGGGGGACGCAGCTCGAGGTGAGATATCAGGAAGGGGGAGGGGGGGGATCTCGCCAATCACGGCTCGTTTCACGCTCGTCCTAAATTAAACGTTTACACAGCGGCCAAGGAATTTTTACATTGCACTTAAGAGAATGGGCAATCATGCGGTGCACAACAGCTCTGGGAATGCGATTGTTCTGTGTGGTTTGCAGACACTAGAAACTTCTTTTTTTTTAAAAAGTTCCAGAACAAATATTCAGATTTTTTAAGCAGTTCCTAGATGTGATTTCTAGAGATCTCGAGCAGCATGAGCTCAGCTAATAGGCTCAAGAAGGCCCAGTAGGAATGTAAGGTTAGTGATTTATTATTTTCTTTTCCCCCCAGAGCTGCAGAACTGTTCTGAACTGCATGTGATCCTGCGTCTGGTACTGAAGGCTGGAAACTATATGAATGCAGTACGTTTTTTTTTTTCTTTCTTTACCCACACACAAGCAAAACTTACACAATGTATGGTTGTGGATCAAGTCACGTGGAACTGACACCATCAATGTCTATACCTGTTCCAAATACAGAATTTGCTGGCCTGTACCAATATGCTTAGCAAGTGACTTTTGTATTATCGTAACCATTTAAGTACTGCTTATGTGCTGCTGCTTCAGACTAGGCTCCTATTTAAAGGGTAAAGGATCCAGTGTTTATTCTTGGTCCAGTTGGGCACATGGCTTGTGTGTTAGTGTGTTTGATCGGGGCTGATTTCTGTGTGGTCGTACGCAGGGAAGCTACGCTGGAAACGCTGCCGGCTTCCGTATTGCCTCGCTGCTCAAACTGGCTGACACCAAAGCCAACAAACCGGGCATGAATCTGCTGCACTTTGTGGCCAGGGTAAGAACTCCTAGACCAGTGTTTGCCAGTCAGTTCCTGGGGGACCCAAAGATGCTCCACACTTTTGCTCACTCCCATCTTCTGGGGGAAACGCTGTCCTAGCATTTTGACTGTTGGAGCATTCCTAACTGCGTAAATGTAATTTTAAACTAAAAATACTGTTGCTGAAGTGCGTGTCCTTTTTCATCTATGTCCAGGAAGTGGTGAAAAAAGACCCAGGCTTGTTATCGTTTCCCAGCCAGCTGGAGCATGTGGCAGAAGCCTCCAGGTCTGAACCTTCTTGATGCTGGACACTTGACTCCAATTAGTACTCACAGCACAACAGCTGTGGCTCACAACATGGCCATAGCTATCCCTGGCCTGGGTGCATTGTCACACCCTCTACTGGGCCCGCTCTACACTCCCTGCTTCTTTGGTTTGTCCAGGGGATTTGAGTACTAGGCTTAGGCTTAAGGCTGGTTCAAACTTTTTCTGCACAAGTGCAACACTCGCATATCCACTCTGCGTATGTGGACACGGGCATGTTCATAGTTCTCAAGTCTCATACTATGCACATATGCACAATGTGTTGTTGTTGTTGTTATTAATAATTATAAATTATTATTATTCTGATATTCCCCGCAAATGTACCTCTATATTTTACAAATTCAGAGAGCCAGCTCACAGGGCTACCAACTTTGGTCAGCCGGCTGGCATGAGAATATCAATTTGAGACAAGTCTGTACACACGCTTTTAATAATAATTATAATAATAATAATAATTGATACTTTATTGTCCCTGTAGGGAAATTGTTTTTACGCCTCCCTCAGCTTGCTCTTTGTAGATTAAGTTGTCCGTGAAGGGCAACCACCAGTAGTAGCGCCCAGGGAGCTGGGGGTTAAGGGCCTTGCTCAAGGATCCACAGACGTGCTGAGGCTGGGTTTGAACCTTCTGATTACAGGCATACAGGCTTAGCCCACTGAGCCACACGCTGCCCCTCTTTTACATGTATGTAACAGTTTTATTACCTTGTATATGGTTTGCAAGCTATCCCGACACTCGTCAAAAGCATCCATGTTGGTATTTAAAGTGAATCGATCATGCGCAGTGTGTCCAGAGCTGCAGGTACACCGCTACGCAGACACATTTGGAGTGCAGCAGGCGTTCGTCCATGGAGGCGGCCAGTGACGTCAAATGTGTCATAAATGTTTGACTGGACACATCCGCTCGTAAACATGTGCAGACGTGTGAATCAGCCTTTAGGCTTAGGCTTAGAGTTGACTTTATTGATCCCCTTTGGGGCAGGGGGGGATATTCCTTCAGTCCAGCAATAGGTATGCATATATAAAGTGGATAACAAAAAGCCTAGAGTTGCACTGTGCATCACTTCAGATGTTATCTCCCGCATTTCTAGGCTGTCTGAAGAGTCACTGCAGGATGATGTCTCCCGGTTACGGGACAGGCTTACGGAGCTGATGGCCAGCGTTCAGAGTGAGCCTGAGGTGCAGCAGCAGATCCAACACTTCCTGGAGGTGAGTATGTCTTTGCCAGAGCTATCAGATGAGTCCATCACAGAGCTTTATGGTGATGCAACCCTGTGACCTGTCACCAGTCCTGAAACATGAATGGCCATTACATGTTGAGCATGTTGCAATTCTATTGCACAAATGAAACGTGATACATTTACATTGACAGGTGGCAGAGAAGAAGCTGGAAGCGGCAGAGGCTGAGACAGAGGCTTTACAGAATGACCACCAGGCCCTTGTTGACTTCTTCTGTGAGGACGAACAATCTTTCAAGCTGGAAGAGGCATGCAAAGTCTTCCACAGCTTCTGCCAACGCTTCCAAAAAGCAGTGAAAGTCAGCATCGTATTTTGTTTCCCTTTCAGTTGTATTATATTTTTGATAAATATGGTATTTCTTTCATCCTGACTTAGGGTTGGGGTGAAAATCGATTTTGTTACAAATAACAATTCTTCAAGGTGGCGATGTCAGTACTTAAATATAATAATTTTGCGAGTTAAAAACTACAACTAACCTTAGTGTATGAAACGTAAACTTCTTCCCTGAACACTAACAGCTATGTCTAAATTTACACCTTTATTAAACTATTTGCACCTTTATTAAACTTCTACGCTCTGATTGGCTGTGGCTCGTTGCCACACTCATTGCCAATTGCTTTCATTGGCTGTAGCTCATTGCCGCACTCATTGCCAGTTGCAACACATTTCACAGTACAGGATTGGGAGTTGCCAACAAGTCCAGCTATTTAGCCTGCTAGATATCTGACAGGTGTCTATGATACATTGGTGACTGTCAGTCGCATCTGTGAACTAATAGTGATCAAGCACCCATTTGCCAGTGCCAAGCAACACAGATTTGCCTCTGATCTGGGGCTTTGGTTGGGGATCGCCAAATACCTTTGGCAAACGTAAAATAAGGGTTAAAATCATGTAGTGTGAGCTTAGCAATTAGTTATTTATTTTTAAGCCCAGTCTGAGTATTCTGGCAGAAGCATATACTCAGATGATGTTGTCTAAAATGAGTTAGCATTTTGGATGTGTTTCCAGGAAAATATCTGAGTTCGATATATCAGAACCGACAGATATTCTTAGTATAATCAACTACTCTCTCCCTGGTGCTTGTGTAATTATTGGGAAGCCAAAATGTTCCCAAACTACTGATTTAAGTGATGTGGGAGGGTCTTTGAGGTCTGTAGCACTAGCTGTAACTAATTCAAAGCCACAATTAGCATAATGTTCTCCATGTTAAACATCTACTTGTGAATTTGTTTTAATGGTGTCAAGAAATGTTAATTTGTTTCACTGCACGTTCCAAACCAAAAATGCTGTAACCGAAATGCACACGAGGAATATGTGTACAGTTACAGCCCTTTATTTTGAATGTAGACCTGAGATGCTCATTAACAAAATCTATATAAAAATCGAGATGCATGTTGAATCGGCAAACATACGTCGATATTGATTTGGCCGGTCACTGCCAATTCCCACCCCTACTTACACTGTTGGCCTACTATGAAACGCACACCGTTAATGATTTATGTGTGTTTTTCCCCATTGTTTCTATCATGTAATTCAGTTATAGGATTATGTTGTGTTTCTCTCACTCTCAGGAGAATGCGGAGCGTGAGCTGAAGGAGCAAAAGCAAGCGGAGCGCAAGAATGTGGAGAGGCGGCGTTCTGTGGCTTCCTGCTCAGGCCTGGACCTCGACATGGGTGAAGACAGCCTGGAGCGAGCCCTGGAGAAGACCCTTATCTCTGCCCAGACGCGCCGTAGCCTGCGCCATACTACATCCCTGGGGCCCTACGACAGCCCTAGAGTCGACGCGTCACCAAGGAGGCTTGGTTCTGGTGATTCACCCAAGCAACAGGAAACCTGCACTGCAGCTACACAAACACAACATGGACTCAGTCATCAAGAGGGAATGAGCACTGCTGACAAGGAGATGCAACATGGACTGAACACTGCTTCTACAATTGGTGATCATGGACTGAATTCTACATATCAGAATGGGTTAAGTACTGATACTTCAAGCATCCATTATGGGCCCAAGTCTGAAACTCTTCAAAGTCAGTGTGAACTGAGCACTGTTACTGAACATAATACTGATCAGCTTACCACAGTCAAAGGTACGTACAATCAACAACAGGAGAGCACTCATTGTATAAATAGTCAAAATAGGCTGATCTCAGATGCTGCACAAAGTGCTCAGGACTTCAGTAAAATACGAAACAACTCTGTGTGCGCGGGCTGGAGGCAGAATAAGCAGCTTGCCGAGAGCCAACCTCAAACCTCCGTTCTTCCCGGTGACTTGCAAGCTCCGGATGTAGAGACTGTCAGCGAGCCGTCCACGGACAGCGCTCAGCTGCTGAGACTTGTGTCCGAGAAGGTGTTGGCCCAGCAGATGGGTTCAACGCCTGCTGCTGTCCTGGAGGTGAATAAGCATAGAGGTTCGGATACGCCAGAGCGTGTTCCTCAGCTAGCTGAGGAAGCTGAACCGCCGAGGTCAAGCAAGGCGCGGATGTACTCGCGTGTGGGTGAGACGCTGGAGTGCCTCACCCTTGTTCGTGGCCTACACTCCTACGAAAACATAACTGTGCCAGTGCAACGGGCTCCACCCAGCCACTGTTCCAAATGGAGGAAGGAAGTGGGTGACAGAGAAAGGTCTGTATCTCAAGCAAGCAAGGATGACACTCGGAGTGCAAAGTACCCTCTACGAGTTCGCAAGACCCAAGCGCCAAGGCCAGGGACCCTTGTCAATGCTAACATTTCTAAGGTCCGCAACAAGGTAGATCAAGCCCCTGTCGAGGAGACCTCCCCCGCACGTGGATCCCGCCTGCCCATTACACGAAGCAACTCGGGGCGCTCCACAATAGGCCAACGACCCCCGAGTGCCCAGACCCAAATCAAACGAGCTAGCAGCGATAAGGCTCGGGTCTTAGCCAACCAGGCCGTAAAAGCTAACCGTAACCTCCCAGAGAATGCAACAAATGAGAAAGACAAGGCTGGAGCCCCCCCGGCACCGTTCATCAGGGGCTCCCCCATGCGTGTCTCCAAGCGACTGGCACCCAAAGCCGAATCCCACATGGCAGCCGCAATGCTGAGTCCCTCCTCAACCACTGCCAAAACTATACGCACTTCCATCATTGCCGCCGCTGTGGCCAAAGAGGCCAAGACTTCAGACTCGGCCAGTAACAGGGTCTTAGGTTCACGGCTACCTGGGCCCAAGGTAGCTCGGCCAGCTGCCCAGCCCATGTGGAGGTGAGGTCTGAGGTGACGACCTTTGACCATTTGACCATTAAATGGATATTTCATAGTATAGGAGCAAAAAAAATAATTTTATGTTCACAAGGAAGTGGATGTATTTTGTTTTTTTATTTTTTTTTTTTTATTCAGGGCAAACACTGTCAGTGGGATGTGCATTCCTTTGAGAGCACCATAGTTTGCCTTTGCTGCTGGTACTTATGTAGTATGCTGGTTTCCCAGCTTTATCAGTGGGAGTTTATCCGAATCTGCAATGTTGTCAGTGATCTTTATATGTTTGGAGAAATATGGGCATCTGATCCAGTGGAAGAGACTGTTAGGAGGCACAGAACAGAGTTTAGTTGAATTGTCCACAGCCATCAGCTTTTGTGAGAGGTGTGAACTTACTTTCTCAAGCTCAACTAATTGGCTTTGGTGGAAATGTTGAACTGTGTGTGCATAGGAACAGTAAGGAAATGCGTCAGGCAGAACTCAGTTTACGTTCTTCGGCCAATTTATACTTCTGTGTAGAATCTACGCTGTTGGGAGCTTCGTACCCTACGCCAAAGCCTGACACTGGAAGTTGCATTTCTGGGTAGGTGCGTGTCAGGTTGCGCTGTAGGGTTTGCAGCTGCATCATACTGATGGCGTAGATTCTACTCAGAGGTATAAATTAGCCCTTAGATTTGACACTCTACCTCCAGCCGTTAGGGGAGGGGGCAAGAAAATAAGGTCACCTGTGGTGTGGGAGAGGGTGTCCTTCGTTAAACCTCTTGATAAAACACCATAGCACCCATGATATATTGACAGCATGCAAGGTGTTCTTGATTAAAGTGCCTAATAGATGTGATCCTTCATCCTCTGGCACCCTGACTGAAATATCTCTTTCTGTGTCTTGTTTATGCTAGCAGTCCAAAGTACTACTATTACATTGTTAAATATTTTGCTGCATATGGTGAAAATGCATAGGAGGTGTCATCTTGGTTAAACCCCACCCTACCTCCATTGTGCTGTAATAGTCTGCAATATTCCATTGAGAATATCGTAGCAGAATGACCAAGTGGGCTTTTACCAACACAACCCATTTGGCACAAATCTATTAATTGGGGTGAAACGGTTCTCAATAACCGCATTTGAAGTGGACAGCATTTCAGGGCTGATTGTTAATTGTGACTTGACCATCTGGCAGAGCAGAGGACTCAGTGCTGTACTTGTACCCATCCTTTCCCTCTCAGTAAAACCTCCTCATTCTGGTGCACTTTACTGGCTGGTGAGGGACTGGGATTGGGTATCTGTATTTCTGTAAGTGTGTGTGTGTGTGTGTGTATGTGTGTGTGTGTGTGTGTGTTTCTCTTTAGTTTCACAAAAGAGAATTTAATTTAAATTACAGATGTGATTGTAACTTGATGTCATTTTTTATGATTAAGTTCTGTAAATAAGAGAAAATAAAATAAAGATCATTGTCCCAGTGTGATGTATGTGTGATTTGTCATTTTCCTCATGAAATAGTACTTAGGTGTATTTAAAAATCAAATTCCAGTTTGGTTTTCATTAATTGAACTTCAATTCAATGAATACTCCCATCTTCTGACCTCATCATGGTCACCTGACCCTCTCCCGGGTGGCATAGTACACAAGGCTGGGGATCTCCCTAGATGGGATGCCCGTTCCTCACAGTGTACATGCTCACATAATGGGGACTTTAGACTTGGCCTGTCTTTGGACTGTGAAAGGAACCCGGAGTACCTGCAGAAAATCCCCGCATAACGTGAGGAGAACATACACTTTGCACACAAGCGGAGGTGAGATTCCGACCCCCAACACTGGAAATGTGAGGCAACAGTGCTACTCACTGAACCACCCTCAGTTAGTTTAGTCCAATTATAATATGTCAGAAAATTGGATCATTTCATGTGTTTTATGAAGTTTCTCCCACATGGGTAATTATCAAGAGGAGTGCAGTTATGAGTGCTATATAAACTCAGCAGAGGTTTAAAATTATATTGGCATCATTCCCCGAAAAATGATATCCAATCATGTTTATTTTTGAGGGGAATATGCAATGAATACCCATTATTTGATAGTTTTGTCTCTGAAAGCTATTTTCCTGGAATATGAGAAGGACTGACGTAGTAAGTTTAAGGGCCCTGTGTGAACTGTGAGATCTTAGTGCTCTTATTGCTGATGGCTCACTCTGCTTAAGAACAAGAGGTTCTCCCACATTTTACACAATGACTCCATCAGATGTTTGCAAATTCATGCAACAGCAGGAAGACCTTTCAGTTTGTTTAGCAAGAGCTAATTAACTAGCCTGGCTCATTTTCAAGGTTCTCAGACTTCCTCAAGCACTTTCTGCCCTTAACTCGTAACAGCCCTCTGCCCTTCACCTCTACTCAGTCTCTCCCTTTTTCCTTCCACTGACGCACACCCTAGTCTGCAAGCGTTATCATGGAGATGTTAGAACTGGCCTTGAGAATCCCCTCAAAGAATGGGTGGGGTGAAGGGTCTCTGTGGGAAAGTTTCCTTTATAGGGCATAGTGACGCTGGAAATCTTGGGAAAAGTAATAAACTGGTGTTGCTTTGTGTTCAAATGTCTGACTGTGGGTCACTGGGTGGATCCACACTACCAGTAGCCAGTGTTTATGTGGTGTCCCCGTTTGTGAATTACTGGCCTGTGATCGAGTATATGCAAGTCCCTTTCGTGCCTCTTGAAAAATGCCATTCTTTGTTTGAAGTGGACCATCACGTGGTGGGTTGTTATTGTAAGTTCTAAACTGGCCAGCTTCTTACCTGTAACAGGAGATGGAGAAACGATGACTGACTATGAATGGATGTCATCACTAGGGTTGCCACCCATCCAGGATTTTCCTGGACCACCCTGGATTTTGGTCGTCTGTGCTGGAAAAAACAAGTTTCGTTCCTGGACACGGAATATCCCTATCAATTTCCCTATAAAACACACCTAAAAAACCTTTGTAATGGTGTCACTATGTCCAGGATTTTAGGAAACTGAGGTGGAAACCCTTAGTCATCACTGTAACTTATATTGTGAATGACCTGAGTAACCTGTTAATAAGTTTGGGAGCACGGCAGAGCAGAAAAAAACCTGTTGTTTCACAACGTAAGATTCTACTACTCAATACAACTGTAGGTTTGGTCTATCAGTTCAGACGTGCATTGCTTCAGGGACAGTCTACAGTGACACCTGGCGCTTATTATAAGCTACTGAAATGGCCAGCTCGGTAAAGTGATTCGGAATGCCGGAGAGTATTCGTCTCATCAACGGTAGTCAATAAAGAGCGTGAGTATAATTCATTGTGTCTCTGCATTGTGCAGTTGTTCTTTTCAGTCGCCGGTCGTAGGACTTTCGGGAGTCGCGGCGGCGGCTGTAGGCGGGGCCGCATTCACCTGGGCGCGCCCGTTGGACCTGTTCTCGCAGCACTACATTGACCGGCGTCCCTCGGCGCCGAGCCGGGGCGTTGCCGCGAATCGGCTAAGGTGTTTCGGGCAGCTCCCCGGATGCAGGTCTGTGGCGGGCCGCTTTTAGCATGGTCTAATTGAGCTGCGGCATAAGAGCGCCAGCCGCCAATGAGGGGGTAAGACGGATGCGTTTTCGGAGCTCGTTATAAGCTTGTTTTCTTTGCAGGTTTCTCGGTGTGTTTCGGAAGGGGGGATCCAGTCGCGGACATCACCAATTTGTCCGCTTTTGGGACCGGACAGCTAGCGAGCCGCTCAGCGCGAGCACAATTCAAACCCGATCCCACTTACTTAGCCGGCAAGCTAGCGCTGCAGTTGTTAGCTGTTTCTTAGCCAGTTATTAAGATTATTTATTCATCGAGCTTATGCGCCGGCCATACAGTGAGCGTAATTGTATTTTCTTTCTGTTTCCGCGGTTTTTATATTCATGACATCTGTAACTTCTTTCGAAGGAACCTGTCACTTTAAATCTTGTGGAGATCATTAGCCGCGATTCCTTAACAGAACGTGAGTAGCCGGCATAGCTAGCGGGCTAACAGTCTTTTGCCTTTACCGTGAATTACTGCCCGCCCTGGGACTCTTGTGCTCGTACAAATGAACCTGACCCACCGCCCCCGAGGAGCGGCGATCGTTCACTTGTGGACTATCAGTCATTGTTCGAAAACCATTCCGAAAAACCGGTGGGCATAACTTTAACACATTTAAAGTTTTGCAGAGCACCAAGGAGGCCCTACTGATTTGTCATGTGTGAGTCACAGGAACCTCCCAATCAGACCAGAAATCTGTCTTGGTTTAAGGCAGCCCTTCTCTCCCCTCCCTGCCTGTCCAGAGGCCCTATTTCACACCCTTAGCGGTCATTTCGCGCTGTAATGAATACGGGTGAGAGCAGCTGCACAGTGTGAAAAGTGGATTATCTGCTATTATCAGTTGAATGCGATCAGTTGTTTCCCCAGGGTGGTGTGTTTTCTCTCTTAAGGTAGTTCGAACGGTATGTTTGCAAATTATTTTTAAGGTAGGTAAGTGTGTTTTGTATTTCAGATGGCCACTGTGAGTGTAAGTCTTGTAGCAAGAGAGAAAGGTTGTCGTCGATGTCTGATAGTTGGTTACATACTGAAACTAATATTCTAAGTAACAAAAGAGATTTAGCAAGGAAGTAACTGCATTGGGTTATCACACAAAGCCTGTTATCTTATTGCTGATTTAATAATAAGTAATTTATTTCCTCTGCTGCTGGTAACAATGGATTTTGGTTATTTATAATTAGTCCACCTATTCAAGTTTGTACCTTTTGATACTTGTTAGTGTCTGAAACTTGATAAGAATAAAAGTGGGCTGTTTTAATTTGACCGTTGAAAACAATGCTTTAATTGGCTTGGTATGTCCAAATAGACCCAGAGCTCAAATAAATTATGACGAGTCTCTTGCAATTAATAGCTCACAGAAATACCAAGTGTTTTAATTGCAAATTAAGTGATTACTTTTCGACTTTTGTAACTACTTTTCGTATTGAAGGGGGCCTATTATGCTCATTTTTACTGTTCATAGTTTTATTTTTGGGGTCTGCTAGAATAGATTAACATGCTACAATATTGGAGCTTTAATCCCCACCCCCGATGAGTCCATTGCGCTCTGATTGGTCAGCTTGCCCTACGCGTCATGCCCCTGCAGTCTGCAGACAGATCTTTGCAGGTAGGTGGCCAATAAGAATTGTTACGAGGTGACCGCACCATGCCCAGGAAGTAAGGGCTGGAATTCTAGTGAGGAGTTTCAGGAAGATTACAGAAGAGCGGTTTCTTTGGTGAGGCCATCCTTTTGGCGTGTACTTTGACCCTTAAAACTTTGGAGACTGTTTTTATGCACATAAAGCTATAACACACCAACAGAAAGGGAAAAACCAGAAAAGCGTAATAGGTCCCCTTTAAAGAATGGGTGACATGGTACAGAAATTGCTAGGGTTGTAGCAGAGCAAGCGAAGATAGCACTCTGGGTTTTAAAAAGTATTTTTAAAAGTTTTAAAAAGCTGTGACCTTACTGTGGTAATTTCAGTTCAGCTTCTGATGTATCTGTGACTGTTTTTATTTTCTGCATTAGTGACCCTCTTTTTCATCTGCGCAGGTGCTACAGTCTGTGTGAATGAGGGGAGAATGCAAACTATAAAGTGTGTGGTGGTGGGAGACGGTGCGGTTGGCAAGACCTGCCTGTTGATCTCCTACACAACCAATGCTTTCCCGGAGGAGTACATCCCCACAGTGTTTGACAATTACAGCGCTCAGATGAGCGTGGACGGCCGCACAGTCAGCCTCAACCTGTGGGACACGGCAGGCCAGGAGGAGTACGACCGTCTGCGCACGCTCTCCTACCCTCAGACCAACGTCTTCATCATCTGCTTCTCCATCGGCAGCCCGTCGTCGCACGCAAACGTGCGTCACAAGTGGCACCCGGAGGTGTCGCACCACTGCCCCGGTGTTCCCATCTTGCTGGTGGGCACCAAGAGAGATCTGCGCTCTGACGGCGACACGGTGAAGAAGCTGAGGGAGCAGGGCCTTGCACCTACCACTGGGCAGCAGGGCAGCTCGCTGGCAAAGCAGATTGGCGCCATTAAGTACCTGGAGTGTTCGGCGCTGCTGCAGGAAGGCGTGCGGGAGGTGTTCATGGAAGCCGTGCGTGCTGTGCTCTATCCCTCCAACAAGAAGAACGCCAAGAAGTGTGTGCTTTTGTAGTGTCAGTGAGGAGTTAGAGCTCCAGAATGAGGACAGCACAAGCTTCCAAGCTCCTGCCCATATTTTTTGTTTTTGCTCCCAGTTTTCTAGAACATCCCTTCCTAGTTTGACTTCAACTGATGCCAAAGTGAAATTGAAAACATCCCCCATCTCCGTTCGTAGAGTTCGGTTCCCTTTTTTTTTTTTTTGAAGCTTCTTCTGCCAACAGATTATCTCTTTTAAATGCATCTTTATTATTTTTACTGTTTCATGTCTTGGCTTTTAAGCATGGTGGTCTTATCAGAAGAGGGAGACAGATTAATTTTTTTACAGAGAAGTAACGCTGCAGCAAAGATGCCAAAAAAAAAGATTTCCTCCATTAAGAGCGTGTTGCCGCTCCCCCCCAGGCCTTTGACCCACAGACTGCAGCATAGCTTGGGTGGAGGGGGCAAGAAGGGGGCCCCTCGCAAACGCTGTTTTTAACGGACCTGAGCTATGCTGTTTACTATGTGCCATAGAAGAACATGTTCATTGTCACCACTTAACACTTCTCTCTGTTTGGATCGGTGGTCCAGCTTTTCTTATCTGCAGGAATCCAGAAACCAGCCCAGCCTAAATTCGTTCTGATTTGGTCTCTTTCCCATTGTTCTACTGTCTCAGCAAAAGGTGATCACAAGCTGTAGACTTTCTGTGATTTGGCATAGCCAATGATGTGCATGTCATGGCATTGGATTTCTTTTTACATCCTCCAGTTAAGATTTCAATTGATAAAGTCTTTCCACAATTTTATATTGACTCATGGACGTTGGACCACGACTACGTGTATGACTGCCTTTGAATCAGTACTGCCTAGCTCAAATCAAAGCTGGTCACCAAGAAATAGGTTTTAAATGCAACAAATATCCTCTTCCTTTCAGTACCAGTTAACCGCAAAAATTTTCTCTGTGCCTTTGGGTTTATGGTAGCTGATAATTGCATATGACTGTTTTTACGTTTCTGTTTATACCTATTTGGGTTTGTTCACAATCAGGGTGATTCCTATTTTTCAAATCAATATATTTGTACTTGGTGTCCTGTTCACTTCATTGAAATATTTTGAACATGTTTTCAATTTTAGACATAAAGCAGAACCAAACTTTAAAAAAATATGAGTGTGTGAATGTGCGATGGTAGTCTGGCTTGGTCATTGTAATTGATTGTTTCATTGTGCATGTGTCTTTTCCTTTTTTTGTGGGTGAAAGGGGTGAAATGTGTTTGACTGCATCAGACAGCTTAAAGTCCTCATTGAATTCAGGAGACCTAAACCACCTTTTGTAAACTGAGCTGAGAAGCTCAGCAGTCATAAACGAAGTAAAACTCCACTTCCAGTATATCTGCAAGTGCCTTCTAAATGCATCACAGTGGGGTAAGGTAGCATCAGAAAACAAGACCATCATCAGCTGACTCAACTGTGACATTAGAATGAGAAGGTGTGTGAAATGAATTATCTGACCAACAATGGCAAATGAACCCAGTAACTAAGGGTTGAATAGATAACTGGAATGACTATAATGGAATTAAACTACTGTACAGCCAGAAAAATGAAGTTTTAGTGAGGACTCTGTCGATATTAGAACAAATTAAATTCACTTTGCTCCTAGGTTTATTTCAGGTGTCTTTTAGAAACTTTGGCTGTCAGTGTTGGTGATGGCTGCTGCTTTATGCTGAGTGGATGAATATGTAGGGACTGCTGAAATCTGTGAATGCAACTTTCCTCAAACTGCCTGCGTAGTGGGGTGTAAATGCATGGAGGGGGTTATGAGGTCTTTGATGTCACTGCTGTATGCTGTCAAGGCGAAACCGTCGACTGAGCCTCACACACGCAGTGCCTCAGTTAGCACACACCGTGTGGTACTACACCTTTACACTGGGAACTTGTGTTTTATACATTTTTTTTTTTAAAGAAACGTTTTGTATAAATAACTAACATTGAAAATGATTTTTATAAATTATGCCTAATAAAATGGTCACTTTAAATCTTTTTATGCCCTGTGAGCGTTTCTGTCCCTATTGTGTTTTAACATGCTTGTTGGCGTGTTCCGTGCTATGTGTGTGGGCTGCTCGCTTTCTGGCTTCCTGGTTGCAAAAGCCACAACAGAGGGTTTGGGTTAGTATATGCAACAGGGACCATTACCGTAATGCCTGTCTGCCAGCTGCTGTCACAGACATGTCTGCTATTCAAATGCGCTTCTCCTTGCCGCACCTTGTGGTGCCATCATGCAGTACTAATGGGAGGCCAAATTATGCAGTCAAAAAGCCACTGCAACAATTGAGTAGAAACTCGCATAACTTAGAAAAGCTTTAAATGAATCGGGCAAACACCAGAGGTAGTAAGGTGGTGGCATGTGGAAAAACCTGAAGTATGAGCTGATGTTCTGCTGGTGAGAAAGCAGCCTTCACCGTCAAGCTCGTTGGGCGTTGTAGAGGTGTGAATAGATGTTTTGTGCACAAACTAGAAACTTCTGTTTGGTTTCCTGTGATTGGCAGGAATATTGTGAACTTATTGTTGCACCGGGCATGCATTTTATTTTAATTTTTTTTTAACATTGCTAGATGGCTTTTCATTCTAACGTCCCCTGGTGAAAACATTCACCTTGGCCTTGAATTGCACAAAGTTTCTTTCTGATTTTGGAGAGTGCATTTAAATCCGAACTGTCTCACATACCGATCATTTTAATGTGTTAATTTTAGTACAAGACTAATGAATGAAAAGGGATTATGCCTTCTAGGAGAAATTAAGGATTTAGCTGAAATTTCCAACAAATATTAACTAAAATCAGGTCTAGACCTGTAAGATTCCAATAGTAAATTCCACCCAACTCCAGAACAAGAGTTTGTCAGAAAAGGTGTAACATGAGAATGAAGACATTATAAAGAGTCTGTTAAGTAGTGGAAGAAGTTGGTGCAATTTCAGTTCATTTGTACCTTATTCTGTGGTGAGTGGTAATTCATTTAAGTACAGTTTTATGCAAAGAGAAAAATCAGTAATTTGTGTTTGAGACATGGGTTTAGATTATAGGGGTGGTCCATTTGCTCCGTAGGAAGCATCCTTGCCTTTCCCTTCTAGGTAAGTAGGAACCCTGTGAAAAGTCTGCATATTCTCACCACTCTACCTACCAGAGTCTGATGGTCGTAGTTCACAGTCTTACTCAGGAGTGGGCAGTCTTATCCACAAAGGGCCGGTGTGTATGGAGGTTTCTAGGATAACCTTTAGGTCAGCTGCTCAAACCCAGGAGTGAGGAATCTTCATCCAATCAGTCCTCTAATTAGTAATCTAATTAGGGAGTTGCGGTGAAAACCCGCATACACACCAGCCCTTTACGGATAAGATTGCCCACTCTTGGTCTAAGTGCACATGCAACTGGTGACTAAATGAACTGTGTGCATGTTTAAGCCTTGTCAAGTTTTCTTCAAGGTATGTTCTGTCTTGTGCAAAAGATTTCCTGATTGTTTTGTGTTTGTGTTCAGGGGCCCAACAGTGTTAAGATTATTCTGCTGAACTCATGACCTTCTACAGTGCCTGACAAAAGTCTTGTCGCTTAACCAAGTTGTAGGAACAACAAATAATGACTTGACCTGTAGTTAATCAGTTGGAATCAGAAATGGCTTATAAGAAAAGGCAAAGCCCTCTAGATTATGCTTATTATACCAAAATAAAGTTTTGCATCATTCATTGAGTTTTGTCATGTAATTAGGACAGAAAGGTCAACTTTTGCCTGGACAAAAGTCTTGTCATATGCAAAAATAATGTAGAAATTATACATATATTTCATTTAGAATACACAAACATGCTACAATAACATCAGAACATAAAGTCATGGTGCCTTGGAAAAAAAAATTAATAATGTGTATGACTCCCATGAGCTTGGAGGACCACATCCATACGTCTTGGCAATGACTGAAATAACTTGTTGATGAAGTCATCAGGAATGGCAAAGAAAGCAGTTTTGCAGGACTCCCAGGGTTCATCTAGATTCTTTGGTTTCATCTTCCAAGCCTCCTCCTTCATCTTACCCCAGACATGCTCAATAATGTTCATGTCTGGTGACTGGGCTGGCCAATCCTGGAGCACCTTGATCCTCTTCAGTTTCAGGAACTTCAATGTGGAGGCTGAAGTATGAGAAGGAGCGCCATCCTTCTGCAGAATTTGCCCTCTCATGGTTTGGAATGTAATGGGCAGCAAGAATATCTTGATACTTCAGGCTGTTGATGTTGCCATCCACTCTGCAGATCTCTCAAACACCCCCATGGATGTAACCCCAAACCATGATTTTTCCTCCACCAAACTTGACTGTTTTCTGGGTGAATTTTGAGTTCATGCGGGTTCCAACAGGTCTCCTGCAGTATTTGCGGCATTTGGTATGTAGTTCAATGGATGATTCGTCAGAAAAATCAACCTTCTGCCACTTTGCCTCTGTCCATCCTTGCTGCAAGCTGTGGGCCTTGGCAAATTCAACATGCTTTTTTGTTGTGTTCTTGTTAATGCTGGTTTCTGAGCACTAATTTGGCCATGGAGACCACTGCGTGCGAGAATTCGAGAAACTGTTCTTGTAGACACAGCGGTTTCTGTTGACCAGTTCTGATGTAGCTCTGCTGCAGTTGAAAAAGGGTTGGCCCTGGACTTTCGAAGCAACAAACGGTCCTCTCGAAGAGTTGTCTTACGGGGTCTGCCTGACCTGGGCTTGTCATGAACATCACCAGTTTCTTCATATCTTTTTTTAATCCTCTCCACTTGACGTTTGGATACATTAACGATGTCTGCCACCTCAGCAGCAGACTTGGTCTGTGGTTGAATCTTTGGCATGTTGTCAGAAGTCAGGTTGCACTTCAAGTGAAGGTCTGGTGTGCTGGGGTTCTTTTTATACACACCTGGGATTATGTTCATTACAATATTTGTCACAGGTGAACCTCTAATTTGTGATTGGTTGAATAATTAAAAGACATGACAAGTCTTTTGTCCTTGCAAAAACAGGTGTTATGGACTCTAACAAGCTGTGAACATCAGGACACTTTTTGACTGTTTCATTTTGTACCCAGTTATTAATGTGAAAGCCCTTGGCATTAAATTGATCCATTCAATGTAACAATTGATTGATTAGAAATAAAGTTATATGCCTTTTTAAGTTACTATGTCCTTATGTGACAAGACTTTTGTCAATGACTGTATACAAAGGCATAAATCCCTAACCCTACTCAGCACCCCAAAAAAGTAGAGCAGAATAAAAATAATTTAAAAAATCATTCTTTTAATTAGTTCATCACAGTGTCTTTGTAAGACAGAGTGGATGTATGAAAATCACTTGTCCAATTTTGTAATACCCACTTCTGTTAAATCCATTTCCAGCAGCTGCTTGTCCTATTCAGGGTCACAGGGGGTCAATTGCCTATGGGAATAAGGCAAGGAGCAACCCATCACAGGGCATTCTGATACACCATTCACTCAGATATGTATGTACAGTTTGGTAACTGCAATTAACCCATGTTTTTAGACTGGGGGGAAACCAGAGTACCTGGAGGAAACCCCATAAAAACATAAGGAGAACATGTAAACTCCAGTGGAGACTTGAACCCTTGTCCCAGAGGTGTGAGTGCACCACCATGCCGCCCCACTTCTACTCCACCCCCAAAAGATGCGTTACATTTCACCATCTTTCCTGATGCAAAGTTACATTATCATGAATTAGGTATTTCAGAAATGTCATTTTCTAATGTCACAAAGAGATGTCTGTTTTCCAATTTATACTTCATGTCAATGGACATAATTTTTCATGGACATTATCTTTTTAAGGGTAGGTTAAGGCATCACTTATGGTTGCACTGTTAATCTACACTCACCTAAAGGATTATTAGGAACACCTGTTCCATTTTCTCATTAATGCAATTATCTAATCAACCAATCACATGGCAGTTGCTTCAATGCATTTAGGGGTGTGGTCCTGGTCAAGACAATCTCCTGAACTCCAAACTGAATGTCAGAATGGGAAAGAAAGGTGATTTAAGCATTTTTGAGCGTGGCATGGTTGTTGGTGCCAGACGGGCTGGTCTGAGTATTTTACAATCTGCTCAGTTACTGGGATTTTCACGCACAACCATTTCTAGGGTTTACAAAGAATGGTGTGCAAAGGGAAAAACATCCAGTATGCGGCAGTCCTGTGGGCGAAAATGCCTTGTTGATGCTAGAGGTCAGAGGAGAATGGGCTGACTGATTCAAGCTGATAGAAGAGCAACTTTGACTGAAATAACCACTCGTTACAACCGAGGTATGCAGCAAAGCATTTGTGAAGCCACAACACGCACAACCTTGAGGCTGATGGGCTACAACAGCAGAAGACCCCACCGAGTACCACTCATCTCCACTACAAATAGGAAAAAGAGGCTACAATTTGCACGAGCTCACCAAAATTGGACAGTTGAAGACTGGAAAAATGTTGCCTGGTCTGATGAGTCTCGCTTTCTGTTGAGACATTCAAATGGTAGAGTCAGAATTTGGCATAAACAGAATGAGAACATGGATCCATCGTGCCTTGTTACCACTGTGCAGGCTTGTGGTAGTGGTGGTATAATGGTGTGGGGGATGTTTTCTTGGCACACTTTAGGCCCCTTAGTGCCAATTGGGCATCGTTTAAATGCCACGGCCTACCTGAGCATTGTTTCTGACCATGTCCATCCCTTTATGACCACCATGTACCCATCCTCTGATGGCTACTTCCAGCAGGATAATGCACCATGTCACAAAGCTCGAATCATTTCAAATTGGTTTCTTGAACATGACAATGAGTTCACTGTACTAAAATGGCCCCCACAGTCACCAGATCTCAACCCAATAGAGCATCTTTGGGATGTGGTGGAACGGGAGCTTCGTGCCCTGGATGTGCATCCCACAAATCTCCATCAACTGCAAGATGCTATCCTATCAATATGGGCCAACATTTCTAAAGAATGCTTTCAGCACCTTGTTGAATCAGTGCCACGTAGAATTAAGGCAGTTCTGAAGGCGAAAGGGGGTCAAACACCGTATTAGTATGGTGTTCCTATTAATCCTTTAGGTGAGTGTATATCAGTGTTTCCTAATCCAGTCCACATTTTTGCTCCCTCCCAGACAGTACACATTTTAGCCGGGAAGAAGCAAAAAAGCAAGGATCGACTTCGGAATCACTTATTTATATATTCCTGTACTCCCCTTTGAAATGATTATGTAGTGTGTTTTTCTCTGCCCATATAGAGTGCACCTGCAGAATGTTTCCAGCACTGTCCTGTGATGAGACCAATAGCACCATTACCTCATACATCCATGTTTTTTTTTTTTTGAGGGGGGGGGGGGGGGTCATCTTGCCTCCACTCCATGTACATGGAGTTTTTGCAAATTTCTTCAAGGTTTTGCCATGTGCTGTGTAGGTCTCCACCAAAGATATAAAGTCAGGGTGACTGGTACCAAGTAAATTTATTCAAGAATTAAAAAAAAAAAATCTTCCAGAAATGTGTGTGTGTGGTCATGTAGGCCTATATATTTTATTTTGGAGACATTTGGTCCCCACTATGTGATAAAAACCTGTTGTTTTGATGATGTGGGAACCATTTTTTTTGGTCCTCACAATGGGAAACTTCATTTTATAAAAAATCTGTGACTGCAAAAAAAAAAAAAAAAGAAGCTAAACGTCTTGTATTTTATTTGGTTATTTATGGTCAAGATTCAGGTTGGGTAGGGGATAAGATTGTCGGGATTAGGGTTTTGCCCACAGAAACTAATGGACGGTCCCCACAAAGATGTGAATACAAACGTGTGTGTACAAGGAAAAATACCACAAATCCCACATCTCTCGGCAACCTTGAAATTGACTACAGGCCCCTTACACCCGCGAATGCATGGTTGCCAACTCTGGTCAGCTGGCTGGAGTGAGATTCTTTGCTCACACGCTTTCATGTATGTAAGAGTTTAATTACCTTGTAAACAGTCTGTAGGGTTTGCAAACTACCCCAACGGTTTTGATGTAGCTAATTTTAGGTTTATAATGGAGCAATTTAGATTTACCGTAAGATTTCTTGCATGAGAGTCTGAAAGCGTGAGTGTCGCCCCAGATGCGTGAGGGCTGGCAATGACCCGGAAATCTGTCTTTCCGTGATTCAGCGCGGGTAGAATGTGCCGGCAAATTTTACCGCCAGGACTCCATCTCGACCCCTCCCGATCGACAAATTACCACCTTCCTGAATTCAAGACGCCAAATGTGAGATGTTTGAAATAAATTATGAGAATAAATAGTTTTTTCAACATCGTTCCCGCCATTTTCTGCGCAAGTCTCGTTAGCGGTAAAAGCGTCAAGCTGCATCTAAGCGTAGATATATACACGAGACCTAGAAGCGCAGCCACGATGTAGGAAAAAAGAAACAGAGGAACTGCCTCATAACTTCATGACCGCACATAATTTTCCCGCCCATTTGTATTTATGTGGAAAATCTATACATTTTATGAGTTAATGGAACTTCTTATTTTTTTATGTAAAATGCAAAACTACTTTCACTGACTTCCAAGAACAATCGCGAAAATCCGAAAAAAGCTCCGCATATAACTTCATTTGACCTCTAATTCAGTCTTTGATTTGTTATTACGGTACGAGCATCTGCTCTAGTTAAAATATAATTTCTCTGCTATTTTGTAAACCTCCAATGGGCGCCTCCGAAGAGAAGGAAGTTGTTTCCTTTTCCGCTTTTCGCATGCGAGTTGCATGTTCCGGATTCTTAGACGCGAACACAAACACATAGAAGCGGGCGCAGCATGGCAGCGGATAGCACGGTTTCTAATGGCAGTAAAACGGCGTCCCTGAACGGCGAGCCGGTCGTCAAGCGGGCCCGTGAATGTTCGGATGACTGCGATGTGGCCCGGGTTTTAAAATCGGAGCCGCTTAATAAAGTGACTGTGGTTCTGGGCGCTCAGTGGGGTGATGAAGGAAAGGGGAAAGTCGTGGACCTCCTTGCGATGGACGCGGATATAGTGTGCAGGTGTCAGGTAATCTGACCGTCATCGCTCTTCTAAATAGATATAACTCGATGTATCCATAAACAAGTTTTTTATGTGTGCATTGCTGCTGTTTAATAATTGGTAAACTGCCATTGAATATTCAGTTCTAATTGTAATCGGAGACCGAAGCCATAAAAGGAAGTATTATCGGCACTGATGCTGTAGTGATTGCAAGGACGGTAGCACGTCCGTGCCCCGGTACTGTTTTGCGAAAGGGTTAGGATTTGGGGAACTAAAACAAACGTACCCCTTTTTTCCTGTAGAAAAGGCAGCTGTTCCTCGCACAGCTGGTGATTTTACAGCAGCTTGACACCGTATTTGTCCTTGCATGTGTTTAGGGAGGTAACAACGCAGGACACACTGTCGTGGTGGACGCCGTGGAGTACGACTTTCATCTCCTGCCCAGCGGAGTGTTGAACAAGAACGCCGTCTCCTTTATTGGTATATTGCACAGATTTATAACCTTTGTAGATCTATAGACTTAAGCGTGTCATTAAAGGTTTGTGATCGCAGTGATAATAGTCCATTGATGTGTGCGCTTTTAATAGACTTCCATGCTGAGAGGTACCTTCCCTTTGCGTGGTCAGGTTAGTCATTTATAAAAACCTGTGACTTCCAGGCTTTTAATATTTAACCTTCTCATTCCCCAAGGAAATGGAGTTGTAATTCATCTGCCTGGCCTGTTTGAGGAGGCAGAGAAAAATCTGAAGAAGGGAAAAGGTGTGTTATGGAAAATATGTTGACAATGGTAAGCTGCAGGTGTGTTGCAGTATTTTTTAATGAAGCTTATGAGTAATTGTTTTTAAATTTATGCCAGGTCTGCAGGGGTGGGAGGAGAGGCTGAAGATTTCGGATCGTGCCCACATTGGTAAACCATCCCAGTGTTGCTTTATGCATTTCTGTGTAATAGGCCACTTGTCAATGTATTTGTTTGTTTAGTTCGATTCTTGGCAGTGACTCTGTTCATGCTCTTGTGTCTGTTTTGAGTCAACACTTTAATATTTTCTGTCTTTGCAAATTTTCTTCAAGTGTTCAACTTCCACCAGGCGGTTGATGGGGTTCAGGAGCAACAGAGACAGCAACAAGTTGGAAAAAAGTGAGTTAATCTTCTGGACTTTTTTTCCTCTAAATGTCTGGATAGTTTGAATGGTGTAGGTTTGGTCTGAGTGTTTATCATTGGCACATGCTTATCTCATTCTTATGTGCTGTTTGGAGGTTGTGTATCAGTTTAACATTACAGCTCACTTGCTCAAGTACTTCAAATAGACTGTACTGTTTCATGTTGAGCAGGCTGCTAGTTAGATGGGGAATGCAGTAGAAATAGTTTTATATTATGAACAATGGAAGCTGTGTCAGTTCAAGGTTACACCAACAGGAGTGGGAGGGCAGGAGGAAAATGTGTGATCAGTGGATGCTGAAATCTCGATTGAAAACCTGTGGCTTCTGTTTGAAATGGCCTGATGGCAAGCTAGGAGTGGGAGAGTTATGGCCTGGTCCTCAAATTGAACAATTAATTCTGGAATGGGTGGATTCCTTCAGTAAAGATTGCACATCTTGCTGATGTTTGTCATTGCTTTCCTATGTCAGTTTGTGATGAAGGTTCTGGCACATGCTTGCATACCTCTAGGGTTGCAAAGAGGTGGTAAATTTCCAGAAACTTTCCATTCCATGGGAAGTTAAGCTGGGAAATTTGGAAATATTTTAAGTTGGAAACTTTCCATAGGAATTACCAGAGGTATATGGGAATTGGTATAAAATTCCTAGAATTTTGCAACCCTACTCATCTGCACCTTACTCATCATTTTCTTTTCAGTTTGGGCACCACCAAGAAAGGCATCGGTCCGGCCTACTCTTCCAAAGCCTCCCGCAATGGCCTGCGAGTTTGCGACCTGGTGTCTGATTTCTCTACCTTCGAGGACAAGTCAGTCTTCTGTTTTGTATCATGTGTGGTGCTGCTGTCTCTTTTTGATCTCCTTGCATATCATTCACAAATAAAAATTGCTGGAAGTAAAAGTCAAGAAAAACACACTAATACCAGTTTGTTCCATTTTTGAATAATCAATAAGGGATTTTTTGCAAATGAGATATATGTATCTGCCTTTGGGGACAAGCTCTAACACTTATGGCTTAACTACATTTCCTGATAATTACGGGGAAAATGTACCTTACTCAAGTTAATTTTATGGTAATCTATTATTCAATGCAATATCAAAAAGTGTAATTGATTCTTTACATGATCTTAATAAAAGCAGACGTTCTGTATTCATTGTGCAAACACTACAAATATAAGCAGGTATTTCAAACTGGGGATATGAAATGCCATTTGAAAATGTATTCAGATGAATGTACTATTTCTACTTCTAGAAATATGTGAGTCATTGATTCTCACATTTCTGTAGCAGCTTATGATTTGCATATTCTTCCCTAAAGTGCTAAAACAGGAAAATCTCAAACTTTTATTTTGACAAGTATTATTCTGTTGAACACTTTCCTTCTGTTGGGCTGTAGTGAAGGTACTCAAAGTATTATTCCATGGAGGAGTAGCAGGGCAGCAGTAGCAGCTTTGCGTTGTGACTAAATATTGACCTTGAAATGAAGTCAGTGCAAAAGAACAACATTCTAGCTTGTTTAATCACCAAAGTTTTATGAAGAGAACTATGCAATTAACTGGCTAGTTATGAAAAGTATCTTAGTTAGCTGCCTTTTCAATGTGCAGGTGAATTATACTTTTGAAGATATGTTTCTGTCACAAGGCAGCCTGAGTGAACATGGATCTTGCTTCTTGCAGGTTCCGTGTGTTGGCTGGCCATTTTCAGGCCATGTACCCCATCCTAAACATTGACGTTGAAGCTGAGCTGCAGCAGCTGAGGGTGAGTATAGGGTATCACTATATTTATTTACTTTGAGCTTCTTAGTTGCTACAGTATGTCAGTGTGTTTTTCTTGGGTGTATGTCGGGGAGATTTTGCAATCAGTTATTGGAATGATTAATTTATCTTTAAACTTTCCTCGTGCAACTGGGACATTCCATCTGTGTGTGTTTTCTGTTCTCCGTTTTGCAAGGGTTCAGCACCACTGCTTTAAAGTTCAATTTCACTGCTGACCATTACAATTTTACTAATAGTTGCTCTAGATTTGTTGTTTGCAAGTCCTGATATTTTTGGTTCAGGTGTAATTTGTGCATGAAATAAAAAAATATATATATGTATGTATTTCAGGTGATTCTTAATTATTATCTATGTTCAATAATGTATTTCTTCAGTCACTCACAAGGTTCGAATTTCATGGGATTTTTCCTTTGCAATTATAGGGTTTTGCTGAGAGACTGCGCCCCCTGGTGACAGATGGTGTGTACTTTATGCATAAAGCCCTCACTGGTCCCAGCAAGAAGATCTTGGTAGAGGGAGCCAACGCAGCCTTGCTGGACATCGACTTTGGTATGACAGAAATGGAAATAGGCCAAAATGGCAGCAATGATCTGCTGGCACCAGATGTGGCTTTCTGGCATTTCTGAATGTTTTCTTTACTAGCAGCTGTGTTACGGATAAGAATTGATAAAGTTGGGTGGGGGTCTGATTTGCAGGGACGTACCCCTTTGTAACATCATCAAACTGCACAGTGGGCGGTGTTTGTACTGGTCTGGGAATACCTCCGTCACACATTGGGCGAGTCTATGGAGTGGTCAAGGCCTACACGACTAGAGTAGGAGTAGGAGCCTTTCCCACAGAGCAGGACAACGTAAGTGGGCGTGTGGTGTGTATGCTAGTGTGTGTTCTACTTTATGGACGTTCTGTGTCGGTAAGAACGCATTGCATGCGCGTGGTTTGCAGGACGTTGGGGCCTTGCTGCAGTCTCGAGGCAGGGAGGTCGGCGTGACCACAGGTCGTCGCAGACGCTGTGGCTGGCTTGATCTGGTGCTGGTGCGCTATGCCCACATGGTCAATGGCTTCACTGCGTAAGGACCCAACCGCCACGCATACAAGTGTGTATGTATGCTTGCTCAAGGTGTCCTTTGCCTATATTTTTCAGGTTTTAATTCCAGGTATATTCAAGATTCATGATTCTTTGTCACATACACAGTTATACAAGTATAACACTTAGTGAAATGTACTCCGATTCGGTCCTGAGACTGTGCATTAACAAGTTTAACAAATTCAGTTAAATATGAAAGGGCGAAGACTAAGGAAATATATAGAAAAAATATATCTAAATAAACATTAGTTATAGACAGTATATGTACAATGTGCAATATAATAGATTATATATAAATTATACACATACACACACACACACACTCTGCAATACAAATACATTATGCTAGTTGTTGATGTAAATAGACCTAAGACATAGATGTCATAACAGCAGGTGACGATGAGTTCCTTGAGAGTTCAGAGTGTGTTGTTATGAACAGCAAAAATGCTGTGGCGGCATGTCCTGGTATATAGATAAGCAAATGTTTTGACTAGATTTAAATATATGAATGCCTCTAACGTCAATTGCACAACTTTATGGGAAGTGGTGAACTGACTTTTTTCCCTCCTTTTTAGGCTTGCTCTTACCAAACTTGATATCCTGGATACGCTACCTGAGATCAAAGTTGGTGTAGGCTACACAGTTGATGGACAGCCACTTCCCAGCTTTCCAGGTGATTGTGGTCACCCAGTCTCATCCTTGTCCAGAATTTCACTGGTTCCTTAAGCTTTCCTGGAATTAACACCAGCTATTCGTTGTTTCTCCTGTGCTACCACCTAGACGATCGGATTAAACTGATCAACTAATATTTGAGCTGATGAAGTTCAGTTGGGTGTGCTGAAGGTTTAAGAGAATCTGGAAACAGGTTGCTGTAATCTCAGATGTTTCGTCTGGCCTCCTTTGCAGCTAACATGGATGTGTTGACCAAGGTCTCAGTGCAGTACGAGACATTTCCCGGCTGGAATTGCAGCACTGAAGGGACCCGGAGTTTTGAGGAACTTCCCCTTGAGGCACAGAAATATATCCAATTCATTGAGAACTTCCTTCAGGTTCCTGGTAAGCCCAGACATGCTTCTGTATTCCGTAACCTTAGTAGAAGGAGCTTAATACAAGTTTAATTCCCTGCATCAGTCTTATAAAATATCTCGAACCCCTCAAATGCCTCTGCCCAATTTAATGTACGGTATACCACTGAATATAATATGTTGTTTTGGCATACCAAACATAAGTTGTTCTTTTGAAGGTATTTGCTTACACAACAGTTTGACTTAACATTGTTTCTCTGTCTCTTATAGTGAAGTGGGTTGGCGTAGGCAAGTCACGAGAGAGCATGATTAAACTTTTTTAGCCAAAGGAGTGATGTAGGTCCCAGCACTCAAGCTCCTTTAGCAGACACTCCAAATGCAATAATTCCAGACCAGCATCTGTCTTCTATATTGCTACTGAATCATTTATATTGGGACCACATTGTCATCATTGTCATCGTCATCTAACAGAGCAATGAAGTAATGGATAACTTATTTAGTATTAAGTGGGATGCTAGGGACTGTCTGTTTTAATAATAAAGTTCATTAGTGAAGTTTTTTTTTAAACCAAAATTGGGGGAACAGTACCTTGATTTTTCTATTTGTAAGCATTTCATCAATTATTTTCTGATTGTTATCCGGCTCTCCAGCCTGAAACCCAGCTTTTATCTGTAACAGTTGGTTTATTCCAACTGAAATTGTTTGTCAGTGAAAACTATCATTGAGCTATTTGCCAAACTGAGGCTTTTCTGGGAAGCGCTTTGGAATCAGTGAACATTTCAAGTTACCTCGAATTGTGTTTATACCTCTTACAGTAATCATAGTTTGATACAAGTGATTGATTCTTGCAGTCTCATCGCAGAGGATTATTTTGAACTTGAGGTTCACTGATATGTGCTTATTAACATGACCAGTTTGATGCAGACATTTCAGGGCATGTAAAGCAAAGGAATTTTGTATTGATTTTTAAGGTCTTTAAAGAGCATGTTTTGCGAGTGGAGAGCTCACCCTGATTGATGCCAGTGCACACAGACAAAATCCTGCATGCTGTTCCATCTAAAGAAAGGTTCTGAATTGTGACTAGACTCCATCAGGTGTGGGGCATGAAATGAAACACACTCACTACGCACTCTTACTAGCTGCTAATAAATGTATTAAAATCTGATTGAGGTGTATGTTATTGCATAATGTACAGATGAATCCATGCCAAGGGTTGATGTGAAGTCTTAGGATGACACCCAACTTAAGGTGTTCATCTACTGTTAAATTATACAAAGTCCATGGACAAGTATAATATCCTCCTGAGACCCAAGGAAAAAAGTGTCCAATTTCAGGTTATTTGTCTTTGGAGGAAATGACATCTTACAATATAGATTTTTTCAAGTGTATTTTTATTTTTAATTTCACAGCATGTCCTCTTTAGTGTACAACAGGAATACATTTCCTTACATCAGTGAAAAGATAGATGCAAAAACAAAACGTCCATACAATGGACATAAATGAATGGGTGGGGTCTCAGGAGGATATGGTACATTTTGGTTACTTTTTCAACTTTGTATTTATTGCATGTCACTGGTGATTTTCTACAGAACATATGCAGTCGACCTTTCCACATTGTAGGGCAGGGGTGGGGAACCTGTTCCATGGAGGGCCAGTGTGGGTGCAGGTTTTTGGGATGGCCTCTCAATCAGCCAATAACAGAGGCTCCCCAGGACTGGAGTTGAGAACCACTGCTTTATTATTGGCTGATTGAAAGGCCATCCCAAAAACCTGCACCCACACTGGCCCTCCATGAATCAGGTTCCCCACCCCTGTTGTGGGGTTAGGGACACAGGCCCCCCTGCCATCTGGAAAAACGGCGTAAAATATTTTGCCGAAAAGATATAAGCGATGCAAGATATCACATGGGAGGCTGCCATGAGCATGACTGGTGTCCAACAGACCTGCACTGGACATATTGTTAATCAGGGTTGGGGCCATTCCGGAATGCATTCATCAATTCCAGTCCAAATCAGGAAATGGAACTGGAGTTGTGATTGGAAAAAAAACTATGGAGAACAGAATTGGAATTGAATTCGAATTTCAGGGAGATTTAAATTCCAACTCCAGTTCCATTTCCTGATTCGGACTGGAATTGATGAATGCATTCCGGAATGGCCCCAACCCTGTTGTTAATGCATTTATGACTTGCTGAGCTTTTTGTGTGTTGTCCATGGCTCTCGCAAAACTCCTAAAAAATTCCCATTTAACTTTGTATGCCAACCACAAGATGGGGAAAGTCGCGATGAAGAAGGGTCAATTGTAAAGTGTAAATGATTTGTTCCATTATGATTGGTCAATATCTTGTATTGGGTGTATCGAGGACCTCCTACCTACCTTTGAACTGTCGTCCCCATCCATTGTTCATCTCTGCAGTGCTTCACATTAAGGATTTTGTTTCAACACTTCACATCAGTAGCTCTCCAACTATAGCCTGCCCTTGTATCAACTGTGCAAGGTTAAGCTGACAAACAAGGTGGATAAGAGTAACTTTTCTACCAGTCTGGAATTGTGGCCTGGCACAGCCTAGCAACTTTTTGCTCAGTCACTGACAGTCCCAATGTTGCAAATTCTCCATTTTACCCACAATGCTTATCTAACTGACCACCTTCACCAATTGGCTGTAGCAGCTGCACATTGTACAATTATGCATATTTTACATAATTTATTCCATGTAGCTTGGTTTATTCAGTTTAAAATTTTTCCGCTTACATATCCGGGGAACATTCAAGGTATGCTCTTCACCCAACAACACGGGTTAGTTTTAATATATTAATCTTCAAATTATGTTGAAATCAAGTTCCTTAACTGCTTCCACCTGATGGCTCAACATGACCGACCTAAAACAACATTAGTACCTCCCTGTCTTACAACAAAATATACAGACCCCTAATACAGTTGGACACTTCAGAACTCATGGTAGTTACTCATGAGAGTATTAGGCTGCACGAGTATACTGGTGTTACTGGTTTCAGTTAAAACACATTTACTGGTACATGTAATAATTCACAGCAGCTGCTATTTCACTCATCGAGCTGTTCCATGGCAACCGGATAATCTGAATGAAACGATTGCAGTGTTTGATTGTTGAAAAGCACTCCAGCTCCCACTCTGATCTTCATCTGTCACTCCAGTGGAAGCTTCCTTATCAATGGCACAATCATACTTTCATCAACTGTAAAGCCTTGCTGTTTGATTTCTAATATTAATGGTTCTTTTTTTGTCCAGGTTGGAGAATTTACCATGAGATACCATTTTAAAATTTATGTTATGGTAATTATTCTTTTGAGGTACAAATTTAGCATTGGCTCAAAGATCACGCTGCATGAAGAAAATGTACAAAAATATATTTAAATCCATGTGTTGTTTGCTTTAAACAATATATACACTCATTATTAATGAAAAGAATATGTACAGCACACATTTATAACTTATGATGTAATGAGATCATATATCCATTTCTCTTTACTGCATTTGTCCTGAGTTTCTGTGCTTGATTTTGCACTTATTTAAACCTATTAACTGTTTTTCACATCTTGGCTCTGCTGCCACCCTCTACTGCCAGTCAGTCCTGGTCAGGAAGAACAAGGCGATACAGCACCACTGCTCCTTTTGCAGATGGACACAGATCAGACCACAGGGGGGCGCCCTCGTTCAACTGCAGCACCTCCTACAGAGCCAGCACACAAACATGTCAGGCGAACAGAGATCAGCCCCCATTAATCAGTGCAAGCAAAATCAATCATGTCATGTCCCTTATGCATTGGTCAATGAGAAAAGGAGGTCTAATAGATATGCACTGTGATCATTCCTGGACTACTGTATTTATACTTTAAGGCAGCCTAGAGCATTTGGTCAGGTTTTTCTCTGGCTCTTTAAGGACCTGGATGTGAAATCCCTTTTGCTGGAAGCCTATGTGAAGGGGCAGCAGGAGCTCCTGTATGTCGTCCTCTTTCTTGCCAAAGTCTTGGAATCCAGCCTCAAAAAACTACATATTTTCATGCATAGCAAAAGCCAATAGTTTTTCCATAAATATGATAAATTCTCTGATGAAATGCTGACACAGAAGTATTAGCCAACATATAACTACTACAGTCGTTACAGAGGTTCAGCGGGCTAAGTCTCTGTGCCCAGGATCGGAAGGTCACTGGTTCTAGCCCTAGCCTCAGCAGACAGGCCCGTGTCCATGGGCCCTTGAGCAAGGCCCTTAACCCCCCCAGTCCAGGGCACTGCACGTTGGTTGACCCTGTGCTGTGACCCCCAAGCTATGGAGAGCAAGATGGGGTAGGCAAAGAGAATAATTCCTATGTACCTGTACTTATACTGGTGCAATGGCCAATAAAGGATTATTATTATTAAAAATCTGACATGCTTTGATAGGCTACCAACCACAAAGGCCTTATCGATAGACAGGGTAAGCCTAAATAACTATTTCCTTTACCTGAATCAAGTAAAAGGACTTTACATAAGAAAAGGCTGCCCTTTGTTCCAAAGTCTCCTCCTCACCTGTCTACTGAGAAAGACGATATCCGTGGACTCGCTGGCTTCTGGGCCACCTTGCAAGTAGAAATCCTTCACTTCCTGGGCAGTGAGGGAGCAGCTAAAAAGGAGAATGATTTAGTGTCACTGTAATACTTAAGACAAACAGCTCTGCTTCACACGCCACATGGAGGTCTAGAGATATCGCAGTACCTAATGTAGAACTCGGCGCTGGGTCGGCCGGCACTGGTGTGATTAAGGGCGATGCCCATGAGGATAGGCGCGCTGAGGCAGCTGAGGGGAATGTTCACCTGAAAACAAAGAGCGGAACTTGGCTCTGCTGGCCTCCTACGGACATTATTGTCATGTACAAGGAAGTAGCACTATACCAGAGGGGTGCCCTCACCTCATCCCGGATCTCGGCCTGAACAGAGGAGAAGAGCTCTCTGACTACAGCCTCCTGTGGCAACTGTTCCACCCGGATGCTATCCTCGTTGACCCCCATGCACACAGCCTGCAGATGGACAACCCAATGTCATGCACAGGAGATTAGCTATTGATAAACACTCAGGTATCTGGAATTCTGGTCATTATGTATTGGTAAAATATGTCCTTATTAGTAAATATCCTAAATGCAGTATCACGCATATACAGTAGTCATAGTACCTGTTGACCCTACACTATGAACTCGCCTTAGGTTCTGGATGTCCTCCTGGAATGTCCAGAAGTCCCGATGCTTCTGCCACTTTTTGGCTCCTTCTGAGAAACACCACCAGATTGTCAGAGGTCCGCAGAACCGCGCCAACCCCCAAGGGCTGGGCCAGTAAAGAACTTGGGTCCCCAAATTGGTTTGTTCCCCGTCTCACAAGGTCCCCAACATTCTTGGACCAGTTGGTCCCCAGGAAGTCCTTGTAGCAGGTGAGGCCAAGGTGCAGGGTGAGAACGGGGCGTTTGTGGCTCCCCACATCTCTTAGCGTGCCGGGACAATGTGATGATTCCCTCTGGGCTTCACCGACATTTGTCGAATGCATTACCGCGCCATGTGTCCATGTGTACGCATGCAAGCTCACGCTGTTCAGCACATCTACTGTCTTCTTGTCTCTACATTTGCATGCTCCTGCCCCATTTGTATTTTCAGTGGTTCTTTGTGTCTGGTCTGGCCCAGTCTTGCCTCTTTGTTGTGCTGCCCCTCCCCCTTCGGCACCACTGACCCACTTTTGTGGCCCGTTGCATCCAGCTTGACCCGGTGGCAGACAGAGCGTGCTGTGGACATCTGATTCAGGTTTGTTCTGGAGCTTGGGTGTAAAAGTGGCTGAATGCAGCCTGAATTTAGCCCCGTTGAACAGCCAGGGCTCACGGGTGACTCGCTCTCTCCATACCTCCTCAATCTGCCGCTCGAGCCCTGGCAGGCAATGGCGGTTGTACCTGTGAGCCATTGGGAAAGAAAGTCTAGCAGACCTTCCATTAGTGATACACATGAGGGGCATTTATTTCTTCATTATGTAGGACAAAGTTGTAACATATCACACTATTGTGCTGCAATCCACCCAGTGACATCATGGCATGAAAAACAATCATCCTGTTCAAAGGGTAAATGGTTAGCTCTTCAATACAGGAAGCTGAGGAAGCAGAGGGTGCAAACCTGGTGGAGAGCTCCACTCGTACTTGTCCTTCTCTCAAGCCTTTCCAAGGTGTGCAGTGTAGAAGCACTGATACCTCAGGATCCATCACGCTGATATTCACGCTGCGTCTCCCTCCACTGCAGGCAGTTTGCCCGCTGATGATGTCCGTTCTTTTTCCTCTATAACAGAAACGCTGAGAATGGCTAAAATGTCGATTAGATACATATCAGGATCTAAATTTTGCACATCAACATAAATGAACAAGCTAAGAATAGCCAAACCGAGAAGTGCAGTAAATGGACAAATGTAACAGGTATCTGGCCAACATATGCCATTAGGGAGGATTTATCATATAGGGTTAATTTTGCTGACTCTTTACTTTCTTATTTATTTAATCCACTGGCCTTGTTTGTATACAGGAAATGTAGGAACATCACAACAAAATTACCCAAATGCATTCCAATGCTGCCATCTGTAAACTGTCAGCACCTAGGAGTTGTGTACCTGACCTCGTCCTGATTGAAGCAACAACATCATGTGGACCAGTGCGATACATTATATCATAACATGCAAACGAACAAAAGCTTATGAGTCTCTATGCATCGTACACATATTAAACCAGCAGGGTGGAATGAGGAGAACAAGCAGTACCTGGGAATGGAATACAGGCCTCTTCCAGTAGACTAAACTCTCTGGGACACCCCTAGAATCAGGCCTTTGGAAGAGTATCCTGAGTGGATTTTTTTAATACAAACCTTTAGTAACACTTTACTTGAGGGGGCACAGATGATGTAATATTATGCTATTACTTAGGTATTAATTAACCACAAATTAAGTCTTAATTACATACTGATCTTATGTTCAATCATCATTAATGAATCATGACATCTTTTATGTCAAGCAATTACTGTATTTATTACTATATCTAATTCTGTATGACTTAGTGAATTACTGAAGGAGCTACTAAATGAATAACAAGTGAAATACTGATCTTATGTTTGTTCATCATTAATGAATCATGACCCATCCTTTTTCTCAACTAGTTACTATATTTCTACATGATTTATACTTCTGTAGTAACTAAGTTACTACTATGTATTTGTGCCCTGTCAAGTAAAGTGATACCAAGCCTTTTTCATTCACTTTTGTTTTCTGCAAACTAATGTTTAGAATTTACTTAAAATATATTGTTTTATATACTACAATATGTATTCATAAGTAAACAGTTTGTGCTGTTTAGGTATATTCTCTTTATGTATTATTTGGAGTTTTGTTACAAAAACCAAAGAAACCAATTGGCAAAATAATTTTGCAACGATCAGATTCCAAGTTCAAGCCTCAGAAGAAACACTGTTACTGTTCTGTTTTACCAATGTTTGCATACCTATTCATAAACAAGAATGGCGTCTAGATATGCCCTTGTTAGGCTAAAAGGGGCTCATCATTGATAAGTACCGTTAAGATGTTCTTCGTAGAGTATTGTATTTGCATTGATAAATCCCTGAGGTGTTTCTTTGCGAAGTAAAAACCGACCTTCACGATGCAAAGTACATCACATATTTATAAATACTCAAGGACATCATACATAATTTCAGAACTGCTCTATAGCTATTTTCAAGGGCAGACATTACCAGCCTATTCTTTTAAATTGCTCTCTACACTTTACGAAAAATTGAGCTTTATATTTATAGACCTCCGTAGATTTGGACAATAATATACAATAACTTGTGAGGAAAAAGATTTATCCTTTAAAAAAAATAGTACCGTGTTGTTGTATGCATTTTGTCAGACCGATCTAGTATTTCCTCAACTTCCAAGTAGTATAATTTCAACCAGTTTTCACTGATAAAATATTAAACAGTTTTGCTGAAATATGCCGTGCTGTTGTTTTCAGAAAATGCCATTTCGAAGTATCCCTTCTGCTTTTGGTTCGACCTCTCAGAAATTTGGATTGTTTGGTTTCAAAACTGTACTTTTTAAATGAATAAAGCTTTCATCTAATGATGCAGGATAGATTCAAATATATTTAGCTTCTATCTCGTCAATTGTAAAACGAACATTTTCCTCAACGGATTGATAAATGTGTGATACTCCTCGATAACGCAGTTATGATTATTATCATCCTAGCTACGCACAGAATATAAACTGGACAGTTGTCTAGTTTTGATCTCCTTTGATGGGGAAAAATGACCTCTGCAAAAGACAACTAAAAAATAACCAATATAAAAAGAACCAACAAACCGGAATCGTACCGACACACGGCGCAATGACATACCTCAGAGGTATCCTCGCTGACGTTACTCATGCGACGCGGAAGTAGCGATATTTACATTTGATTGGCTCCACCTTTACCTTCCGCTTTTCTTCATCGTTTCCCATTGGCTACATCCTCAGGACTAGATACGAAAAACAATGCCGAAGTTGTATGCGACGCATGTGATAACAACTAGAATGTGATGTCACTTACAATGTCAATCCACCTGCTGAAATATTATATTATATTATATTATATTATATTATATTATATTATATTATATTATATTATATTATATTATATTATATTATAAGCGTTTAAATTATTTGTGTTTATGTTCAGAATCAGAATCAGAATCAGCTTTATTCGCCAAGTGTGCTTGGGCACACAAGGAATTTGTTTCCGCCAGCTTGAGACTCTCTAGTACACAGACAATAAATGACACTATACAAGAAATACAAATGTGAAACATTATAAATATACACACGTGGGTAACACTGTGCAAGTTTAAGGTGCGAGGTAGAGTGCAAACGGGGGAAATTGACAGAAGGCAGGTGACACAGCTTAGCTGTTTGCGAGGGTGATGGCCTGAGGGAAGAAGCTGCTCCTATGTCTGGTGGTTTTTGTGTTGAGATTTTAACTATTTTCCATATTATATCCATTTTATTCTAGCCAAGCAGTTCAGGGATGATATTTAACTGCATTGCAATTCCTGCATGAATATAGGACATTTGGTGATAGAAGAATGTATGAATGCACTAAAACTTGGCTATCATGAACTATGGATCTTTATCAAGTTAGCAACTCAGAATGCATGGGATTAAAGAAAGAAGCAAAACTATTGTAAAATAATACAGCAAAATGAGTGGCCTGTGCCTTTAAGTACATAAAAGGAGTTTTCAACATGCATGCAGTATATGTTACACCTCGTAATGCCATTATATTATATCATCACATCAGATTATGAATGAGATACATGTTCACTATTTATTGAGATACATGTTCACTATGAACCTCCTGGTGAAGGTCATATTGGCAGCCAAGTCAGTCTACATTTTCCCCACTCGCAGAATGAAAAAAATGTGACGTGTTTAGAAAGAAATACTTTATGATGATGGAACGTTTTAAGTATTGTCATGCTGAGCCGTTTGACGTATATGGTGATGTATATTGCTACATGTTATTTTTACATTTCATTTGCTAAGCTACCAAGGATTCCATATGGGTAATGTAAATGACAGTAGTTCACCCTACGTTTGGTGTATTATGATAATAGTAGGATAGTATACTCTTTATTTTTTAAAGAAGAAACGTCATTAGAAGGGATTCAGAAGCAGAGCGATCCCCTAGATAGTCCACAGTGGCAGTGAAACGCGGAAGCAGTAAGCTAAAAAGCAAATAAACAAAACTGAATGGAAATACGAGAACGGTCAGCTATATGCTTTCTTTCCGTTGAATGAAACTTAACAATGGCCTTTGAGGTATACAGCGTAACACCCCGTGAAAGGGTTAAGCTCTCCAAGCACCGCGTGACTCCTACGTTATTCGCCCACGTCACACATTCAACCTCGCATATTCATAATGAAGTGAAACGTAAGTAGAACGCGCAAAATGTCCCTTAAATTATTGTATTGTAGTCCATCAGGACATCTTCATTTCCGCTGTTTTAGCAGTTCTAACATGTCATATCTGTGACCATTGCAGTTAAATTTGTTTATGTGGCCATTTCGATCATGGCCACCTCCGTAGAAACATTTAGTTATATAACTTGGTTTATATGTGTGATTATGCAGTAACGAAGATTATGTTTGTCTCCCAAATACAGATTTCTGTCTAATTTTTAAACCGTCTAAGTGGCTAAATTGGTCGCTAAGTACGACAATGTATAATAGCAGGTTGTATTTCACTAAATAAAGTTTAACCTGGATTCTGATCAAATTCTTCTCTTTCCTGTTGCATTGTACAAGTTTGCACTACACCGATTGCCAACTTGCAGTGCAGAAATATTCTCACCTGCAAAATGACCCCGGGATTTAACAACTGGCAACAGTGACAGTTCTCATCTACGCCTTTACGCACATCCTTTAAAAATCATTGTTTGGGTATATTTTATAAATTTTGTTCTTTAAATCACGTTCCAACATATGACCAAACGGAAAGAAATGTACGTCTCCCTCGCTGAAAAAACTGATGCTGTAAAACCAGCAACTGCTTTTGCCACTTTTATGCCAGTTTTTAATCTTAATTGTTTTAATACATATTGTTTATTTATATTTCATATTATTTAATACATTTACATATTGCTTATTCGTTATATTTCTGTTATATTTAAGCTATTATATTTTTAGTTATCTGTGTTTATTATACACCAACAGGCAGTCTCAGGGGTCATTCAGGGTTACATTTCACTGCATTTTGTACGTGTGTAACTGCATGTGACAAATGAGCTTGAATCTTGATATTATAGTAGTTAAAATGCTTGCCTATGTTTATATAACAAAAAAGTTTACTGACTTTGTAATTCCCTTAGACTTTGATTGATTGGTTGATTAATTGCTGATTCGTATTTTTCCACATAGAACTGGTTTTAAATAAGGTGAAATATATTCATACTTAGCTGAGAGCACAACATAATCAAAACCAGTTGTATTGAGATCATTTGTTACATTAGATAATTAGTTTGGCAGGCAAAGCCTCACTTGTAATGGTTGTGTTTGTTTCGTAGGTGGGTCCTCAGCTTGGCTCGCCATTACTTTCTGTAATGCAGCTGGAAGTGCATCTTCGCTTGTGTCAACGCTGTCTCCTTTATTGTAAGGGTGGACCACGCCTCTTCTCTCTCAGCACTTTAAATGGGTATGTGGCTCAGCGAAACTTCTGTAGATCTTTACCGCACCGATATGTCATCGGTGCTGCGGTGAGAGCTATGTAAACGTGACCCGGGTCAGAGGTCATCCAGTTCTCATGCAATTAGGAATGGGATGTAGGCTTTCACAAGCCCTCTTTCAGCAACACTGAGCTAGTTACAATCCCTATTGTTAAACTGTTATATGACAAAGATATTTTTTTAATTCTGTACTTTAAGTTTATTCTGCCATTTATGATTGTACGTTGAAGTTCTGGAAATAAAGCAAACTTTTATCCAGCCACAAAGAGCAGACATTTACTGGAATATCATGTTAGCATGCAACAGTCATGTGTAGTTGGTCAGCTGTACAGTAGATGCCATTTTCTAATTTGTGATAATTCTTTAAATGTGATGTAATTGTTATTTTTTATATGCGTAAGCTTTCATATGCTTTCATGTGCTTGTAAATGAACTAGTGTTGGTTTGAACATGCCAGAATATTTATGTATGTTTAACTGAGTTCATATTAATAATGCATTTATTTATGCTTTTAAATGTATGTAGGTATATAGTTCTGGATCCTTCCTACTTTATTTCCTTTGATTTATTTCAGATCTGCTTTGAATTACTACGATCTTCTAGGAGTGAAACCAGATGCTTCACTGGAGGAAATTAAGAATGCTTTTTTTAACAAGTCCAAAAAGGTAAACCCTGCTAAATTGTTGCAACTGAAATTTGTACATGTGTGTCAGCCTAATAACTGAATAAACAAACAAATAAGTCAATCAATCAGTCAATCAGTCGATCAATCTTTCGCACAAGCTTTCGTGCATTTTCACTTGCTGGGCTGTTCTGTCTACTGTCCACATGAGGAGGCTCTTGTACAGGGCTGTAGAGGGGCAACACGTCAGCGATTGTCATTCTGTGGTTGGTACATGTGTGGGAGGGGCTGTGTGTGTGTGTGTCAGAGTGTGTTTGCATATCTGTAGAGAGATTATGTGCATCTGTCTGTATGTCTGGATGTCTGGACAGAGCTGGAGGGAGAGATGCCAGTATGTGTGGTGTCATAGAGCGGCTGTGTCTTTTGATTTGTAGCGTGACTGGGGTGAGGGACTGAGGCTGCTGGATAGGGGCGTGTTGTCCTGTGTAGAAAAACGCTGATGGAAATGAGATAAAGCCCCCACAAATGACAAGAACCGAGAGGAACTAGGGGCTCCAAAGACCTTAAGCAGTTTTTTTTTTGTTGGTCCATTCAGTCTTTCGCATATGAAGATGTGACCTTTAAATGTAGATTTATGGTGCTGGTTTTCCTCCGTTGAACTGTAGCATTGAGTCACCTTATCTGATGACTCTCCATCTACTTCCAGTCTCGCTGCCTCTGGCCCAGATATTTACAATTACTGTCTGGCTCAGAAAATTAATCATTGCCAGTTTTACATGCATACGTCTGTCCTGCGTATTGACGACATGCCGTGTCATTGACTCCCTCCTCTTGATTGCGTAATAAAACATGCAGAAACTGACGGCAAAGCATGTCCTGCTGGAAGTTTCACATTATTCTATGTGAAGAGAGGAAGTTCAATGTTATCCCTCCCCTGTGTTTCCTTACGCTGTCTGCCTGCTTGTCTGCCCTGATAAGCTGCCTGCAGTTGTACCTTTTTCGTCTGGCTTCAGGCATAATTCCTTTGGCCGCCTCTAACCAGCACCTCCCTTTCCTGTGGTCTGGCAGTTACATCCAGACAGCGACCCCGACGACCCAAGTTTGCACAGTCAGTTTGTGGCCTTGAATGAGGCCTACAGAGTGCTGATCCGCGAGGAGTCCAGGAGGGAGTACGATCTACGAATCCGATACCGATATCATGGTGGGGAACCTTTCAGCCCAGCATACGGCTACACCTCCAAGCCGCCATCGAGGTGAGAGAGAGGAGCAGCACTTACAGTCAGTCAGACACTGACATGTACCTTGTCCTTATTTTCACAATCCACAATTAGGCTTTAGTGGCCCTGTGTAAGGCCGGATAAATACAGATGGATAGATGGTTCTTGTGTGAAGGCCCTTATTGATGCCAGCGATCCTTCTGCTGGGGCCACTGAGCGGCTCCCGCTGTTTCCCCCCAGGAGTGCGCAGCATGCGGAGCGGATGCGATATTGGGAGCAGTTTCGCTACGCCCCACCTCAGGAGAACACCGCGGAGCACCGGCAGCGGCAGAAGAAGCAGAACATGCGCCTCGTCGGTTATTGCGTCCTCGGCATGCTTGCCAGTGTTTGCATCCACTACTTCGGCTTCAGGTATACCTTGATAAATCTAAAAGGATTGCAGCCCTTTGCGCAGGCTGTGAATTTAAATTTCTGAAATTGACAGTCTTTTGTAGAGTCGCATGAGTAGAGTTGCGACCAACCTGATGGCATGAGCATCACTTTTTTGGAATTAATGTTGTTTATTATGGATTGTCATAAATACTCAGAAAAACATGCATGTATAGTAAGATCAGGTGAGGACCATGTTAAAGATTTTGTGCAGGTTTCCGTTCAAATGTAATGACGCCATTTGTAAGAGGTGTGACAGGTACCAAAGGTTATGCACAAGTGACAATCAGACAAAATGGATCACTGCTTATTTTGGGGTAAATTAAACCACATGTCAGCTTGAATTTTCAGGTTATTTTGTTCTCTCGCTTGTAAGCTCTGGACATTGTAGCACAAGGTCCGGATATTTTCCGGAGTTGCCCTTTCACACATGTGACATGCAGCTGGAGATTGTCCGTGTCAGATGCATCCGCACTTGTTAGAAATACTCCAGTTGGTTTAGACTAGAGGTGGCGCTTGGGTAGAGAATGCAGGTGGCAGGAGGTCATGCAAAAAGTATGCCACTGAAACTACAGCGCTTTGTTTACAGCACTTCTGAGTGAAGTTCCCGAATCTCCTCGTCTCTCCAGTCAGCCATGTTCGTTGGGATCTTCTTCCTGTAAATGACCCTCTTCTTCACCCTTGGACGTTTCTGCTCTTCTGTTTTTGCACCAGTCGCGTAATAGAAACGTCATCAACACGCCCACACGCTCGAAGTGAACTCTCCGGAATTCTCCCAGCTTCATTCACACATAGGAGTCAATATGAAATTTCCTGGACTTTGTGCTAGGGAACTAGTAGGGTAAAGTCCATTTAGCGCCCGGTACGATTGGTTTGGGCATTTGCCTCCACACATACAGCCCCCCGGGGTGATGTCTAGAAAAGTTCAGGATGGCAGTGCATGTTTGATAGCCGCTTTAGTGATGTACACAAACTACTTACCATTCAAAGGCCTTGTGCATGTTATTCTTATTTTTTACTTCACACTTTATTGTCAGTCTGGTTAGATAAATTTGCCTGGTACGGGTGCTTATAGTCTTTCCAGGTGGGAACAAGCAGATTTATTATTATGGTTATTATTGTTAAATAATAGATGTTTTTACACATTGAGTAGAAATATCGAAATTATGTCCCGGACTTTGTTTAAATTAGTAGATACTGTTTTCAGTTGTCTCGCATTTGTGGAAATACAGGATAATAGAAACACGTTTGAAATGGTAGAATAACGTAATAAAAGTATAAATGGTAGAATAACGTAATATAACATAAAATCATTTTTTGCCTCAAAGTACAAAAGTTTTAAAAGCTTTAAAACATTTTATATGAACTAAAAGATGTCCCCACACGAATCTGGGAATAGATTGGGGATGAAAAATGGGAACTTTGAAGTTATGTCGCTGAATCCATGGTTTCCTGTCTTTAGCATTGACATGGTAGTGAAATTTATGCAACAACTGGGTTAGATGAGTAGGTTAGTTAAAAAAAAAAGAAAAAAAAAACAACAACAATTAAGGTGCCAGAGTCCCTGTGGAACCCAGAGACGTGGCTGCCTGAATCCCCCCTGCAGCTGCCCCAGCCAGGGAAACATTGAAAATGCTACATGTTGTTTATGTTTCATTGTTTACTTAATGTCTCTGCATGTATGTTATTGTTACCTGTGCGAGAGTATGATAACGCTCAATGTTTGTTCATGTTTGAGTGCCGTGTGAACCATCCAAAGGCTAAACAGCCTTGCTTTTGTTTAAAGAGAAGAGTCCGGTGGGGCTTCACACAGACCCCTCCGTTTCTGATACTCCTGATACTGGATTTAATAACAAAGCCATATCTGGAGATTTCAGTAAAAAAAAAAAAAAATGTGAGGAAACGGCACTGCTGCCTGCAGTAAAATATTGACAGACTGTTCAGATGTGTCTGGGTTTTTATAAACGGCTGGCTAATAACATTGTGGATGAACTGATATGGACTGTGTCCAGCGTGTGAGCATCTGAGGGGAGTTCTATTAAAGGCAGGTTATGGGAAATAAAACAAGGTCCTTTGTCTGCCGCCTTATAGTGGCTGGCACATTGTGATTAAGGGCCCCGCAATTTAGCACCTTGTTTTGGGAAAGGCAGAAGGGACTGACTTCTTGACCTTGCTTTCTCTCCACATGGGCGTTTTTTTTTTTTTAATTTATTTGCACATGTGCCCTTTTGGCTGATGTGATTAATCTCCAGCTCCTGTCTGTGTTTTGTGCATGTGGACCTCACCTTGTGACCAGGAAGCTAGAGGAGATGCACAATAACTTCATGGACGAAAAGGACAGAGTGATCACGCAGATTTACAACGAGTCCAAAGAGAGAGCCAGGTGAGTGACGTAACACGCAGACACACGCGTGAGCTGTGACTCATCATATTGGTCTATCAGAAATTGAATAGAATGCAACACAAGGGAATCATTGTAGCTTTTGTCCATTTTACAAGGTCAAACAGGCATGGACAGAAATGACACCCTTTTGTTTTCAGTAATATATTTTTTTTGGATTCAAACGTTTGAAAGCAATATAGTCAATTTAATGCAAACCTTATTAAGCTAAACTGAGATTAAAAATCATTCTTTTAATTACCTTATGACGTTAGAGCTCTCCCTTCTTAATTATGAGCTATTGATTTAGTGAGTGCAGAGAATACAGAATGGTTTTGGCCAGTAATTTGAGGGAAGTCAATTTCAGTGGCGCTTGTGTATTGACTGTCTTTATTGATTGTGATTAAATATTCACAAAGGATGACCATAATAGTAATTATTTGTCAACCATGTGATTAATTTTCAGGATAAATGGGTTCCAGAAGCAGACGGAGATCCTGAGGCAGAAACACGCTGAATTTCTTGAAAAATACAAGTGGCGCAGGGGTGGAGGCAACAAATAGAATTGGGTTCTGGGGGGTTGACAGTAGGGGCGTTGAGGGAGGGGGGGGGGCAAACCAGGGAACAATGTGTTATGGGTATTATGAGTGACAAATGCCAGCACAGGAACTGGGTGGATTGAGTGGAGAGTAAGAGTGGAAAATTGTTACATTTAATTGAAAATGGTTATGTGAGGGATTTGGGAAACGTAACATGATTCTATCACAATGATGCTGAATTTTTACAGGTTTCAGAGATTTGAATTATGACCTGACTGATTCCTGAAACCGCAGGTGTTTACTGGGCAAATGATTACATCATTGAAGCAGAAAAGGTGAAGGCACACCCTTTGTCCCTTTAGACCTCCAAGCACACCCAGCTTCGGATATTAAATGGTTAGAAAGCACATGAGTGAGAGGAACTTGGACTTGAATTGCCAATAAGAAACCTCAAAGAAATTAAAAGGTCAATGATAGTGGTTAGGATTTAACTGTACCGATTATAATAAGTTAAATTATAAATTAAGTAATGCAAATATCTTAGCCAATGAAATAAAAGGAGAAAGGAGTGTTTGTGTCCTTAATTGTCTTTATACTGGCTCGGCATCAACCAGGAGCCAGGAGGGAGCAAAAACATGGACTGTCTGTGGGTCCCTGAGGACTGGGTTGGGAAACGCTGACTTGTATGACTTTCAGTTCCAGTCATAACTTTTAACACGGATGAACGAGGGACCCAAGACACACAGCTGCTAGCCTGTGTCCACCCCATTCTTGTGGCTTTTAGTACGTGTTGTACTCAGAACCTGCAGTGTTTTGTACACACTTATTCTTTGAGCTAATTTTCACACGTAATTAGAATGAGGTACCATCTTCACCTTGGTTGAATATCTGTGCCACACAGCAAGGCCCTTCAGTGTCAGGAATATGTATGACCTGGGATATAGTTCTGCATGAATAAACAAATGCTGTAAATCCAAAATGTGTTGACATTACTTGGAGAACTAAGTGCTTAAATTTGAGTACCACTTAACAGTAAATGTTTAAATGTAATGCAATGTAGCATAAATTTGAATTAATTATTTATGAACATGGCCATAAATGCTTAAAATAATTAAAATCCCTTCAAGCCTTTGTCTTTCACTTCTTCTGTTGGAATTGACATTTACTGCTAATCTTGTGCTTGTTGAATCTGCTGGATTTTAAAATGTTGTAAAAAGTATTTAAAAATGTTGTAGAAAGTATTTTAAAATGTTTTCTTACAGAATGTCTGTCTTTCAGAGACACTGCCTGGAATATTATGATAATAGGATAACCGTTTTAAGCATGGTGTGTTTTCCTGTTAATAAATACCAGTGACACACGAGCTTCTGTTTGCTTTAGCTCGTTAATGCGAGCGCTGTAGGTGTGTTTAAAGCAGCGGGAGGTGAAACACCGGCAGTCTAATTGAGACACACAGGAGGAAAGGCGACTTATAAACCGGACTCAGGTTTTCAGATACGCACCAACCGCCCACTTCATCCGCCTCCCTTCGTCTAAACCACCTAATTAAGAGAAAATACGAGAAGGAAAGAGAAGCGAAAGTGCAGTGAGAATAACTGACCGGCGAACAGGTTGAGGGCACTGGTATACCTGTAACTACTAAGCCTGGAGTGCTTTTCTTCAATACCAAAAATAAGACGGACGGCCGATGTGCGGTTTTTTACTTGCCGCACGCTTTTATTTTTGTTCCAGAGGGCAAAATAAAATTGCATGACATTTTTGAGGAATCGACTTTCTCATTTCAAGTATTCCTACTCATCGGGCGTACAGTTAAAAAAATACCACCCCAGTCATCTAAAACGTGGAGAAGTTTGCGCTTTAAGGAAGAAACTGTAAATCCTTGATGCCCGGTAGAGCGCAAATTGAGGCAGGGGTCTCAACTCTGATCTGCCCTTAAATTTGCTAGCTACCCGGAGTGGATTCATAGCCGGAACCGGTTTATTGAGGAGGATCAAGGAAGATATACGCCTGGAATAACTACATCATTCAAACCAATTGCCACGGATTTTAATCGAATTCAATTTTGGGAAAATAAATCTCGTATTGTTTATACTGTTCAGTGACCTTTGACGCGTCCTCGGTCATTTATGCCTAGCTACCTCGCTAGAATTAAATTCGCTCCTCAGATATCCAGAACTCCTCCTTATTCCATAAGTGTAAATACAACTACGCGCAGTAATTCGTAAAGATAACCCTTTGACTTCTGAAAAAGGCTATAGGTGGATACCGGAATACCGCTCGTTTGGGTAGAAAAATGTTTTTCGGCATGGTACTAAAACGGAAACGATGTAATAGCATCGGGGCTGTTTTACGCTGAATGAAATTAACTGCGCGTTTGACAGGACACATTTTAAAGTGGAACATAAATTAATGCGGGCTTATCATTTGTGTGTGCAATGTGGTATGATAGAGGCTGTGAGTACATGCCGCGGTTTGGAAATTTTATCCTCCGGTTAATCCCTGCTGCGATGGATGTTATGGCTTTAACCATAGCCTATACGTATAGTTGCTCATAAATTTTAATAAGGAGGAATAAAGAAGAAAGGACAACAAACGAAGAAGTTAATTTACGGAAAGGGTTTCACTTGGTGTCCTTTTTTGGAAACATTAACAATGGGGATTAAGCTTCAAGTTATTCTAGGAATGTTTCAGTTCGTCTTGGTTACCAGAATGCCCACGTCTTATGCCAAGGTATGTAATTAAAATATACATTTTATACTTAAATGCAAAAGCGCCGTCTTCAACTCCCAACCTGGATTGGCACCTGGAAATAATGTAATCATTTATTTGTATTTTGTTTAGGTTGGCAACTTCTGAAATAACATGTTATTAAACAGTACTGTTTCGATGTAGCTGGCTAGCTCCATATCACGATAAATGGCTTGTTAATATTTTCGGGTTTTATGGTCTTCATGTTTATACCCCACCGGTCATTGACATAGCCACCATCGGTTTATTTCCCTCCTTAAAAGTGCATTGGCTCCAGAATACGGCCATATGCCTTTATTGCCATGTTCAACGTAAGCGCACAATGCTGGGACTGCCAGTGACTGACATGTACTTTGTAACAAATACAGAACGGAGCCGGTGGTGTACGTGACCACAGGGCGATAACTGATCCCTATTATCTCCCTCCAGACAATCGCTAAATTCACATAAATTTTATTTACGTCTACCGTCTTTCTTTCAAGAACATGCAGTCTACTGTTTTGTCGGCAAGAACCCCATTGGCGTTGTATTTAAAAAAAAACTCCTTTTAAACCGTTCAGTCTGGTGATATCACGTCTGCGACCGTACTGTATATGCTTTGTATGGAAAAACTAAACTCTTGTTAGTTACTCATTATGGCTGTCCCTATCATTTGTTTGCTCTTGTCGTAATTATATTTGGTTGATAAAGTAATATTTCTTCTCTCGGGTGGGATTAATCTTCATGGAGGTTATGCAATATTTCGTGTTTATGAGCTGCTATTTCAAAATTGGTCATATTTCTATAACAAAATTAGAAATGTAAGATGTTTTTCTGGTTATGTCCTGATTTAGAGTGCTTTCCAGTAACTGACATACCCAGATTATTCAGTTGGAACAATAAAAGTAAAACCCTTATATAATCCAGTTACCATCATACACTGGCTCGGGGACACGGCATATCTCGGGCAAACCAAAACTCTTCACGGCCAATTCAGCTATAATATATGTGTGGCAATGTGGGGAGAGTATATCCGTGTCATTCAGCTGTGGTTTATCAGTTTGTGGGGTTCAGTCTTGTTGGCTGGATGTGTTTAAGCAGCTGTGGGCTGTCTTGTGCAATGAGGCACGGAAAGTGCCAGAGGAGTCCTTTGCGCTCCTCAGGGCAGCGGCGCCGTGATTGATGCCTGGCGCGCGAGGCGAGGCGGGGGGACGCGCACGTCTCATTATAATGCGAGTTGTAAGCTCTTAAAATTACCGTCAGGGCGATCCGCTTTGGCTGACCACCAGCTCTCACTTTGCTGTGCCTTGCATTCTAATTAAAGGCTCTTATACACGATTTTTCTCCCATCTATTTATAAATGATCGGGTTTTATTTTCTTTCACGTTTGGAGCTCGTTAATTTCTGGCGGAGAGAGCGGCGCAGACAGACGATCTGTAATGTCTAGGGTTTACTGCTAAAGAAGATGGTGTTAAGCGGGGAAAGTGATTCTTAACCCCAGGCAGTATCTTTGCTGAACTGAAGTTATAGATTGTTCTATCGCTACAATGCATTTGCTTACTTTACATTTGAATGGATTCTTTTTGGGAGCGGGATTAAGCGAGACGCTCTTTAAAGCCGGATAAAATACATCACGCGTTTCTTTTCTAGCTCAACAAAAATTCAGGTTTTGTTCTGGTATTATTTTTATTTTGTGTGTGTTTTTTATTGTGGTAACAGGAAATGCATCGGCCTATTAAGAGGCATGTTATTGTTATCATGTTACTTGCAGGCACCCTTACGCACAACTTATTTTAATCTATTTATTTCTCTTTTTAAATAAAACAAATGCAATTCATGTACAGATACATTTCTAGTTCTTATTGCTCTTGGAGTTTAGACCTTCAGTGCTTAGGAGGTATGCATATATACACCAACGGGGATAAGGGTGCACGTCATTCAAACTGGAGTAGGGACTAGTATAGTACGTTACTGGTTTCTTATAGATACTAGATAGTCATCTTGTCTACAGAGCTGTATAGGCAACTGTAGTTGATGAGTAGAATGGACATTCTGTGGTTCCTTTCAGTGTCTTGTATGCTAATTTCTTGAATATAGGTTTTTCATATTGGTTGTCATTGTATGGTGGATGAGGAGTGTTAGGAAAATGTCATTTTCATGGTGCGCTCCTAAACTATAGTATTGTGCTGGTGGTGTTGTCTGTATACACTGTCCAAGTCTGCTAATTAAATGTTTTGGTTAAAGTACAGGAATATAGACACACATTTGGTTAATTATCATTATGGAGTCTTTTATTTACACAAATCCTGTCTCAGGTTTGCCTGTGTGGAGTTTGAATGTCTTCTAGGTCCCATCATGATTTAATATGTTCATGCACAGAAAACTTTGTGCCCCGTGAACAAAACAGAATTTAAGTAATTTTTTCTGCAGCTTTCACACTGTTTACAAAACAACATTCCGTAGTAACATTTTGGCAAGAATTCTGGATTGTAGAAGAATATTTGCATTGTAGCACATCTGAAAATGACAAGGTCTCATGAGAATAAAGTGTCTGATGCAGACACATGCAATATTTGTCATTCTGGGTAGCTAGTGAGGCACAGCAATTTAGCCTCAAAGAGTACAGGGCACATGCCACATAGGTTAGTAATTGATATAATTATTGAATAGATCTGTTAAACTTTGAAGATGCATGTGTTGTTGCAGTCTAAGTCCTTACTTATACTCATATAAAACATCTGCGTTAACTTTATTTGGTGATCTGTTTATACTATTACTGGGCACTATGTACAGAAAAACTGAAATGTTCACGATTCTCTGCAGCCCAATCTAAGTAAAATAATTGTTGATTGATTGTAGGATAAGTATTATTTAACTGTATCTCAGTAGCATCTGTAAATGAGCTGAAGCTAGTTAAAGCACTTACAAAATCTTGTATACCTATTACCAAGTACCTGGCACTGCATTGACATACTTTTAGTGTTTATCTGCTTTGACAATGTAATAAAAGCAGATCACAAACCAAAAGATTTTCAATTGGATTGAGGAGACAGTGAGACGGAGCTTTTTTCATTTATACTGGAGCATGTAATACACTTTATGTGTCATAAAGGATATAATAGAAAGCTTTTGAAAATGTAATAATTGTAAGATGTTTAAATATAGCAGTTTACTTGCCTGTTATGAGTAAGGGGATCTTAGGGCTGGGTTAGGGGTTATCTGTCTTAAGCTCCCATATTCCTGGAGATTTTAGTCCAGCTGATGTGAACTACGCTTGACTTTGTGTAGTATTGCTGGTACCATAAGACCCGTCATTCATTAGAGTTAATTACAGTGGTCCTCTTTGTACTTCCATGTCAGTTAGTGACAGCTGCATGTAAAGGCTGATTCTGTAGGATGATGCCTCTTGCAGAATTCTGCTGAATACATTTGCATCACTGTGGCATTTTTCATTTGATAAAATCATGGCAAATGTAAACCTAACTGTACATAAACGGTTACTCAAGCTGATCAGGGATTGCTATTCCTGTAAGTCATGTGCTTGATAGTTGTGCTTGATGTTGCTGCCTGGTTTGAATTTACGCCTGATTATGCATCTGGGTATTAACTGAGGCAGTTTTTTTGTTTTACTACTGCTGTCTGTATTTAAGATAATTTAAATCAATTTAATGATCAGTGGTCATCGTTGACAACGAACGAAATGTGTCCTCTGCATTTAACCCATGTGTGACTATGTGACATAGCAGGGGGCAACTAATTCAGCACCCAGGGAGCAGTGCTTGGGGGCGGTACCTTGCTCAAGGTACCTCAGTGGCACCTTGCTGGTCAGAGATTCGAACCTGCAGTCTTTTAATTACAAGTGCGCTTCCCTAACCATTAAGCCACCGCTGCCCACATCCACCGCTCCCTACATCATATGGAAGTAAAAATGCATGTTTCATGTATTTTCCTCCTATTTATGAATTGAGGTACGAAACCACCAGTTTAATAAAGTTGCCCATCAGCACTTGCCAACCGCTCTTTACCAAGCATTTGTAGAAAAAACTGAGATTACAAACCCTGAGTAATTAGAGTACAGGGAGATGATTTTTTTGGATATGGACTCAATGGACATAAATCGACTACTGTATGAAGATCTACACATACAGTCATGTTTTATGAATTATAGAACACAGGTTTATTGTCTTCTGTGGGTGTAAAGATGCATCGATGCATTGTGATAAATTGATTAAGGTGCATCGATCTGTAATGTCAGAATTGGTTAAAATCTATTATAATCGGGAAAATCCTTAAAGATGCTCTTACTTCCAGGTTGCGCACGCTCTCCTGCTGAAATGTTGTTGAAAGGTGCACAGGGCAGTAGCCGTCACAAGAGTTTTCAAAGCATAGGATGTCCAGGGAAAAGCACATTAATATCCATAAAGGAAGCGTTACTCAATCTGCGTTGTGATGCTCTTGGAACACTCAACCCTGTTTTGTAGTGCAGATCACTCTGTAACGGTTACATTTTGCTTGCTACAGTAGCAATGGTCAAAACACCTGAGGTAGCTAAGTGGGTGGCTAAGTAAAGAGTAGTTTAATGTATGATATATCGGTTAAGAAATCGGTATCGGCTGATATGCCGAACTCTTTTAACGAATCAGTCTGATGTGTCAGTTTTGGCTGATATTGCCAGCCGTTATTTAGACTTAAGTACAGACACTCCTCTACTTACCAACTTTCAACTTACAGACATACGAATGAAGAGGACTGTAAGTCCAAATTGTGTTCGTTGGGCTCCTGTTTCCTGTCCACAACATAATTTTTTTTTCTGCGCTAATTCCGCCTTAGCAGCTTAGTGTGCGTACTCCCAGCATCCTAGTGCTTTGTACTTGTGTATACCCTTAAAATGATGTTGAATAACGACTTACGAACATTTCAAGTTATGAACGGCCGTTCGGAACGTATCTCATTCGTAAGTAGAGGAGCGTCTGTATTCAAAGTTAGCAGCACCAGAGGTGAAGACACAACTACTAACATAATGGAGATAATTGCCCTGGATGATCAGCCGTTTTCTGTAAGCATGAGGGATTTCGTCGGCTCCTACATCACTTAGGCCTCAACGTACCGGCCTGCAACATGTATATAATTCATTATTAAATCAGACCTGGAGACTGATCCTTCATTTTCCATAGGATAAAAAAAACAACATAGCCCTATTCCGCTAATCTGTGCAGGCAAGCTCAGCAAGTTTCCACATCGGTGCACCACTAGTTATTGTTGGTGAAAGCAGCCAATCAAGTAGCGCTTCCTTCATGTGTTTGGCAATGTTTACATTGTTTTTTTCTTCTGTACAGTTCAGTAATTGACCTTTTTGACAATTTGCACTGATTTGTCACTGTTTAATGTTCTGATAATCTATTTTATATACCATTCTTAATATGTACCTAAGTTCCCATAGTCGTATTTGTGAATTTTTTTCAGTGAAGTTAAAATAAAAAGTTCTGAATAAGAATAATCAATTAATCGAATTGTGGTAGAAATGAAAGATTTCCAATGCATTCAGTCCTTCTGAAAATAATCATAATTGAATCGAATCGCCTTGAGGCCAAAGATTAACACCTATATTGTTTACAGACTTACAGTACACATTGAAAAGTAGTCAGTGATATAAAACACACTCTTCCGTTCAAGTACAATGCATGTTGAATTGTCTGATGATGAACAAAATGTATGGGACATCACTTTAATTGTTTAAATTTAAGACATTACCTCTCTACCAAGATTAAATACACATACAGTCATGAAAACCGAGTTAGAATGTTTAAGATTACAATCAGGATTGTTTTCTTGGAACATGCAAGTAAATCTCATCTAAATCTTCCTCTAAATCTGTTCTACTGTATACCTCTACTAAATCACTGCCTTTTTCTCCAGAACAGTGTTTTTTGTCATTGTAATGTCATTGCTAAACATAAATGGAAGGAGGAGTTCTCTGAATATGAAGTTAAATTGAGGATATTCTTTATTCTCTTATGTGATAGCCTGTGGGAGTTATTGGTTTAATGTAATTATAGGGGCCATAAATGAAGATGTGTGTCTACTCACTGATAGTTGCTTTGTGTGGGTGAATGCTCTTCGTATATGTTGCAGTGCCAGCCTTGTGTTCCTCCTGGCATCCAAGGCTGGCTTGCACAACTCCCTTGGTGCGATGGGAGGGTGTGACTCTTCCCTCAGATTACAACACAAGGGTGCCATGTAGAATTTTGGACAGAACTGGGTACTGGAACACACAGTGCATACAGAGATATGCGAGGACCCTGCCGATCGGACACACAGTGACTCTTGGCAGTGCCTGCCTACATGCTAAACACACCAGGCATGTAAGAAGTGATCAATACAGCTGAATGGTGGGCAGACTGCGGTGGCTACAATGAGTAGCCATTGTTTTCATTGACTTTGTTGACCGCAGTGCGTCTTAGTATATAACATCATAGGATGAGGTCTTTTCCACATCAGCATGCAGGAAATTCAATTTAAAAAGCATAATCACTTGTCAGAGCCAGCATATAATTCTGTGATGCATGTTTCCTGTGATAGTTTTGAATTTCATTACGATAAATATTAGTTAAACTATGTCATGCAGCAGGGTATTTATTATTTTAAGTGTGCCCAGTGTAACCATTTGCCCTCAGATTTAGCAGCGCTGTTTACAGTTCAGTCTGCATGGCCTGTATCTACTCCTCCAGCTTGAGGAGATTGTTTGATTGAAGCTTTGGTTGAGTAATGTTGCACTATAATCTTTCATATTAAGCAAAACCACGTTCCCCATTCGCCTCATCCTTTTCCAGGCCTTCACAAGTTGACCTAGGACACAGTTCCTGCTCGTACCACGGAGCGTGTGCATTGCGCCGGCTGGAAATGTGCCGGCGTAGATCTTTCTTGTGTGTTTGTGCACCCGTCTGTGTCTAAGTATGCCCCATGAGGGCTGGTTGTATACCTTTTCATATGTGTGTCGCCATGCATTTGTCTGTGGGCCTAGAGATAGCAAAGCGGCCTGCATTCCTGCCAGTTTTTGCAAGATAAAAGGCAAGGTGTACGTCTAGTTGTTTTACTTGTAAGCTAACAGCATGTGACTGCTTTTTTAGCTGAGGGCCAAGCATTTGGAGGGTAAAGCAAAGTAGCAGCCCTCAGATTTGTGGAGTACTGAAAAGCACCGTGATCCGTGTAACACTTACAGGAATGCCGAACTGGATATAGACGTCCCATTTTTGCGCAAATAGGCCTTCCATAACCGCATGTATTTTCAGCAGGTTTTTGCACACGTTCCAGGAAGACGCGTGGCTCTCACAACGATCAATATGGAGGTTATGTAGGGGTAAGGGGGGGATGGATGGTATGGTGTGGAGGAGAAGGAAAGATGCAGTAAAAAATCTGTGACTACTGAAAATGAGTGCATGCACATGAATAGCATGCAGATTACATACTCACTACAATAAGGCTATTTATATATTTGCATTCAGAGACACCTCATAGCGTGAAGTCCTGTACAGCCCTGGCGTACAGAGCTCGCATTCTGCTTGCACGACTTACACATTTATAGGAACTAGGGACGTGTGCATTTACTCACAGCCTGGGCAAAAGCAGAAATGCTGGGGGTAGAGAACAAGGGGCAAAGTCTGCATTCCCCAGGTAACGGCCTCCTGGACTTAGTGGCTATGCTGAATGTGTGCGTGCGTGTGTGCATGTGTGTCTGTATGTCTGTGTGTGGTGTCACTCACACACATTCATTCATTGCCATTTATTGTCACACATTCTACAGAAAGGACTAGAGGTAATAACGTATTGCTGTACAATTTCTGAACTTTGATGAAGCAGGCAAGAGATTAAATGTATTCAGTTTTTTCTTATTGCGGATCATATTCTCATATATTTTGAATATGGCCTTTGTTCTGTGCTAAATTTGACAGTTATATGCTTGGAATCTGAAAAGGGCCATGATTTTTGAAAATGCCTTTTTTGAAGTAATATGAATTCTTTAATAATAATCTGGCGTACCTTTTTTTATGGTGGCTGTCTTTCAAAGCTCATAGGTTTGAATTCTTTAGTGAGCACACTATAATATCGCCGTTGGACCCTGACTTCTCCAGCGGTGCCGGCTGGGCCTGTGCTCTGACCCCAAAACCTTCTTACACCTGTGCATATATTTGTGTCTGTGACAGAGAGCGATGAACGAAGCATTCTGTTATAATGAAAAATATAAATTTATGGCAGCAGTCATTCCCTGCACCGTGGTGCTCCAATAAAGATTACTGGGTTTCATCCTCTTTGTATTCATTCGGACGTGTCAGCAAATGCTATTTTAGAATCATAGCATCGGTAAAATGTATTGCCTTCCCCCCTTGTTTATTTTGTGTCCCCCCTTCCCTTCAAGCCATCCTTTTCTGTTATCTAGGGTACATTTCTTGCTCAACCTCCATTCATCAAAGCCTGCAGCACAGAGTGTGTGCCCTCCTTGGCTCTTTGTATTCTTATCCACGCCATTTTGAGCCGAGGTTCTCTGACTGGCGTGCTCAAGGCCTATATCACTGGTGTACCTGGTCACTGTGTCCTGCATTGCAGAATGTTGTCTGACATTTTGAGATAATGGAGATGTTGGAGCGAGAGTCTGCTCTCAGTCTCCTTCTCTCTCTCTCTCTCTCTCTCTCGCACTGTCATTGTCCGGCCTTTCCGTACTTGACATTTGTTCGCCGTTTTCCTGTCTTCCAGCTGGCCCACTGGCAGCCTGCCGAAAGTCACAGATCCAGGGAAGGTAATGGTGATGATTTTGGGGTGTGTGTGTGTGTGTGTGTGTGTGAGAGAGACTGTAATTTAACATGCATAATGTGACCCAAATGATGTCATCGTCTGAATGCAAGTTCTGGTGAGGTACAGATAGATGGATGAGCAGACATATTTTAGTTTAATAACAGAATAACATACATAAAGCAGTCATGATTGATCGAATAACGCCGATTGCTTGTTCTTAAAGAAGTGCCCATTTAAAATTGACCATCTTGATCACTCAGCAATATGCCGGAAGGAAGACCAAGCATAGCGGATGAGGGTCCAGAATAGTGAGAGGAAAGGGCTCAGCTGTGTGGTAGCACTTCACATTAAAAATGAATGAAAATGCAACCATTGCAGAACTTTAATATCGCAACACCGGAACTGCAATACAATGACATCTTAAACGAAGAGATCCATGGACTCACCCGATAATATGTGGTTAGCCTTGAATAACTATAAGTTACGCGTCATTTGGCCTCTTGGGGTAGCCTAGCCCATCTTTGTCATCATTTTTACTTATTATTATTTTGGTTAATTTACTTTCTACGACTCTTGTATCTCAAGATAATTGCCGCTAAAAGCCACATCATCTTTCACAGTAACTAATTAATTATTAGCCATTATATGTACTGGAAAAGTTCACATTGCGATAAATATTTCCATCCATTTTCTATACCTGCTTTTTCTGTGCAAGATCATGGGGTTTGAAGCGTATTCCAGAAGCTAGTTACAAGGTATGGAATAACCCAGGATGGGACACCAATCCATCACAGAGCACACTCACACTATTTGGTAACTCCAATTCACTTTACCATGTTTTTGGACTCTGGAGGGAAACCAGAAAAAATGGATGAAACCCCAACACGACATGGGGAGAACATGCAAACTCCACAAACATAGCTCAGGGTCCCGCAAGAGTGCTAACCATGCTGCCCTATTCTCATATTTATAAAACAAAGAAAGAAGTTGAAAATTTACCCAAAATAAGCTATAGCCAAATACAGTTGATCTAACAAAAGTGTGTGTCCCGTAAGCTGGTGGTGTGGCAAGTCATGCCAATGGACACAGAGCAGTACAGACTAATTGCTTGCTATTGCTCAATATCTCTTCTTTCTATGCAGCAGAAGGTGAATGTCTTTTGGTGACCACCTCTTGTTTGCATTTCCCCATCTCACTCATTTCTCACAAATGTGCCACAGTGTCTATGAGAGTCCAGGAGCAAGGATGAAAATGCTTATGATTGGCTGAGAGAGTGCCTGCAGAGCTCGTGTAAAAGCGGCGGTGGCAAACATTAGACGACTAGGTGTGTGTGTATCATATGTATAAGAAACAATTACTTGATTAATCGGTAGATTACTTGATTAATCGGTAGATTACTTGATTAATCGGTAGATTACTTGATTGATAATATAATTAATAGTGACAACCCTAAACATTAAGAGCACAGATAGATTTGCACAAAACTGCAGAGCACGAGAAGTGTGAAGACAATGCACAAAGTGCAAGGTAAATAAAATGAACATTGGGTGTACATGGTTAGGGTTAGTATGGGTATCTGTTACTTGATGCTGTCCTGGCAAATGTTATGGCTGGTGAGGGCAGGTCTGTCCGGGATACAGGCATGTGCAGGTAATGATCTGGCTTATGTCACACTGAGTTTGGCTGTATGTTTACTGGTGACTGTGATAGACAGATCTGTGTGTGTGTGTGTCTGTGGGTATGTATGTATGTATGTATGTGTGTGTGTCTGTGCGTGTGTGGGTGTGTGTGTGTGTGTGTGTGTGTGTATTTTGGGCAGCAGGTTGCATTTCACATTGCAAATTTATGTTACAGAAAGTGTATAACCTATGTGTTGAATGTGTGCTTATGGTGAATTATGACTGTGCATGTTTGCAGTAGTAGATGATATGTAATGTGTATGTATGTGCTGCGTAGAGTCTTTCTGTGTGTGTTGACCGAGGGGGCTGGGTGTGTCATGCTGTAATCTCGAATAGTGGGGCTGAAGTGCCGTCACAGGACTGGGTATGTGAAGTACGGCACGTCGTACTGGCCATCGGGGGGGCGGGGAGTGAGGACTGGCCATCGGGGTGGGGGGGGGGCGGGGAATGTGGACTGGCCATCTGGTAAGAGTCCCCCACTGAGCTGTCTCCCCATAATTAGTTAGCAAGTTTGGCTTTGGTGCCTATACTCAGGTAATTGGCACTGTTGGTGCAGGGTGAGTGTATGTGCATGTGTACAGCCAGGTCCAGCTATAGGTGAATTAGGCAGCTACCTAGGGCCCGATTGGCACAAGGGAGCCTAGACAAAGTCATGAAAAAATATATATTTATATATTTTATTTATATGTAAGAATAATTTTACAAAATTAAAAATGATAAAGAAATAAAATCATACACATCAAATTCAAATATTTATGTGCGGGCAGAATTGTGGCCGCCTCGGGCTCCTGAATTACCTGCAGTGCTTAGGAAGTGAAATGATCATCAGATTTTTGGTAGGGGGCCTCCCAAGTATAGCTTTGCTTAAGTGCGCTGAGAAGGTGTCGCCGGCCCTGCGTGTGCCTGGTGCATTCGCGTATGATACCTCTGTCTCCACGTGCCCGAGAAAACAAAACACGGGTCGTGCAACTTTTCATCCGCAGTGCTGAAGTGGCTGGAGGTGTACAGCCGGAGCAGGTGCCAGCCCCGGGAGACCCTAGTGGAGGTCTGGAGGGAGTTCCCATGGGAGACGCAGCACCTCTTCCTGCCCTCCTGCGTAGTGCTGCACCGCTGCGGTGGATGCTGCTCCGACGAGACTCTGGAGTGTGTGCCCTTGCACACCTACACGCTCACCATGGAGGTATGGACGCATGCAATGCAGACGCAGACATGGGTACGCACATGCATCGATGCACATCCATGTGTACCTCCGTTGTGGCGCCAGAGAGCACTAAGGGGGGGGGGGCAGGAACTAAGGCTTATCTTCCAGCACATACTCGCCCCCAAGGGAGGAAGTCAGTTTGCTGAATCACAGTGCCCATCATTCCTGTACGCGCTGGTGACTGCCATGCGGCTGATTGCCCTTGACATGTGACATATTGTTATCATGGTGTACCTTTTCCACCGCTTCCCCCCCCCCCACCCCCACAGCTGATGAAGACCACATACACAAAGCATGAACTGGTGCAGATGCCATTCACCGAGCACAGCCAGTGTGAGTGCAGGTGAGCACACACAGACACACAAACACACACTATCCCCAAACTCATGTACATTCACGATGCTCATACATTTTACTTGCTTAAACCAATGGACAGCTGCTCTCTCTCAGTAAATACAGATGCTCCCCAGGTTACGATGGGGTAATGTTCCGATAAACCTATCATAATGCAAAAATGCATTTTAAAACAGTACACCTAACCTAACAACCATCATAGCATAGCCTAGCATACTTTAAACAAGCTTAGAACATTTACATTAGCCTACAGTTGGGCTAAATCATTAAGCCTATTGTATAATAAGGTGTTGCATATCTCATGTAATTTATTTAATAATGTACTGAAAGTGAAAAACAGAGTGGAGTTGGAATACCTATCGTAATGTCAAAATATCGTAATGTGAACCATAATAACCTGGGGAGCATCTGTATCCGAAACTGAAATGTAGCCCTTCACAGTATTACAGGCATCATGGTAATTTTTCTGCCTGTTCCTGACTAGGTGTTACCTTAAAGACTGTTACCTTTAAGACAGAGTGACAGGACAAGGTGTACACAGCCTTTGTTTGCCTGATACATCAGCTTTTTAGTTCTGTCTGCCCTCTCATTTTGCCTGCTGTCAGCGTGCCAACTGATCTTGTCTTTCTTTTCCCTTCCAGACTAAAAAAAGACCTTCACACTGTCCCTACCAGGTACATTCATTGTCTGTGTAGCGTGGTGACGCACGCGTGTGCCCAGGCGCCCAGCGGTGCTTCTTAAGAGCCTCCGTCCCGCGGGACAGCCCCTCCCGCCATGCCTCAGTGAACCCGGGGAGATGCTTGTCTCCTCTGGTGCTCAGAGGAGCCGCGGCATGGCGGCCCTTACGCCAGGCACAGTCAGGGGCTTATGGGCCCTGGAGATAGTCTAGATGTTTCTGCATACTGTTTTTGTTTTTGTGGAGCCAGACACAGATCTGTGTGTGTGAGCCATTGTGCCATACTTCTCAGTCTCTCAAAACAGAATGTTACTGTTGGACTCCGTTTTAGGCTTTTGTGTAAATCCCAGGTTTGAGTCCTATGGTGTTTCATGAATTTAACATTTTTTATTGCATAAACCACGGTTTTTCCAACAAAGACAAGCAGAAAGGCCCCTTTTATATCTGTGATAAAATATGAAAAATGTGTAAGAGTAGCTCTCTACAATCAGATTTCTTATGACTTATTTCACCAGCAAATGTATGAAGCCTTATTAAACATTCAGTTCTCTCCAAAAGTAATGCAAAGCCAGTTCTCCTGTTTCAGAGGGTTAGGGAAAGGGAAATCAGACTAATCTCCAGGTCACATGATGTTCCAGAAATAAGGTCGGTACTTATGTTAATGTCGTCTCTATAGAAAGTCCAGAAGCTCTGGAGATCTTTGTATTGTAGGTATTTAGCATTTTGTGTTCATTTTACTTTAAGCCGGAACACAAAATACAGTTTTCCTATTTGACTATTAGGCAAATGTGACAAGGTTTCACAGCTTAGTTCACGCTGGAATACCGCCAAAGATTCCGCTGTGCCTCAGGGGAGTTGAGACACATTCAGCTTAGAAGCCATTATATGATGTGTATCGTAAATCAAGCTGCCGTATCCTAGATCGATCGCCGATACCTTTATATAAATGAGCTAAATGCCAAGCGCTGCACATCAGTCACGTAATATCATAACATGAAAATCTTTACAGGTATCGCGCCACAAACAGGTTATGCTTATTTATATATTTTTGTTTATTTTCTGCTTGTGCTAAAAGTCCTGCAAAACAAACACTTTCCTAGTTTATAGAGGTCAAGTGCAGCAACAAGTTATGGAAAGCTGTGCCTCCTATGGATGCAGGGGGGGGGGCAGGGGTTGCTTTGCTGTGTAATTAGATTATAGGGGGAGGAGGACTTTTCTCTTTTTTTCTTTATGAGGGAGTCCCAAGCTAACGGTTGAAAACTCCTCCTCTTATCATTTAAACTCTGTCCAGCTTGTGTGCGTTAAGCTAAAGCGGGAGACAGTGTAGTTTATATACAAAATTGATTCTTCTCATAAAAGAAGAAGCAAATTCTTGTTGCATAAAGGATGAATGAGGTAGCTTTTTAAATTATTTTTTGAAGACAGGAACAGAGCCCAACAAGGAAAGGGGGAAAGAGAGAAAGAGACAAATCCAAGCTAAAGAAAATTGGAGAGATCAAACCATCGTACGTTGATTTCTTAAAATATCTGTGACGAGGGCTGCAGACATTCACTTAACGTCTCAAAATCCATTGTGAAAGAGGATATGCTTTATACAGCTTTTGACTTCTGAAGGTCTTTGTCCACAGCAATTTTTAGAGTTGTGGCATAAAAAAGTTCAAATAACGTTTGACCAGTAAAGAGTAGAAAATCTGTTAATCTTTATACACTAGTTTAAGATGGGTCCAGAGATATTAGGTGAAAGTCAGTTGCCCTCAAATGATTCCTGCACACTAATTATGCATGCGAGGTGCTGCTTGTCTTCTCTGTTACCCTTTGCTGACTAGTCATTTTTTTTCCAAGTCTGACCCTAATTAACACCACAGTTTTTTTTCAGTCATACAGTGACATTTCTGTCTCTACAGCAGTATTCGCGCAATTTTTCTTGCACACTAATTGCTCGACATGCAAACCTTTGCTTCTCTCATTATTCTTGATTTTCCTTTAAAGAAGTGGGTCATTTATAAAGTTATTTCGGGCTGTTTTCTATCCTCCTGTAGTAAATCAGGTCGACCCTTTCCAGCTGCATGTTTACCTGCATGCATTTATATGTTTATGCAATAGGCTCCACCCTACTCTGTCTTTAGACGTTTTACTTTGTTGTGATTCCCCAGCCTGCATTTTTGCTGGTGACTCTAGGATAGGGGTGCTACTGCCCCTATCCTCCTTTCACCCCTCCCCCCAACTGAAAGGTTGTCAGGTGCGAAATCGGGCTAATTTGATCTTCAAATGTTCCCTCTGTCACCCAACCGCCAGTGCCTTAGCAGAGGCAAAGATGGATTTCCCCCCCACCCAATTAACTCACTTAAAAAAAAAAAAAAAAAAAAAAAAAAACCTTCTTTCTCTTTCAAAGCTTTTTAATGGATTTTCAATAGGGGGAATTTTCAAAAGGGCCGCTCTCTCGCTACTCGATCAATTACGGTCCATTTCAGTGCTGTGATTAAGTTCCAGATTTAGCCAGAATGTACCCCCTGCGCTTCTCAGACCCCCCACTCATCCCCTCCCTGCGTTTTCCCAGCCTCCCCCCTCCGACCACGGAGCCACAGTGTACGCCCTGTTCTGGGAGAAGGCGGGTGCTGGACCCTCTGACTTGCCAGTGTCACTGCAGCCAAACCTCGGACAGCTGCAGGCGACGAGGAAAGCGGCTTAACCAGCAGAACTGCAGGTCAGCATCTGGGCGATGGATGAGATCAGAAGATCAGCGATAGCTGGAAATCGTACAATAGACACAATGTAAAAGGGCAATTCCAGTGAAATAGTTGTGGCATTTACACTCATACTGGCAAACAAAATGCCTCAGAGCATGTACAGACTTACTATCAAAGAGTTAATTTGCATATCTTTTCATGTAACCTCTGAATATAAACAAATCCTCCATATTTGTATATTAATTTACATAGCATTTTATCAGCGTAATTGATGTGACATCCCGCAAACCTTAGTGTGGAATTGCCCAAACAAGTACAATCACTATAAAAAACAGAATACTCAGTGTGAAACATCAAGCATGCATAAGGGTCCTGTTATACTAGGGGTCCCCAGTGATTTTTCCCTGAGAGCCAAATTCCATCAGCAGCACAAAGCCAAGATCCACTGCCCCTGAAAAAATGTTCCGGGGTGGGGGGGGGTTAAGGTTAGGGTTATGGGGCGGGTAGGTGATTGATTGCACGGTCCAGATTAAATTGTCCCCAGTTGGGGATCCCTGTTTTATACCATACAGTTATTTTACATGTTTATAAAATATAGACCAATATATCCATTATAAATACATTTTTCATCTTTTTCATTCAGTCTGCAGACATTGAAGGATGTATATGTCTGCCTTGCAAATGATAAGCTAAGCTATGTTATTGAGGTCTGTGGGGGTTAGTAGAGGTTAAGCTGCCCTCCTAGTGTGAGACTCATGCCAGACGCAGCTGGATTGAATAACCGACCCCAACTCACCTCCCTCCTGACCCACCTCTTGCTTTCAGATGCGAGTCTCTGCGACGGTGATGAGCTGAAATTGTGTCTCCCAGCCACAGTGGAAATAAAGGAGTCCAGCCTACAAAATAATCATGTGACGTGATGGAGATGAAACGGCGAGATCAGGGGAAACCCGAAAGGACCATTAAGGTGGACGGAGTGCGTGCTTAAACAAACAAGTCACACAAACCTCCCCTAACCCAACCACCTTGAAGCCACCACAGCAAGTAGTCTTAAATAAATATATATGTGTGTGTTATCAAGTCTCATCATAAAGCTTTTCTGAAAACTGCTGCCAGACCGGATCATGTTGCCATGGCACCCCTTCCCTTAATGGTATAATTAGAAATGCTTTACAGGCAAAGTTCGGAAAGGTCTGGGGAACAGAATGGTGGACATGTGGTTCGACGGAACACACGTTCATATGTCTTGAAACCTTTCATGTTATGTCATGGATCTTCATGCAAACGTCGACCTGGGGGATACTACTCAGATCTGTTTGTAAGGCATATCGATCTGTTTGGAGTACAGTAGGTGCCACGGGCTCATGTATAACTAATGCTGCTCTTTAACAGGTCAGGACAGGTAGAATAGCCCTTGTAAATCACAGTCCTGAAACTGGAGTCCATATAAAGAATCACTTGCCAAATACCTTAAGTCACGTCATCAGAATTCAAAGCCATTTTAGAGCAATCCTACATGGTCATTTCCTGTTCTCGCTCGAAAAGGAAGGCAAGGTTGCTGATGTCCTCTCCCAATCTGAAGGAGTGAATCAGAGAAAAACATGACCACTGAATAACGGCAATGATGTGCTTGGTGAACAGGCAAAAAGTGGAGAGGAATTAAATGTGTGGGTTTGCACAGAGAAAGACTGAAGTTTGCAGAATTTGACTAGCCTGATGTCGGGGGAACACCCTACAATACGGGGGAACACCCTACAATACGGGGGAACACCCTACAGCACATGGTTGGTATCACACACTGGTACAGGGTGCAGGAAGACTGGCATCTTGTGCCTGCAAACCGATTGACAATCGTTTGTCAAATTATGGCAATGGTCTGAGGGAATGGATAATCCGAGGAAAAGTGATGTGGGCAGAGCACAAAGCTCAATATGGTGAAAACAGAGTTTTGATGAAAATTAATAATGACCTCAATATTGTATCACCATACAATGAATAAATCCGCACATATGGGCACATATTGTTAAAATGATCAGGTTTCCTTTTTTTCTGAGGAATCAATTTTATTAAAGTGACCAAATTTAAAATGACATCTACATGATCCCCACATGGCTGTCATTAATAACGTGTGTGTGTGTCTCTCTCTCTGTTCAGTATGTGCATCCATCAGCCGGCCACAGACTCTGTCAATGAATCTTTATTTTTCCTGTTGGGTTGTTGGTTTTGTTTTTGTCTGATTCCTTTTCTTTTCCTGACTGAAAGGGCCTTTAACTTGGTCGGGCAGTGCTAGGAATGCCAATAGTGAAGAGTATTGGCTTTCTTCCACAGGACCACACACAAGCAGACTTAAACACATACTTTTTTTTTTTTTTTTTTAATGTCATTTTGTAATTAACACCATTGCCTTTGTTTTTTAGTTTCGCACAACCTAATCCATCTTGAAATATATTAGATAATGTTAGGCACTTTAAATGGCGCACACACACACACACAAATAAACACAATGGTTAAATACAGAATTATATCCCCAGAACTTGTCCAGCGATTCTGAAACACTGTGATGCAAATAAATTCTGAACACGCATACATATACACAGGTAACAATAAGCTTTTTGTTGTTGTTAAAATTGAGTAAAATATATTTTAGATACCGATATATATTCCTTGTCAGATGTTTAGTTGTTTTTTATGCCATTATGCCTATGTTAAGATATATATTTGCAATGCCTTCACTGTGTTCATGTTAAAAAAGCTGCCTTTTTTTTTAAAATGTAATGTTTCTTTTGTGTTATAGTATTTTCTGTTTGTTTGTTGTGTTCCTGCCTCTTAGAAGCACTCGGATTGGCTGGTTATTTCACAAAATGGTGCCTGCAGAGTATGTCTGTGTGTCTGTGCCGAAGACGAGGTGCGTGTGCTGAAAGAAAGAAATATATTCCTATGAACCTCTCAACTGATTTTGTCTTGGAACATAAAAGTGAAACACCACACACACACACACACACACACACACACACATGCACACACACGCGCACACATGCACACACACGCGCACACATGAAAACACAATGAAATGGAGACTGAGAAGAAGCCATTAGTCCTTTCAGTTTTGTTCTTTATCTTGTAGATTCTATAAGATGGAGCACCAGATTTTGGTGGAACCTACACCAGCATCCTAAGTCATTTGAAAGGTGTTTCTCTGATTGGGCAGAGAAGCTGCAAATTTGTAGTAAAATCACTCAGCCTGTGTAATGATGCATTATCAGTGAGTGTTTCAGAATGATCAGCAGACCCGGGTGATGAGGAAGGGTCTTCTTTTGTGTGCATAGCCATGAAATTCAATGAATTTAAAACTAAATCACTCAAACCAAGTGTAGCCAAGACAGGACTCAGGGAGAAGGTAATTACATGTTTTAGGAAATGGGTTTAGGCAAACACTTTTACCTACACTCTTTTGTAAATTGTAAAATGTATAAAAGGAGTGACACCCCCACCCCACACAGACAACCGTCCCCACCAAAGTTGTGTATCTAATTAGACTCATTCTGTGCATTGAGCGGAACTTTTTAAATGGAAATGAAGGACGGAATTGTGTAGCATGGCAATGGATCTTCCAAGTTAAGCCTCAGAATTAGTGGCAGATGTAGTAAATCTTTATTGACATGCGCTGCATCAAAATACTTATTTGCTGCTTGATGAAAAGCTTTAAGCCAGCTAACACTGATTATACCTTTTTTGAGCCAAAATGAAACAAAGATATCACATATATTTTTTTTCAAATTTAAGTTCCAGCGTTCCTCTGGTTTAAATCCACACAGGACAATGGACTTTGGAACTAAACTAAATATTGCTCCATACTGCTGCTTTTTTGTGTTGTTTAATTTTTATTTTTTTTTATTTTTACGGCATTTTGTATTTCAGACCTCAGTCAAGTGACTAGGTAAACTGAGCAATAATTAATGTGGTCCTGGTGTTCAGTAACTTTTCTTCAAAAAGGCCCAAAATGTCACCTTTAATATGTTCTGTAACAAAGAAAAAAGAACATTGGCCTTCGAAATGTTCTTAGTGTATTATCTTCTCATCTAGATCAGTTAAGTCTTTTGTTTTGCGTTCCTTATTACCTCAAATTGTGTAACCTTAGACCTTAGATCTTTTCAATTGTACCAGTATTCAGGCCTTAATCGCTTCTGTTCATGTCTTCCTGTTTCTTATTCCCTGCTCGTTGCTTGTGCTTCTCACTGGACCCTGCCCTGTCACCCGGGGGTAGCCTATCAGGAGAATATACAAAGGACGCCGTTTTGTGCCATCAGCGTAACGCAGTTTCTCCTGCCGCATAATAATTCATTCACTTGGCTGAAGTTCTCATCCCATGTCTGGAGCCCATTTTAGTGGCTGGGTTGAGAAAGAGAGAAGGGCCTTTGCTGAAAGGCAGCACTACAGGGTCCCAGTTCAGAGTTCACAGCCTTCATTTCCACAGAGGGAAAAAGGACAAATATAATAGCCACCCACTTTCCAAGACAGCTTTTTTTTAAATGGATTTTGTACCAATTTTGAGATGGATGAAACACCCATATTTATTACATTATTATTTATTTGCCCTCATCATTTTTTAAAAGAGTATTTGTGTGTATTTAACAAACCTTTCGTCCAGTTAGCATTTTCGGACTGATTTGTGTGTGATGAGCAGAAATACATCATGGAAGGTGTAGGATGAGTGCCACATTAAGGGGTCTTTCAATCAGGCTGACTTGTACTGTACTGTAGATTCCACAGTGGTACGTCCACACTTATGCAAGTAGCCCATTAGAATGCAATGTTTGGTGTCTGTACCTCTAGCTTAGACACTAGGTCGCTTATGATGTACTCTCTGTCAGGTGACATGAGACCTCCGTTGTCTGTTAATGTAAAACCATTGTGGGGACATTTTTAGAGAGTCAGTGTATAGCAGATGAGACTTTCTCCAAAGAGTATATCAGCGCCTCCTACTAGTTGCAACATGCTTAGATTGTACAAAAGCAATATTGGGGAAGGGTTAGCAAATGTAGCACAGACTTATATAATTACAATATGGATATAGTAGTTTAATGCATTCATACCACCTTAAATATAAATACTGTATATGACATCTCCAACATTTAATCAAATGTGTAGTCTGCAGTTCCACCTAAGAGAATCTGGGTGAAATATAAAATTGCTCTACAATGTGGACCTTTATTGTCAGTCCTGGTTTTGGAGTGTAGAGTAGAACTAAATGTGTGTCACATCCTAATTGTCAAATCAAATCCAAAACCCCCATACAAATAATACAATATACAGCATAAAATATATACAGTAAAATATACAGCATATGTGTGTATAATGATGATAATTATTATTGCTGCTACACCATCTGTGCCCTATTTATTGTCTGTGCAAGTGTGCAAAAGTGTGTATTTCTCAGTCATGTTATATATTGGTGGTAACAATATTAATCACTTCATTGTAAATGTGAAAAAGAATATCATTAATTATGTCGATAGGGGATGAACCGTGCTGTTAACAGTAACCATAATACAATGTTCAAGTCATTAAAGGAAAACAGCTTATTTTTGAAAAAGGTTGTTAGGGTGATTTCTGACCCTTTCTGTGTTGTGTTCTTCAGCACTCTCTGCTTCTGACTCCTTCAGTCTCTGTCTTGTGTTTCTCCCCATCATAGCACCCTCCCCCCCTCCCCTTTCTCCTTGTCTCTGATACTCAGCCTCTCGGTACTACCCAGCTAACAATATTTTGTTCAAGGAACGTTTACTAAATGTTGTAATTAAGGTATGGAAACACTCAAAGTGTCATGTTTTCCTGTTGTTCCTTGCAGGGTTCTAATCCAAATGGGGAAATGGAACTGGAGTCGGGATTGGAAAAAGAACTATGGGGAACAGAATTGGAATTGAATTCGAATTTCAGGGAGATTTAAATTCCAACTCCAGGTCCATTTCCTCATTTGGACTGGAATTGATTGATGGATGGATTCCGGAATGGCCCCAACCCTGGTTCCTTGAACATTATTCCACTACTCCAACTACTACTACTACTACTACTAAAAACAGTAATGCATAAATGAAGAAATGGGATGGTAGAGCAGCAGGTAGCACCATTAAGGTTAGGGGTTCAAGGCTACACGATGTGTTCCCAGTTTACACATATAACACTACTATGACTATGTTTTATTATGGAACCATAATTCCAACATGATTCACATAAAAGGGATGTTTATGTAATAACGTTGTCGTGCTAAGATAAACAAAGGTTTTGTTAAAATGTAAAACGTTCCATTAACGTTTTGGTAAGAACGTTCTCTGCCAAATTTGTGACATAATACTAGCTAAATTTCTGAGAACATTCCCTGTTAGTTGTCATTGCTCTAATGAAAGACAAACAGGACGTTAATTACTAACGTTTATTGGGAGTGAGGGAGATCAGTGTAAATGACGCAATAATATGAGAAACAATATTGTCTTTCCCCTCCATGCTGACTCAGTTTCAGAGAACACTAACAAGGCGATTATCAGCATCTGCACGCTTCTCTCTGATAGGCAGATAATTTAAATGAGTTCATATTTGGCATCCTGCATCTGGGATGTACATACGGTGAATTTTGCCAAGACTAAACTTATCTAACGTCAGAGTCAGAGACCAATGCAGGCAGTAAAAAAATCTGTCTATAAAATAAAATAAAATAAACGCAAGAGTTATTTGAAATTATGAAAATGACATGCTCTATATACAGATTATATAATAGCACAACAATTTATCTCTTTTCATTCATCTCTAAATCATTCCCTACCTCCCGCATACATCTTCCTCTGTTAATATCTATCTCCCTCGCTACATCTCTCGCCTGTTTTTTCATTCCATCTATAAACACTGTTCCCATGTTTGCTTCTACTGTCTGTGTGAAGTGTCATGTTTTTCTTATGATAAAAAAAATCCAGCCAGCCATATTTTCCCTCAGTCTTTTGTTGAAGCAGCTGTGTGTGTATTTTATGACATCTGGATAGCACAACTGTGTGTACATGATAGCATCTTTCCTGAGAGAGAGAGAGAGAGAGAGAGAGAGAGAAAGAAAGTTTATTATGATAACACCTAGGTATTACTAGCCAGTAGCAACATGTGTTTTGTTACACTGCAGCCAGTTTTGTTTTGGAAAATGCTCTATGGTCAAAATGTGCATCCTATTTTTTGCTGAGAGTCGTATTGCTGGTTATTGAGTTTAGACTACTTGGCAATGTGAAGACAACTGAACATGATGAGAAGACTTGTGAACAGAGCTGATGTAGTGTCTTGATATGGGTGGAGGGGGGGGTGATGGAAGGGGGCCCTTAGCCTGTCTGTGCTTGTTGGGTTGGAGAATGTGGGCAACACGTAGGTATGAATCAGGAGATCATACAGCGTGTGTTATCTGTTTTTGGTTTGTTGACTATCATAACCCCCATTCCCATTCGCTTCAAACTTTGTCTCTTCGTCTTTCATCTCCTTTCATGCTTTATTACAGTTTTTATTATATATACTTTGTTATATATACTGAATAAAAGTATCAGTAATACATCCACATCCATATGCACAAACAAAATATTTTCCAGTTTTATTGGTTTAAACGATTTTTACGGATAAAGAATTATTTTGTAGAATTTGCATTTTTTATCAAAACAATAGTATTCATGAAATAAGCGTGCTGCTATAGGCTTTAGTTATGTAAATATTAAAGAAGACAAGTGGATTATTGCGCTTCTTAGCGGTTAAACTCACCTCTTCTTATTTCTAAAGGTAGGTGATGGGGACACCTGCTGGCAAAAATAATTTAATACTTGAAAAACGGAATGGCATTTAATTTAATATTTAGCTTTCCTTGCATATAATCTCTTATTTTCGCTGTACATTTTTGTGTAAAATATAACAAAAATGTCGCAGTTTCTTGTCATTATTTGTTGTTAGGTGGTAGTTTCCCGTCTACAATACCCGTTTTCGTGTTATCATGTGACACCCACAGTGCATGTGCTAAAGAACTGATGCGGACACGCGCACTAGTAGACGTGGCGGTGACGTCAACATCCGGGGAGTGAACCGGAGCGAATCCCCAAACACCGATACGGGAGATTCTGCTTATATAGAGCGAAACAAGGATTTACCGGTAAGAACTTGGCCTTTTAAATCACACTTACTTAAATACGTTTGTCGGTACACCTGCGCTTCACAGTAATGTATTCATAAGAAATAAAGGAGATGTCAGAGTTTTTTACAGTTAGCCGGCTAGGTCGGAACCGTAATATCATATTTTACCAGCGAACGCACTTTTGTCTTTCCGATAAACAGCACATTTGATAAATTGTTAAAAGTAACGCGCTAATCCATTGTTGTCACGGTGATCGGTTGAAGTTTGATCATTTTTATGCTTGTAAAGTATTTTTTTTACATAGTTTCAAGTTTCGCCGGCGCGTAGAACGTTTTATCGATTTCTGAAACAGCCAATCATTTAATGTGGTTGCAAGCTAATATGATTGACTTGAAATTCAGCAAATCACATTCTTAAGAAGAGAGGCGTAAGTTATGAGTAATAGGATTGTTTGCCAATAGGATAGGAGATTAAATCTGGGTAGGCGGGGATAGTTAGTAACAGAGACGTGTATGAGAAATGTGTAAAGCTGGAGGCGGGCTCGTTAAAGCGAAAGTGGTAGGTTGTGAGTGTAATAGTTTAACCACAGTATATAGGCACCTAGTAAATTGTAAATAGTGGTGAAAAGTCGTATACAGTTTTTAAAATCCTGAACTTAGTATTAAACTTAACATGAAATTTAGCGGTTAACAGAAAAAAATGTTTAATAACCGGTCTGGTACAATGAAGTTTTCATTTTGAGTTCTAGAAGGTTTCAGTTAAACGAATAGCGATACATGCTTTGCCTAGTGATTTAATACCAACTCCGTCAATGACATCCCCACTTCTGGTTTTGGGTTCTTGTAGAATAGGTCATTTAATTAGCTGGTACTGCCTGTTGTTAGCAGGTTTGTGTTGCTGGGTGTGAATTTCGATGTGAATTTGTAGTACTGACTTTCACGGTTAAGTCCCCAGTTTATTTACTTAAAAATTATATAAACAAATCCCCATGGACGGAATTTCAACTTTATTTCTGTTCATTATTATTGTATTTGCTATTTGTTATAGCTGTTATTGCTGGGGGCCTGCAGATAAGGCATTGCTGTGAGTTTGGGTTCTCTGGACTGTGTGGGACCTCTTATGCTCTCCTTTTAACCTCAGGTGATGTGGTGGAACCTTCATGATCACACATCGCCGCCACGGTCCTAATACCAGTGAGCAGGGGGTGTATCTTGGGGCCTCCCACACAAAGTTGCAGCTGATCCATCTGCAAGACACACCCACCCTGGCCACCGCCCCACTGCCGAACACCAGCACCATGTCTTGCCGGGATAGGACTCAAGAGTTCCTCTCTGCATGCAAGTCCCTGCAGGGTCGACAGGTGAGACGCTGGCTAGTTCCTGCCTTCTGTATTTCGTGGTGTGTGCGCCAGGTTCTGTGCTTAACTCAAATCTCTCTGGATAGAATGGGATCCAGACAAATAAGCCAGCTCTCAATGTCATCAAGCAACGCAGTGACTTCACACTGATGGCTAAGTCAGTTCCTGTTTTCCTGCATTTCCAGTTTTTTTCTGTCGAATTCTCTGTAGAACCTGTTATTTCATATTAATTTAATGAAGTACCTGACACAGGTTGAGGGAGGCCAGGTTAAATGACATTAATTAGCGAGCATGTCACCCATGTGCACATTTGCCAGCAAACTTTGTGTGGAGAATGGAATATCTTTTCATGCTTAATTGCAATATAATTAACAAGGCATAAACCTTTTAGCATTAGCTCTGTATGTTTGGTTATTGACACACTGAATCTATTTTTACAATTATTGTCATATAACTGTAATATAAACATTCCTTCTATAAATATCTTTATCTCTCTCTCTTCTTGTAGGAGAATTGGAAAAGACTTGAGTAACACTTTTGCCAAACTGGAAAAGCTTACTATACGTAAGGACCTGTGTTTCTTTGCCTCATGATTACATTTTGTGCTGTGGCTTTTTTATGCATAGATGAAGTGAATCCTGAAATACAATGATGTCTTTCTTTTATAATTAGTTGCCAAAAGGAAATCTTTGTTTGATGACAAAGCTGTGGAGATTGAGGAGTTAACATATATCATTAAACAGGTGAGGCAATACGTTGTGTTTGAGTATAATATTACAGCTGTGTGCACGAACCTCCACATGTATGTGGGCTGCACTGTCAGCACAAAATACAGGGAAATGGGAAGAAAAATGCAGAACAAAGGGCACACAAGTGCCAAAGTCTTTATTCTGGCCTCTCCTCATTGGGGGGGCTGATATCTTTCCCGACCCCCCCCCCCCAGTTAGAAATAATTCCATTAATTCTTTCACTTGCTACATTATCTGTCACTGTGTAACCATGGTAATGATATGCTTTTGTGCAGGCTAGCCCATGGATTATTCTGTATGTCTTTATGATCTGTCTTTGTCCTCTTAATGTTTTGCCCATGTTCAGTCTGTAAGCTGCTTTGGGTAGTAGTGTTTTCTGAATGGGGAAATGTAAATATCTTCATCCCAGGATATCAACAGCTTAAATAAGCAGATAGCACAGCTGCAGCAGTTGGGGCTGTCTCGGACCGGCCAGGAAGGCAAGCACGTGCAGACGCATTCCAACAGCATTGTCGTATCATTGCAGGTCAGGATCAACACTGGCAATGAGCACATGACCAGAACCTGCCAATAACTGTGTTGCTGTCTTTCTGTCATACTACCTATCAGTTTATCTGTATCTTGTCGTTTTATTCATTAGATTTTATATACCGTTATGGGGAATGTGTGCGGTCTTGTTGAGGCTGGCAAACTCTCACTAGGCTCTTCTTTGCTCTAACCTTGCAGTCAAAGCTTGCGTCTATGTCGAACGACTTTAAATCAGTACTGGAAGTCAGAACAGAGGTAAGACTTCATGGGAGCAATTTGTTGTGAAAAAGGTGCAGATCTGTATTCCTGACAGAAAGACACAATGATGAGTTCACCCACCAATGATTTGAATTGGACTGGTCATAATTTTGGTTCTTGGTTATGTCATTGCTATTAAATTAAAAAATTAAAGTGTATATTCTTTGACACCACTACCAGGCCAGATAGATTTGCTTGTGTCAGTCCATCTCCAAAACATAATCGAGTAAGATTTATAGCAAATGTCCAAGTTTACAATAGGTTAGGGGTTGGCAACCTTTCAAGCTGTACCCAGATATACAGCTGTATTTGGACTGGTATTGTTATTTTAACCGCTGTAAAAGTACCATAGTTATCCATAGTTCTCTCTCTTGGTCCCCTCATGATGGATTTCCCCTCTCTGTCCCCCTCCCCTCAGAACCTGAAGCAGCAGCGCAGCAGGAGGGAGCAGTTCTCTCAGGCTCCCCTCTCTGCTTCCGCTGTACATGCTGCCAGCTTCAGTAAGATCACCTTGCATCTCTCTGCTTCCTCTCAGTAATAGTGTTGGCTTCTAGCTTCATCGGTATACTGACAGTTCACCTTTTAAAATTGTGCACATGTGAATACACCTGAATAAGGTTGTTTAAGCTAGATATGCAGATGAGCCTTTTTTTTTTACCTTTTTACTAATAGTTTTGGTTTAAGCTTCTGGTGATCACCTTTAGCATATCTGTGGAAACTAGGAAAAAAAAATCAAACTGCGGTTGGATCAGACTGAAGTTTATTCATATTTCTGCTCCTCATCTGACCTTGTTTCTGTCCATCCTGAGCTTCTTCAGTTGCTTGTCTGCTTATTGTAACGTGTCCCATGAGGTCTCTCTTCTCCTTTTTCCAACTTCTTCAGAGAGTTCAGTGTTGATGCAGGATGAATCGAGAAGATCGAATGAGGTCTCCATAGACATGGACCCCCGTGCCAGTCAGCAGCTTCAGCTCATAGATGAACAGGTACCTTCAAGATCTGGTATCATGATGGTCGTTGTGCTTCAAAGAATGTGTGTTAAACTGTGGGATGCATTTCAGACACTGACCGGTTCTGTTATAACCTTTATTGACCTGTTGTGTAGTTTCCCCTTCTTGAAAACATGCTGTAAAATTTGGGATGGGAGGGGTCATAGATTACTAGTCATTATCGGCTTCTTTGCTACTGAGTCTGTGCACTGGCCCTCTTTAGGAGTCGTATATCCAGAGCCGAGCTGACACCATGCAGAACATCGAGTCCACCATTGTGGAACTGGGCTCCATCTTCCAGCAGCTGGCACACATGGTCAAGGAGCAGGAGGAGATGGTGCAGAGGTGGGTCAGTAGTGGGATGTATTGTGAAAGGAGGCCACTCTGAAGGGGACGGGTTAGAAGACAGAGGGTGTGAGAGTGGATTTGGGGTTTAGAGTCCGGGAGGGGAGGAGAGGAGGAATGTAGGTACAGGTCCTTGAAAGGCAGTGCTTGACTTTGGCTGTTTGCAAACTATGTTTAACACATTTTGAGCCATTGGAGTGTTTATCCTTGGGCATTTGGGTCTTTTGCTCCAGCTGTCATGCTTTCCGTTTTCCTGCTTTCTCAGAATTGATGCTAATGTAGAAGACAGTCAGCTCAACGTGGAGGCTGCCCACGCAGAGATCCTTAAGTACTTCCAGTCCGTCTCCTCCAACCGCTGGCTGCTGATCAAGATTTTCTTCATCCTGATGGTGTTCTTTATTGTCTTTGTCGTCTTCTTCGCCTGAAGAGGGATCGGGTGGCGGAGGGATGCATCGGGGGGGGTATGGGGTGCGCACAGTCACACATACCGGAAGGAGAGAGGAGTGAAAGGAGGAAGATGAGAGTGTGGGCAGCTCTTATGAGGGTGTGTGAAAGTGACAGTGAGTGAGAATGATGAAGCCTCTTTAGCTTTTGAAGGGTTTTGGACACAAGAACTTTCTGTACATTCACAGACTTCTTTTTTGTGGCTAATGATCTCGACCTCTTTCTCTCAGAGGGTAAACATTTTGAAAGCTGCTGTTTTTGGGGAAACTGGCCAAGCTTGTGTTTTGATTTTTATTTTTATTTATCGTTATGTGACTTTTTAGAATTTTCATATACCATTGGACCCCCATAATAAATTGTAAGGTTTATACATAACCTTAACAGTGACATAAGTAATTCTTCCTCTAAAATAGGAAGTTTTTGATAAGGGACTTTGGGTTATGAAATTCCATGTGCGTAACACTCAGACATATATTTATTCTTTTTTCCTGACCTTTTGAAAAGTGATTCCGCCTAATAAATATTAGGATTTACACATAACCTTTACAGTGACATAAGCAATTCATCTAAAGGTCCCATATTTAAGGTTTTCATAAGGAGCACAGGATTCTGAAATATTATACGTGTAACACTCCAATAGATTGGCACTTTTTTTTGTATTTATTCATTTTCCAAATGCGGCAGTGGTGAAAATATCTACCATTACTCTATATATTTGTTTAGGGGTCATCTTTGACAGTTGAGCATAAAGTTAGGTGGTGTATCCCATACCACACAAGACAGAAGCTGATGTAGCTTTTCCAAATGGAAAAACACATGTGGAGTGATTTACCCAAATCCTGGAGTGTTATGCTCTGCCATCGTCTCCCTTTGATGTCTTCTTTTTTATGAACATTTACAGAGCTTGTAAATCCATTTTTGCTCATTGGTTTGTCTTGAGTTAAAAACAGTGTAATAATGTTTTTGTTTAGTGCTGTCAGGTAGTTGACATGACCTTTGTGGTTTTATTTATGAAGTTTAGGCCTGTTGCTGGACTTGCTCCCTGTATTTGAATTATTTAAGGTTACTATTGTAACTTAAATTAGATTTTTTTCAACAGAGGAACATTCCTGCTTTGTAGAATGACTGAGGAAAAGACAGAAGATGGGGATGGAGAGTAAATTGGCATTAAAGGGTTGGGATCTGCAGCGATGGCTCTATTCGCACACATCTCAGCCTGCATCCTGACTCTCACCTGTAACTCCAGGCTCCACACACCTATCTTTACATGTGTCAAAGTGGCACATGGTACATAGTGGTTATTTGTTACTTGGCAACCTCCTCAGGTAATCAGCATGGCTTCAGAGTGTGGGAGTGGGTTCAGAATCCACCATCAAGCTGCCATTTTAAGCAGTTAACTGAACAAGCAGAGCTCTACAGAGGCTACATTGCCACTTCTGTGACATTGTCAGGATTTGGACTCTGCACTCATGTCCCTCCTCTCCAGTCTGTTGCAAAACTTAATGCAAAATTTTTACGAATAGCCTGTTAAGTGTGGACGAGGGGCCTCAAGCGGTACTACCCCCGACAGTTGCCTCAAATTGGCCTAAAATTAACGTACTTTTAAAATACATCAGCTTCACATTTGAAGTATGCCCATTTTTAAATCTTACGTATTCTTATACAGGATGACTCTGTGTATCTGATCTTTTCCTCAGTTTGTATATGTGCACCACTGTAAGCTTTCGTTAACTGTTACTGTGTGTCTGTGGCACTTGGTACACTTAAGAATTCTGAAGCAAGGGGATAGATTGGCATGGATACAGCAGTTTGGGAAGCGGGAGATATCCTGGATGATTTTTAACAATTAGTCCCTCCCCTTCCTCTGCTGGTTCAGTCCATGAATGCCACACCCTGGGCTGAAATGTACATAATGGAGAATGTCACATTTTGAAGACTGTAAGCTAATTTGTATATATATTTGGTGGATGGTTAAGGTTAGTTGCAGAATAAGTTTGAATGATGGAGAAAAGTGTGGAGGCCAAATGAGAGGGAAGGAGTTACTCATTTAGGTATATAGTGGTAAATATGTTGTGTAAATTTCTTGACTGTCAGACCTTGGAGAAGTTACTCAAGGGACATTTTGAACCCAAGAGTGAAGGGTAACAATGTGTCTGGATGTATAACTGCTAATCATTTTGTCTGGATCTTTCTAGGTCATCCTCCTGTCATTTTCTAATTTCTACCTCTCCCTCTGAAGAACAACTGTGAATTAAACCAGTGTTTCCCAACCCGGCCCCTGGGAAACCCCAGATAGTCCACGTTTTTGCTCTCTACTGGGAGCTGGATGGAGCAAAAAGATGGACCATCTGGGGTTTCCGGGGAAGCTGGTTGGGGAATGCTGCATTAAAGAACAGCATAATATTGCAGGAGGGTTTTTTTTGTGTCAGTAAGGACCGTCTTTTTATCACACCTCTCCTGTTTGACTCTAGCTCCTGCTTGTAGTGTACAAACTACAGATAATTATTAAAAACATGTAAATATTAAAATGAGCTGGAATATGTTTGTTGTGCTGTTCTGCACTGATTGTGTATGTTGTCTTTTTTAACCTTTTAAAAATGCTATTACAGTGTCTTGGGGACTATTTTAATCAATTTTATTTTTAGAATACTTAAATGTTCCTTATAGCTCTCTACAGCCTAGTTTAAGATTAGTGGGGAGATACTAATTGTATGTAAAAAAACATAAAGATAGTTGAGCATGGATTTAGTAGTTCATGTTTCAAAGGAAACCTGGAATCATCTTGAGAGTGCAAAATGCTGTGTTATTTCCTATGTGCTCCATTATTAGTTTTCTGAGGAAAAAAAAAAAGCTATAAGCCTGAATGATTGTACCTCCCACACTTCAAGCCCATTTATGATTCATTGACTGGGCAAAACTCATGACACTTGATATGCATTGACATGGATTGTTCTTCTCCACTCAGATGCATTGAATGGTTTCTGAGTTGGTGGCCCATCCATCTGACTTTTGATGGTAGGCCGTGTTCCCCATTTAATTCACCGTAAGCTGTTTGCAGTCTCTGATGCGTCGTGGCCGAAGTGCTGCGCATCTGACTGTGTGGCGTCACTGTCTCCAAGAAAAGCTGCTGGTTTCTATTCAGGTCGTCTAAAGTGTGAAGCACACAGAGGCAATAGGGCTGCAGTACCTATTTATTCTCATCCTAAGTGTATTTCTGCAACAATCAGACAACAATGCATTACATTCTGTATTGCTTTAATATTCACAAAAATATTTTTATTTAAATTTGACAAGTACTATAAATTATTTGCTTGAATACTGCTGGGATTTTTAAACTGTGTTCAGAAGCTAGTAACTTAATGAATATAACCCTCGTATTGGTTTGTTTTTAAATCACGTGTTTATGAATCTGCGCCGTTAGTGTGCTGTATCACGGTTGGTGCAAAGGTGCTGTCTTTGCACGTCTTCCTTAGTTTTCTGTACACTCCATGTGATCTCTGATGTGAATATCGTCGTAGAAACAAGAATGTGTGTCACAACCTGCTGGCTTTTCTGTCTGTCCTTCCCTGGCTACTGACATGTCTTGTCTCTACATTTTGAACCCACATACGATACTGTGCGAAAGCCTTAGACAGTAAAAGAAAATGTTTAAATGACCTTCATGCTTGTGTAAAACTATGATAATATGTCTGTAAAAGTGTGTTAGCTTACCCACGTCAGATCTCTCCTATAGTCACCAAAGTGTTTGCAGCAGCCATCCAATACGCCCATGTAGTCTTTGACGCGACTTATCAATACCTCACTGACTTTTAAAGCGTATTTAGTTAATAAATCAAATAAGCTTGTGGTGACATTGCTGAACAAACACATGGAATGGCTGGGGTGCCCCTGAGGAGAGGTTTGGGAACTGAAGCTGTTCATATAGGCAGCCAGCTGGATCTCAGTAACTTTTTAGAAAACAAAAGAAATCCCTGTTAGTTTTCATTGTGTTACTCCGAATGTGCATATATTCTAATGTCAAAATATGTTTTCGTTCTGAGCAGATATATACTTATTATCCTACTATCAACTTTCAACATTTCTTTTGACTGCCTAAGACTTTTGCACAGTATTGTAGTTCCTCCTTCGGCACTAGCTTCTGTCCTCCATTTGGGTGATATCTGGCATGCTCCTGCTCCTCCCTCTCCTCACAGCCGGCACGGACCGGTTCGGATCCCCTTCCACCTCCTCGTCCATCCACATCGCCCCCTCCTGCAGGTTGTTGCGTGAGCCCCCTAAGGCCACGCCCTTGAAGGGGTTAATGAGGAACCTGGAGCGGAAGGAGACGAAGGAGAGGCTCCTGCTGCGCTGCGTGCTCCAGCGGCTGGCCCTAGCCTGCATCTCGGCGCCGCTCAGGTCCCGCTCTTCCTCCTCGTCGAGGCAGTCGCGCAGCAACGAGCGGAAAAGGCTGGGCACTTCATGAACGTCAGGCTCAAACTCAGCCACCAGCTTCCTGAACCTGGAGATAAAGATGGAGCAAGTTGGAGAACGTTCAGTCCGTCTAGCAACAATTGGCAGCCTTTTGAGCAGGGAGAGAAGGGGTGGGTGTGGTGGGACAAACAGGAGACAAATGGTGCTTTTCCTCCACCACCAAGAACAGGCATACCCAAGTCGTACCAGGAAGAGATGGTTTTCCATTGTAAATTATGTGAGCTGTACCTAATCCGTACCCATGCTGACATCGCCCTGCTTATTAGTAATACTAACTTACTAATGTAGTACTACAGAATGGCTGAATGGAATGGATTCATAATGCGAATTTATCCAAGATAATGCTAATTATGCTAGCGATTAATGCTAACATAGCACGCTGATACTAACAGATGTGCTAGTGGAAATTAGCACGTAGTTACCCATGATGTACACGGTGTGAACAGTAAACAAGCGTATCTTCAGTTTTACTTCACTGCTGCTCTCCAAACCTGGCAATACCTTTACTGAGCCGACCCAGCTGCAGTGGAAAATCGAAGTGGAACCTTGCTGTAGAACTAGTGTCTCTTTGAGGTACGGGTCAGGTATGGCCTGGTTCCTGTATGCCAGTGGAAAAGCACCAAAAGAGGAAGTCATGAACATTTGGTTCTGCCCTCAGCAGGTCTGGGGAGAACATTTGATCTTAGGGCACCGTAGCTTCATGGGCATAAGAAAAGCTGAATGCTGAAAATATGTAATTCAATTAAAACCCACAAAACAAGCCAATAAGGAATAAATAAGCTGCACAAATAGTGCAACTTTTGAAAAGGGCTGTGCTGCAGGTCTTACTATAAACAGCTTACAAAGTGATTTACTTAGATTTCCAGAAAGCCTTTGATGTTGTCCCCCACAAACGGCTCTTGTTAAAGCTTAAAGCTGCAGGAATTTTAGGAACTGTGGCAGCTTGGATCAAAAACTGGCTAACTGATAGGAAGCAGCGAGTAGTTATTAGAGGCACTATGTCACAGTGGGCCTCCGTTTATAGTGGGGTACCGCAGGGTTCAATTTTAGGACCACTATTGTTCCTAATTTACATTAATGATATTGACACGAATACATACAGTAAACTGGTTAAATTTGCAGACGACACTAAGGTGGGCGGGGTAGCAGATACTAATCAAGCAGCAGAGAGGCTTCAACGGGATCTGAATTTAATTAGCGAATGGGCTGATACTTGGCAGATGAAATTTAACACAGATAAATGTAAGGTAATCCATGCAGGGAGCAGAAATATACAGTACAGATATTTTATGGGTTCCACTGAAATAAAGGTAGCTGATTACGAGAAAGATCTCGGTATGTATGTTGATGCTTCCATGTCCCACTCTCGCCAATGTGGGGAAGCAATAAAAAAGGCGAACAGAATGTTGGGTTATATCTCTAGATGTGTGGAGTTTAAGTCAAGGGAGGTGATGTTACACTTATATAATTCCTTGGTAAGACCCCACCTAGAATACTGTGTGCAGGTTTGGTCACCATACCTCAAGAAGGACATTGCTGCCTTAGAAAAGGTGCAACGAAGAGCTACGAGAATGATTCCTGGTCTTAGAGGAATGTCTTACGAGGAGAGGTTAGCGGAACTGAATCTGTTCAGCCTTGAGCAAAGGAGACTAAGGGGGGATATGATTCAGGTCTATAAGATTCTAACGGGTCTGGATGCTGTTCAGCCAAATGACTATTTCAATATTAGTCTAAATACTAGAACTCGTGGCCATAAGTGGAAATTAGCGGGAGAACATTTTAAAACAAATTTGAGGAAGCACTTCTTTACACAGCGTGTAGTCAGAGTATGGAATAGTCTTCCTGCTATTGTAGTGGAAGCTAAAACCATGGGTTCCTTTAAATCAGAGCTAGATAAGATTTTAACAACTCTGAGATATTAGCTAAGTTCTCCCCAAACGAGCTTGATGGGCCGAATGGTTTGTAAATTTCTTATGTTCTTATGTTCTTATGTTCTTATGTTCTTATGTACAGGGGAAGTACAGTGGTTTAAGAATCATTCATAAGGTACAGTATAAGGCAGTTCTTCCATTTATGTGCAAATGATACATAAAGTGACCGGTGCAGATGGTTTGCAGTTGTTCAGTGGAATTCTACAATTGTATGTAGTCATGGTAAGTAATAAACGGGGGAGTATTTTTTTTTAGAACCCCAGATGCTACTTGAAGTTTTAAGAGCTGTTAAATATGACGGGTGACATTTTAGTTTCACAATTTTACCCCTTACACTCATACAAGATTGAGAAAACAAATTACACAACTATCTTAGTTATAGTTTATCCAGGAGACATTTCTTAGACTTGTTTGTTTGGAAACATTCTACCAGTGTTTCTCAATATATGGGAATTTATGTAAAATTCCCAGCATTTTGCAACCCTAGTCTAGATCAGTGTGTTTCATCCCAGTCCTCAGGAAGTGCCAGACAGTCCACATTTTTGCTACCGGGAGCATCTGGGGGTCCTCAAGCAGCAAAATGCTGGAAATTTTACATTAATTCCCATATATTGAAAGACACTGGTAGAACGTTTCTATAATATTCATGGTAATTCCCAGGAACTTGGAATATATCCAAAATTCCCCATCTTAACTAGTAACATCAGTTTGTCCAGCTTGTGGGGCAGCGAATATCTGCCTCCTGTTACAGAATGGAAGGTACTGGCGTGATCATTCTGTCACTGACATACTGTAAGCACTCCACCTACTTGAGAACGACGGGGCCGCACTGGGATGGGGGGATTTTAGCGCACAGGTTCTGCAGGTCCAGCACCTCCCCGGGGGAGATCTCAAAGGTCAGCTTGGGGCTGGAGTCGGCCAGCCAGGTGTAGTCCACGGCAGAGCCACGGCGACGGATCTGCATCGCCCGCTCCTGGCGGATCCGCTCCGCCCTCTTCACCAGGGCCCCAAGCTCCAGCATGAGTGTGTTGGTGACCAGTTCTTCTGTGGAGCGCTGGCCTGGTACTTTGGGTGCTGCAGAGAGCACTGCTGACCAAGGAAACATCTGGGGGGTTGGGGGGGGGGATATTGACTGACTGAAAGCTCTCTGCCTAGCTCAGGAGCTATTTAGAGATGAGGATTAATACAGCTTTAACTAAAAATAAGCATAATGCTACACTCCTGCAAATGAAACATATAAAGCTGTAACTACAGAAAGACATTTCTACCCTTGAAAAAAGTGCACAAAACGCACACTTTAAACACAGATAAATGCCTCACGTGTGACAGTGCGATGCTTTTTGACTAGTACGGCCCTGTTAGGGAACTGCAATAGTCCTGCATATAAACCACACACACCTGCTCATGTTAAAACCCTGCATATATAATATATAGATGTACATAGATTTAAAAAAGTAAACAGGGAAAGAATGAAAAGTAATAATTACTACATCTTACCTTAGTTGAATTTAGTAATATTTATCCAGCATGAATGCTCAAATGCAAATCTCAAATTATTGCTCTTTTTTCCCCGTTGATAGAGAAGCATAAAAAATAACATCAGTAGTAATAAACACAAATGCCTCAAGTACAGTATTACCCAGCAGCCTGTAGTGCGTAAGCAGCTGGAGGGTCAGTGGATGAATGCTGGATTGTTATCTCTTCATTAACTACAAGCACATACACATCCTATAATTGTTAGAGGAATCCCAGACAGTCTGTTTCTGCATGGCAGGCTCTCACAGTATACACACACGTTCGGTGGAGTAAGAAACGTAATCCGCTATTAATACTGAGGCACGGCAAGACCTTATCTACCTGATCAGCACTTTTATCATGCAGCCCACATGTATCTGCCGTTCATGCGCAATGCGATGCTAGTCCTGTGCGTGCTGGCTGACGGAGCAAGTGGCACACCTACCTGCATGCCATATGGACCCCCCCCCCCCCGACAGCTACTTCACGCCCAGCACGTACTTCTAAAGCCACCGTGACACCCTCCATGGGAGCTGGCTGGCAGGATCTGAGCCACCCACACTGCAGCCAACAATCTCAGGACCTCCAAGACCAGTTGGTTACCTGTCAACTGTTTCATACCTGGAACATAAGAAAGTTTCTTTGATTTAATCCAGTATAATTACAGTGTCACACTCATAATAATTAGTTGTAATTTGTAAAGTCAAACTGTGTGGTAAAAGCAAAAAGAAAAAAAAACCTATTATTGATTTATAAGACACAACTGTTTTAAAAATATAAATGTAGAAACAAAATTAATCAGATTATCATCTGGTTGGATGGTTAAAGTGATCAAGTCCAAGTCTATTTAATCTCTTGTTATGAAATCATGTCCATAATAGATTACATAAGAGCTGATCCTGTGTATATCTGCTCTTTATTTAGTTGTGTTCCAACCAACTGAGTTTTGTTCTGAGGCCTTGTGAAACAGTCACAATAATAACTCTAACTTCTATTGCTGATAAAGATCTTGTATGTGGAGTTTCACAAGTTCATGAATACAAAAGAAAGCAAAATTTTATTTCCTTGGCTTCCTTGTGTACTTCAAACAAAAGGCAAGTTTATGTAAGTATTAACGTTGTGTACAACTTAAACATCGATTCAGTCATTTATTGAACGCTTTTAACTATGAAGCTTTATTAACTCCACAAATAAAAACATTGCCAGAATGAACATTGTTTAATAAAGTTTCGAATTTAAAGAGCTTCTCAGTCTTCCATCTTCTAATCACTTACCCAGTACAGGATCCTGGGGGCCTGGACCCTAACCTCAGACACTGAAGGGTACTAAGTACCCTGTGCTGAATGGCAGTTTAACATAGGCACCACTGACAGGTCAATTCAGAGATACAGAGTTGCCAGCTTGTTTAACTGCATGACTTCTCAAATTCAACCTTTACACAAATGGAGCAGGAATGGGATTCAAGACACGACACCCAAAGGCGTGATGTAACAGCACTACCTATTGAGCCCTCAAGCGCCTGACTTCCCATTCATACCTTATTGAATGTTTTCCTGGGACCTGGGTTGAAGCAATGGTATATTTGGTGTACTTCATAATCTCCAGGGAGTGGTACAGTGTTTAGCACTGTTACCTCACACCTGTGGGATATGGGTTTGAGTCTCCGCCAGGTTTCTGTGTGTGGAGTTTGCATGTTATTCCCACTGTCATCGTGGGGTTTCTGCTGTGGGCTCCAGCCCCCCCAGTCTGAAAACATGCTGAGGTTAACTGGAGTTACCAAATTGCCCATAGGTGTGCTTGTGTGGGTGACTGGTGTGTGAGTGTGCCCTGTGATGGGTTGGGGCCCCGCCCTGGGTTGTTCTCTGCCTCGCATCTGTAGCCTCTGAGAGAGGCTCTGGACCCCCCTGTGACCCCGAATAGGATAAGTGGTTATGGGTGACATCTCCAGTAAATAAATCAGTTAACCCAGCTAACAAGGAACATTCCCAGAGCTTTAGCCAATGTTATGTAAAAGTCTTCTCAACAATGTCAGAGAACGTTACGCTTATTTCCACATTTTACATTTTTACAAAAGTGGTCAATGTTACCAGGATAGTGTTATTACCTGAACATAATTTTAAGGGTAATTAGTGTTGAAAATGTTTTCTAATAAAAAATGATGTGAAAATACTCTATCTGCATACAACATCCAGCCTCCTGATTTGTGAACGTTCCTCGAACGAGAAATTGTTAGCTGGGAATTATTACACAAAAATGTCTCTCTATGATGGAGGTAAAACGCAAATAATTTTAATAAAAGCGTCATCTAAACAAATAAAACATGAAATAACGAACAATAGTATAACAAAGGTTGCGAGGTTGGGCTGCGCTTTTGTAAGGGTGCAAAGTGTTCCCTAAAGCTGCCGCCAGGTGTCGTCCGCGGGCAGCTTTTTCCAGACCCCCTAGTCTCGGCTGGCATAGCACGTCACCACCCTCCGCCTCGTGCCTGTGACCGATCACTAGCAGCGCAGCTAGCCGGGGGCGCGAGCTGGGACTGCATATTTATCCGGGCGCTGGACGGCGGGTTATTGACCGTTCGCTAGTCACTGTGAATGAACCGGTTTGACTAACGTGGCAAACTGAAGTAAACTCGAGAACTTCAGTTCAGGTGTGTAAGATTTTCAAGTTTATCCTAACTGAAAAGGAAGGCTTTAAACGGTAAGTGGACACAATTGTCTAGTTTACCGACCTTTTAATAAATGCGCGTGTCGTGATTGTCTATGAAATAAGGGCTGTTTTATAGCATTATCGAAATCTTCTAAATGTTTTCTTAGCTTAGAGAATTACAGGTACCCACCCGAAGCGATGTTTAACCGACCGTATCCACAAATAATATTGGCGTTGACTTCAGTTGTTCATATCGTGAGGACTAATGACAGCATTGTCTTTCTGTCGTGTGGCTCAGGCTAATGTTTGATGAGCTGCACGTAACTTGCTTTAACCTTAATTGACAAGAAATCTAATAGATTTAATTAATGCCCGTCGGCAGTTTTTATTTAATCATTAGAAATAAGATATTCTTTTTTTAATGCCTAACTAATGATTTCTTTCATGATAAGTTGAAAGTTATGATGATATCAACTGTTCAGGGCGACCTTGCAGCATATCACCGTAGTGCTCTTAATGCTAGTTTAATTTAAATAGTTTGCGTTATCTGACAACGAGCTGGTTTCTTAATGAAAAGCCTGATTGATGACGCTTGGTCTCCTGACTGACACGTTGGTTGGAAAGGGGATCGCTGAGCGGAGTCGCCACGCGGGGCGGCACGCGCGCACGACGCTGACCTGCGGTGGCACTGCAGTCTGTACGAGAGATGAACGTCGTTAAACCGACTTTACATTTTAGCGAATTTTAACATTCCTGCTATTTTCGTGTCCGACTCGAGAGATCTCCATTGTCTGCAGCCGCGAGCCAATGATAACCAACCATGCATGCTTCAAAACGCAAACAATTAATCTAAACTCTGCTTTTGAGTCCTCTGACACACACACACACACACACAGATACACATATATTAGTGTCGTTTTTTGTATTAAAAATCCATTAGAAAGGGAAAGAAACTAATACCTATTATTAGTTTCTTGTTTCATGTTAAAGTCAGCTGCAATACAATAACAGTTTGACTCAACATTGTCTTAAACTGCATTATAAGTATCTAGATAGATAGATAGATATACTTAATATAGTACTGATATAGTTTCTCGGATGATCACATGGCTACCAAAACACGATAAACCTGTCGATTGTGGTTCTCCCAGCATGAACGTTAACTGATTGTATGCACATTTTATGTTTTCATACAGTATGTTTGTAGTTCTGTGCCATGTCTTGGCACTTCCATTTTAACTTTGCTTTAGCTTACGGTGGATATTGTTATGCAGAAATGCATGCCGTACACACAAAGATTATTCACAATGTTGATTGTCTTTATTCCATGTTCTTTGTTATTTTTCACAGTGCCTGGTTGTGCTTCCTTTTCAGGACATGTGGAAGTTTGGATTTATTTATTTATTGCATTCTAGTCCTGAGCTTTAAAAAATAAAATAAAAATAACAGTGGTGTCCAGTCATCTCTGATTCAGTGCTCTTCTGTTTTTTTGCTGTTGTTGTTGCAAAGCTCTTAAGTATTTCCCAACTGATTGTGCTTTAGCCCAGGAGAGAGAAGGTGTTCTATTTTGCACCATTATGTTTCCATGGGTACATAAACAAGGTGCAGAGTCACATTATAAATGTTGTCTGATTTGCTTATGCTTAGACTGACCCAAACAGCACATTGCATACAGATGTCCAGGTGGACCTAGCATCAAACTGCTACTTTGCATGTTGTCATGGGTATTGCAGTTTGTGCCAACCTTTTTCCTGATTTTTCCAGACTTCGGTGTCTTAGTGGGATGGCTTGACTTCTTGCTCCACCCGGCTGGGCACACAGCACCAGCAGCAGCTCTGTGAAACGCATGTGGTTCTGAGCTGTGCCGCGATGAGCTGGGCAGTAGACGACTGGAAGGCGGGGCTCTCGGGCCGGGCCCTGCAGAAAGTGCGGGAGCTGGAGTCCCAGCAGGAGCAGCTGAAGCGGGAGAAGCAGCAGAAACAGCTGAAGCTGGATAGCACAGAGGCTGCTCTCAGCAAGCAGAAACTTAAGGTATCTGTGTGTTTGGGCAGCTAGTGTACACTGTGTACATAGATATTGATATGTAAACACACAAAAGGAAATGCATGCCAAGGCTAGTTTAACAAAGGTAAAGGAAGTGTTTTACTTGACATATATTCTGAAATGCATTTTATTGGGGTTTTAGTCACATAGACAAGGAGACACTTAATGGTTTTGAAAAGTAATTGCATAGAATTAATAATGTATTAACTACTTGGATCATTTCTTTCCATCAGATTTCTCCACTTGATTTCTGCTGAAGCACCAAGTGTTTCATTACTTCAGTAGTAATTCAGTACTTCAGTCCAGAAGTTCTGTGCGCAAGGGTACAAAAAGCAGGGGAGGCTTTTGTTTAGAAGTGCAGTTCTGTAATCTGTATATAACTATAGAAGTTTAACACTCTTCCACCGCACCCCTGTCTACCTGCAGTATGATGAGGTACGCTCAGAGCTGGCAGTGGCCCAGCGGGACTTACAGAGCTCCCGGGAAGAAGTGCAGGCAGGGCTAAAGGCCCGAGAGCGCCTTTCCCAGGAGCTGCAGGTAAAGCAAGCCCAGGTGTGCAGCCTCGAGGGACAGCTGGATGCCTCCCGCACACTCACACAGTCTCTGACACAGGAGGTCAAACGGTGAGACTTCACAAAAACATTGTGGTGCAACCCTGCAGACTCTTTCTCTGTGTCAGAAATTATGTCACTAGCACACAAATCTTTAATTGTGGCCGCACAGCATCTATCAGTTGAATCATGTTTAACAACATTTCTGAAGAGAATGGTAGCCTGTCATGTGATGGTATGGAATGTGCATGGCTTGTGAATACAGGTGGTAAAGAGCAGGCCAGGTATTTCCTCTTCCTCTTTGCTATTTGAGACTAAATTGGGATTTGGAGGAGCGCCCCCCACAGTTCCCAGTTTGTGAGAGGCTGTTCTGATCCCCAGGCTGGAAGCGGAGCTTGAGAAACTGCAGAATGCCAGCAACTCTGTGGACTCAACACTGTTCTCCACTCCCTGCTGGAGCGTGTCCTCATCAAGGGATAATGGTGGCTACCCAGTTTTTGTTTCTCTCTCTTTCCTCTCATCTTGCTCCTCTCCCATCAGTATGATCCCTTAGTCTTTCATGTTTGGTTTATTGGTTTCCTCAAGGAAATCTTTTATCGCTTGACCCCTGTCTGATGCAGTTTTTGTGTTCTGCAGGCTTGCGATGGGAGGAGAGGAGTGAATACAGAGGAGAGAGTGAAATTAAAGCACTGCATTCCAGAGTATGAGCTAATCATTAATTTAAAGGCTTCTGACTGTCCATGGGCATGTTTATCTTGTCACCCTAACCTCTTTTTTTATGTTATCCTGCAGCAATTGCAGTTTGGTGATTGTAGTCCCAGATCACCGCTGGGGGGGACTATGTCCCCTCAGCAACCGCACAGCTCCACACCTATCCGCCAATCAACCCGACAGTCAAAATCCTCTAATTCCTCAGCTGTGTTTCCATGGGAACGAGAGGATGGTCCATCTACCTTTAGTGGAAGGCCTGTCTTGTCACTGCAGACCACAGAAAAAGTCAGTGATGTTCAATTTCAGCAGGACTGTGGGATGGAAAATGACCTCAGAAGGGAGATTGATGGTATGTCATGGCATTCTCTGTAGCCTTTTTTTACCATATTTAAAGATGCTTAGAAGAATTGAACTTTTTAACGGTAAGGAATGTTGGTCAGTTAGTTGTTTTTTATACTGAAGAAACAATAAGCTAAAGTGTTGTAGCTCTAATTATGATGTTAATTTATAATATGTACATCTACCTAGGGCTGGGCGACATGACAATATAAGATGTTATCTAACATTATTTCGATGCTATTTTGTTCCTCTGCAGAACTGTTTCATATGAACCAAAAAAAAGATTGCAAATTGACTAAATATGAGTGCCTACAATGTAAAGTAAAAAAAAAAAAGTATTTCAAATATTTAACTATTAGGTTGTTTAAAAGTTAAATCTATGGAGTCAATTTGCAGCCATATAGCGCTGCCCACAAATGTGTGTGCCGTAAGCAAAGGCACGTATAGGCACGTATATATTGGCAACAAAATTAATATTGAGAGATTTTTTCTCTGGCAATTTTTTTAAAATATACTTTTTGTGATGGTTCTTTTTTTATTTACGTTTCGCTTTTTTCAGCGCACTTTTCCTTTTTTTTCTGTATGGTCCGTGTGTTGCACTTGACAATATTTTTTTCCCTTTGTGCTGCATTTTTCTTTGTGTTTCACTATCTGGCCTCTTTTTGACATGGTATGGGTAGGCAAGACTTTGACCCAATCTGTACCACCTGCCTGATTTGTACCTTGCACGTCTGCAGCATTTTCACGCATCCGTACACCGCGTTACATTTTCTGGCAGTGCCTGATCTGTTCATCATGTCGTTGTATCACAAACCATGTTGTCTACATTTACAATCAGAAATTCAATCGATATAAGGATACATTATCAAGCTATTTTGTATGTAAAAATGTATCGAATACAAGAAAAAAATTCAATATGTAGCCCAGCCCTGCATTTTCAAGAGCAAGTGCTGTTTTGTACTTGATGAGGTCACACATCACTTCTGCATTATAGTACATGGCTGCATAATGGCTGTATAATACTATAAACAGTTTAATTTCATGACACTGTGCTATCTGTTAATAAATAACCAATTCAGCTATTTGGGAAAAATTAATAATCTGCAAATTGTTTATATGCTCTGTTATACTCATATTTGAATTGTCTGTTATCTGTATGTACCAGCGAAGTATTTCTCCTCCTTTTAAGTACAAATGTGTGTTTTAAGATAACATTTAAGTGGTCTGAACATTTCTAAGTGGCTGCAATCTATGTGTTTACTGAGTATGTGTATCTCTCCTATAATGGCACAGAAGCCTTTTGCTACTGTACCACCCTCAAGCGCATCCACATTACCCTTATCTGGTTTCCCTCACAATAGGGAGTAGGGGAATGGCATGACAATGCAGATGGGCTGGCCCTTCGGGGGGTTAATGCCAGTGTTGGATAGACTTTGCCAGCTGCTGAAATTTAGGAACCATATGTTTATATTTCCCTTTATTTCACATGAAAACATGGAAATATTTTACATTTGATACCCATGCAGGCCACATTCCAAAGTAAATATAGGCATTGTTGTTGTGGCCTTCAGTGTGTCTGTGTAATGACCCTTGCTACTGATTTGGAACCCTTTCCTATGTCTGTGAATCTGTCGCGAGTTTCCATTTCCAATGATGGACTTTCTTGTCCCAGTGTGTGTCGCCTGGCAGTTTCCTGTTGCCGTCATCATAGCCCAAACTGTAGTCGCCATAACAACGGGAGCACATGGCACTGTGGACACAAATTTGAAAAACAGCTCTGGTAAACAGATGCAGAGAGATATTTATATCCAGCATAGTAGTTCTGATGCACTGAAAGCCAGTTTACACAGACTTCAAACCGCTGTGCAAATGCCTTCACACTAGATTTTTTTAGTTTTGTTTTTCTGCATTGCAGAGCAGAGTACAGTTACAGTATAGAAATTTGTATTTTTATTAGTAATGAACTTTAGAATCTCTATAATAATACTAATGATAGTTTATCTAATGGTAGTGATAGCTTATAGTTCAGACTGTAGTTTGCTTTGATTGTAGCAGAGCAACAATCAAGTTCACTTACTGAACCCAGAAGTTCTGGTTTTGAAGTGTGCCTGAATGAGAGCTCTGTTTGCTGAGTACATTAGTCCTGAATGCCTGGTATTGTTTTCCAGTCAGCTCTGTCACTCACAGCTGTGATCATCCAGCATTGTGGAGGTTTCTGTACCACCTAAAAAATGGGAGAAGCAAGTGGGTGATTTTTTTTTGGCGGGGACGGTCAAGTGAAAAAGGGGGTGTATGTTGTGGGATAAAATGGATCTTTATAAAGGACTACTGGAAAAAGGCAGCCCTGTTGTTGGTGTGTGTCATCAGTGTTTAGAGTCCCAGGGCTGTCAGTATGAGTCATACTGCTGTGCCTGTTTTTACCAACTCAACGGATAAATAAAGAAGTAGGTTAAAATGATTCACTATTCTGATCTCGTTATGTTTTAAGGGTTTTGGGATGACGTGTGAAATTAGATTTCAGAAGTATTTTAATGCATAGTGAATGATACATTTCTTAGCAGTCTCACATTCTCACTTTGCCTCTCAGTCCAGCGCTCAAAGATCCAGGAAATGCAGACCTGGGTCCAATCTTTGGAGCAGGAGGCACGATCTGCATCGGAGCAGCGCCGTGGCCTGGAATCCCAGCTGGCAGAGGTACGGGCCCAGCTGGCAGCCCGGGAGCAAGACCTGACCCGAACCAGAGAGGAGCTTGCCCGGACCAGTGCTTCTCTCGAGAAAGAGAGCAGCAAGGTGAAATGGCAGTGATGACGTCTGAAGAATTCTGAACAATGTGCCTTTTTCTGAAGTGTCAAGCACTTATTTCTGCTTGTTTTCTTTTATGTTCTCTGTGATCAGTTGATTATTATATTATATTATATTATATTATATTATATTATATTATATTATATGATTCATCAATCATAAATTCACCCATGAACAAAGGAGGCTGATTCTTTGCATGTTTTGCCCAGATGAAGTGTAAAAAATATCATGTTGGAGTACTGCAAAGGTGTTAAGTTTGTCCATTATGGATTAAAACATGGCATTCTGGAAACCAGTATATTTTGGGAAAATTAGCTAGTACAGTACAGATAATCAGTAATTTGACAAATTAAAGTACGTTTTAATGCATTTGAGAATACTTAGCCAACAGAAAATGAGTTTGACACCACTAGAGAATGACAAAGGTGGTTGTTGAGCACCAGGCTTTGGGCTGGAACTCGCAGGTGACAACCAGGGGGCTGCTGACTAGCAGGCTCTGACTTGGGTTTTTACACAGGTCCTGGCTGCTGAGCAAAAGTTGAAACAGCTGCAGGAGGAGCTGAGCTGCCAGAGGCAGAATGCAGAGAGCAGCCGACGGAGCGCCGAGCAAAGCAGGAGAGAGCTGGAGAAAGAGCACCACAGGGTATGTGGCTCCAATCCTCAGCCCTTGGGTGTTTGTCAGGTGTACTTGTTTGTAGGGGAGTGTGGATCCTGCATATCAGGCCACAGGGACCACTTGGGCAAGTGATGCCATGTAAACAAAATGTACCATACGTTGCACATGCACTGGCTTGTAGTATGTACAGTTGTGTTCAAAATAATAGCAGTCCAACATGAGTAACCTGATCAATCACCGTTTTTGGTAGAAATTATATTTCTACATGGCAAATAATTTACTAGTAGGTGTAGTAGAGTAATGGAAAACCAACAGACCCAACAGTCATGACATGCATGCTGCTGATTATGTGTTACAGAATCATTACTTGAAAGGGGCGTGTTCAAAATAATAGCAGTGTGAAGTTCAATTAGTGAGGTCATTCATTCTGTGAAAAAGTAGGTGCCAGTTATGGGCCTTATTTAAGGAAGGAAGGCAGCAAATGTTGTACATGCTGGTTATAGTGCATTTCTCTCTGAAATTCTGAGTAAAATGCATTCCAGACATTGTTCAGAAGAACAGTGTACCTTGATTAAAAAGTTGATTGGAGAGGGGAAAACATATAAAGAAGTGCAAAAAACTACCATTCGAATTGATCGAAGAATAGCCGAAATGGCAAAGCCAATGATCAGCTCCAGGAAGATCAAAGAAGGTCTAAAGTTACCTGTGAGTACTGTTACAATCAGATGATGCCTATATGAAGCCAAGCTATCTGCAAAAAGCCCCCGCAGAGTCCCATTGCTGAAAAAAAGACACGTGCTGAAGAGGTTACAATTTGCCAAAGAACACATTGACTGGCCTAAAGAGAAACGCCGCAACATTTCGTGGACTGATGGAAGCAAGATTGTTCTTTTTTGGTCTAGTGGCTGCAGACAGTTTGTCAAATGACCCCCAAACACTGAATTCAAGCCACAGTACACTGTGAAGACAGTGAAGCATGGTGGTGCAAGCATCATGATATGGGGATGTTTCTTATACTACAGTGGCGGGCCTACCAGGGATCATGGATCAGTTTGAATAACTCAAAATACTTAGAGGTCATGTTGCCATATGCTGAAGAGGAAACGCCCTTGAAATGGGTGTTTCAACAAGAAAGCGACCCTGAACACATGAGCCACATCTTGGTTCCAGACCAACAAGATTGATGTTATGGAGTGGCCAGCCCAATCCCCGGACCTTAATCCAATAGAAAACTTGTGGGGTGACATCAAAAATGCTGTTTCTGAGGCAAAACCAAGAAATGTAGTCCAATCATCCTGGGCTGGAATATCTGTTCGCAGGTGTCAGAAGTTGGTCGACTCCATACAACACAGATGTGCAGCATTTATCAGAAACAATTAAATATTAGTTCAATGATTCAAAGGAAAGCAAAATCTTAAAACATTTTTCAGTTGATACAGTGAATCTTTGAGTTTGTAAAGAAGAATGTGGACACTACTATTTTTTTTGAACAGCCTAATATTCCCTTTCCTTCACTTTCTGTAAAGGAGTAACACAAATGTGATGAATTTCTCTTCTTGTTTTGATGTGGAATAGAATTTGTAGTGTTCCCAATGCATTTGCATGTATGGAAATAAAAACTGTTAAGGATTTTCAGCTTTATTCACTTTTTTTTGACACACTGCTATTATTCTGAACACAACTGTACAGTGGTGGCTTGATGGTTAAGGAAGCGCATTTGTAATTGAAAGATTGCAGGTTCGAATCCCCGACCAGCAAGGCACCACTGAGGTACCCTGAGCAAGGTACCGCCCCCAAACACTGCTCCCCGGGCGCTGAATTAGCTGCCCCCTGCTATGTCACGAAAGTCACATATGGGTCAAATGCAGAGGACACATTTCATTGTTGCGCACTGTGTGCTGTGGTGTGTTGACAATGACCACTGATCACTAAATAAAGTACTGCTGAGAGGGACTGGCTGTGTGCATGCTGTATGTGCAGTGTGCATTGTGACACCTTGCAGGAGCTGCTGGGGCTGCAGAAAGACAGGCAGAACATGGAGAGAGAGCACCAGCAGGAAAGCAGCCGACTGAAGCAGGAGATTCAGCGTGCACAGACACTCCACAACACACTGCAGGCACAGTGTGATAAGGTGCACATTGACACGCACACGTCTGTGGGACGGTCTAGTGCTTCCACACACAAACAATACCAAACTGCATAAGCCATGTAAAATGTAAATGTAAAAAGCAATGTATTCAATTGGTAAGAGAATTGAAAGAAGTGTTTCTGGGACACTAGTGTGACATTCAGGCTTCCACAGAGTTTATATTTGAACTGTCAAACAGTGACATGCTCACTGGCTTTTCGCTTTGCTGGAATCTAAAACATCCGTGTTGCGTAACACTAGGAACTTGTTTGCTGTCTTGCTGTGTTTTCTCTCCTCTCACTTCCTTGGCTGATCAGGCTTTTTTCTCCTGTCACAAGAGAGTTATTTGCTCTATGACTTACTAAACTAACTTTCCTCTTCTCTCTGTCTTTCAAATTCTCTTATTTTCTATGTCTGTTTTGTTTCACTCAGTGGATTTTTGGGGCATCAAGGTTAGTGAGTTGGTGTTATGTGTGCGTGTGTTTGTGCTGTAATTTCAGATACAACCTTTGCCCGTATGTAAATGTCAGCTTTTCGTTATAGGGAAAACAGTTTGTGGGAGGAGTACATGGAGAAGGCCTTGGGGACAAGGAGGGCTGAGTGAGAGGATGTGGGTCATAGGTCAGACGAACAGCATAGGGGGGAGGGAGATGGGGAGGGGCAGGAATGATAACAGTGCGGTGTGTAACTTGATACTCTCCTGCTAATGTGAACCCTCAGACACCCCAAACTGCCCTATGTAGTTCAGCAGGCCAGTCACAACAACTTGGTATAATAATTGTAACATTATGCTTGGTCAGCATTTTGTCCAAGTCATTCTTGAACATTTTTCTTCTATGGCTAGACTGGCTCTTTCACCCAAACCTTAGTGATGTTACTTGGCACTAATAATCCTGTCTCTCTTGCATCTATAGTATGACATGTAATATGTTTTTTCTTAATTGCATGTCAATCACAAATCCAGTGTTTTGTGATTATAGACTAATATATTTCTAAGCTAATATGGGAGAATAAGTATAAAACAATTTATCTGGTCAACAAAAAATCACATGTTATTTGGATTTAGAACTCAATTGTCAGTTTCAGCTGATTTTGCACCTTGTCTGTTCTTGTTGAGGCATCGGGTATGAGCACGATGGACTGAGTGTGTTGTGTCCTGCATGGGGCTGTTTTCCCTCCTTTCACCTGCATCTCCTTTCCCTTCACTTTTGTCCCTTCTGTCTTCTCTGTCTTCTCTCTCGCTGCCTCTCTCCTTTCAATCTGCTCATTCATCTTTCACAGACTTTACCTCCGCTGCTCTCCCATTAAGCCCCCTTTTCCATTCCTCTCCAGGCATTGCTACAGAAGCAGGCTGTGGAGAAGGACATGGACACGGTGAAGGGGAAGCTACAGTGGACAGAGAAAGAGCTGTTTGAAAACCAAAAGGTCCAACAGCAGACCCAGTGCAAGTTGACGGTATGAGGCTGGTTGGGGATGAGGGCAAAGCAGTGCAATTCTGCTGCTTTTAAACTCATTCTCATATGAAGCAGGTGTTGTGAACTGTCACATAGACATAAACCGCAATTATGGTGGTGGACAGTTCAGAGAAACATAATGCTAAGTTCAAGATGCACAACTTTTAAAATTGTCAGATCGCTGTACTGTTCATACTACATGACTTGTCTTGTTACTGGCAGTCTCGTTGTGGTTTGCACACTACATGACTGATCAGTAACAGGGGATTACACACTGCAAGATCTTTCACCTGGAGGAATCCCAGCTAGTCTGTCTGATCTCAACTGTTTTGTCGCAAAAATACACATGAGAAGTGGCATGTGACTGTTGAAGAAAATTGGCAATTTCCGTCCACCTCTTCTTTCTCAACTTGTTTGGTGGTACAGGTCGTCGGAAACATCAAAAAGCCATTAGTGACCCTGCCAAAGTTTTAACCAAACTTTCTTCCTTTTCTTGGGTCCCAACAGATCACCAAACTTTTGCTGCCGGCATCATTGTTGATTTTGTATAGTGATCTAATGACTTTTATTTTTGTGTAGTGTGAACTTGGCATGTGACTCCTCACATGGGTGTTTCCTCATCGTCTATCTCTTGCTCTCTCATTGGCTATAGCTCATCATCACACTCATTACCAATTACTCTAATTGGCTGCAGCTCTTTGCTGCACTCATTGCCAATCGCAACACTTTTCACATTAAAGGATTTGAAGTTGCCAGCAGGTCTAGATATTTGGCATGCTAAATCTGTTGCGTCATCGAACACCGATTGGCCTCCTTGTTTTTGTCAGCGTTCTCCGAAGACTGTCGGCGAGTGGAAAATCGGGGCTAAAATCATGTAGTGTGACCATAGCATTAGGCACCTTTAGTCATCTGGTGGAGTGTTCATAAACCACCCACTGCAATCTTTCAGGTTCTTTTTCAGTGCATTCAATGCATGTGCCCTGCTGTAGGAGGCGATCCGAGAGCGGGACGGCCTGGCCTTGAGACTGGAACAGAGCGAACGGAGGGCTAAGGGCCTGGATGAGGAAGTGAGGAGGCTGACACAGGAGCTCAGTGAGGCTCTGAGGCTGCTGGAAGAGCTGAAGGGTGAGGAAGGCCTGTGAGGAATCTAGGCATCTCATCTGTGACCTACTGGAATCTGTCGCTTGTGTGGAGAATGTTAAACAGCTGTATGTTACTGTGTAGGCATACACATCCAGAGACCTAACATAGACTCAGCATCGGTCATCTTAACCTTGCTTTTAGAAAATTAATATGTGAAAGATTAAAAAAAAAAAAAAAAAAAAAAAAAAAAAAAACTAGTAGCATTGTCTGCCCAGCCTAGTAGCATTATCTGCCCAGCATTGTCTGCAACCCCTCCTAGGTGGAGACTAGTTTGACTAGAGCTGGCAATAGAGTGAGGATGTTTCCACAGCAGGTTTCACACAGTGGCTCTCGCATACAAATCTACGCAAATCCCTACCACACCCAGTTTTTATTACATCATTTGATATATGGTTAGTCTTGCATTGTTTACAAGTGACTAATACTGCTGGCTTATTTTGAGGAACACTTTGTAGTCTTCAGATGTGTCATCTTCTTTGTTTTTGTTTGTGTTAAAGAACAAAATTTGTATTACTGCTGCTCTCTGCTGAATGCATGCAGTATTTTGCCAGCACATCTATTGGCTGCTTTCCTCTGCTACCAGGAACCGAGCCGTACCTGACCCATACTGCGAACTGATGGTTTTCTATTCTGAAATATACAAGCCATACCCAGCCTTTACCTGTGCTGACACTGCCCTGTTTACTAACAGGGCCAAAAGCGTGTCTAAACTAAGCTGGTTGCGTCACCATCATCAGAGATACCAGTGATCTGCGTCGATAAGCATGGATTATCTGAAGGAAAATAGGGCATGTTCTATTATTAATTATTAGTAGTTTCGCACATCGCAGTGTAGTAGTGCATCCCCGGTAACTCAAAACTTCCTTCCTACTTATAAAAAGTATTATAGAACAGCTGAATGGAATGGATTTGTAATGCAAATTTACACAAGTGAAGTCTAATTCTGCTAGCATTTGATGCTAACATAACAGCAATTGTCACAGATGTAATGGAAATTAGCAAGCAGTAAAAAAAAAAAGAATAAAATCAGCAGATAGTAAATCATGATGTACACCAATTGAGGTAATACATCCAATGTTCTCTGTCCTTCACAGCCACCAAGCTTATTGTCCCTGCCGCTGCTGAAGTTCCTGTTCGATTTACCCCAGCTGGAGACAGCTTTCCTTCCTCAATCTCCCATCATGAACGACTCCAGCGAGCACCGCCTTCACAGAGGAAGAAAGCTACAGGTCATGATCCATCAAGGGAGAGCTGGGAGGTAGATAGGTCAGATGGGACCACCAACACAGGGTATCCTGCTGACAGAGAACCCGGGGAGGGTATCGACTCCAACGACATAACAGAGCTTGGGACCCAACCAGAGGAAAAATTAAGGGATGAAGGAGGCAGGCGAAAGAATGAGGTTCAGAAGACTCGTGAAGTTGAAGCCAAATTGATTGCTGAACAAAACAAATACGATGTTCACGGCAGCAAAGCATCTATGAAAGAACAAAATAACATGGAGAGGGAGAGTTCTGAACTCAGAGAAGTGAGTAAACCAGACTGTAACCTCAATGATGACCAAGTCCAAGCAGAAGAGGATGAAGATCTGCTAATTCCATCTACTGACCAAGACGGACACAGCCAGCCAGCTCTACAGGATCTAAAAAAACAGAACATTGCTCTTAATGATGAGCTTCAGGAGGTGAAGCGGGAGCTGGAGCGAAGGCTTGAGGACTTGGAGGCCCAAAGGAAGGCAGAGACTGAAGCCAGAACCAGGCTGAAACAGGTGAGCCGCAAGCACTCAGCTCAAGTGGAACAGTTGCGGCAAAAAGCCCAAGAGTTAAAGGGTGATGGTGAGAGGTTAGAGAAAGAGCTAGAGGAGGAGAGGGCAGAAAGCAGGAGGCTTAAGGAGGCTCTGGCTGCCCTTGAGCAGAGGAGTATGGGGCAGGTGGATGCCGAAAAAGAGACGGAGAGTACAGTCCTCAGGGACCAAGTTGCATTACTGGAGTCCCAACTCAAGCAAGAACGAGAAGATCTGGAGCAAGAGAGAGTGGTGTGGAGTGAGAAGGAGGATAGGAGAAAAATGGATGAAGACCATGAGCTGGAGAGCAGGAGAATTTTCACAGCACGTATTGAAGAACTGGAGGCTCAGATGCTGGAGCTCCGGGGGAGTCAGGACAGGGAAACTGGCAAAGAGTTTGGAGAAACCCCTTTAATCACATGTGACAATGCTGAGAACTTTAACAACAATAGTGAGACTGTCATTATCGACTCTATGTCTCCATCACCAAGTGACTCCCCCTCTCAGTCTGAGCTTGTGGATCCTCAAAGCACAAAACCCTTCAAAAATAATGTAAAAGGTCAGGTACAATCAGAGAGTAATCTGGAGGATCCCTCAAAAAGGAGTGGGAAGCAAGTAGGTTTGGAGACTGTGCTGTTCCGGGATGAAACAGTCCAGCTGGTCCTTGAGCTGGAACATCTCAGGAGAACCTGTGAGACCCTGAAGGACGAAAGGGATAAGGAAGCTGGACGGGCTAGGCAGACTCAGGGTAAGCTGGATGCCCTACAGGCCCAGGTGAACAGCCAGACCCAACAGCTGACACTTGCCTTTGAGAGTCAGAGCTGCCACATACAGGATTTACTGCATGAGCTGCAAGACAGAGACACTGTCCTCGAGAGGCTGGAGGTGGAGCTACAGGGCTGTCGAGAGGAGATAAAGTTACTGAAAAGAGAGCAGGAAGAGCTGGATTTGGAAAGCAAGAGCCCTGAGGGCATTAAATCTATGGTGGATGTTGCAGCAACACCAAACCCCCAGCTGAAATCCCCCATATCACAGTGTGAAGATATCAAGAACACGCCGCATGCTTTTGAGAATTTTCATCCTCCCGTAGCACTCAAACAGCAGGGAGTGTGTGATGAAAGTACCAGTATGGAGAGTTTGGTAGGATCCCTTCGTGAGATAATAGCAGGGAACAAAGAGCCGAAATCAAAATTTGAAGCGATTACATATTTGAACATTTTGGAACAAATAAGCACAGAGCCAGGTGATCTGGTTGGTGGTGATCCATCACATAGAGTAGTTGTGCAATTACATGCTGCTATGAATGAGCTAATGCAACTGAAAACTGAGAATAAAGAAATGAAGTCTATGCTGGCAGCTGTTACATCTCCTGGAAGGAAGGAAGTCCACCCTTTAGATTCTAAGGGATGTTTACTTGATGATAACAAAGAGAGTGAAGCTGCTACCAAGAGGTCTAGAGAGGAGCTGCATCCTGCACAAAGGGACTTTGATCCCGTAGTTCCAAATGAGTATGAACATTTGACAGTGAACCTTAAGGAATCTGTAACTAGAACTGTCAATCAGGAGAAGCCTATTGTTTGTAAAGGTGATGGGGATAATCCAAGTATTAGGCTTTGCAGCATAGAACAACAATTGGTGTTAAGTAAGCTGCAGGAAAAAAAGCTGAAATTTAAGTCAGAGCTGTGTGTACATTCAGATTTTGAATGGATAAAAGTAGAGGAGCAAGATACCAAAACTGGAGGGGTCACATGCAGGTCTAAGACGGGCCTACAGATGAATCAGGACGAGTTAAACCAGTTGGAGAGGGAGAAAGACCAGCTGAACTCCAAGTTAGCATGCTTCGGGAAACAGGTGGCTGCTGTTACATTAGGTTATACAAATACCAAAGATCAAGAAACAGGAGTTTCTTTGCAGAGCTCCCTAGAATTAGCAGGAGAGTACAATGAGTTAAATTTTTCTGGGGAAGCTGAAGGTATCTGTAGAAGTAAAGAGCTGCACGTAAGAGACAAGCCCACTGTGGATGTAAAACAATATATAAATGCTATTATCACATTACTAGGGGAAAATAAGGCATTACAGTCTTGGGCTCTGTCTGTTAGTCCTCCTGAGAAGCAAGAAGAGATGCCAAACATTTCTGAAGGAGTGCTGGGGTGGATTGATGCCATAATCAGTGGTTTTGGAAGTGCAGAAGTTATTGAGAAATTGGACTCCACTCTTCCCAGGTCAAAGGAAGTGAGCCAAGAGAGAGAAATGCCTATTCAAAAGACATCAGTGATGTTCCCGGCTCAAGATCTGAGCTCTAGCAGTAATGAACTGGACTTGAAGACTAAAGATGCCCAAGGGATTCAAACTGTGGCTGAAGGGAGTAGTTTGATAGCACATGTAGCGAGTTGCCCTGGTTACTGTTTGACTGAGGCAGTGACAGTCACTCAGACAGACACAGAGCTGAGGAAGGAGAGCCATCAGCTGAAGGAACAACAGGTGCTGCTGAAAACATCCATTGAGGAGCAGGAAAGAAGCCCTGGAGTACAGGATGGTGTCACACAGACTGGTCCTGAAGAGGATGGGAACCACTCTAGCCAGAGTGGGCTTCTTCAGCAGCAGGTGGGTGGTAAAAATGTATACTATCCTTCACATGGTTACATTAAAATGTTTACATTGTGGAGAGCGCGATGGGGTGGGCAAAAAGAATTTCTAAAAAGTTTTTCTTAACGGGAGGATATCATCCTTTTTTGTGTTGCTATACTTTATAAATTGTGAAAAGTAAAAGACCATACTTTCATTAATATATATATATATTGTATTTTTCCTCTGTCCATAGTTATTGGAACTGCAGTCTGTAGTCTCAAGTCTCGTTGAGGAAAACAAAAAACAGGCAGATGAGCTAAAGGTCTGGAGGACGGCTGGAGACACTCTTACCCCTGTTTCTTTTGGGGAGCCAGTTATTCACACGAGTAATGATTCCATAACGGTGGTCCGGGAAGACCACCTGCTTGTTTCCTGCAAGCCCAAAAAGCTTGCGGGGTCTCCATCCCATGCAGAGAATATTTTAGAAGATTGCAGGAAGCCAGTGTTCATTCCTGGGGCAGGTGCAGTTGATAAAGGAGTACATGAAGAAAGGGAAACTTGCAATCTCTCAGGAGCAAATGATGAAACAGGGACACTGGCAGTTTCTATTAAGGTGATTATTTAGTGTTGTTTTGCAGGAAATTTAAGAAGTATTTGTGATATACATGTTACACTATGAAATGTTGTCTTTTTTAAATTCAAATCTTATGGTAGTTTGTTTTATTATGGTAATACTAAAACTCCCAAAAAACGAAAAAAATCAGATTCATCCTAATAAACGTTAGACCTTCACCCTCAGTTTCACATTTTCCCCTGTTATCTTTTCAGTTGTCAGCAACCGATGGTGATGTTTCTCAAAGCCTCAAGGCCAAAGCAGTAGCCCATGGACAAAGTGAACTGGAGACAGAAACTGCACATAGCCGTTGTAATCATACAGACATTCAGATATTCATCCAAGAAAACCAGGAAACCAGAGCTACAGATACACTGAACGAAACCAAACAGGCTGACAGAAACAGTGTCCAAGATAATCAGCTAAGAACAGCTGCTGGAAAAACTAGAAGTGAAAAGATCAAAATGGTTGTCCAAGAAGACAACTGGACCAAAGCCATCATTGAACATGAGGCCATAGTAAACAGTAAAGAAGAAAATCCAACATTTACTGAGCAACACAGTGTAATGCTGAATGAAAAGGGGCCACAGATGCAGTCTGAAGGAGCAGATCAGGATTATGCAACTCAGGGAGCAGAAAGTACTGAAACCTCAGGAAAGACAACACGCCTGTTCTCTAAAAGCCCTGTGGAAGACGGAGAGAACCGCTTTCCTCAGTGGGAGAACCAAAGAGAGTCGAGGAGCATGGCCACTCAGACGGAAAGCATGAACGAAGGTGCAGCAGTAGGTTCCCTTGCCCCATATTGCAGTGATCAGGAGAAGTGCCATGCTGGTACGCAGACAGAGGACAGAGCCATGGAAGTGTGGAATGAGCCAGCAGATTCGGGGGTGGAGGACAAGGAGAGTGTAGATTCTCCACCACTCTCGCCTGTGGATGCAGCTCTGTCCATGGTGGACAATTTGACCCTGTTTTCAAGGTCCTTTCTCATCCCCGCTGACCCGGCCCAGCTGGCGGAGAGAATAAGGCGAAACCGTTCCCGCATGTCAGCTGCGTTTGACGATACCGAGTATGAGCCCTACGGACTGCCTGAGGTCGTCATGAAGGGTGGGTGTCTGAAACAGCTGTGCTCTGTATGAGTGCATCACCATAGAAAAGGCACAGAGAAATCACAGCACTTTTATAGGGAACATATATATATATTAGTCTGATTTAAACCAGTTATTCATAACACAATGCACTCTAGTTTAGGCAGTGACCTACAGAATAATGCAGTAATAAATATATAGAACAAAAATGGCTACCAAAACATGTATAATATGTAAAAATCAGTATATTTCCCATTGAGTTGCAATGCAGAAAAACAAGGTGATAAACATGATCGTTGTCACCTTCCAGGCTTTGCGGATATTCCAAGTGGACCAGCGTGTCCCTATGTCCTCAGAAGGGGACTGTTGGGCACCGATGCCATGCCACTGCCTCTGCGAGAGCAAGGGGAGAACGAGGAGGAGGATGAGCTGGATCCCTGACACCCAAGTATCTCACTCATATGCCAGTAGGTACACAACCAGCACATTTAGGTCAAAGCTTAGTGGCTAGCACTCTAGCCTCATATCTTCTTGGGTTTAATTCTCACCCAATCTGTGTGTGTGGAGTATGCATGTTCTCTGTACTTTTGGGTGGGTTTCCTCTGGGTACTCCTGTTTCTTCCCATAGACCATTTAGGGTAGTTGGCAGCTCTGAATTAATTGATAATGCTTGCGTATGTTCCTGTGCCCTGCATGGGACTGGAATCCTGCCCTGGGTGTCCCCTGCCATAAACCCTGCTGGCACAGGCTCCAGACTCGTAAGCCTGCATTGGATAAATAGTTATGAAGAGGACTGAGATGGGATGGATTGGATGAATGGATGTTAAAGTACAAAAAATGTCAGCAAAAATGTACATTTGTGATGGCTGCTCTGGTGTTTTGGCAATGCTCATATCATACGTGGGCTGTGCTGTGTCTTGATGAATCGGTGGCCACTCATTGACCATGAAACCAGACATTTGCCAGATTCTTTCCATTACATCTGCAGCTCCTGCTTCTTGGTTAATCTCTTACTTTGCACAAGGTATGCGGTGTAGTATGAAGCTACCATTGCTTTTTGTATTTCTCGATGACACAGATTATCATGATGAATAAGGCACTGTTTATGCTCATTGGCTGCTGAACAAATGACAGTTTATGATTGATTGCTAGTCTCTGGACAATGGGAGACCTGCTCCCCTGCCTCGAAAAGGGATGATCCGAAGGAAGCTCCTGAGAACTTTTAATTTCTATAGCATATACGTGTCGTATCTGTGGTTTATTGTCATGTTTCTAAATATTTCTTCTATTTTTGTCCTTCGTTTTTCTGCCCTCATCCAGGAGTGAAAATGTCTAGCCAAAAACAAACCGATGTTCTGGTCATGACATGAAGATTGGTTTCTATCCACCGAAAAGGGTTTTAACCTACAGAATTGGAGTGCTAGACCCAGGTGATGATTGTGTTTTTGTCCTGTTTGAGTTTTTCCCCCAACTATTTGTTGCTTCTGAGCTCATATCAACAAAGCAGCTGTTGTAGCAAGCATCCTTTCAGGACCATATTAAGAAGAGTTCTCAATGATGCCTCTTCATGGGAGGGGTTGATTGGCCAGATAAAATTGGAGTGTCTCGATTGTGAAAAGTAACTCTTGAATTTAACTGTCTAGGATCATGGCTGTTACAGAAACACAGGAGATTTTGCCACTGTTCAAACTGTCACCTTCCTTGGTTAATTTTGCCATTAATTTAATGTTGCCAAGAATTTGCAATATGATATTTATATAACAAAGCCTAGCCTGCCTTGAGGACGACAGCAAGTAAAATGAGCTAACATTTAATAAATTAGAATCCAGACGTACCAATAAATACAGGCAATAACTTCTAAGTAAAAGTCATTTTAACTACCTCTTTAGAAAACTCATCTGCTTCAAAAGCACTAATTCCTGTTAGTGTGTAACTTTTCTTACACAAAGGGTACTTTGATCTTTACAGTCAGATGTGTTTGTGTAATGTTTTTCTTATATAGTAATTCTCCAATGAGCCTCTCTCCATTAGAAGACTTGGATTCTTTGCGTTTCTGTATTTGTGTGCGCTTGTGTGTGTCTGCTGAGCCACACAGCAGGACTGTCTTTCCTCTCCATTTATGGCAATCGGCTGTTTCGATTGAGCCTGGTATTCTCTAATAGTTCTCCCCCGTGTAAAACACTGCCTTTTATTGTGGTCTCTGTTTTGAGTCTTGTTTGTGATCCTATGGATATATATCTGCTCTGATGCAGTGATTTTACATGAACAGAGATTTGGCGAGCTGCTTTTATTTTAAATAAGGTCATTAGATAAGTAAATCTGACATTAGTTTTAGTTGTAGATAAATGCCGATGTATGAACAGTCAAACAACCAGACCTTTGGGGCATACAGTTGTCTAAATGCATGCTTTTCTGGTGGTCTGTAAGATTAATTAATTTCTGAATGTACATTATTCAGTTATTTGTGTTGATCCACACACAAATGTAACATTTTATTAGATGGGCTTTCAGTTCATAGAATAGCCACATCTCTGCTTGGGTGGTGTTTTTTGTTTGTGGATGAACTGTTTTAAATGAGGGCTAGGGGGTTGGTTTCCCAGAAGTTATTTGTGCTACATGGGGAATGTTAGGCTCTCTTTACTTGTCAAAGGTCTAATTCAAAGCATCAGAGGAACTGAAGATGCTATTTTTCTGAGATTTCAACTTCCCAGTTACACATAAATTATATATGTATTGCGAAACATATATCCACAAACACACTTATCACGTATAATAAATGTTGTTCCTCACTCAGTGAATGAATATTCTGTTGTGTGAATAGTCAAACTTTATTCTTTTTATGATTTGTCCTTTTATTTATTATCATTTGTCTGTGTTTTAAGGATTGGAACAAAAAGTTCTATAAATAAAAACCTTTTAAACACAACCTGTTTGTTGTTTGTCATTATTACCTTTAATGTGTAGACTCCTGAAAGACTCAGTGCTACCTGCTCTCAATCAATGCGGTTTTATGTGCATGTGATCCTCATTTGGTAGTAAAATGATTTTCTTTGCTCATCTGAAATTGAAGGTGCTGTTTTGTTTCTTTGTTTAAAATCTGCATTTTTTAATACCTCTTTCCCTCCATTTGTCCCTCCTGAAAGGGACCGATGCTTATCAGCTAACCAGACTAGAGAGGAAAGGGCTGTTTCATTCTTAGTGCAAGCCTGATAGAGAATAACCAGTGTAGATCATGTAATTTTATGGTATTTAAAATTGCTCAGAAACTTCAGATGTGTTTTGGGAGGCCATTGTTATTAAGTCATTATTTTCAGTAATTCTTGAACTAGCCATCAGTTCATAGGTATGTAGAGCTGCAGGGATTTCTGTTTACCTGACACTTTTTTTTTTTCCCCTTAGATTCTGCTATTTAGGTAACATGTGGGTAGTTGTAGGTTTACTGTGTTCAGCATCTCCATTATTTCAACAGCGGTGTGTCTGTATCTCCATCTTTTTATTACACATCCTTGCATTCTCACAGGCTCCATTCCATTTCTAGTGCCTGCTCCTCCATATTTAGTGTTTCAGTGAATGCAAATAGCCTCGCCTACTTGCACACACCATTATTACAGTTCTGTGGAAATTGACAATAGGCTATGGTGTGAATACAGTGAACTGGCTTTGAATGCAGGTTGTGAATGGTAATTCACTCAAGACATAGCCTACTGTTGGTATCACATAAATACACTAAAGCATCTCTTTTTTGTGTGTGTTTTGCTAATACCACATGCTTTGCAGTTTTCTTGTGTTATATTCCTCATACTGTTCACTTGTCTGATTCTGTCTCTTAATATGTAGAGATGATGAGCCTTGGATTTCTCAGGCTTTGTCCTCCATCCTTTCCCTTTCAGTCTCCTCTGCCTCTTTCCCCACTAATGTGTACACTTTGCACTTCTGAGCATCTCCAGGCTAATGGTGCTTGGGAAGTATGTCGAAAATCCTTGTTACTTTGGGCTGCCATTATTTGGGGTCAGATATCGCTTAAAAGTAGGCATGATAACTCAGCAGTAAACAGTCTATGTAACAAATCCCCTGTAAGAGAGGGGAGATGTGTTATTTGGCCAAAAAATACATGGAGACTAGCTTTGCTAAGTAGTTTAATGGGCTTATAGTGGCTTTATTACTTGTCTCCATGGGGATCAGATGGCTGTCAGCTGACGTAAGCTATTGTTCCAGCTGTGCAGTTGCCAACCATTCCATAAACTCTTAATTGTTTATTTGAACTTAAATCTGCACTTCTATGGTCCAGCGCTGGCGGTGAAGGGAAACAATCCTTTTCAGTAGCAGACTGACACAAACTTCACCACGCTAATGCTGTAGGAAATTAAAGTATAATTATATGTGCTTTTCTATCTTCTCTGCATTTTCTAATGTGTCTAAACTACATATAAAGCGTGACTCATTGGATGCACGTGGGAAGTCCATCCATTTTAACAGCAGCTTTATCCAGTGCACGGCGTGAGCACTGGATTCTGTCCTAGAAAGCACAAGGCGTACCTGTCAGGGAACGATCCATCATGGGGCACGCGGCTTGGAAATACTAATCTGCAGGGTACCCAGAGGGAACCCATGCAAACACTCCATAAACGCAGAGCTGGAGGTGGGAAACAAGCACGACCCTGGAGGTGTGAGGTCACAGCACTGGCACATGGGTGCTGACCACAGCTGTGTCTGTAAACGTCCAGTTATATTGAGTCCGACTTGGATCCTTGAATAATCTGCAGTTTAATAGGTAAATTTAATGTTTGTGACTTCAGATGTAAGCTCAAATCCCTCTGTGTCAAATTTATGACAATTTGGACTAATTGCTCTATATTTATCAAAAGAATAATATAAAAGGTATAAATGAAGGGTATGTCACTTTTTATTTGTACAGTATTTTCTCCTTGTTAAACTGTTATTAAGCATTGGGTCGAAGATACAAAAACTGGCAATATTCCAACATACCTGTGGACAAGAACAGATCAATTAGCCCATATAGTTTAATGAGCCCACCCTGAATATCACAATCTCTGCACTCATCACTGTGGCATGTAGTTTTCAGTTATTGCTATAATAGGAAACAAAATGGAAAACAGACATTATGGATGATGTCTCATTCAGATTTAAATGCTGTTAATCCATTGGATAATGAAAGATTTTATGTAATGCTCTTGTTTAAGGGTAACAGAATTCTGCCAAACGTCTTAGTTATGGACTATGTGTGGTGGTGTCTATAGAGTTTTTTGTTCTGCATCATTGATGTGAGCTGTATTATGCTAGCTGTACTAGCAGACCATACGAAGTAGTGTGCGAAGATACTTAAAAAATCAATTTCCTTCCTGAGAAATTCATGCATCATCAAAAACGGTAGAATGGGGCCTTTCACAGGAAGGCTTTCACTGAAAAAAAGTCTTGGAAAAGATTAAATATTATCCCTTAATACACTGACCCACCCACTCTCTCCCTGTCTCTTAGACTATCCATTACTTTCTTAATATATATGAGTCATTACCTGAAGTTCTGTCCATTTCAGGCCTCTATGTCAGTTACTCATCTCTCTTAGTTCTATGAAAAATACCTGTGCTTGACCATTTCTCTTCACAGCGACCGTGAGCAACACTAAGAAGCAAAGGAGAAGGAATGAGGAAGCCATCAAAGCATATCGTCTCAAAGTTAACCGATCGCTCTGAAGACAGAATAAGTGAGTACTTACTTTGTTTTATACTGTGCAAATTACATCAGTTTGTGCAGTCAGTTCTCTGAAGTACATTTGTATTTTAAGGAATATTTTTTTAATGTTTAATTCTTCCTCTTGGTGAACAAAGACATCTGCCGATGGTGTTTATCATGGGTAGGTCAAAGATTTGAGTATTGTTGAGATTCACTGGGTGTGCAACTAGACTAATACTAAGTATAACCAACTTAGAATTAGGGTTAATGTTTCATTAACAATCCATTCAGTGTAAAACTCCATATTCAGGTTGATGAACAGTGGCTTTGATTAAAATCACAGCCCAAGAGGACATTTATATAGTTTTAATTGACCATTGGAATATTGTTAGCATATTAGAATGTTCTTTTTCCTATTTTTTATATTTAAACAGAATGTCTTTTAATAGTTTTAAAATATTTCATTTTTGCCATTATTTGTATTAATTAAATCTGTTTGAGGAGATTAAACAGTGGTCCGGTTAATATGTTGCATATTTATGGGGGAAAAAAAAACCTTAAATTTAAAAACTTTAAAATCTAAATACACAAAAATTACATCCATATGCCATCTTCCATAATTTATTAGAAACGTTTGAAGATATGCATTAGCTTTACAATCCACATTAGTCATTACACATTAGTCATTTTACAAGTGCAAAGGAATGTATTAATTATTTTCACACATTATGCAATGATATGTTTCCCATTTAACAATTTAAATAAAGCTATGGTCATTTTTTACTTCAAAACACAAGTGAGAAAAAAAGTAGTGATTTCTCGTTTATAAGCATATCATCAGTTAGATTGAAACTGAGATCATTCAGACCACAGACAACTAGAGGAAGGACATGAAAGGGAAATGACAGATTATTTACAGATTTAGAAATGTTTGGAATGTAATGAACTTTTATGCCTTAAAAAAACCAATGTGTCAAGTTTTCTAGTCCACATATTATACTCTTTCACCTTTCAATTAATTTCACCATTAATAGAAGGTGAACTGGACAGGACTTGGCCAATAAAATAACCATGACTAACTGGCAAAAGCTGCCCGAATACAATATGCAAATAAATAGGTCCCTGTGAAGATGACTTATAGATGATGGTTTGCACACAAGTGGCTATTCACTCAGTGTCATCTTGATTGAAAACAAATAAAGAAATATATATAATGAATATAGCACTAGCATTGTATTTGTATTTGCCAGTTGTATTACTTTTAAATTTATGTTATCTGTGTTTCTTGGCATTGCAGAGGTACATATATCTCTCTCGACACGCCATGACATAATTCCACTGGTCAGGCCTTTTATGTATCGACTGGGATGAGCACGAGGGCGGTAAGGATAGGAAGAGCCTTGAGATGGAGAAGCGATAGGGGCCGAGGAGCTCCTATTTACAGCTGCTCAGTGTCTCCAGAAACAGCAGCCGCTTCTATTCTCCGCAGACTAATAGAACCAAAGGGCTAACTCCTCCATTTATGGCACCATGTTTCACTGGATCTCTCTGCAACTCAACTCCGCTCAAACATTTGCCACCTGAGCCACCTACACCAACACTTGGTACACTTGTTATTCATAATAATTTTCTTAAAATTCACTTTTATCATGCAATACCTTACAAAAAAAATTCCAAGTACTTAATAAGCTGTATAGAAGAATTATAGAATAAATTATATACCAAAGAATTGTTTTATTTACAAAATTTCTATAGTTGGTTATACTTCTAAAAGTAACACTATGGCTTATACTTTAGTGAATAAAGACACTGGTATTTCTAGATAAAATGTTACTTGGAATGTTAATGTAAGTATGTATAACATGTATGGAAAATGTCTGTTTGTGAAATGAGCAGTTAAAATGAGCAACTGTAAGATTAGTTTTAATGCAAATCTGTAAACTTAAATTTGCATGTGTAATATAATTTTTTTTATATTATTGTCTTCATAATATATTTTGCACAAATATTAAAATGCATACAAACAGTATTATACAAACATTTATACATTAATACATATATATTGTATATAACCTGCAGGGGGCAGTGTGTAGCTCAGCATGTTATGGATCGGCTACTGCGGCTGGTAATGGGTCAGAATCCTTTGGTTGACAGATTAATCATATTATCGTTGGGCCCTTGAGCAAAGCTCTAAACCACAACTTGCCGAGGGGTCCTGGCTGACCCTGGACTCTGACCCCAAATGTCCCCCCAGTGATGAGAAAAGTACCTCTATTCTATATGCCACTTGCATAATGTATGTAAAAATATGTAATATACCTTTTCAAGCAATGGACTCTTGCATTTGTACTAGTGTGACATCCTACCCTCATATGCCCTTTAAAATGGAGGTTCTCTGTGTTAAAATAATGAGATTCATCTGCATCCATTTTTATTTGAGATGAACTGTGCATGGCGAGAAGGGAAGTATTTGGCCCCCAAGATATGGGGCCCGTGGTTTGTGTGTCTGCATTACTGCCTAATGGATGAAGTCAAGACAAACTCTTTTGTTAGGATCGCTCTGTCTCAGGCTATGCAAAGGCCTGACAGCATGACGCGACGTTCCCCATGGGACCATTACTATCGCTGGTCATTTCATTTAAAAATCAGTTGAATCAGTTTCTTCTTCTGTGGTTTGAGCTTGCAGGATCGTCAGGACATTCACAGATCCTTTTGCCTGGAACTTACACCTTCTCACCCATATTTAAAAACCACTGAAACACAGAGGTTAGCCCGTTCACGAAGGCTGAGAATCACGCCTGAGGCCTGCAGCAGTCACACTTATTTATTCATTTTCCATTTAATATTTTCCCCTTAACCTCATTTAACTGTTTGACATCTAGTCACAGTAAACATTACAGAATGTTCAGTAATCAATAGACTGTCTCATTTTAATGCACCAAAAAGTATTTGGTTTTATGCATGTGTGGGTTTTGAAGAAGTGAATGCAGAAATTAAACTGTAAAGGACAAGTGATAAACTATATCATAGTGGGAGAACATCATTGTTATTATTAACATCATTGTATTAATAACATCATTGTTATTATTTCTGGTCTATTTACAGTGAATCATTAGTCACAGTGGGTGTGACATTAATCTACATCCACAGACTTTCTACCCTGCTGATTATTTTGTATTGTATTGTGTTGTTGTTTTGTAAGGTTTAAATTAACCACCAGTAATATACACTTATTCTGCATGATGATGAATCAGAGAGATGAAGAGACCAGTTGGGAGACACAGACAGGCAGTGAGAAACAGGTCAGATGGGAGTGAAAGGTAAACATCATGGGTTTTATCATTTTACCTTGAGGTATAACATCATACCTCAATAAGAGGGTTAAAAGATTTTTTCCTTCAACACTAAGTACAATAGTCTTATTCTGTCTGTGCATGAGAAATAACGTGAAAATTTTACAATTTTTCTACATGTCTCTCGTGTTCTGACTGGATTGGCGTAACCCTTATCCCTAAAGGCATCAGAGCTTCAGAACAAAAGAAATTACTGGCATGTCCATTTTACATTGTAATGTATTCAGCCACATACAACTGGGAGCATTATGGCACCCTCCAATATGAGCACATGATTGGATTTCAAGGGAGTTCGGGGTGCAAATGGGCTCAGAGCGCCATGCTGGGGGTCAGGTGGAGCCCTGGATCTATGGGTTTATGGTGCAGAGAGAAGAGGGCATGGCAGCGTCGTCACTAGCAACAAGAAAGCCAGTGAGGCGTGTAACGTTGACGTGTTTTACACTTACGGACAAAAATAAAAATGTTTAACAATCACTAATTAAATCCAAACAACATTCACTGTTTCCAAGCTGAATTTAACCAAAGGCCTTTGGGTTAAAAGTCGTTCACATGAACACTACTCTCTGCCGCATTAATTTCAGTGCTATAAAGCCCTGATAGACATCTGCTGAGGACAGTCACACGCCAATTATGTGCTGACTAGTCAAATCGATATAATGAAAAGCAAGGAGTGGCATGTCGGGGGGGGCGGGGCTGTGGTGCCTGATGGCAGCAGGTAGGAAGGATCCCCAGTTGCACACTGTGGCGGAATGAGCAGGCAGCTAAATGTTCTCCAGGACAGCACCTCCTGAAATGGACGGAATGCTTCATAATATTGTACAATAAACAGATATATGGGTCTGGCGCCTCATCCAGAGACTTAAGTCCTACTTTTTCCAGAAATGGCTTCAGATCACTGATAGTCAAACTGAATGACCATTTGATAAAATTGCATGGATGCATGTATATATTATGCATTCACATAAGCGCATTATTATTTGTGATGTTGTTATTACATGCAAGCAATATAACAGCAATATAACACCTATACATTGAATATGACAGTAGAAATATTTAATATGCCTACAGTGACTCAGCAAGAGTCACTTTCATCATTTCATCAAACAGAAATGTTTTTTTTGCTATATACAGAGTAATATCCTTATGATATACGTATACATTTGTACTTAAAAGCATAGAAACATGGATAAATTTAGAAGTTATTACGTGGTTTTCTAATTTTACAACAGCTTTGGTCAAAGGGCTTTAAAGGTGAGTGAAGCCGCAACAGTCACATAGCTGAGCTTGACCACTTTTTTCAACTTCCATAAAAGTAGCTTCATAAGCAGCACTGCATTCACACCTCGGTAGAGCCAGCCCAAGCTGTCTCCGAGGCCAATTTACACGGCAGCCCCGCAGCAAACAGCCATCATACTCACCTTCCCTTTCTGATGTGATGTTTGACTATCTGGACAGAGTAGCTACTGAGTGCCCCTCCAGATGGGCAGTGCTCACCACTGACAGACTGATAAATGGCACTCATGGGGGGGGGCTTTTCCACATATTTGCCATTTTCCCCTCTACGCTTCGGCTTCTTTTTGACCTTTTTTAGACTGTGGAGTTTCACGGCCTTCGCCAAGCGCACTGACTTCATGCAGTTTGGCTTGGGGGTTATCAACTCTGAACATAATTAATCCACGATTGTAAGAGGCAATGGTACGAGCGACTGCGAGGCGGCTGAAGCATGAGACGAAATGGAAGTGGCTGGTATATTGAGCCCGGCGGTGGGCATTAGCCTTGTCACAGACAGAAGCAGAACAGACACGTTGCAGACACACACAGTATAAACATCCCCGCTGATGATGACAGGCGATGGCTTGGGGCTGCAGTAGCAGTCACGCTATATTTTGGGTCGCGGGATAAAATATTACGTATATGCGCACAGAGCAATGGCTCAGACAAGGAAAACAAGGTAAAACTCCCAAGATTACCATCTCGGCCCGAAGGGGGGTGGGATGATGTGGCCCAGGAGACAAATGTACTCTAGGAATAACAGAGGGAACGAACAGAGAGGGCGGCGCCCTACCACAGTATTTGCAATGACCCTCCCTCTAGTTCTCTCTCTCCTGCACTTTCTCTCCTTACCTCCCTCCCTCTCTTCTTTCCTCCCTTTGCTTTTTTTTGGCCTCCCTGTCTCGCCTATCAGAGTTAGGTTGATGGGGATATCTCTATCGTTTCCTTCATGGGATAGCCTGTGCTCACATACAGGGACACACACAGTTGTGCACTCACACACGTGCACTCTTATGAGCGGCTGTCGGAGAGCCAGGCGGCTCCACACCCGGATACGCTGACAGCAGGATTCTCCCCATCGTTAACGTTGAGGTAGGAGATGGCTGGGCAGCCGCTCTCCATACACTCTTTTCCAGTGTAGGACTATTATTTATTAAGCAGGAACATGTACTGTGCATGGTTGTCATGTATGTGTATGGTGAGTTAAAAGAACCATTAGTTGTGTGCCTGTTCTGTTTAGTTACATTTTTTTATGTATTTTTCCATCGACTGTCTATGTCTGTCTATGACGTAAAATATTCACTATTGATTTCCCTGACAAATTACGTAGCTAAATCAGACTATTTTATATGTATAGTTGCGTAATGTATATGTGTACTATATGTACATATGCACAGGGCCTCTGTTATAAGAGTGTAATGAGTTTTGGACAGTTAGCTATGCCACTTAACTCCAACAACAGGAGGTAGGTGGATAGTAGGGAGACTTGCTAGCCACTTTGATGATCCTCAATAGCTGAACAAACTTAGTGCCATGATTCTGTTGAGCTCTGCTGAAGGCCAGTGAGCCGCCACATTCACTGGATTCCCTAAGAAAACCAAAGAACCCCTGGTCTGTCTCACAGTACTGATGTCTACTAATAATCTCTAATGATGAAACCTGGCTTTGTGCACAGAAGTGCTGTTTCATTGTTGTTCGTTACAGGTTCACTCAAATGCCTTAAGTATCTGCTGGAGAAATGCTTAGAAAAACAGCACTGACGGTTCATTCCCTCTTCTCCAAGTGTCCATCAGCCAGAGTGGCGATGAAGAAGGCCCTGGTGCCACCTCTCCACAAAGGTACGGCTCCAGAGACTCTATCCTGAGCCACAGAGACAGAGAAAGCTGGAAGAAGGAAAAAGAACGGTAGGCAACAAAGGGAGCGCGGGGGCTGTAATTACAGTAACTCATTCACTAGTGTTGTTGTTTTTTCATTTTCCAGACTGAGTTGTCTTGACCAGTGTTTCCCAATCCGGTCCTTGGGGACCCCCTAGACAGTCCATGTTTTTGCTGTCTCCCAGCTCCCAGCGCAAAAATGTGGACTGTCTGGCAGTGAGCTTGAAAAGAGCAAAAATGTGGACTGTCTGGTAGGGATATGGGAAGGAGCAAAAATGTGGACTGTCTGGTAGGGATATGGGAAGGAGCAAAAATGTGGACTGTCTGGTAGGGATATGGGAAGGAGCAAAAATGTGGACTGTCTGGTAGGGATATGGGAAGGAGCAAAAATGTGGACTGTCTGGCAGGGAGCTCAGAGGGAGCAAAAACATGGACCGACTGCAGGTCCCTGAGGACTGCATTGGGAAGGACTGGTCTAGACTTATATCCACCATTTGTTCTAGTTTGCAGATTTGTGAGTATTCAGGAACAGGGTTAATGTGGAAGAATGGTGGGGAATTTGTTTTGGACTGATTTCTATGAGTCAGTGTTGGGTACTGGGGCTCGGGACTCCAAGTTTATGTCTGTGTTCCAGACACCGTGAGTTCCACTATAATACGACACTCCTGTTTCTTCTCAAGTCTTGGACCAGAGCTTGCAAGCAGCCACAGCAGTTGGAGTGTGACTTTGGGCCTGAACCAGGGCGGGGCCATGCGCTGCTCCACTCTTATAGCCATCCTGGCGGGGGTGCTACTGTACCTGGGACTGGGCGCTCTGGTTTTCCGCACCCTAGAGGCACCACTCGAGAGCACACAGCACAAAAAGCTGCACGACTTCCGTGACGCCTTTCTGCAGAACAACTCGTGCGTCAGCCAAGAGGGACTGCAGCTTCTCATACAGGTAAACACACGCGTCGCTGTGCAGCTGGACTTAGAACAATATGGGACGCTCAGTCCTTCTCATCCATGGATGACAGCTAATAAAACTGTAGATTATCAACATTTAGGAGTCATTACCTAAGTTAAACCTTTGGCAAAGGATAATGTTGAGTGTTGCTACCGTATTGCAACAGTACAGATAATTGTTTTTCATTGTGCTCCTCGACTTAAGATGGGGTTACGTTCAGATGAACTCATCATAAGTGGAAAATATTTTAAGTTGAATAAGACGTGGTAAATAAGTAAATAAACTTAAATAAATAAACTCCTGTCACTGAATAAGTAAATTAATTAATTACTATAGCTAACTGGATATCAATAATTAAAAAGTAAATAAACGAATAGTTTATTTATAAGTTTATTTGGTTAATCACATAAAAAAATAAATACATTTATTAACAAAAACAGCATTCAACACATTGTTAAACACTGTATTAGATGTTTACATTTGTGATCTCTACAGACACTGGATCGTTGTCATTGCCCAGCATCAGTAGAAAGTATCAAACTGCGTATATCATTAGCCCAGGAATAGATTAAAATTCAAAGTTTGATGACTACTGAATGTACATCACTCTTGCACCATTGTAAAGTCTAAATTTCACAAGTCAAATCATTGTAAAGCAAGGAGCACCTGTATTAGGGGTGGGTGATATGGCAAAAATATATCGGTTTTTCATGTTTATTTTTACATGTTTTACAACTAAACTAATTCACCTATTTTAAAATATAGCTCTGAAAGGTAACAAAACCTAAAAGAAAAACAGTAAGTACAATAAGGAAATTTTATTTATGAACTACATTTCAAGAACACTTCATGTTCACTGAAGTGCTGCACAATTCATACAATCAAAACAAAGACATAAAAAAAATAAAAAAAATAAAACTAGTCTTAAATAAAACATTAATATGGAGCCCCAGAAGGGACCTTTGGGAAAAAAACAATATATATATATATATTATTTTGTGTGCACAAGATACTTAAGAGCGTTTTTTTTTTTGGTCCCCGGTCCATTCAGGAGCTCCGTAGATAAATACCCCAAAGGGAAGAAGTGTAAAAATAACAGCTGAACATACTGAGCAAACTCTTGCAGGTGTTTTCTTTTGAGATGGTTAAAAAGGTTTGTTGTGCTGCCGTCCAACTTCCAAACCTTATCTTTGCAGATTTTGCAAATAACTGTTGTTTGTGCTATGTTGACTTTGGAAAATCTGAATAAGTTCCTTATTACTGAGGTTAAATTCTTTTTAGGGAGATCGTGGAGACATTTTAATCATTCGTGATATAATATCTTCAAATCTCACACTGTATCTACAATGAATCATTCAACATCAACTATAACAGTTGCAAAGGCCAAATTGAAGCTCACTCAGGACCTCAGCCATTTCAGTTAAAAGGGTGCTGGCAGAGAATGCTGTACTCTGGAGGGAAAATGGAGGTGACAGGATTCACCACAGGCCTGCCTGAAAAATTTACAATGCAACAGCATCAGGAAAACACAGTGTTTCTCAACCCGGTCCTTGAATACCCCCTCCCAGCTCCCTGCCAGACAGTCCACATTTTTGCTCCCTCCCAGCTCCCTGCCAGACAGTCCACATTTTTGCTCCCTCCCAGCTCCCTGCCAGACAGTCCACAGTTTTGCTCCCTCCCAGCTCCCTGCCAGACAGTCTACATTTTTGCTCCCTCTCAGCTCCCTGCCAGACAGTCCACATTTTTGCTCCCTCCCAGCTCCCTGCCAGACAGTCCACATTTTTGCTCCTAAGAGCTGGCAGGGAGCAAAAACATGGACTGTCTGGGTGTCTGTAAGGACCAGTTTGAGAAACACTGATGTAATAGTAGGTGTCTGCAGAGTGTGAACTATCAAGCAGGCCACAGGGGGTCAGCTCAATACTGCCAGTGTCCTCTGTTCAGCCTTACCAAGGTCAGTGATGAGCTTCAGCAAAGCCACAAACGCACTAGCCAAAACACCTGCAACCACGGGTGATGTCATGTAGTAGAAGTTGCGTCCATGCAAACGAGAGAAGTCCACACCCTCCCTCCTGCAACAAATGATAAAGAGACCAAACTGTTCATTTCTACAATTGTAAGAAATGCAATAAGTTTGAGAACTGAAGGAATTCTAATAAGTACCAGCCGTCAGTGAGCAGATGCCTTTTAGCAAATCACAATAATAAGCAAATAATGGTAATGTTGGTATGCAGCCATGGCCATAGGCAGGATTTTTCTAATACAGAGATCAAAAGTGTCAGCCCTTCCTATGTGTGCCCAGCAATGGATTGTGGCTATTACAGAAAAAAATACTGAGGACTTGCCCTCTGTTTCCTCAGCGGTAGGTATGGGCAGATATGAATCCATGTTATCATCCAAAGTGTTTTGCTGAGGGACTATGCTGAAGTATGCTTGGTGAATCCCTGTCTCTCTTAAACACCAGTTTCCCCTCTTGTTTTCTGTCTATCCCAGCATGTGGTAATTGCTTTAGGAGCAGGGGTGGATGCCAGCAACAACTCATCAAACTTCACCAGTCGATGGGACTTGGCCAGTGCCTTCTTCTTTTGTGGAACCATCATCACGACTATTGGTATGATTCCATAATGTAATAATGACCAATAATAAAAGAATTATGGATCAAAATATGTCAGAAACTATAGTGGCAATTGAGTGATTTATTAACTTAAAATTACTTTAATGAGGGTTAGAACTCAACCCACAGATATTTTTATTATACCAGAAGTTAAGATGGGAAACATTTACACAGTAGTATATACATTATTTTATAGAAGCCTTACTACCTTAAGCATAGCCCTTCACAAAGCTCTAAAATGGAGCAAAGCTATCTATCTTTCTCTGGCTGTCTGATATATGCTTAATAATTCCTGACTAACTTCCAACCAATTAACCTGGTCAAGGTTGTTTAGGTCCTGAAATATTATGCCTGGACAAGATGCCAGTCCATTGCAGAAAAACAAAAACTCAATATATAATTGTATTTTCCGGATCGAGAATACATATGATTTGGGGTCTATATTTAGCATAATAACTCCAAAAGTATTTGAGGGATCTTTTTCAAACTTAGCAGACACACTGTATGGGTGACGATCTGGTAATGTCCTAATTTTGAGACAAACTGCTGCTTCATGACAACAAATGGAAGGGTTTCTGCAGTAGACTCTTGACCATGTGAATGAGTAACTCAAAAAGTTTTTTTAATACTTCAGAAAAATATGGATGATGATCTACACCTGATCCCGCAGACGCAGCTCTGGTAAATCTTATTACATTAGTCACACCAAGTTGGGCTTTAAATAAAGATATTTTTTAGAGAGGTGGGGAGAGTGTGTAGGGGGCTAGAGATTGTAGAAGTTGCAGGATGTGGGAGGTGTAGGGATTAGAAGGGATGGGGGGGGGCAGGTGTGACGGGGCCATCCAGGGAATACTTTGACATCTTAAACGGTATCTATTTGGCACTAGTTGAATAAAATTAGAAAAAAATTGCCAGTTTCTATTGACCTAGGAACCAAAAAGTAACCCATTTCCAGTTATCTCTCAGTAAGTCAGTCATGTTCATCCTCTGTTGTAGGCTTCTAACAACTCTCATATTCTCCTAAGGTCTGTTTTAAGCACAAAGTAACAGCAAATAGTAGTGCAAGGACTGCATCACTCAAAAGTTCCATGTCTCTGGGAGTGTTTCTGCGACTAGTGAAGGTCATTAGCTTGCAGCAAAATGAGACCAAGGCCTACTGTGCTGTGGTTAAAACCTCTCATTCTTCTTTGTATTTAGTAGGTGTCTGAATGGCTTCCGACTGGGCAGCATATGGTGGGAGTTACTACGTACTCTGTAGGGCACATTCAAAGTGAGCCATGCCCTAAGTGTGCATCCCAAAGCTAAAGACAAAGGCTATGTCTGAGCGCTTTCTACATTAGTTGTTGGACTGCTGCTGGTGGTCATTGCAGGCTGAAGGGCATGTTTTTGAATTGAACATTCCTTTCAGAAAAGATTGCCAGCTTTACCACACCAGGTGCCATCGGCATCTGGAATTACCCGGTCCTAAGATCAATATTTGAGAACAGTTTACATTTCAGTCTTTGATCACTGATGTGAGGACCAAGGTAAGGGATTAACCATGTGATAATGTTGACCTGCCTGAAGTCAATGCAAAATTAAACAGGACCATTTTTGTTCTGAGCAGCAGAACTACAGGCCTAGAGACAAGCAGGCTAACTTGCAGTTCCAAACTGCATATGATCGTGTGTATTTGCTGTGTTATGGATGGGCATCTCGTCTAGTGTTGATTCCAGCATTATAATCCCTGGAGACCCTGAACAGAATAAGCTGATTGACAATGGAAGGATGTATGGATTTCTGCTATACTGAATAATCTACTTTAAGATGAATGGTATTTCTGGTGCGTTGGTCAGTTTAGGGTCAGCTCCTTCTAGGGTAAATCAATATTACAATGATGTATGGTTGTTACAGCACTTCACTGAACTCACCACATCCCTTCCAGTCTGCTCAAAAGGCATGAGCAGCATTGTCAGTGATATCTGACTAGCCCTCATTGTTGATATTAACTGCCACTTTGTCTCTCTGATCATTCTTGAAAGATACATTTCTAGGTGTACACATTTACTTATGATTTCAAGAGAGTGTGTCATTCCCCAGATTATCTGCCCAAAACATGGAACCCTTAAATGTCATCACCACAACTTCCAGTTTCACCATCTAGACAACCTGTCGAGCCTATTGTACCATAACTACAAAGCTGGGTCCTCTCTGTCTAAATCATTTCCTTTCTGCCTTTTCCTTTCACCATTTTTTCTTTTGCTGAAATTATCAGTAAGTATAACACTTTGTTCTATACCCTGCAATCAAGTTGTTAAGCTTTACTTTAGGAATAGGTCCATCAGTTTAGGGGAAATGCTTCTGAGTATGCAACATTGTCCCCATTAATAAAGTTCACCTAACACTATTTCATCAAGATACATTTTGCATGATTGTGTATTGATTCCATTACGGAAACACACTTACTGAAGCTACACGGGTTAGGCACTTCGCTCCAAGGTTCTACAGCAAGTCTTGTCCTAGATCCAACAACTTTCTGGATGTGGGTACTTCTGCTTAGCTACTACACTGCCTGCTGCCTCGATACTGTACTCTTCCCTCATCCCTGTATCAGGCTTTGGGCATATCTCTCCAAAAACTGAATGGGGGCAGCTGTTCTGCATCTTCTACGCCCTAGTGGGGATCCCCATGTTTGGCATACTTTTAGCTGGAGTTGGGGACCACCTCGGGACCTTGCTAAGGAGAGCCATCGGCAAGATAGAGACCTTATTCCTGGTGAGTTGCAGTTTTTTTTTACCATTAATAAACACACACAGCAATTACCGATTTACAAGCAATTTACTATATATTAGGGCACCTGTGGGGCAGCAAGAGTAATAATAGTAATAGATTGTTTCAATAATTTTGATTATTGATTGATCATAGCAAACAACAGAACAATCTGTCGTAGAGTCCTTTGACACCTTCCACTCCCCCACCCAGAAAAAAGTCACCAAACAGTGAAATCTAGTTTGTAATATTTTAAAAAAATTTAAATTCTCTAAAATTTAAGAAATTAGTGGAGTGATGTGAAACAACCGTGAAATTATTATTTGGTGTAATACTTGGCACACTATATAGTTCACATCCCTTGCCCCTTATGTTCTCTATCTTTTAGAAACGGCGGGTCAGCCCTACAGTTGTTCGCATCATTTCAGCGGTCCTGTCCATCCTGCTGGGCTGTGTGGTCTTCTTGTTAGTTCCGACCATGGTGTTTCAGCAGATAGAGAACTGGAAACTTCTGGAGGCAGCCTACTTTGTGGTCATCACCCTCACTACTGTGGGCTTTGGGGACTATGTAGCAGGTAGTGGGATCAAAGCTGCTTGTGAACTTGTTGTAATTGGTCCTGCTGTTACTGACAGACAGTAACAGTAAATAATAGACAATGAACAGTGACAGTGCACAGTGAACAAAAGAATGCTCTGTGAATGTGTCTAAGTGGTTCTGGTCCATTCTTCCTCCACTTTATAAGACGACTCGTTGTAGAGTCTGATGGCTGTTGGTAGGAACAATACATTCTAGGAATGAATTATTGAGGAAACACATACAAATGTTATAGAGATAAAAACTAACTAAACTAATATCACTCTTAACTAGGACAGATATTGAGTACAGGCAGTCCCTGGGTTAAGAATGTACAGTACAGTACTGTAGTTACTTTTATTATTACTGCATAATTATTATTGTTACTATGAACTGTATCATTATTTGTCCGACACCTAAAAAATCGACTTAAAGACAGATTTAGGGAACAGATCGTAAACTATGGACTGCCTGTATTGTAGATTTTGGTTTAGCACCCTTTAGGCAAAATCTTGATACGATATCAGCCAGAGATACTGAACAACCATGGCTCTACTGGGATGAAAGCTGATGCTGTTTACTTTCTTTACATTTTGAATAGAAGCATGTTGCTGGGACCCATTCATTAAGACAAGCGTACTGTGGAGAGCCTTTGTAAACACTCCTGTATCACAGCTGTTGTCATTTCCAATGTAGGACTTGTGAACTTTCTTTAAAGCTTATCACCACTGAAGTCTATAGAAACAACAAACACCTCCTGGTTTGGTTTCTATGGTTTATCACATAAAAAGTACATACTGTCCTTGGATTATGAACTTACTGTAAATGTGAACAAATATTGTGGTTGGCCGATCACTTAGATAATGCTAATGTTAGGTAATAACAGGGTACTATGACATTCCAATAGTGATTAAATATGTGTCAAAGTAATTAGGGTAACGCAATATAAAGTACAAGTCCCATTAAGTCATCTGCTATACCATGGTGTAAATTACTTAACCCTAGTTGCATGTGGCGTCCCTCCCTTCAGCAGCATTTTTGCTTTGTGACAAAGTTTACCTGAAACAGTTCATCATAATAATCCCTTTATCTCTGAGTGTAGTGTAAGGTCTCATTGCATATAGTACAATACTATTTTCTTTATTTGCTTTCATAGAGCTGATAACAGTGATATAGGAACATTTGTTTTCGATTAATATTCCTGCTGTCTATGACCTTAGATTGGAACCTATTCCACACCGTGTAGAGAATAAGGCTTGCATAATTTATGTGAATTTATCCCAGACTATATATGGAATAATCTAAATCACTATAAACAGATATGGTCTCAGGCTACACAGCAGTACAGTTGATCTTCCCACATCCTTACTGTCCCTATTATAGTTTTGATATAACGTGTGGTTGGCACAAGGAATTAAATAGGATTTTTTGAGAGTTTTTAGGAGTTTTACAAAAGCTACAGAAGATGCACAAAAAGCTAAGTAACTCATAGATGCACAAAATATATGTCCAGTGCTGCTGTGGAGGATGCCAAGCGTGTTTACGGCAGCTTCTCACGTGACATCTCACAGTGGTCTTTGTATCTCACATTTCTCGTATCTTTTTGCTTTTCTTCTTTCTCATGCTTTCTTTGCTTGCCAAAGGGTGAAAAATTTTATGCGGTTTTCCAGATCTCAGAGTGTTTGCACCTCTAACCCCCGTGATGTGGATGGGTCAACTGAACATTGTGGTAAACTCTTTCTGTCCCAGGTGCTGGTGGAAACAATCACTCTGTGTACAAGCCTATGGTGTGGTTTTGGATAGTGGTGGGCTTAGCTTACTTCGCCTCTGTCCTCACCATGATTGGGAACTGGCTGAGAGTGCTGTCCAAGAAGACCCGAGCAGAGGTGAGTGTCATGGAACTCTGCCTGTGGACAGTGTTAATTTAGCTTTAACGGCACAGAAAACAAGAGCTTGATAAAAGCTAGGATAGAGATACACCACCGTTAAATTTTTTTAAAAAACACCAGTACATTACAGGAAGCTGCTAGGTTAAAGACGTCCAACTTACCAATAACTCATAATCATGAATGGACCGCCATAAAGCCTATCATAAAAAAAATGTGGGTTAAATACAGTGATTCGTAATAATGAAAGCACAGCGGACAGCGGTTCATTGCCTCAAAGTACAGCACAGTACTGTATAATTACTATTATTATTAATTACTATTTTTATTATTATTTACTGTATTATTATTTTCCCAACACCCTTTCCTCTGTTCACATCTCACCCTCCCTCCTTGTCTGTCTCATCCCCTCAAGATGGAAGAACTCAGGGCTCATGCCACCGACTGGACTCAGAACATCCAGAACATGTCCGTTGATTTCCGCATTCCCAACCCCCTTGACCTCAATGACCCCTTCCAGCGCCGCCGCCGAAAACGCCGCCGAGGGCCTCGACACCGTGGGGCATGGCAGAATACGGTGGGCTATGAAGATGGTGGGATGGCTGGCGAGAATGGCAACCTGCCCAACAGTCAGTCGGAATCAGGGTCATCTTCATCCTACGAATCGGGATCTGATGAATCAGGGTCCTACTCCGACGGTTCTGAGAAGCTGGACCCAAGAGAGACCCAGATGGATTCTCATGCCAATTTGGCACCGCCCCATTTCTTTTCTGGTCCCCTCAGTTGCCAGGCTCTGGACTACTTTGGGGAAAATCTTGCCTACATTGACGAATCTTCAGACGCGCTGAGTGAGACAGTAAAGATGGACTCCCTCCTTGATCCTGACTGTCCCAACCCTGTACCTCCACGCAAGCCAAAGCGCAGACGCCTCAGACGCCTCAGAACCTCAATAAATGAGGACCTGGAGAGGAAGGAGCCGAATGGTGACATCCAGCCTCCATCCATCCCGCCATCGCCACCTCCCCAGACACAGCGGAGAGACTGATAGGTGGATGTACAGCATTTCAGTTAGAGAGGGTAACTCACCTGGTACTTCACCATAATCACTACTCTAACACTGACAAACACATGGGAAACAAAGGAACTATTATCTTTCTTTTTTAGTGTGCCTCTCCCACCACTATGAGCCAGACATGGATACTGGTTTTCAATGAGTTGAATGTGGATTTAAAATGAAAATTCCTACCGTGTGTACATGTTCCTGTGTGTGGATGTGCAAAACTGTATGGTAGGTATGATTGTGAATCTCAACATAGGAAAGTAAAAAAAAAAATGAAAGGGATCTTTTAGCCTTTCACACCAAATTGCTTATACAATCTACACCAGGTTTGAAGCCAAGCTATGTGGTGGGATGTCTGATCTCATCTTGTTTCATTTAATTCAGTCTAATTTTCTTCTATATAATGTTGAGCAACAGAATTCCCCTCAACCTTGATGTCTGTAGGTGTTTGGACCTGTCCTAACATGAAGGAAGATTGAAATGACAATGTGGAAGCTTAGCAAGCAAAGAAAGAGATGGGACATTCATGTAATGCTTCTGAGCACCTTTAACCCAGAACTGCTGTGCCACTTCACTAGCCTGTATTCCTAATGCTGTGTAACACTCCCCCTGCTGGAGGCCAATGTGTAAATGCAGCTGTTTTCCTGGTTTGAATAGCAGATATTTTAATTCAATCTCCATCGCTTACCTTCTGTAAACTTCTGCCTTATTTAGATTTATACATTTTAGACTTAATGATTTAAGATTAAAACTTAAATTGAGTCTATAAATTCAAAGACAGAGTAAAGAAATTTTAGGAGTTCCAGGTTTAAGATCAGAATTTCAAATTGCAATTCAGTGTTCTAGTACTGTCACATTTTTTTACACTGGAGATGACATTAAGCCATATATAATCCAATGCTACTTCTTTTACTGCTGTTTTTAGAATGCTCATAAAATATGTGCATGCACATATGCATATGTTCAATATATAAGTGCATCAAGACTTTTGGAAAACATAATTTCTTTCTAGTGACAGTGGTGGCCTAATGGTTAGGGATGTGCACTTGTAATTGAAAGATTGCTGGTTCAAATCCCCACCTAGCAAAGCACCACAAAAGTTCATTGAGCAAAGTGCTGCCTCCAAGTCCTGCTCCCCAGGTGCTGAATTAGATGCCCCGTTATGTCATAAAGTGACATATAGGTGAAATGCAAATGACACACTTTGTCATTGTACAATGTGTGCTATGGTGTGTCAAAAATGACAACTAATCACATTTGCTTCTTATAAAACTTTGTCTTTTCATTCTTTAGCGTTTGACTCTATAAAGTAGTATCAGTGTCTGCATCAGTTCTTATTAATATGATCATATTAATAAATATCAACCCAGGAACCCAGGAAGTTTAAATGTCAGTTTACCAATCATAATTCACCCTTAACCAATATGGTCTTTGCAGTGTTTGTGTTAAAAATTCAGGTTAATAAAAATGGCAGTACACAGTGAAGAAATTCTCCTTTATAAATGATACCCAGAATGTCCAAAATGATGGGCAGACTGAGTGTGTCTGCCTAAATTCACACATTCTATTAGCCATATTGTACACATAGATGTGCCACATGAACCTTACCCAAATCGTGAATGACAGACTAGAGCCGGTAGCATCACCTTGCATCAGATATTTTCTCTGACACAGGAGGTTTGCTTCAGCAATGTTAGATCTCATGGGGGAGACAAAGTGAATTGCACTGTTTCTGTTCTATTGGCATTTGAGTTCCTTGTTTGGCCAACCCTGTCTTTGCTATCCATGACATACAAATAATGGTTTGCAGGACCCTGAAAATACAATCATCATTTTATGTGCTGAGATACAAGTACATAGACATCTTGCATCACAACGTCTTGTTTGTGAAAACACACTTTAATATAAAAAAAAAGCCAGGTTTCTTAACATTCAAATAAACATCCTGAAATGAAAACACATCATATTTTATATCTATTATTCATCTAATTATGACTAAATATAACTATATGCTATGACATGTCACTTACTGGTGAAGTTCTGAATTGTATGGCACTCTTTATTGTATGTTTGCTTTTCAAGTTCCTGTTGAAAAATAAATCTATGATATTGTTTTAATTCATTTAATGGAAAAGGGAAGCTAACATTGTCTTCTTTGCTTTTGGATAACAAAATTCCCATAAACCTGCTTATATAACCAAGTACAATATTCAGGTCAGCTTCATGGTGCACAAATTTGCTTGTTTGCTGTGATATTTATTACTTTGCAATATTAATCATCAAAATACTGTTTTATTCAAACACAGATTTCCATTTTTAATTTAAAAGATTTTAAAGGAAAAGATGCCTATTGCTTTAAAATGTATTCTACACATCCTCCGATCACTTATTGAATATAGCCATGGAGGACTCCAATGTCTATCCCAGGCAGCACAGGGCAGGGAAACACCCGGGATGGGATGCCAGTCACACACACACACACACACACTATAGGCAGTTTAGAAATACCAATTCAACTAACTGTACATCTGTGGACTGCAGGAAGCAAATGTTACAAAATACCTGTGTAACACAGGACGAACATACAAACTGCATGCATGCAGGGCAGTAGAACTACCAAAGGCAGCCTATCCAAGGGCAGAGAAAAACTCTGGATATCAACTATTTATTTCACCCAGTTTTGGCAAATCCATCCTGGTCTTTATACAGGTTTCAAGTCAAATTAATTTAAGGTTGATACTGCATCCAGGGTGTACCCATGTGTTGTACCCAGGCACTTGCGCGACACAGTCCAGTTGTTGGATAAAAGCTAAGTGGCTGCATATAACCCAGCAAATAACCCAGGTGACAAAATCTCTGCTATGAAGCATGGTGGTGACTGCCAGCTTAAGTGGCTAAAAGCAGTGAACAGTCAGGGCCTTAAGTTGAAGCCAGAACCAATATTCTCCACAAAGATTCTGCACAGGTGTAGGTGTATGTATTTTCATTCATTCGTATATGTTACAAAGACAAAAAAAAGTCATAAAATAAACATCTACATGGTGAAAAGAAGTCAACCCAAGGTTATATAACTAAATTAGTTAACACCAATCATTTTATTACAGGAGTAATTACTTCATTGTTCATTTATCAGTGTATATATAGATATCTGAAGATTTTTGACCATTAAAGACAATCGTTTACTTGTATTTATATATCTTACAAAAGAATACCATCTTGATGTTAAACGTTTTCAGTTGTTTACAAACTTATATCCCCACTTATAACACTACATTCTTCTTTATTGAAATAAACTGGTAAGGCCTCAAAATAACGCGTTAGTGAACCAACAAAGCGCCAGATCTTTAATGGCTAGGCGCAAGAATTGGTAAATGCCATCATGGGAAAATATATTACCAGCTGTCAACTACAAACCTCGTATAACCTGCGTCCAAACAAATATTTAGCGAACGGCAAAAATAGATAACGCTGGTTGTGGCCAAACAGCTACTAGTCCTTGGGATGACCGTTTTGCCATTTTGCTGAATACTGCTTAAAATAACCTACGACACGGGATTAATTATACAGTGCGGATATAATCCAAGTGGAAAAAAGAGGCGCCCCGGTCCGCGCCCTCTGGTAGCTTCTAGGTAGCCAGCTGGCTAACGAGCTACTAAAAAACCGCCGAGCCTCTGGGCCGTATGACGTAAACAAACACCGATCGGAGGCGAAGGAGGCCGCGCGCGCTCCCCCCCCCTCCCCCGCTGTCAGCTCGCAGCCTGATTGGTCCAGGCCTGGGAAAGAGAATTCGAGAATCCACAATGTGCAGGCCTCAGGGTCCGTACTGTGGAAAATTTTAATAAAACCGCTTGCGACAGGAAAAAGGACAAAATAAACCCAGGAAGAACCGAAAAAGAGATACTAAAACAGGTAAACGGTTTTGCATCTACTTTGATGTCTGAGCGAGAATGCAATAAGGGCCCAGTCGGAGGGGCTTGGGCCTCAGCGAGGCCGAGTCTGAAACAACAAGAAGTGACGGATACTGGCTAGCTCGCACACTGCCGACATAGATTTTCTATAAGGGTAAATCTAAATAACTAGCTATATAGCTATGCTTAGTCCTCACGAGTTGATTTGAAAATGACCTTCAGTCTAAAGAAAATGTATTAGTGTGGTATTTTCAGCAGGTAAAATTCGTTTTAAAATGCGTTGCTAACTAGCTAGCTAAAATGGCGGATTGCAAGATGTCGGCCGCTTGTGCTGAAGCGTCTAGTATAAGCTTGCCGAGGAACTTACCGAAATGCACCATTTGGCGCAAACGTATTATTTTGTAAAGCGCAGATTTTAAAACAGCTTTGCAGCCTCTATAAACTAGTCCGATAATTTTGTAGCACCACTGTGATACGGCCGTGCCTGTTTTTTAATTGCCAAAGGGCGTCCCGCTCTAAAATGCCCGTTCGTGCAGCTGTCTCCCGTAGCCTTCGCTTATGTCATGGAGGCGTCCATTTTCCCGGCTGCGCCGCGGCTGAGCAGCGATTTGAGTGTGTGCGAGATTGACAGGGTCTGAGTTTGCGTAGCTACACTTCGCACCGAAAAGTAACTGCTGCTCTCAGTATAGGGCAAGCAGCGTCAGGCATTTACTCACTTGTTACGCGTTTGTGCACATTTGACGTTTAGACTTAAGTGACCCAGTGGCAGAACAGTGCTGTGCTCAAAGAACGTTAATTAATTCATTGTTAATTGGGTAACAGTAGATGCTACAGATGTTGATGGCTGGCTAAGTAAAATATTTTGCTGTCACGTAATATTTAGATTTTTAAAAGCATTTTGCGGCTAGCTTTTAAAACACCCAGCTGTTAACTTATACATCGTATATCTTGTATTGGTATTGGTAGGGTGCACAATACAACATGTGGAGTGATGCACAAATAAAATGGGCGTGTAATCAGCTGTTGTACAAAACATACTCCTTGCATAAATGCGCTATAATTTAATTAAATTGTGAGACCTGTTTGTAGTGGTGAAGAAGGGGATTCTATACAATACAGCTTTGCATTAAAATACTTTTAAAAGTTTTTTTTTTTTTTTTGCCTGTAAAAATAAACAGTTATGATGGTAGCAATGTTTCCTGTCAGATTGTCCACGTTGCTTAGCCAGGCCGGCATAAATTGTATTTAAAAAAAAAAAAAGTTATACTTTGATTTTCATATATATATATACACACACACACACACACATACAAACAAAAGTCTGAATTAAGAGTCTTCCTCATGGACTATATTGGCGATACTACTTATGAGTGTAATGCTTTTTGCACTTGAAGTTGTGTCTGGTTTTTAAAATGATTCATGCTTTGTCCTTAACAGATAATATGAAAATAAGCCGTATCAGAATATAGTTAATAATCTATCGGTCCTAGTAATTACGTACCATTCTAAATTAACTTTTTTTCTTTCTAGGTTATGCTTTTTCCAAATGCAGGAGTAATTCAAAGTTTGATGTGTGTTTAGAACTTTGACATCAAATGTGAAGGTAAGCTTGTTTTTGACTGGTTTTTCTTTTTGAATATATGGTGCCTTAAAGCCTTCTGCATTTTGTCAGTGCTGCTCACATGAATATCTCAATATATCCTACTACCTTAATTGTCAGTCAGTGTATTTGTAAAATTGTCATATGTGTGAACAATATTTACTAAACTGTAACCATTATGGGCTCATATTTTACTTACTTGGTTTAGTTCTTTATATCTAAGCCTTTAACTATGATGTCATTTTTTTATGCAGGGTCTGAATTATAAAGATAATGGACCAAGGAGGAGGGGTGTTGGAGCTACACACACAAGATCAGAAAATGCCCCATACAATGATCATGCAAGATTTTGGTAGGTATATGTGAGTATGCCATGGTAAAACATGTGTGATAGAGAACAATGAATGAAGAAAATCAAAGAATCAAAGAGGTCTCCATTTTATTTATATAACACTGTTAAAAACAATCAGTGGTTGATCAAAGTGCTTTTCAATAATAAAAACAATTTGCGTAAAAATAAACAGTTATAATTACACTATAGAGGCACTTCCTAAAAATGTATTTAATTTAGAGATTATTTGTCATTGTTGACACACCACAGCACACAACAACGAAATGTGTCCTCTGCATTTAACCCATATGTGACAATGTGACATGGGAGGGGGCAGCTAATTCAGCGCCCGGGGAGCAGTGCTTGGGGGCGGTACCTTGCTCAGGGTACCTCAGTGGTACCTTGCTGGTCGGGGATTCGAACCTGCAATCTTTCAGTCATGCGCTTCCCTAACCATTAAGCCACCACTGTATGAACCAATAATAAAACCGTTGTTTGTGATTTTGATGTGTGACTTCATTTCTTACTTTTTAAATGTGCTGTAATGTTTTTAATGTTCCGTTTTATATTGGGCCCAGAGTAAGCCTCTTTGATGCCCTTGTCTCCACAGTGGCAGGCATGGGTGGCATGGCCCACATTGATGGTGACCATATAGTGGTGTCTGTACCAGAAGCTGTGCTAGTATCAGATGTGGTGACAGATGAAGGCATCACTTTGGAGCATGGCCTAGATGCGGAGGTTGTGGAGGGACCAGATATTGGCCATGAGGACGTGGTGACCTCTGACGATGTGATTGTACCGGAAGTGATGCTTGGGGCAGAGGTGGCCATCGAGGAAGCACTTGACTCAGATCACCATGTGCTGACCACCGACCTGATCGAGGAGTCGACGCATGTACCTGACCAGGTTTTTGTGGCTGACCTGATATCCCATCACCAAGATGGCCACTTGGACCATGAAATGGTGTCTGAGGAAGTAATGGTCACCAACTCGGACTCTGAGACTGTAATCCAAGCCCATGATGGGCTGCCGGCTTCAACAGTCACCATTGATACAGGCAACGATGAGGATGACAAGAGCACTTCTGAGGACTATTTAATGATCTCCCGTGAGTGACACCACATGGGACAATACGTTTTGTGCTCCATTGGCTTCCTGATATTTGCTATTAAATGGCATGAAACCTTGGGCCTGTTTGAAATCTATGTCTTCCAAGCAGCTGTTATTTTCTGTCATCTGTCTTGGTAATATTGGAAATAATTTGTATTGCCTTTACACAGTGGATGACGTAGGGGGGAAGCTTGATATTGGAAACGCTCCCCTGAAGATCAGCACTGAGATGGCGCAGGGCGATGATCCCAAAGAGGGTGACTATGGCTCTGAAGTCATTAAGGTGTACATCTTTAAGGCTGAGGCAGATGAAGATGTGGAAATCGGTAAGACTCAAGACAGAAAAATTTAAGGTCATTAACCTTTGTGCTGTATTTTGTGTCACTGAATACTCTTTTGTTGATCAGGGGCCTGTTTCATGAAGCAGGATTTCATGCTCAGCCAGATAACTTGTCAGATTTAAGGTATTCTGGGCTAATTGTACTTTATCTTTGTTCATTTGCATTTAGCCCAGACTATCTGAAATCCTAGAAGTTATCTGGCTAAGTAAAAAATCCTGCCTCATAAAGCTGGCCCCTGAATCTAGCCAGGTTTTGTAGTTTCAAGGATATGGATTGCAGCATTGGGTTTGGCTTACAGTTTAATTGTATGTGTTTCTCAGGTGGAACAGAAGTCATTGCTGATAGTGACTTCCATAACAGCAGTGCAGTTTTGGAGTCGGGGAGTGTGGGTCGACTGTCTCGAGAAAAGATGGTCTATATGGCTGTGAAGGGCACTGGCCAGGAGGATGAGGATATCAGTAAGTCATGCAAGTGGAACTGTAGGCTACCGATTGAAGAGAGAATAATTTGGTCACTCTTGAATAAACTTGCAAATAACGTGAGGTAATTAAGTTAATAATGTCTTCTTGATCCTTGTGGTAAGTTGAAGGATGCTGTTTGTACATTTTTCCCAAAGAGATAAAAATCTAATTAGGCCAATCCAATAGTCTGCCTACCTGCTTTGGTTACATTTTGATTCAGGTATGTTTCTGTGCCTCTTACAAATGTTTGCCTAAACTTCACTTCGGCATGTGTTCAAAGACTGTGCAGAGATGGCGGATGAGGTGTACATGGAGGTGATCGTGGGGGAGGAGGAGGCACCTGCGGTCCAGGAGTCTCAGTTAGACGACCCAGCCGTCAATAAGACATTCGTTCCTGTTGCTTGGGCAGCAGCTTACGGTAAGATCCCACTTCGGGTGCCGTGGAACTGCAGACGTTTTAAAGCCGAATTGGATTGATACAGCCTCATTGTATTCATGTGGTGAGGCTGACGCAGTCTCAATCATCACCAGGTAACAACCTAGAAGCTAGGTTGGAAAATAAAAATGGGACAGCCCCCCAGTACCTACAGATCAGTGACAGCATCAGCAGTAGCAGAGCACTCAAACAAAAGATGAAGAAGAAGAAGAGAGGCGAGACGCGGCAGTGCCAAACTGGTATGGTATCTGTTTCAGTTTGGACTGAAATTAATTTTGTCCATGTTAGATCTGTCATGTTCATTTTGAAGCGCTGTCCTTTTTTAATGGTGATCATATTGCAATATTCCCCTCAGCTGTGATTATTGGCCCTGACGGACAGCCCCTCACTGTCTATCCTTGTCACATCTGTGGAAAGAAGTTCAAATCGAGAGGCTTTCTGAAGCGCCACATGAAGAACCACCCCGACCACATGTTCAAGAAGAAATACCAGTGTACGGACTGCGACTTTACTACAAACAAGAAGGTCAGCTTCCACAACCACATGGAGAGCCACAAACTGATCATCAAGAGCGAGAAGATCCCTGAATTTACGGAGTACACGCGGCGTTATTGTGAGGCCAGCCCTCTCAGCTCCAACAAGCTAATTCTGCGAGACAAGGAGCCCAAACTGCACAAATGCAAGTATTGTGACTATGAGACGGCCGAGCAGGGCCTGCTCAACCGCCACTTGCTGGCTGTGCACAGCAAGAACTTTGCCCACGTGTGCGTGGAGTGTGCCAAAGGCTTTCGGCATCCGTCTGAGCTGAAGAAACATATGAGGACTCATACGGGTGAGAAGCCCTACCAGTGCCAGCACTGTGAGTTCCGCTGTGCTGACCAGTCCAACCTAAAGACTCACATTAAGAGCAAGCATGGCAATGACCTCCCGTACAAGTGCGGACAGTGCCCCCAAGCCTTCGCCAATGACAAGGACCTGCAGAGGCACAATGAGATCTTTCAGGGCCACAAATCCCATCAATGTCCGCACTGCGACCACAAGAGCACCAATTCCAGTGACCTGAAACGGCACATCATCTCTGTGCACACAAAGGACTTTCCGCACAAGTGTGATGTCTGTGACAAGGGCTTTCACCGGCCCTCAGAGCTCAAGAAGCACGCAGAGACTCACAAGGGCAGCAAAGTGCACCAGTGCCGGCACTGCGACTTCAAGATCTCCGATCCCTTCACGCTCAGCCGGCACATCCTCTCGGTGCATACCAAGGACCTGCCCTTTAAGTGCAAGCGCTGTAAGCGTGGTTTCCGCCACCAGAATGAACTCAAGAAGCACATGAAGACGCACAGCGGCCGGAAGGTCTACCAGTGCCAGTATTGCGAGTATAACACTACGGACGCATCAGGCTTTAAACGCCATGTTATATCAATTCACACCAAGGACTACCCACACCGATGTGACTACTGCAAGAAGGGTTTCCGCAGGCCCTCAGAAAAGAATCAGCACATAATGAGGCACCACAAAGACATGTTACTGTGATGATGTGTTGTACAGCTTTTCCTTGTTTCTCAAAGAGTCCTCTTTATGTTATAGATGAACAGGTATAAAGTTTAGGGAGTCTGCAGAGGAAAGGTATTTTCTTGGTATGCAGTGCCCAGCTAAATAAACACTTGTCCGTTTCAGTGCTGGTCTTCTCTGTTTTGAGAATGGTGGCATAGGGTCTTTTTAATCAATCAAAGGGTTCAGCATTAGCAAGGTAGGTGGCATTTTTGAACGATGCAGGTATTGTCCCCAGCTTTCCACGCTGTTGTTTTCCTTGATTTGCTGCATAAGAAATGTTAAACGTTTCAGGGGTTTGAAAGTCTTTTTATACCCACTTTTTATACCCACTTTGGTGAAATGCTGCAAGCAAATAATGTTTTCCTTATCGGAAGTGGTGCTTAGGAAGTCTCACTGTATCCTGTGTGAGTTGTCATTTAAATTGTATTTGAGTGTGCTGCTTTGTTATCCTCAGTAAATATATATTTTTTTACAAACCAGTAAGTCTGTGTTCACCAGCTTCTGCTTAATCCCCCCCAGTCAGTGATGTTAATATGTTGTTAATATTTGGCAGCCCATTTGTGTTGTGGAGAAAAAAATTGCTTCAAAAATGTTTACATACATATGCACCTTGACGTAATTTAGATTATGAAACAAATTGCCAGATTTTAGCAAGCTTTTGTTATGTATATCTCTGAACCTTAGATTGTGTCAAATTGTATTCTCTGATTTGTTAAAGTTTCCCAACATACTGAATTAGTCTTGTGTTTGTTAACATTCATAAAGTTTACTAGTGTTTTTTTAACCTTGTAAATGCCACGATAATGCTGTAAATATTATTAAATGTAACTGACCTGAATAAGCAAGCACACATAGCCAACCATTTTAAGAATCAGTTTAAAAAAAGCAAAACCATGCCTTACATCATTGCCTGTTGTAATTTTCATGCACTGTATTTAGTAAACTATAATCAACAATTTAATTTCAAAAAGTCTCAACTGTGTAAATATTTCTGTGAAGGATTTTAATTTGATGTATTTACTTACTTGGGTTTTTGTTTTGTGAAACTGCACTGGAGCCATTTACAGTAACCCATTGACTGGCCAGAAGAAATGGTAAGTCTAAGCTGTTTGCTTACCCTGTGTCCCACGTCATGGCAGTTTTATCATGACTGGTTAAGTGTTCTAAACAATTGAAATGCTAATGGTGGACTTGCGACGTTCCATGGCTTTGAGCGGTTTTGGTGTTCAGTTCTGTGCCCTTTCAGCTGAAAGAGACCTGCCTTTCCCCGTCTTACCAAAATGTTTTTCTTGTCTCAGGATTATGTTCATTTAGATTATCATAAGGCATATTTAATCTACAATGAGCATTTTTTTTTGCTTATGAAACTTGATGTTGCATAGCAATTGCTCTTCACTTTACACAAGAAGGCCATACAGACTGCAAATGTGAAAGCATCATGTTTAGATCTGGTTGTCCAACTTTGCTATTAACAAAATGACTAAGGAGATGCCGTCTTTCTCCAGCACCGGTAGAGTGAAGTGCACAGAATATTCAGGATAAGATAAAATTTCCACAATAATGTTGAACTGCCTAATATATTAATTTTATGAGAACTGTAAAATATAATAAACTTTATTGTTATTGCATCAATGAAATATATAGTACCGGGAATATATCTACAGCACACTTGCAGTATTTTTTTTAGCAGGAACCTTTATCTAAAGATTTCTTTGTTGTTGAGAAAGCGGAGTCAGTTGCTGGAGCAGTCGGGAGTTACGGGCCTTGCTCAGTACCCAATGGTGATACATTTATAATGTGTTTGTTCGAAATAGCATCGATTATTCATATATAAACAGATCTAACTGAAATGATAAATATCACGATAAAAGGTTTCTACCACAGTTCCTACAAGAAACAAATGTATAAAGTCAGTCTTCCAAAAGTGACATTTGGAATTTGATGTTTAAAACTGATTTAAAAGTTTTAAGTTGTATTTGAATCATTCATATTTATTTGTATTTTACCCTTCAAACCTCACAACTACTTGGGGTGGGGGTGGGGGTGGGGCTCTTGTAAGGGAGATAGTTATCATGCTCTTAAGCAGTTCAGGGGTAACACCTGAAATGGTTATGGATATTTGTGGCGAGACAAATAAAGGCATTGAGATTTCTGTTTAAATATGTTATTTTCTTATTGTGAATGGTTTAAATCACTTTATTTGTACTTTAGGTGCAAATTTAGGCTAATTGGTACCACCAGGTTGGTTCACAACTATCTTACTAAGGGGCGTTTATTGGTAGACTGGTGGAAAACAATTGACTGACAGGAACCGACTGTTTCACAGCAGAAAAGCAAAAACTGCAAATGTTTTCTGAGAACTCAAATGGACGCTCAATGGGAAAAGTACACAAATGTATTGAATACAGAGTTTGAACACGGAGGTGATTAAAGTGGTAAGAGGATGGAAAGAGTAAGAAGAATCTTGGGAGGTTTTTTGACGACAGAGTGCACCTTCCAAATCTCCTGGCATGTTGTATTCTTAGTTTTTCTGCATCTCTGACTATACAAATGCCCATTGCCTAAATGCATTAAGCATCTCACAAGGTATGATACATCACATCTAAAAGATTCTTGATAAAAGGCCATGTCATGTTTCCTGCAGATCTGATCGGGCAGGTGCCAGGTTCATATATGTTTTTATCAGTTAGCTTCTGACAAAACCTGCTGTGGAACAGGTTTTCCACGTGGAGACATACCCAGCCAAAAAGCTGACTGCTTTAGTGGTACCAATAACTTGACTTAAACCCAAACCCAGGTCCTCAACCAAAATAATAATTGTCAGTTGTTTCCAGTTTATCCTTCCATTGAGTATATAGTGGATTGGGCATAAATTCAATCCAAAAATTTGATTATGGGGGTAAAATAAAATAATGAGGTTTTAATGATTAATTATTTTAAGAACAGGGATTTAACATTGACTGTTTCCTTAAGCACATTTCTGTGATGGTTTACCTGACCCTGTTCCATTATGCCCATAAAAATAAAATTAAATGTTAAAGTAAAGATTGCATTAATGTGTGAGCCTGTGGTCTAGCACTGCTGCAGTGTAATATAGGCTAGACAGTAATACTACTGCTTCACGCATTTGGTCAGGTGTCATTTCCTCAATCATACCATCCGTATAATGAGAAATGAGCCGTGGAGGTTTTCAACAGAATGTGTAATTTTTCAAAATGGCATGATCTTTTTTTAAAAGCAAATTGTGAACACTAAGTTGACAGCAGCAGCTTGTGCCAATGAACTGCCAAAGAAAAAGTGAAGTGACAGGTAAAGTATTCCAGTAATACGAAAACACAAAAACAGTGATGGATGAAAGCAATACAAATTCTCCAGATCTGGGGGGGATAACACATTTGAAGAGCCATCTCCCAGATGTCTTAAATCAGTTGTATTCTGTGGTGATCATTAAGATATCAGCAGTACGTTGCTGCTAATGCAGTGAAGTCAGTGTACTGCAGAGTGAAGTCAGTGTACTGCGTTTCCAGCAGCTCAAAGACACACTGGCACCTCAGACACATCTAATAAATAGAAAACCACTAATGCTTCGTATTTTATTGCATTTTTCGAATGTCTCAGTTTATAAAAATAATTTGATGCCTTGGTATTTTTTTGTACCCTCAACAATGTTTATAATGCTTATAATTCTTAAACCAAAGCAGTCTTTATATTTGCCATTTATATTTATATTTTTTTGCATTCCTTTATGATACATAACCAAAACACCATCTTAGCCACCTGCTAAAGAGAAAATTGAAGATCACACCGGTGTTTTGCTGATTGCATAACCTTTTCTGCATGCATTTTGGATTACACAGTTCCAGCTTTGACAGGCACTGACTTGAAGGTTCACGAAAATGCAGTATGTTTTAAGATCCAGTTAATATACATGAAATAACTGTCACAGTGCATAGCTTTGTGAAGTACAAAATCAAAAACATAAAAGCAATGGTGAAATCTTTTAATTATGGCATATTTTTAAAATGTTATAACCATAACTAACAAGCACTTTTTTGTTGAAAAATAACTTTCAAAAAGATTCCAATGAGACTTGGGCCAAAATTATGTCAGTCAATAGGTCAAGCTCTGATACACCAGTAACTTTCATCTCCAATGACAACATGACATTCATGACATTCATGTTGGGGAGTCCCTGCTGATTGTGCTGAAGTACTCCAGCAAGTCCTGCTCAGTAAAGTCCAAGGAGATGCCTGCTCCGGGGTAGCACTTGTTAATGAGGCTCTCTGCCTCCCGGTACTTCTCCAGGAAAGCTGTCTTCATGGCGCTCCACACCTCCTGAGGTTAGCCAAGCAAACAGCAGCCCATACAGAATCACTCATGTTCCTGCACCACGCCGGCTCCTTAAAATTTAACAAATTTGCACCCCACCAGAATCTATCAGAATGGGCCACCCAATAATGAGTTATTTTATTAGAACAGGTGGGGTGACTGTGAAAGCTGAAACGCTTTTTTGCTAAATGAAAACTTTGCAAAAGGCTTCAGTTTTACTGAAACCACTTAAAGCACAGAGAGAATGTAAGATGTGCCTCATTTGCGTTTATTTCGCACTTTCATATTTTAAGATGAGAAGCTGCATTGTCAGTGTTTCAGCAGTGGTACTGAGAGAAGGAAGCTGCTTCTCTTAGGTGACTAATTATGTGTTGGTTACACATGAAATAAAGACTCACACTCTCAACTGAAAAATGCAAGTTATAGAAGAAATGTCTAGAAGTAATTTCCTCTTGGGGAATTATATAGTTTGCCTGTCTTTCTGTCTATCCATGGCTTACTGGTGTATAGCAGTGTTTTTCAACCCAGTCCTCGGGGACTGCCAGCCAGTCCACATTTTTGCTCCATCCCAGTACACCTCTACCAGGTATTCAGTATTCTTGATTGATTGTTTCAGGTGTGCTGAGATCTGTGGGAGCAAAAATGTGGACTGTCTGGGGGCCCCAAGGACTGGGCTGAGTGGTATATTACATTACATACCAGTGATACCACGTATCATTTGAATGGCACAGCAGCTAAAACACCCCCCCATTCCTGGCACGGTCAGTGCCAGTGAGTTACCTGCAGCAGGCGGGGGCTGTCCGCCAGTGAGTTACCTGCAGCAGGCGGGGGCTGTCCGCCAGTGAGTTACCTGCAGCAGGCGGGGGCTGTCCGCCAGTGAGTTACCTGCAGCAGGCGGGGGCTGTCCGCCAGCTCGCGACTCAGCCGTCTATGTGAGGCCTCCAGGATGCGCCGCACCTCCCGACCAGTGTAGCGCTCTGCGACACGGCGCAGCTCCTGCTTGCTGTAGGCCAGCTGGAAGCCCACCTCCTCCTCCTGCACGCCATGCGCCAGGTGGCCCTGTACCCCGTCCAGGAAGTCCTGACGGGGAGGAAGATGCCACTCAATCACGGGTGAAAAACAGACAGCGTGACAGCACTTGATCATGGGCAAAAACGGACAGCGTGATGGCACTGGATCATGGGCAAAAACGGACAGCGTGATGGCACTGGATCATGGGCAAAAACGGAAAGCGTGATGGCACTGGATCATGGGCAAAAACGGAAAGCGTGGTGGCACTGGATCATGGGCAAAAACGGAAAGCGTGGTGGCACTGGATCATGGGCAAAAACGGAAAGCGTGATGGCACTGGATCATGGGCAAAAACGGAAAGCGTGATGGCACTGGATCATGGGCGGAAATCACAGTTCAGCAACAAAGAAGCCAGATTACCTTCTTTAACCATATTAGTCTACATGTGAGGAGTCTCATCAGGCTCAAAATCTACTCCTGGTTTTATTGTCTGTCTTTCTCTGTCTGTCTGTCTCTGTCTGTCTCTCTCAGCACTGGCCCTTGCCTTACAAGGACTCTCTATTTCTGTTTTATTCCCATTTCATAGCTTGTAGGATAATAGTGGTTAAGAATGATGAATGGAAGGATGGACTGTATGTCATATTATTTTCATATTGTGTCTGTCATTATTCAGAGAGTGAGTCAGCATTTCCTTGTGCACCAAATTGTGCATCACAAATAAACTTTGGATGAAAATAAAGTTTGGGACAATATGAAATACTTTGTTGTAATTTTTTATCACAACCAAGTGAAATAACTTCCATCCATCCATCCATCCATCTATCTTCTGTACCCGCTTGCCCTAACATACTGCATGATGTCTATCCTCTATAATGGCATCTCTCCCAACATTTAAAGTAATATATTATGACCAAAACTAAAAAATAACGAGTAGGCAAAAGGAAAATATTAAAACTGAAAATGTTTATATATTAAGGGTATTTATTAATACATTAAAATAAGACAGCTTCATTCAGTTTAGGGATACTGAGTAGCACTGCTTAAATATAAAAAATATAAGAGGTCAAAATTCTGGTACAATATTATCATTATCAGTTGTGTCCATATTGCAAAATACAGTAATATACTGTATAAACCAACTGTAGCTCCCCAAATCAAAGCCACTGAATTTCATTACATTTCACGGGCGTGTGACTCACGCTCAGCAAGCCAAGTGGCTGGCCCATCTGCATGGCCATGTAGTGCCGGAGGTGCAGCGCCATCCTCTCTTTGGCCTCCTCATGCACCTCCTCGAGTCCTGACAGCCGCAGCTGCTCCAGAAAGTTTACCAGCTGGTGGTAATTCATCAGCCTCACCACCAGGGGGCCTGAGCGTGCATTTGACCCAGAAAGCTTTTCCACTGTGGGAACAAACATTCGTAAACATTCATAACATAAACAAATAAATTATATGAAGATTATGTTGATCCTTACATATAGTTATATAATCGGTTATATATTATGGTTTTATTCACTTGCACTGTTTCTGTGCCAACTTAGGCTAACTGGCATCTCTACAGTGGCAGCTGTGTGTAAGTGCTTGTGCCCTGTAATGGCAGCTTTGCTTCAGAGATGCTCTCCCGCACTCACAGGTGTGGACGGCCGCCTTGAGCAGCTTGGCGTATAAGCTGTCCAGCCCCCATCGCTCCTCTTCCCCCATTAATATGGCCTTGCCGTGGTACATAAAGTCCTCCAGGCGGGTAACGAAGGGCAGAATGCCCCCACGGGTCCGTTTCAAAGCCTGTGGGCTCTCCACCTCCCTGCACAGAGACTCCTACGCAGATAACGGCAGACAAAACGTAAGCGGGGGGCCCTGCCGGCAGATGTTGCTCAGCAAGGAGGATTTTTATTTTCTGTTCGACTCATGACTCATAGGTGTCATACAATGTCAGAAAAGAAGTACTAATCTGTACCTTTGAGTACTAATCTGTACCACTTTGGTTGTACCCTTAAGGGTCTGGCAAATCTATCTTAGGTAAATGTACCCTTTAAAGTACAGAAATAGAATATGAGGAATATTTTTGTAACACTGGGGGTAATTCATTGTTGTTTGTACCTTGAGGTACAATCTGTACCAGGGCTGTACCCTTTTCCCTGACAGTGCAGGGTGCAGTAGGGGAGCCGTGCTCCGGAATGGTGCTATTAACATTAAATACAAGTCACGTGACTCACCGCACAGGTGCGCAGGCTGTGCTGGCTGTGCTGCTGGGCACACCGCAACAGAGAGCAGTAGAAGGAGGCCGTCAGCTGCAGCTGGTACTGGGACAGGCCGCGCCCCACGCACCTCAGCACCACCAGGCAGCTCAGGGGCTCAGCCTTTTCACATGAGCTGAGCAAGGCACAGAGGCGGGGCTCCGCTGACCCCAGCACGGCCTGGACGCAGTCCCAGCCTTCCACGCAGGGCTCCGGGGCCTCGAGGCTGGCCGACATTCGGATCCAGCTGTGGGGCCTCTTCTTCTGCTCCCGGGTACTGCAGCAGGACACGTAACACGTAACACGTAAACTCAGCGGCCACTGCAGTCAGAGTGAGATAACTGGGCTGAGTCTCCTGGGCTTTTCAGGTGCCACATCTCTCACGCTACACCACAGCAGGGCACTCACACTGGGTTCTGGGTCTGGTCAACAACACTGCTCCTCCTACCAGCATGGAACTGAAGGCAGGGGGGGGGGGGGGGCACACAAAAGATATAATTATAGGCGGCACATGTAGGTTTCAGCAAATTCAATAAATGAAGTCTTTCGTTTACAGTTGTGCAGGTTCCGTAGGACAAGTGAGGAGTTTATTTGATGCATGAAACTCACTAAATAAAGGGTTTCAATAGAAAAACAACCAACCACCACATTTAAAACTGCTTCCCGTAAACAAGGACAACTAGTAGTGGGCTGGATTGCTACTACTTTGTCATTTATTGACTTTGTTGCCCATTAATACCACCTTTTTTTTTTTGTTTTTTTAAAAGGACCTTCCAGGAAAAGTGAAGAAAAGAAAAAGACAAGAGCCAGCAAATTGGGACTTTTTTAAAATAGTTGTGGAAACGAGGTGGCAGAAAAGATGTTGAAAGATCATCTGCTCACCGCCACGGTACTGGAGCTGCTGTTCAGGCCAAAGAAGGATGTGAGGAACTCTTGCTCCTTGATGCACACTGCTCCCAGCTGCCTAAAGACCTGCTGGATCACCTGGAGCAAACGAGGAGCATGCAGTTACACACAGACCAAAGCGATACGCTGACCCAATCACTCCTCCAGGTTTGCCTGCTGTGTTCTTTGCAGCTGTACAAAAAGTTTTTTCAGCTGAAGTTTATTTCCAGAGCTTGGTTCTTGGTTAACGGGGGAATGTCATTACGCAATACTCAATCTGCACTGTTTAAATAAGCTCTCAGCAGGGAGAAAGGGAAAGGTTGCATGAATTATCGACTCTGTCTGAAACGCCTCACCAAATGACCTACTGAGCTGGTGCCATGTGACTTACCATGCTGGCTTGCCCCTCCGAGTATGACGACACTGGTGCGCTCCTGGACGCGCTGGCCATACAGCCGGCGGCACTGGTCACCGAGTCTGGGAGCGCTGAGATCACACCTACACCAACGCCACACGTTCAGGCTGAATGACGATGACACCAAGGAACAACCAGAGCTCTCCACAGGCCCCTTTCAGCTGTGTCAGTGTGACACCACAGACTGAAAGAGGATTATGGGAATACAGTTTCCACTCTGAGCTTCTGGCTATCATTCTGATAGGACTGTCACCAATGTCCGTAAACTCACCGATTTTTTTGGAATCTTTCAGTCCACACAACTGGAGTCTGGCTGCATCGAAAAGGTCTTTCATTTGTCTCTCGTAAAGCTTGCAAATGTTTTCAGCATAAACCTGCAGGATACCAAAATTGAATGGATTGGCCATAATAAATATTAATTCATACTTTCTAAGAATGTACTCTTAAATGGATCTAGTTAAACTGATGTGTATGAAGTAAGCCCAATCAGCCACTAGATGGCAATCAGAGACTTCCGCAATATGGCTGTAGCCCATAAGATTAAGGGGAAACCGTGCACTTCTAAAAGTAAACATCACAGTCAAATTGATTCCATTCCATTCTCAGAAATGCACTTCAAATTCCCTTCAATTTCATTGTACAAGTCATCACATTAATTTTCATGCCACCCCTGACATAGTCTTTACAGAGCATGGTTAATGAGCTACTAGTGCTTCGAGAAATAAAATGCTACTTACCTTCATTGATTCCAGTGTCAGTATTCAACTGAAGCCAATCCAACAGAATAAAAAACACGATAACGCAATGTGTTTGATACTTTCCAAGAGTGAAGATGCCTGAATGCTACATGAATGGGAAGTATTATAATGGCATTTGCAACTCCAGGGAAGCCACTCTGCATTGTATTCCCTGTTGGTATTGTTTATCAGTATTAATATTTTTATTTATTAGTATTTTATACCTAAATGTGTCTAGTGGATATTTTCAGCCTTTCTTGTGTCAATACAAATAAATTAGAGAGAATTTTATTTGCCTTTTTAGCTACAAGAGAGACATTTTTTTACACAGGTTTAAATTGAATAGCCCCAATCGACAAGGTAAACACAAAATTGCCTCTCAGAAACATGCCAATAAGAATTGAGATATGCTAATTATAATTTTGCAGCTGCAGATTGCATAACATTTTCCCAGCTTTGGCAAACTGCCGAGGTAATCTGTGCACTACCTCTCTGGCTAATGGGTGGGACGCTATCATTAGAGCACACAACAGAGAAGGTATATATAGAATGCCTACAGCCCAGGTCCACGTGCCTTTGATTGTCGGTTCGTTCTAACCTTGCTTAGCTGCTGCAAGATGATTGGGTTACTCTCCTTCAGCCACTCCATAAGGGGCTTATAGCGCAGCAGTGACACGTGGAAGGCGTGGGGCTTCCAGGGCTCGGTGCCGGCCCCATCCTCTCCCTCTCTCAGGCCCTGTCAATGTGGTCATGAATCTCGTCACACTCTCAGGGCCTGGACCCCACGCTCCCGCCTCTGCAGCCTGTCGTTGGCCTTCCGCATCATTTCGAAGCAGCTGCGGGAACCCCACCCACCTGCAGGATCACGGCGCTCGTGATGTGTCGGCAGAGACGGAGCTCAAAGGTCTGACGGACGCTCTCGAACCGGATGAGCTGCTCCGCGGCCCCCTGCAGTCTGCGCTGTCCTGACACACACCCAATATTCCCTAACATCAGCATGATGGCCTTTCACTGTATTCCTAGACACTGCAAAATTCCCACAACAGTATCTTTTACATATACTATTATACTATTTTGAATTCATTTTTACTTTTGATATTTAGAATTCTTCCCCATGTTAGCAATTCAGTAACACAAAGTCTGCATGTCTAAGATGAGCTTTCTAGATGTCTGAGGGACACCTACACCTGGTACATGTGCATTGGGCCTTTGTTGGGCTGTTGTACCTTGTATCAATGATACATTCAACTTATTTATCTAACGGTTTTATCTAATGGATAAATATATTTATCTGAAACAACTTACAGTGGAGGGAAGGGTTACAAGTTAAATCTGTTCCCTGGGATTAGAAACCACAGCCTTTGTGTTGTTAGCACAACGCTCTACGTATTGAACTACAATAAACTGTATAAGTTTAATTGTAATTAAAAGAACTTCACATTTATAATCAACAGAAAAATTCAAATGACTCTGGATGCACATGAGGTCATTCATCCTTTTGATTGAAATTCAAAAAATGACACACTGCACAATCTACGATTCGCTGGTGCCAACATCAGCAGCCAGAGCGTTAGGGCGCGAGGTACCTGTGCTGAGTGGCGCGTTGAGGCCCTGGGACAGCGCCCGGACTGCCGCGACACAGCCCTTCATCTGCTCCTCGTTCTCCAGGTCCCCTTTGGTCAAGACCTGCAAGTGCTCCTCGCGCACTGACAGCCGGTCCTGACAACACACAGACTGCAGGGTGACATCTGCTTCCACAGAGATGAAAGTGGAGAGTGCTGACAGGAAGGGAGCTGAGCTGGTGCTGCCTGTCCTCCTCACACAGGAACCTACTTACCAGCTACTATCTACCAGCTCTTTCCTGAAGAAACCATAGGTATTATATTATATTATCCATCCATCCATCCATTTTCCAACCCGCTTATCCTACTGGGTCGCGGGGGGTCCGGAGCCTATCCCGGAAGCAATGGGCACGAGGCAGGGAACAACCCTGGACGGTGGGCCAGCCCATCGCATATATTATATTATATTATATTATATTATATTATATTATATTATATTATATTATATTATACAGAAGATGAGAACTGCTGTGCTTGCAATAATTTTTTTATGCCGTTATCTCGAGATAGCAAGAAAATTATCTTGTTATCCTTAGATAGCGAAGCTCATTTTCTCGAGAAAATCTACAGGTATCTTGACAACTGTAGCAACTGATTTACTGTAATAGCTTAATTTTGCCTCATTAAGTTTTTGGCAAGTCGTAAAAAGCCACATTTTATCGATTCCATTTGAAAGTCAATTTGAACTGAATCTAATTATCAAAATACAATATTCTCCCACGCGTGATATAGTTAAAGCCTGTATCATAAAACTCTAATTAAAGCTATACTTAGTCCACTATACAGTGCTGTAGAGGGGCACAGCATGGATGCTATCATTATTTTTCATCCTTTGGTACTGAGAAGTGACATTCTGTACAGGTGTTCCGTGTTTAGCAGGGCAATTAAGCACTCCTTATCATGAGAAAACAAGCTTTGTTATCTTGTGATAACGGCATTAAAAAAATAATTGCAAGCACAGCCATTCTCAGCTTCTGTAATATATTATATGCATTATAAAAATATGACTAATCATATTACTTCTTGAAACTTAAATTGACTGGATTGGCCATAATAAATATTAATTCATACTGACTATCTACTTAAACATTATTTACTTGAATAATAATATTCAACTTTATTGTTTTTAGTAGATACTGTTTTCCAAAGTGACAAACAGCACATTACAAATGTACATATGCTGAAGAGTTGACTAGGTAAAAGTGTGACTAGACTTTGCTTCCAATGAATGTCCAGGTACAGGTGTGAGCAGAGAAAGAGCTATACAAAATCTGCAGTACCAGTCAATCTGCAGTCTGGGCACACCTACTGAAAATCATTTGTTTTTCAACATGATAATGACCCTAAGCGAGCCTCAAGGTTATGTATGTAGTTAGTATTACATTGTGAATAAGGAAGTGATGGAGTGCTGTGACAGATGACCTGGTCCCCACAATCCCCCCACCTAAACTCTACATCTGCTTTGGGATGAGTTGGATTGAAGAGTAAGAATATGGTAGCAAACTGGTGCCCAGAACTTGTGGAAACTCCTTGAGGATGGTTGGAGAAGCATTCCAGGTGGCTACGTCTGGAAGCTGGTTGAAAGAATGTCAAGAATCTGCAACGCTGTCATCAAAGCAAAGGGGGCTATTTTGAAGCATGTAAAATTTGAGAAAAAATTTAGATGTTGAACACTTCTGTTGGTCGTTGCAGTACTTGATATGTATTACTTAATTGCCTCAAGGCCTTTTACTATAAAAGTATAAGGTGAGTAAAATAGAGATTTCTTAATGAAAAGCAGGTGTGTCCAGACTATTCCCTGTTACTGCATATGTCCTCCTTACCACTAGTTGGCAGAGCTCTGAACAAAGCTGGCTGTGGTTACGGTCGATGTGCTGTAGCCAAGCACTGCTGGCATGGAGGATGTCCATCTGCTTTTGGACGCCATGCAGCAGCTCATCATAATGGGACAACACATCCTCGATGTGTGTCACCTCCAGCAGAGCTTCGTCCAGCAGACTAAGCAGCTGCTCTCCCTGACGCTCGGTCTCCATCAGGGAATGGAAGTTTTCCTGGGGGTGAGTAGAGATGGCACAGCGTTTGGTGATTGGACAACATTAGTCTCACGACATTCAAATGTCATTCCACCTACCATAACTGCTGATCCAATACAGGGGAAGCAGGAAGCTTCTCCCAGTAAGCATGGAGCACCTTGGATGGATTGCCAGTCAATCACAGGATAAGCACTCAAGCACAATCTATTGTCAGCTTAGAGATGCCAGTACAACTAAACGGCACGTCCTTGTACAGTGGGAGGAAACTGGCACTCCCAGAACAAATAAAGGAGAAGATATGCCCTCCACACAAAACGCTACCCACTGATTCACCTTCAGCATCATCAACATGGAATTTAGTAGTGATGGACAAAATGATGCCTCATGAACCATTTACTGTATTTTTTGACCCCACTAGATGGCGCTCTTGGTTTGCTCTGGGGCATGGTTTGTGTACATTTTTGAACAGAGAGCACTATCTAGTGGGGTCAAAAAATACATACAGCATCCTTTAGTCCATAAGGTGCATGAAGCATCCTTTAGTCCATCACTGGAATTTAGCATAACAACAGCCTCAGTCATATTCAGACTGTTTTTACCCTAACTCAGGAATAGGATTAGCAAGGGAAGGTTCAATGCAATTTAGTCATTTATATTATTAAAAGTATTAGTGGCAATAAGAATAATTGTATTGAGCAATTTGTGTACATCAATCATGATTTTGGTAAATGGTTTAATAAAGTGAGAATATTTCCAAATATGAGTTTTGTGTTTACTGTAATCTGAATGCTTTTGCTAATTAAATGAATATGGATAATATTACTAACTGGGGGCATGCATTGAATTATTGTAACTTATTATTACAAAGTAATGAGAAAGCATGAAATTTCCCCTGTGCAGAGCGTGCATAGATCCTGATAGAGGGAACAAGCTCCAAAAAAAGGGAAGCTTTCACAACCCAGTGGTCTGGAAGGGAGTCCAGATGGAGAGCGGTTTCAGCCCAAAGGCAGCCCTCTGCTGGAATGACAGGCTAAGGCACTGATTACCAGTCTGAGGTATGACTGGAAGCACTGCTGCTGGAGGATGGAGATGCCACCTTCCCAGCAGGTTGCTTATCATCATGCTGCCTTGGGATTCATTTCACCAGCATAGATCCAACAGGGACAACCCAGGGATTCTTAGAACCAGAGACCCCAGGAGGCCTTATACAGAACAGAGGAGCTATACTCTATAGATCTCCATGAGGTACACAGACACATATATAGGTTAGAGCAAGCTTTGGGAGTCACAGCACAGAGTCAGCCAGCATGCAGCACCCCTGTAGCTTTGACTCTTGTGCAGGGGCTCAACAGTTGCATCACTCTGCCAGTCCTGGGATTCAAACCAGCTACCTTCCGATCACAGGCACAGAGTCCTAACTTGCTGAGCCACTTACTGGCCCCCAGGGGATACATAAGATATGGAATGACCAGAGCAGCAGTGATTGTACACAATGTGATCTACCACAGATACATTAGACTAAGTTCTGGATTTACTTCTTAAAAATGCTGAGGGCCAATCTAGCCTAAATCTACACCCTGATTAAAGCAAAGGCCTTTGAATAAAATGCTTTCTGGTTTCTGCTTTTGTAGGTCTTCCATCACTATTAGTAAGTGTAACTGTTAATATAGGTTAATGGAGCCTATGAGTATTTGGTGGTCACCTGATCCAAGCTGGCCAGGTTGGCGTGCAGGGTCTGGGTGAAGGCCTGGGCATCCTGCATGGCTCCGTCGCTCTCCTCCATGAGCCTCTGCACGTCGACCGCCTCCCGCAGCGTCAGCTCCTGGAAGTCCTCCTCTTCCGCCTCCTCTTCCACCGCTTTTGACTCTGGCGTTGCTGGTACCCTCCCATGCTGCCATGGCAATACCTCTGCAAGCAGTTATTAGTGGGAGTAACAGATAAAAAAAATCGACATCATCTTGTATCTATTTTATTTTGCTAATCATCATTATTATGCTAATTTGAAGGGGTTTCTATTATGCAAGGTGCAATGCTTTACTAAAACAATGAAGCTGCAGGGACACTGTCACACTGATAAACAGGTATTAGGTTATACATTTATCGTTGTTTCTTTCATTTAAATACTAATGAGAATAACAATGACAACAATAACACGAACAATAGGAAGAATAATAAATCCATCCATCCTGAGCAGGGAGCATATTATTACTAATAATAATTATAATAATAATAAGGTAGGCTTACAGTTAGACACAATGTGGCATTTTCAGGGAGTAAAGCGTGTTTTATCATTAGCCAATGCTCTCGTATAATGGGAAACCACAGTTTAGCTTGATTTAATGGCATATTTCAAACTTTCCAACACCCTGTTGTTTCACCCTAAGGCCTGAAATTAGGGTTAGCAAACTGAGGCTAGGGTTAGGGTTAGAAAAGCATGACATTTTCAGGCATCAAAATGTGTTTTCATGATAGTTCTGGGCCCTCATAGGATGGGAAACCACACTTTATCTTGCTTTAGTAAGATATGTCAAACTTTGCAACAGTTTGGATGGGGTGCCAACATACTACTACTACTACTACCACTAAGACTAATAATATCCATCCATCAATATTAATATTGTCGTGGGGGTCTGGAGCCTATCCTGGATGCTCCAGAGTAACCCTGAATGGGATGTCAACATAATAAAATAATAATAATAATAATAATAATAGTAATAATAATAATAATACATCCATTGATTCCAGCAATCAATCGCAGGGGTGCGTATCCTATTCTGGAAACTATGGGCACCGGGGGGACAACGACCCAGGTGGGGTGCCAACCCATGGCAGAATAACAACAATATTACTACTACTAGTACTACTACTACAATAAAATAATAATAATAATAATAATAATAATAATAAACCCTCCCATGAATCACCAGGTTAACTGATGTACAGTTTTATGGGCTTATTTTCCCTATACTTACTCCTAATCTTATTTTCCCCATACTTTCCCTGTACAGTTCATATGCCTGAAAGACAAGGTTACACTTAAGTGTATACGACTCTACACTGTACATATATAAGAATGAATGTCGGGTAATTTAATATGGAAGTTTAGCAGATGGTGAGGAGGAGACACTGATTTACTCCGTTTTGATGACCACAGCCATCTGGAGGTGTTGAGAAGCAGATACATGTTGCAGCTCAAATGTAAATGCGTGTCCACACAGTGTGACCGTATCTTTTTGAACTGAAATACAGAAAAGCATTTCTTTCTCTCACCCTCCATTACAAACACTCGCCTTGCACTCGCAAAGTAAAGTACTTTCTCTAGGCTCGTTTTAGCTAAGTATTCCCAGCTGGCAGCACAGTTGAGTCAGTAGCAAAGCTTTCAAAACGAAAGGCAATGTCCTGTATGAATTCCCACTTGAATCCCCCAGGACCTTCTCAATGAACAGTCTTCTGCCAGTCAGTGTACAGCTTGTAAAACTGACACCACACAAGAGGAAAACCCTTTCGTTTCTGTCAGCGCATTTACACCACTATGCACACACGGTCCAGTTCTTTGATCTTTTTTTTATTCAATGTAGGTCTTTGGTCTCCTCGTGCTGCTGTAAATGAGGGACTTGGCACTGGTAGGCTGACACATTTTCTGATTTGCAACATTTCTCCCTGTCAGCTTTAGCAGCACCAGGCCAATAAAGCTGCCATTTAAAACATCTGTTCATGGGATGACGCTGAAATGGCAACGGAGGTCAGTATTGAAGGACCACGAATGCTTGAAAATGGTAATGAGTGCAGTGCTGTACCCTGTTTGTTTATGTATGAGCTACGCCTAAGGGCAACACAGAGAACAGAAGCCTGCATCTTTACAGCATACAATATCGAGACAGATGACAGGCAACGGGTTAAAGGTGATAGCCAAGCTAACAAAATAGGACTGACAAACAAGGCAACTGGTTAGACCTGATAACCATGGTAACAAAATAGAAACAACAACCATGGCAACAGGTTAAACCTGACAGCCATGGTAACAGAACAGAACCAATAGCCAGAGCAACAGGATATACCTGATAACCATGGTAACAGAATAGAACCAACAACCCAAGTAACAGGTTAAACCTGACAGCCATGGTAACAGAACAGAACCAATAGCCAGAGCAACGGGTTAGACCTGATAACCATGGTAACAGAATAGAACCAACAACCCAGGTAACAGATTAGACCTGACAGTCATGATAACAGAATAGAACCAATAACCACGGCAACAGGTTAAACCTGGAATATATATAACTGCAAGTTAGATCTGATTGCTATGGCAACATGTTAGATCTGATTGTTAAAGTAATAGACCTGATCTGGAATTTAATACCTGGTGAAGGTATAACATTAACTTGCCATAAAACTAATTAAATTTGGCTGGAATCAGGGCTTGTGGGAGTTTTACTTGCATGTACTGAGGGCAGAATGAAAAATGATTGGTCCCGAGCAATATCTGGGGTGATATTATCATGGAACATGGGTTCATATGGGCTCAGTGAACACCACTACACCACTGGGGATGGCTAAAAATCATGCCATCTCTACAGCTTTGTGTTCTACCTGCTGTGTAACCCTCTATCACTCCTATTATTATCAACAGATTTCAGACATCTAATAAGTTACAGAGGACTCATGCCAATTTCATTTCATCTGTGCAAGCTGAAAGCTTCTGAGGGTAAAGATTTTTGTTTACATTGTGACGAGCGAATACTGTTCACATTAATGACATTATTTTCCTCATACTGCTCTCTGTATTCTGCAACAGCTATTCTTTTGTGCTGTGGTAATGACTTGTCACTGCCTACCACCTTGAAATCCACAGTTCTAGTCAATTTCCAACCATAGCTGTTCCCTGATTAAGTAGAGCCAGAAAAAAAATGGAGAATGCAGGCAAAACTGTCGAAGCTGTGTGATGCTGTCTGGTTGTAATGTACAGTACCAGTCAAATGTCTGGACACAGCTGCTTGTAATGAATTTTAGCTGTTATTCACCTTATAGTAAATGGCCTCGAGGTAATGAAGTAATATATATTAAATACTGCAATGATTAACAGAAGTGTTCAACATCTCAAATTGTAGACACTTCAAAATAGCCCCTTATTGCTGCAATGACAGCATTTCAGACTATTGGCATTTTTCCAACCACCCTCTAGATGTAACCACCTGGAATGCTTCTCCAATAGTCCTGAAGCAGTTTCCACAAGTTCGGAGCAAAAGTTGGCCAACTTGCCCTTATTCTTCAACCAACTCATCCCAAAGCAGCTCTATAGGGTTTAGATGGGGGGATTGTGGGGTTCAGGTCATCTGTCACAGCACTCCATCTCTTTCCTTGTTCACTGGATAATACTTATCACATAACCTCAAGGTGTGTTTAGGGTTGCTATTTTGTTGAAAAACAAATGATTTTCAGTAGGTGTGTTCAGACTTTTGACTGGTCCTGTAAATCGATGCAAACTCAAAATAGACACAAAGACCAAAATTGTGATTTTTTCTTTTTAGAGTACTCAGATGAAAATCAATGCATTTCAAGGCCTTTTATTGTCGTGTGTACATACTACATTAAAATTCTTGTTTTCATCCTATGGGCTATAGAACCAAATACATACATATCAGAAATGTATAGTTTAATCAATAGTAAATAACAAACAAACAAAAAAACTAAACAGAAAATATCACCATAGTAGGCAAATAGACGTATATAAGTGAAATATGACTCACTGTCATCCCCCAGAACCAAGCACTCTTGTAGTAAGTCTTCAGTGAGTGGTGTTGAGTACTACACAATGCAATATTTGCCAAATTTATCTTCAAGAAAATTTCATTGGCTAAGCACACAAGCCCAAAGGATGGTAGGCATACCTTCCAAGATGGCAGGGCTGATGTTGAGGAACTGCACTTTGTCTTGGAGGTATCGCTGGTTTATCTTCCAAAGGCAGGTAACGAACGCTTTCTTTTCTGCAGAGCTGCTGGACACCCACTTGTACACCTTGTCCAGGTGCAGGTGAAACTCTGCAGTTTCCTGTATGGCCAGAGGAGGGCATGTGTGAGCGTATGTGATGCCAGTTAACAGCGCTGGTCAAGCAGATGTGTTTAACGCCACAACAAGGCCATTTCACATGGATAAGCAGGTACAGAAAGTTACACCATGTTTTAATTATAACAATACCTGACATCATAATTTGTTACAGTCTAAAGTCTAAAATCGCATACAAGGCATTTTCAAATCTGGCCTCCTAATCATCATGGTTGAAGTGGCTCCCCATTGGTTCTGTATAGCTGTTTGGGGGTCTTAAAAATCGCTATATAAATGTAACATTCATTCATACTTTGTAGTGTCATGCGGAACAATCAAGGATGATACAACTAATACAATAAATTATGTGTAGAAATAATTCAATAGTAATAATAAAGTAATAATGAATCTTTGGCTACTCCAACCTGCCTACACTTTGTATATACAGTATTCTGTGGTGGAGCATTGACCGTGCACTTTACTGTTACAAAGCTGGGCTTTTCAGTGATTGATTGCGCCCTCTGCTGTGTGGGTGTTGCTGTGGGCTCAGACGTACCAGGTGCTGCTTTGGGGGGGGGGGGTATGCACTGGCCACTGCCCACGCGAATGTACTGAGAACGCTTAATGCTCAATTTCTCACGGCAACAGATCTTCGTAAAACCACATCCTTTGGAATGGTGAGCAAAAGAATATGCGTAGACCAAGGAAAGCAAAGCTGTTGTGCGCACTTTCCTTTAAGCTTATAAAATTACCTTTAGTATATATGAACAGTTTTATGAAATTATTATATTACTGTACTATACTATATATACACTGTACTACATGATACTATACTGTGCTATACTATACTATACTATATTGCACTGCACTGCACTGTATAATAATCTTCTCCTTCCTTGAATGCTGGGCAAGGTATATTCATCAATGATTTTGCTGAACAGGCATATGCCACACAGAATCATTTTTCTGCAATGAACTAATGATCTTTAGATATGTTCTTGTAGCTAGGACTACAGTGAAGTGGCATTGCTGGGTTTATCGGATCTTCAGAATTAAGTGGGAGAACACAATTTTTAAATTAAGGAAAACCAGAAGGTCTAATACTGGGACAGCACCGATTACCAATATGTTCAAAAACATATTAGCTAAGCTAGTGAATTCCATGAGTCGATAGTAAGTTATCAGACCAAGTATTAAGTGGTTGTGTGGGCATTGCTTGGCGCTTGCTCTTCTTGGCTAGGAGTCTCCTAGAGGGATCGCACCTGTCGGGGAAGCTAGCTGTTGATCCTCCTTCTGGACCACAAAAAAATAAGTAAATAGGTGGCTATGGGTGGAACAGGGAGACCATAAGCAACATACACAGATCCCTGAATGCTCGAGTGATTTTAAACATGCCTTAAAAATATCTTCTTGTGAATATAATTTTAAATACATGAAGGTAATCTCAAAGACTCATGCTCAGATTTTTTACTTTAGTTAGACAAAGCCCCTTTATTCTGGAACGTGGTCAAAAATGTTCTTTGATTTAACGCCGCTCTGACCTTGACGGCGTCTATCCCATCGACGAGCGTGAGCTCACTAGCTGGCCAGCTGTCATTCAGCTTGTAGTGGCTCTTTACGGCCTTCACTGTCATCAGAACCACCTCCCCAGACGCCTTCTGCTCTGAGCTCACTGCGGAGAGGCACAGGAGGAAGGGCAGAGTGATACAGGGAAAGGAGAGAGAGCGAGAGAGGACAGAAAAGAAAATCAAAAAGGTGTTGGTAAAATAATACAGATGGAAATCATCTTCAATTAATATTAATGTGAAGTGTTATAAATGTCACTGTTTTCCCTGGAGGTCAGACATGTTACCACGTAGCTCCTTGTGTCTGATAATCAGTATAGGTCACTGCCCCAGGAAGTCGCCTCTAATGAGACCCAAAGGGCATTTATGCTTGTGAACTGTTGACTGGATCAGGAAATTGGTATGCCGGCGTTGAAATTAATGACACATAGTGATTTGAAGAGCTGCGATTTTAGATGCCGCTACTGTGCAAATCAGGTTTTTAATTACAGCATCACAAAGTGCTTCACATATCTCCACGGCCACAATGCAGCTACCGGACGTGATACACGACGCATGTCACGCGCGCTTTACATCTACATGCAATAAGCGTGTCGCTGGCAGACAAGCCCATAATTGCTCAAAGCAGAGAGAGAAGCTCTGCTGGTGATTCAATGAAGGGGAGATTCACCGGGTAAGCAGCGAGATGCTGACCCCACTTCTCAAAGGAGAGCCTACAGCATCTCAAGGAAATTGCACTACGAACAGCCAACTAGCACTTTGCAGAAAAATGTCACCCTCAGATGTCAATATCAGGCATCCCTGATGTCTGTAGAGGGTAATATACACAAGCACAGCAAATCATGGGTATTTTTCTCATCTCAGAATCAACACCTGCCCGACTATCTCATCCACTGATGCCTTCATGTTTTAAAACAACATTGTGATATTTATATTAGAAATTCAGGGACCCCAAAGTCCTTTTTCAGGATCCTGATACACAGTTGACCATTCACTTACTGCTGTAAAAATGTCAAAAGTAGTCTAAATTATTCAAATATGCTCTCTGCGAATTGTGTGAAACCACTGAATGAGATCCACACGTCACAAAAAAATGCTAATTTTCTTGCTACTGCTTATTTGGAAAAAAAAAACAAAACTATTTTGTGCTTTTATTGCAGTTTGCTTGCTACAGCAAAACTAATAAAAAAGCGTAGAATCTGGACAGCTGTTGTGATGGAAAATACTGTCTGTGTAAACATTTCAAGAAGAAAAAAGCTTGTTTCAGGCTCCCAGTCACGTCATGCATGCCAGACTCCCACATGCTTGGTGAGATGACAACACCATTTTGCTGGCTGGCCTAGTGCACAAGCGAATTCAGCCAGCTTCTACATAACAATGGGAACCTTAAGGGGAAGGTGCCATGTGCCAAGTGTATGCCTTTTGGACGCCCCCCTGGGGCTGCTCCTAATAAAATTAACAGGCCAGGGTAGCACTAATCCACACGGGCACTGAGATGTGTAATGCTCATTACCCTGGCACAGCCACAGCAAATGGAGGGTGTGGTTCCACTGCATCAGCTACAAAGGGGATATTTTTATCGCTTAATACCACAGCTATTAGCTGTAAGAGTCATAAAGTGCATGTTTAGGTCAGCTACACTTTTAATAAGTGGGTACGAGCGGGCACGCGTGTATGCGTGTGTGTGTGCGTGAGCGGGTTTACCTATCCTTATGGGGACATAATGTCCCCATAACGTGATACATATCCATTTTTTTCCCTTATGGGGACCGGTTTCCTGGTCCCCATAAGGGAAAACTCTATTTTATAAACATCGGTGACTGCTATGAAAAAACTAAAAATGCAAAAACTCTTGTATTTTGTTAGGTTACTTATGGTTATGGTTAGGGCAGGGTGGGGGTTAACGTTGTCATAGTTAGCATTAGCATTTTTCCCATTGAAATGAATGAGCGGTCCCCATAAGATTATGTTTACCCTACATGTGTGTGTGTGTGTGTGTGCGTGTGTGTGTCTGTTTGTTATTTTGTCTCTTTATTACTATTATTATTTTTAAAAGTAGTAAGATCAGGTCTAGAAAGTCAAATCCAGACCAAATTTTTTTCTCAACTAACCAGTTGAATATAATGAGTCACAGTGACAGAGTACTCAACTAGTTGGTTGGAGAAAAAATCTTGGTCTGGATTTGTACTTTTTGGACCCAAACATCCCACCTCTGATTATTATTACCTGCAGCACACAAAATGGCACTTTTCCTTTTCCTGCCGGCCTTCCACACAAAGGACACAGCCAGCAGCCTCTGCTCCCGAGGTGTGAAGATCTCTCTCTGCAGAGCGTGTCGCAGGGGGCTCATAGCCATTCTGGGGGCCGCCGCTGCTCTCAGGGCACCGTTTCACTTTCTTTTTGGACAATATCACGCCAACACAGTTTACAGTGAATACCTGGCCTTCATACATTATTAAACACATACATGTAAACATGAAGCAATACACCCCGGCCGTCCAACTTTCCCTTATATCTTCGAAATGCATAGGCAGGAAGATGAGACGTCACATTTAGAAACCCCATTCGCTCAAACGGAAAAAAGGTTAAATGCGGTGTTACAGGTACTTATCGGCATGTCCGGCTTACGTGCTGTATAATTTCCAGCAGGATTTCTGGTCTCGTATCGGACAGGTGGACAGGCAGCGCTCTCCAACTGCTCACACTTACTGTAGTGCTACTTTTACCGACGATTGCTAAAAGGAGCCGATGCACCTCCGGATGTGGTTAGAACTTCGGGTTTGTTTCTTTGCATTCACCAAGAGGATGTAGGCGAGATATATAGAAACAGGAATCGTTTTATGTCGTGCTGTTCTTTCTTGTATCTTTAAAAGTTAGGAAATTGAGCGTCAAATAGTTTAACTGCGAGGAATGTTATGGGTACTGAACGGTGACTTTTATCAATTGTTTTTGGTATCTACGATGCTCCGCTGCTCAGTTGTTTTCTTATGTTGCTAATGTATAACAAAAAAACAAAGAAAAAGAAAACTTGAAACTTGAAAATGAAAGCTCTTGCACACGTGTCTTAAAGTATAACATACTGCCCGTGCCATATGTTCTTTATTTTTAGTTGCATTAGAGCATCCATAAAAACAATGAATTCATTATTTCAGAATTGCTAGTACGTAAGCTACATATCTATGGATATAACAATAATATATTAATATATCTCCGAATACATGGTACTGTGTCCAAAACAGTAACTTTCAGTACCAGTACATAAACCTGTCCCTGCGAAAGAACTTGTCAATTGTGATTTAAAGTCTTAAGTGTGTAACTGCTTTCTGTGGTCGCCAGATGTCACTATTTCACGAGAAATAATGCCCCACTAAAATGGCATGGTTTTTGTGTGTATTTTTTTACAATTTAGAAATTACCGACGACTTTTTGTATTTGTTCATATACAAAAACCATATTTTTGTTTTTGGTCACAGACTTTTGTGTTTATCAATCTCTTGTTGAAAATACGAACGCATTAACCATTCATAGTGAAGCCGAACAACTTTAAAACTATTCCCTGTATTATAAAGAATGACTATTTAAATATTACGCCATCATTTCACTATGTAAGCTGTAGTAAAATTAATATGAGTATTTAAAATGTATATTAGTATTTAATAGGTTCATTTTACGATTACAAATGATAAATCCAAAATATGGAGCATTGAAATAAAAATGTATGTAGGCCTATTTGAAATTATACTCCCCCACCACCAGCATAATCAATTAATAGTGGCATTGCAGTGAAGATTACGCTACTAAAAAAATCCTAAAATATTCTGTTTTAAAAACTGACTGAACGATCGAAAAAAATGAATAAACAAAGAAAAACAGACGGATTCAATCTGCAGTGCAAGACAGTTTGGAAATTTCACTATTTTTTTATGAGCAAAGTTACCAGTAATTTCGCGCAATAAGGACAGTTTGGAAATTTCACTATTTTTTTATGAGCAAAGTTATCAGTAATTTCGCGCAATAAGGACAGTTATATTTTACTAATGGTAAAAGATTCCCATGCTCTGTTCAGTAAAAAAAAAAAAATCAGCACATTCTAGACCGGCCAGGGGTATTTACATGAGATGCTGCTTTAGGTTTTGTAACTGCTAGTACATGGGCCAACTAGTTGGATGTAAGCCAAGGCAACGTCACCGGAGTGTAGGTGGGGTTAATGAAGAGAATATTATAGTACTGGTGCGGACTCTGCTCAGAGAAGAGGGGAAGGGAGAGATCCGTGTAATGAGGTAGGGTATCAGTTCCAGTTTCGTGAAAACGTTTCTCTCGTAAACGGATGTTTTCATTTTTTTTACTACATTGCATTGTCCTACCGACGTTAATTTTGCCTGTATTATTTTCTCGTGGTTTTTTGGCTTGGCAACGCATGCATTCTCCCAAAACACTTATTTGGGATTATTATTGTAATACAACGCGAAATGTCATTTGTTTTCAGACCTTTTGAAAACCACTCGTGACCAAAAGTGCAGGGCGGTTTGTTACTTATATTTTAACTTACCGGGGAAGCACATATCGTGTATAATTAGCACAAATTTCCTGTTTTCCCGTTATCACTGGCATAGTGGGGATCGGGGTACCCTTCGCGATCCTGCGACCAGCGCGGATACAGCGCGCCTCAGCGTTTCCCACCGGACTGGTGCTGTAGTATTTTAAAAGCTGAACCAGCGGCGAGTCGGACTGCTCGTTCAGGCATATTTTTCTTACGTTGACTACAAGATTAGCTCTTTACTTTTCTTCACGCTTTACACTGAAATTTTACGTTTAAAGGGCAGAAATAAAACCAGAGGTCTTCCTCGGATGATGAAGAAGAGAAGGCAAGCACGTAACTTAAGCGGAACTTTTGTGATAACCTTTCATTGACACTTTTTGATTGTCTTTTTGCACCTAAGTATTTTTTCAGTCCAGACTCGCGACACGGCAAATCAAGATCAGAACTGCATTAATGAATACAGTGCGCAGTGCGAAAATATATATTTCTTGCAGACAATAAACATAACTGTGAGGTGCATTACAAGAGATTAAGTGTTCAGCCCATCAGGGATATTAAATCAAAGCGGGGTAAGAGTTTCAGCCCCTGTGGAGTGCCATGGCTTTGCCAGATAACCCGAGTGGCATTCTTGGAGAAGAGCAGCCATTTCCAGAGATTGTGGAGCTGAATGTGGGTGGGCAAGTATACATCACTCGCTACACCACTCTCATTAGTGTACCAGACTCTCTCCTCTGGGAGATGTTCAGCCAGAAAAGTGCTAAGGGGCTAGCGCGCGACAACAAGGGCCGCTTCTTCGTGGACCGCGATGGCTTCCTGTTCCGCTACATCCTGGATTACATGCGTGACCAGCAGTTGGTGCTCCCTGACCACTTCCCAGAGCGCGGTAGGCTACAGCGGGAGGCTGAGTTCTTCAACCTGCCTGAGCTAGTCAAGTTGCTGGCTCCCAGGCTCAGCAAGCAGAACTCTCTGGGTGACGAAGGCTGCCAGAGTGATCCAGAGGAGTCCTCGCCCAACACCGACAGCACTCGCAACTTGGCCACGCTGGGGGCAGCGGCCGCCTGTGCGGCGCTGGGGGGAGCCGGGGATGGTAAGCGTTCAGGATTCATCACCATCGGCTACCGGGGCTCCTACACGTTGGGCCGGGACAGCCAGACTGATGCCAAATTTCGCCGGGTGGCACGGATCATGGTGTGTGGGAAGACTTCCCTGGCCAAAGAGGTTTTTGGGGACACCCTGAACGAGAGTCGGGATCCTGACCGCCCCCCTGAGCGCTACACATCCCGCTACTACCTCAAGTTTACCTTCCTGGAGCAGGCCTTTGACAAGCTGGCCGACGCCGGCTTCCATATGGTGGCTTGTAACTCCACCGGGACCTGCGCTTTTGCCCACGAACAGACGGATGACAAGATCTGGACAAGCTACACAGAATATGTGTTCTACCGTGAGTGAGCTCAGACCTCCCTCCCTGCGCCTCCCCCGGCATTCTGCTGCTCCCTGTGATGGCTCCCTTGTTGTAGTTATATAGACGCTCCCTGTTCCACCTCCCATCTCTACCCAGCCACTTCCTCCAGACAGCACCCTCTAGTGTCAGACGTTTGTCACCTCTGAATCAGTAGTCCCATCTTCAAAAGTGTCCCTGCCATTGCCTGTCAATCACACCTTCCTCCTCCCAGCTGGAAAAAAAAAACAAAACACCTCCTCTTGTAGTCCTCCTTTTCTTATGCCCTTCCTGTCAATGAAAACTACAGTGTGGTGATTTAAATGCTCGTTTTGTGATGTTCCGCATCATGCCTTTTGTAACGGTAGTTCTGGAGACCTGGGCTTCGTGAAGACCTCAATAACTGCACAGCCTCCCACCAAACACTGCGAAAGTCCTTCACCTTTGTGGAATATCAGCACCACAAAAGAGACGAGAAGCTTTAACACCTGATCTTAAGCTCTCTGTGAACTACACTTTGATGTATGTCTGTGACTGTAGTTTAAGAGTGGTTTGCAGGTTTGATGGTGAACATTTCTCCAGTACATCGATAATACTGAGACATATCGCTAGCAAACTCAAGACAGCAATTTGAGCTCCTAGATTGGGGGCCAATGAATGAGGTCACAGGGCTCTTCCAGCAGGTATGAGACTCTGGACAGAGGCAAACTTACACTGTGTTCTTACACAGGCTGCTTTGAACCCAGGGCACATCTTTGTTAGGCCCAACTGAGCTGTTACTGCCAAAACAAGCTATTCTGGGTCACAAGGCATGCTTTGAAAATCTGGTTGGGATAGGAATTGGGGCAGGTAAGGGGTAATATTAGGGGTCTTAACTGAGAGTGTTTACTTTGCATCAGACCATCCATAGTTTGTATTCGACACATAAAAATAGCAGGAAATGGTAACTCATTGCATACATGTTCTTTTTATTTCATAACTTGTACTTTGATTTAAATGTCTGCACTTTTTGTATGTGGCTCTTAATCTCACAGGTTAATCCCCATTTGTCGTGTAAGGATGGATGGGGGTTGGGGAGCTGCGGTTGTTTTGCACGGTATTGTAAAGCACACTGTAAAGACACCAGCCCATACACTGATAGAAAGGGATCAATTTCAAGCTAGGATTCAAGAGGAGTGTAAAATCTAGTTTAGTTGTAGCATATCTATGTTTATTTCGGGATATTGCATTAGCTAATAGATTGGCTTAAATATGTACACCTTCCCAACCTACTTCAGTGTATTTTTATGTGTGGTTAGAAAATGGCTTCTCTATCAGATGGCCGCCCCCTCTCACTGTCACATTACAGCCCAATGACATGGCCATCACATTACATCATATTACAGCAAGGCTGTGAGAATACTATATGAAATCTTCTTATGAAAACAGAGGGGGATGCAGGGTGTATCTAACAGATGTTTTTCAGGTGTACCCTCAGGACATCGGTACTCACTAGAAGCACAGTATTACTTACCTCAAAAAAACACTACAGAATGTTTATTATTAATATTAAACATCTCATTGAGGCAGGCACAAATTAATTTATAATTATAGAGGTGGTCTCAAATGCAGGAAAAAAAGCATTTCAAAGAGGTGTCCTCTTTGCTAAACAGCATTCACCACAAGCACATAGACAAAAATAAAACAAAATATTATTAGTACAAGCTGTTTACGTATTCCTGAAGCACCTAAGTGACTTCATTATACATTCTTAAGGTTTAAAATTAAGATCCTGTGGCTATTAAAAAAAATGATGCATGACTAGAGAACACATCAATATGCCATTTGTGGAGTTTCTTAATATCCTGGAGAACATTTGAATATAAAGGACGGAGAAAATTAAAACACGCTTTGTCTGGAGGTACAGTAGCAGTGATGTTGTGGCCCTATGTGTCGTAACATTAAACACATTAACCCCTTCCGGCTTTATGTACAGGGCATAATGGATAGTAATCACCCTTTGTGGTATTGTCACAAGCTGATTAGGTTTATCTGCTGCCACGTGTGATGCTTAAATGGCCTGTTGGGCTGGCACCTACCCGTCAATTCTGAAAACAGAACGACTGCCGAAGGCAGCATATTAATTTTGCTATTAATACGAACTTTGCTTTTTTTCCACTGTTCTGAAATTGTATGGGCATAAAAATTAATTCATGTCAAATCATCATTTTTCTATTTAGTAAAAAGCAATATAATAGAAGTCTAAAAGAGGCTAAACAATGAAGCTTGCATGATTATTATTTTAATAATGCTATGTGAGCAAGCGTTCAGCCATTACATTATTGTAAGGCTCCTTTTACATCTCTAGATGGAATAGTTTTAATCATGCCTTTTACTTAGCCAGAGTGGATTTAAACTGGAACATTGCACTCTGTAATCTGGGACATTGCAATTTGGTCCACCACCCTATCCGTCTATCACACCGAGCTGGACATTTGCTAGTGATCGATGCCTTGGAGATGTTTGGGGGTGAGATGTTTTGGGAGTGAAGAGTTGGGCAGCAAATTAATTTATTTACTGGGTTTATCCTGACTGTCTACACCCACTGTTCAGAGAACAAGCTTCTTTTTTCCTGGGGCAATTGGTCTTAAGGAGGCCTAGAAGAGCAGATGTAGAAAAAAATGAGTAACAGTTAATTGGATTTGTTAATGCACATTTGACACTTCTGTATTGCTGAGACTAATCTAGTTAATTGGTTTGGAGTTTAAAATGTCCAATTCTAGGACTGAAACTGAGGTTGTTATTCAAAGATTTGTCGAAAAATATTATGACTGTTGTGTCTCTGCTGTCCTGTGGAATTACGTATTTTTGGGATGCAACATAAGTTGTTAATATGTGCACAGGTCTGATCAGATGGGTATGGAAGCCTCTGGAATTCCAGTTGAGAGCTGCTGACAATCCGGGACAAGTTGTAAGTCCTGATCGCTGCTAAAAATTTAGATTGTTTTGTGTTGAAATCCCTCATTTTTTATAGAAGGTCTTATCTATTAAGCACAGTGGAGAACTGATGGCTTAATCCATGGCAATGTAGCAACCTCTGAAGATCTGAACTAGAAAGCTAACAGAAGCTGAAGCTGACAGACTGAGCAGCAGGAAAATTCACATTTCATTTACATGATGTATTTAAATATGCTTTGACAGGATGCACTCTGTCATGAATCAAAATGTTTGTGTTGAAGTTCAGGTTGTCATAGGAAGTACAACGGTGGCATATCATGGTTTGTAGTTGTAGTGTGCAGAGAATCCACTTCACTGAGAGAGATGTTTGTTTATGTGTTTTGACCAACTCTTTGAGGAAACACTGTAAAGCATCGTTGAAGTGAAGAGCTCACGATCTTGACGGGGGTTATATAGTATGACACGGGCTCAAGCCTAAAGTAGTTAATTGCAGTGAACGCACCCTGTACACTGGGTTTTCTGGATGGGCCTCCTTTGCTGGATGTGTAAGGTCCTTGTTTTTTCCAGTAGCTGGCTGAGGACTGCTTGCCAAACCTTGGCAGCACCGTGAACAGAACCACATGACGCAGCGAGTTTGGGGGCGGCCTGGGGCTTCATCTGGGGATTCCTTTTTCGGGGGCAGATGGGATAGGAGAGAAACTAGACAACAAATATCCTCATAAATAAACAATTGTGAAAGTGGCGTTTTAGTGGGGAAGGAAGCAAAACAGGCCAGAATGAGCAGCTCACGGTTCGGATGTGAGGGGAAGCTCTGGTTCAGGGTCGCTGTCAAAATGAAAGCGGAAGAAACTAAATTATAGAGACACCGGAATGAAAGACGGTGGGAGTGAATTATCACAAACAGAAACGGTCACCTGCTCCCCCTCCCCCAGAGATGGATGACAGCTCTGTCTCCCTCCGCCTTTCTGACACCCAGATATCAATCAATCTGTTTCTTGCGTGGCACGCTGCAGAGATATGAAAGGCAGGCAGAGGTGTTTAGAATAAATCCTCAGCAAAATGCCCATGTGACTTTGTGGCACCTGTTATTTTTTTTCCTTTTTTTATGCATTAGCCTGAAGAGTGACCTACAGCTGAGATTGCCACTGGGTTCATTGAACCATGCCAACCACATCATGCCAGCTGTTCTACGTAGGTCTAGAACTCCTGTTATGGATGATGTGATCCATTCTATAAAGCACATTATTTAATGTTCCAAGAAAGAAAGAATATGGCAACACCCTCTGTCCCAGCCTCACTCTATTTAAAAGTATTGGAATTTCTTATCTGTAGTACAGGGGCAGTTGATACTGGCCATGTCAAGGGCCTCCCCGAGACACGATACCATGCGTCCTCTGCACAGGCTCAAGCAGGACCTTAAAAGACAGAGTCAGCAATGAATGTGATGGAAGTGGCTATGAAACATTTTAGTCTAAATATCTGACACGTGTCCACAGCTGAGGTTTCTGGGCTCTGCTTTGTACATTAATATTATACGAATCAGCTTAATGGAATGGAAAGGGGTTTGGGGAGATGATGGCCTGTTCAAGCTCTGCTAGAAACAAGAACACTCCCATTCTGAAAAGTATAAAGAAACTGGAGATTCCTGTGCAATGCTGTATTGTGATGCTCTTGGCTCAAGCTATAGTGTGCATGACCATGCCATATCCCCATTTTACGACTGTATCTATGAAACAGTATGACTGCTGTGACCAGAGTCAGATAATAAAGTTATTTTGTGATTAACGCTGATCTTCTGAAACTCTGCTGATGATGTTCCTGAACCGGATCTGTGTTTTCTCCTACTTGGCCTGTATGACTCTTGCAAAGACTCGCAAGTACACCGTGCACATACACACTGTAGCTTTGAAGGGTAGCTCTGCTGCTCATTGCTATTTTGTTGCTCTGCTTCACTTATTCCCCTCCTTGCTTAACCATAGTAATCAAAGTCCATCAAAGGGTCTATTTTATGACTCCTCCACATGCTTTCAGCATGACTCATTGGTCTGTGGGCTGCATTTTCAATCAATCTGTGCTTATCTCCAGTGCAGTTTTGTACTACTTCTTATAGGATGCATAGATGCACTGACTTCCGACTATGAAGGTTGCTTTGAGATTTTGTCGTACGAGACATTTACATTTATTTACGAATGACATCCACTCGTCTCCTGCAATTTTAGTATCACATTCTGTGGTTCCTCTAGCCAGCTGATCTTCTTGAATACTCACACACACTCACACACACACAATTAATAGCGTTCTTTGCAAGACACCATGGTCAAAGGATTGAGTTTCAGAGGTTTACAATGGAAATTAATTACTGTGCGAAGTTTGGGATAAAACAATGAATATATACCTTTGCTGATAAGAAAAAGACCTCTAACCAGACAGAGACACCAAATCAATTGCAAATGAACTGAGCTTTGCTGAATCAGCATGTGGCTTAATGAAAACAGAATATACTGAACTACTAGGCAAAATTTTCAAGACAAAAAAATGAACTCTAAGAAACAGAGCATGCCATTAGCATGACCGTAGGATGTACATTTGTAAGTCGATGTTGAAGGAGCCTGTTAGTGCTGAGTTTAATATTGGAAATGATGCAGAACATAGATGTCGTCACATTTGTTGACAGAATTCAAAAACTGCACCCCCATAGCTTTGCTATCAGAAGATTTACCAGTTAAGTCGTGTTTGGTTCTTCTACATATTATCATGGTTGGCCTTGATGCGTGTTGTGGAACACTGCCAACATATTGTACTGCCATGGGAGTTTATCCATGAAGTAAACAATTGAAGGCAAAAAGTTCACTAGGGATCATAAATTTCCTTGGCATGTCTGATGCAGCTGATGTCTACATGAGTAAGCTGAGTCTCAGGGAACATTTTAATTGGCCAAACATGGTGAATTCTTTTCACGAGCTGGAAGTAGGAGAACTATTACTTTTATCTCACTCCTCTCAAAAGGTCAAGTCAAGTACCATTCAGGTTCTGTCAGAGGGGAAGAAAGACCAAGAACAAGCAATTCTTAGGTTCTACAGTATTGACAGGATAGCTTAGAGGGTAATGTTATGAGCTTGTTTCCTTATGGCTGCCCTTGGGCATATACCTACAGTACCAGGCAAACATCTGGACACACATATTGAATAGCATCTGCTTTTCAACAAGATAGTGACCCTAAGCACAACTCAAGGTTATATACTAAGTGTTAGTTTGTGAACAAGGCAAGAGATGGAGTGCTGTGACAGATGACCTGGCTCCCAGTCTCCCTACCTAAACCCTATAGAGCTGCTTTGGGATGAGTTGGATCGAAGAGTAAGAGCAAGGTAGCCAACTTGTGCACAGAACTTATGGAAATTCCTTCAGGGTTGTTGGAGAAGAATTCCAGGTGGCTACATCAGGAAACTGGTCGAAAGAATGTCAAGAGTCTGCAATGCTGTTATCAAATCCAAAGGGGGCTTTTTTTGAAGAGTCTAAAATTTGATATGTTCAACACATCTCTTGGTCATTGCAATATTTGATTTTTATTACTTCATTGCTTCTAGGGCTTTTACTATAAGGTGAATAACAGCTAAAATAGAGACATGAATTAAAAGCAGGCATGTCTGAATTTTCCATTGGTACTGAAGATTACAGACATGGATATTTTACCAGAATAAAGGGGTAACTTCCTTTTGAGTAAAAGTGTTTGCTAGGCTGGCTTCTGTCCTTAGATACAGACAATGTCAATTGAATAAAATGTTTGGGCTTTGCGGCTCAGTGTCTGTTCTCAAGGCTATTACCAACCACCAAGACTGTAAGATGGACATTGTATAAATACTGATACATCATTGATATTCTAATCTTATAGGCACCTACTGATACATGTACAAGAAAATTATATTAAGTGCTGCTAAGGGACAGAATAATACTTGAGTGACTGTGGTGATAGCAAGTAGACAGAGTGCCAGCATTTTTTTACTTGATGGAGTAGGTGTGTTTTAATCACACCTTTATTATTTATACCTATGCAGCTCTGAGAGTCGGCTTCCTGTTCACTTTAAATAAATGAATGAATCCCACCCCACTTCAGCAAAACTGATTGCCGAATAAAAACTTTGGCTCATAAAATGTCTTTCAACAACAGGCTACTTTAATAAAAGGTGTTCATTTTTGCCTATGGCCCCATAATGTTGGCTTTCCAGGGGAGGTGTGCGTTTCCTGGAAATGTGTCTTCACAATGATAGTAAAGCACGCAGGTACATGCAGCAAAAGTAAAACACAGGCCTCAGTTACGCAGAACACATACTCTGCTCTAAGTGGAATAAAAGCAGAGAGACAGATAAATGTCTCATCCTTGCCAATTAGAGTCACTGCCATTAGATTCACTGCCTCCATAATAATTGTGTCTGTGTTTTGGAGAAGAGGGATGCTGGTATTTCAGACGAATCAACAAAAGATGACCCAGGGATTACCCACAATTGAGCTTTGAGGTTTTTCGAAAGCAGTGGGACGATGCTGTCCGCATGAACAAGCGCCTTCTCTGTTTTGAAATTGAGGTCAAATGGCAGGTGACTTGACCCAAATCCACAGCATTAAACTCAGATCATGTCTCTGGCTCAAATGAACTGAAAATGCACCTTTATGCCAATCATAACAACAGGGTGCTCTCACATTAGTACATTAGAGGCCAGGGGATTTGGAAATTATATGCATGCTACATTTTCAGGTATTTGTTTGGTACAGATTGCAGACATCAATGAATGTTTTCAGCTTTCTCAGTCTCTCTCATAACATTATACCTACATTAAGGAGATAGTTCTACTTTCCCATTAATTCATAGTGTTATAAAATGGGGAAACCACTCCAGATTGAAATTCCCTAATCCTCATTCCAGGGACCTTCTCACCCTACTGCTTTCTAACTAAACAGCTTTTTCTAAATTAGCCTTTATTTAGGTAATTAGAGATGTTACAGATGTTACCGTCGTAAAGACTAATGACATACATTTACTCAGGGGTTCGCAACATTTATATGTCTGTTAAGTAATCATTGCATATGGTAAAAGTGTGGTTTAAAAACATTAGCCTTTTATTTCTAATTTAAATTTATAATATAAAATTTAAATAAATTAAAAACAATTTTCCGTCATTATGGGCTACGTACTGAAAGCCATTAAAAAACAAAGCACAACTGCCCTGTGAGAACATCCGGTAAAATGATCGGGTACACTTAGTTAATTAATCTTATGTGTTGCACAGATTAGCATATCCACGAGGTCCTGATAACTAAAAAGTAAAAGGACCCAGTCACAGGCAGCAGAATGTAAAGTGGACGTGAATAAGCCCCCCCACGGCCATGCAAAGGATCATGGGAGTCGATCTGGCATTTGAGTTCCCTGTAAAGTGCGAATTTGGCCTGTTGTGTTCCAGAGGCAGCTGGTGTGTGTGGAGTGCATGGTAAGCAGATGGTGGCTGCCGATGTTGGTCCACACCTGCAAATTATGACTTACTGGTGCCCCTGTAATGGTCCCAGTGCTCATCAGAGTAACTGAAAAAGAAACGCTGGTTATCGGATTTTTATACATAACGTTAGTTGCCAGCACCTGGCGTCCTCCGCAGTGGGCCTGCTGGGTGTGCACGTGTGAATAGGATGGCTCCGCCTCCCATTGCGGTGCCTGCAGTGCCCGCGCGGGCAGCGCCAGAGCTATGGAGAAAGGCGTCATCTGCCCAGGGAAAGGCTCTGCCAGAGGTCCTTAGGGTATACAAACGGCAGTGACAGCCGCGGGCGGCGACGGCAAGCTGCCCTGTTTCTCAGCACTAAGGAGCAAGGTGGAAGGCCGGGGACCGGACCCAGGTCGCTGGTGGCGGCAGCTGCGCCGCTGATCCGATCGCTAAGCCAGTGCCAGAGGCCCATTAACCCTGCTATTTATAGACAGTGCAAGGGGCCAGACCATCAGCGTATGTCCAGCAGGCCGATGCGTCAGCACAGACCCGCGCCCAGTGGCTATGACAGACAATCATGAGGGTTACTCCGCGGTCACATAATGCAGAGCTGGAAGTCCCCTCCAGCAGAAAGATCACCCCAATCAAGGTGCAAGGCTGAGGTGCAGACGGCCATCTTCACTATTAGATCCCCCCCCCCCAGTCATAACCACCACTCAAAGCCCATTAAAGCCCTGGACCTTATGGCAGTTCCCCATAGCTCTGGCGGTAGAAGGTAGCTTTGCCTGGGTCATGTGCCATATAGAGCAGCCGGCAGATCCCTGCACAGGTGGCATACGGTGCTGATTATCAGGAAGGCCGTGGTACTCTGCTCCCAATCCCCTTTGGGGTGTAATTACTCCATTAGCCCCCTGATAAAAAGCCTTCTTTGCATCTGAAGGACGCAGCTGAAATGGAGCAGAGTAGGTGAATGCGCACATGGCCTACTGAGCTAAGGGGGGGGGGCAGCAATGCGGAATGTGAGCATTAAAGATACCCGGCCATCTCGGGTCTAATCCTTCCTTTAATTATCAATAATCTCATGAGAACTTTGTCCTTAAAGTTGTGACCTGTGTGGATTTAATAATACCATCAGGTAATTCCTGAATGTTTTGGTAGAATACTTACACACAGTGGATCTTCATGTCAGATTACAAGTTGGTTGATCAGTCAATCAATTAACAAATCAATCAAAAGGCTTTGTTTATCAGAATGTGCTTTGCGGTGATTTGCAGTTAGTTTTCAAAGAGAATAAAAATAACAGACATTATACATGTACAATTTATGATTATATGTAGAGTCTATGAAATGCAAAAACAACAACTCCACGTGACGGAGGATGGACAAAATGACCATGGGCAAGTGACCGAGCTGGTTGAGGCAGGGAACAACGTAGATCACTGTGTTTGGAGCTCTTGATCATAAATACACAATCATCATTTCTGCAGACACTACTGCAAGGTGACTGTCTGAGTGCATCTGATTGGTTAGGTCAGAGCTGGGTGGAAGGCAGACTGGAAAGTAGCAAAAGGGAGTTAGAAAAAGTATTGGGTTGCTATTGAGGTTATACGGAGGTACACAACCTTGAGGAACCATGAGAAACCTCAGAAAGTCAATACTAAAACAAGGCATGGACTAATAGGCCTAATAATATGCAATGACTGCGTAGCTCAAGTCTATATTTTGGATCAATCCTCTAAACAGCTCCTTCCACTAAACAGGAAAACAAGAGGTTTTTATTGTAGAAAAAAACAGAGGCTGTGGTAAAATCCTACATATGAGTGGGAAGATTATTCTATAAAAGAGTTTCTGCACAAGAATGTTCTGCCATCTTTTAGGAAGTTCTGTACGAGACAAGATAACCAGCATCTTGTGAATGAACTATTCAGGGTGGAGTATATTGAGTGTAGCGTACATCCCTAAGATACACTGGAGTAAGTCAGTTTAAAGCATTAAAGGTGTGAAGTAGTATTAGGCTATATGTTACTCTGAACTCCATGGATAGCCAGTTGAGGGAGAGGAGTACAGGAATACAGTACATCTGTAAATGCATTGAATGCGGTCACACCAAAAGGACGGTTCAAACATTATTCAGGCGAACACAGGACTTAAGAGCACCAGGTTAGCAGGTACATAAAATCTGACTGCAAAACTGCAATCTGAAAACGTTAGTTGGCAAACGTGTTTCATTTAACAAGTACAATCTTTAGGAGAGAGAGAAAGGGAAGTTCTAAGGAGAGAGGTAATGAGCACATGACTTCAAAGAGTTAAAGGAAACAACCAAAACACCAACTGGCTGACTGCCAATCAAATTTGACCATACAGTACAGCAGATTATACATGTTGACTAAACAATGTCAGATGATAAAATAGTACTTCATGTAAAATCCATACAAATGTAGCGTAAAGGTGGAATAAACCACTGAAATAGCCGACTACCCTACCTTGCGGCTTTCACCCAGGGATATTCATACAGTAAGTCTCCTCCTAGCCTACAGCTAGAGGCACAGAGGTTCGACCCACCTAACAAGCAGGAGCAAAGACGTTCCTCCACTACAAATATATATTTATTTTTAAAAGCAGTACACAAATGAACAAGACTATGGCAGTGTGGTAAATCACACTCCCTTACAAGTCACCTTCTTAAAACCAGACCCCAGGTTCTGCCCCAACACACATTACCCAGGTTACCATGTACTTATGAGAGGAACTTTATTTACTTACGAAAATAAAATAAAACACGACCACCAGTGTGCAAATACACAGACACGGCAATCCCACCCATACACGGGGCGGAATCCCACCACCAGGACGCCAGATTCCCCACGATTCGTCCCCCAGTACCTGATAAGAGAGAAAGCCGCAGGTCAGTCCAAGAAAGTTACAATACACATAACCACGGCACCGTTACAAGACAGATCGCTTTCACAAGCAATTTAACGAGACACCAAATTAAATTACAGTCTCGAACGCCTCTACAGTCCGATCCAACAACAAAATTAATACAGTAGGAGAGCACGGCAATTCTCCAAGATGAATGACTGAATCTCCGAGTGAAGAGGTGTCCGGAGCAGAAGATAAATCCACACCAACAGAGGCAAAAACAGCTGCGCTAAGGCCTGGCCACTCCAAAAGCACTTTACGGGGACCACAATTATCCTGGAAAATACACAACACCAACATCAATACTAAATATACTAAGAGGCGACTGAAAACTTAAAGAGAAGCTAAGTCACCTCCGGCCTGCTGGCAGCTATGATAATCCCATAGTTCGAGGTCTCACTCAAATGGCAGCATTCGCCACTAAAAGCTAATTAGGCAATATACAACACACCAGTCAGCGAAACGCCACATTTAAAAGAAACATACCTGAACTATGAAAAGCTGCAAGACAGTCACCAGCACTATTGCCATTAAACCCATTCAGATGCCCACTAAAAGTAATTTAAAAACATCTTTTAGCCAACCATATTAACCAAACTTCTAGCACAAACAAAGCAACATACCTGTATAGCAGGGTTATTCAAATCACGGTCCTCGAGGTCTGAGCACTGCTGGTTTTCCAGCCTTCCTTTACCTGTCAGTCAGGTGTGAAGCCTCTGACCAATCAGAATCAGTAATTATTAAACAACTACCTGGGAGAACTGAAAACACGGTCTGGCTTTGGAATCGAGGTCCAGAGTTGAAGAACCCTGCTGTATAGTATACCTGCAGAAGTATTACCGGCAGGACCTGGATAGGGGTGGAGCCTCTGGAGCTTACACCGGGGGGGGGGGGGCAATCTTACCCGCAAAGGGCAGGTCTGTATGCAGGTCTTTGGGATAACCTGTAGGTCAGCTGTTCAAACCCAGGTGTGAGGACTCTTCAGCCAATCAGTCCTCTAATTATAGTAATCTAATTAGGGAGTTGCAGCGAAAGCCCGCATACACACTGGCCATCTGCGGATCTGGCCACTTGCCCACCCCTGACTTACACCCTCTAACATGGTGGAACGCCCATTAAATGGCCAATTAGTAATGTACTCAATCAGCCACCTTCACTCCACCACAGTAAATATGTAACAAAGACCATCAGAAAGATGTTATAAAAGCTTACAGATGCTCATTTGGACTTCTGGGAAATGTGAGAGTCCTTGATGTGTCGGATACCGAAGACCAAATCATGTAAAAGGGTGCATTCACACACTCGAGAAGACCAAGGCTTAAACTGAAGTGACCTCATGTCTAGAGAAGGAACATGAAAGTCAAAGCATCTGCAAACACGAATTGTTTTGATAGGATGAAAAATGCACAAATTAAGATGACAAACCACAGCAGTGTGGCAGACAAATTAGAGTGGCATAGACATATATAGTTTACGAAAACAAATAAATGTCAGGAATATCTGATGAGTTCATTTAACTACCAATGTCACCACAAAGAAAAAACTCTAAACTAGTCAGCATGCAATATAAATAATACATTTTATTTCCACAATGTCTAATTTAACAATAAATTACCTTTTGCTCCTTTTTAAAAACAAATACCTGTTCAGAAGGCTGCCTGAGGGGCCCAGGGCTGTCAAAGGGGCGTCGCTCTCGCGCCCCCGAGCGCGCCCCAATTGGTTCAGGGGCGCTGGACACTGGCTGACGTTGCGCTCTTAATGTAAAACCTGCTCCCACCTCCATATATTCTGTATGTCTGTGAGCCTCAAAGAGAGCAAGATATGATATGAGAAAAACAATTTCCCCACAGGAATGCATAAAGTATCAGAAAAATATCACATTTGATAGCCTTGATTGACCGTATATTATAGTTTCTTGTAATGTGACATTTTGTGTGTAAAATGCACTAACGATTAACACAGTTATGTTGTTAGATTACAGGCTCGTGTAGAACTGATTTAAAAAAAATATAATATAATGTTATGAGAGCTACAAGTAATATAATATAAATATAACGTTCATTTAATAGCCACAATATCTCAAATGCGTAACTAACTCGCAAGATCATCCTGTGTTACATGTGTCACGATCTCAGCAAAACTGACGCAATTGTGACGGTATTGCTATTGACTGAAATGACGGGAAAGCAAAGATCAGCCGAACCTGAAAATAAACTGATACGTTTCTTCGCGCTGGATTTTTTTCTCTTACCAAGATGCTGGTTGACGCGTGAATATTCATATGCACAATTCTCCAAGACACCTGCAAGTACTTATCAGGTGGGGGAGAGCGGATCAGAACATATTTACGTTTGCAATTTACGGGCTTACTGGACACAGTTGATTCAGTTCCTCTCTGAACGCACGACTGATGTGCGATAATTTCTGTCACGCTGAGCGGAAGTGAAAAGCAAACCATTTTTAAACGTTATAGATTCTGATCAGGACTGACACATAGATGGTGGGACTAAAAGTGCCGTTATTGGTAATGACGGGAAGACAGAGCTGTAGCAAGGAACAGATGGGTCGATAAGGAGAAGAAAAAAAAGCCCAACCAGCATTGGACAGAACATGGGAAGTCTTAAAGAAAGCGTGGTAAATGGGGGAGTATTTTCTTATAAGGATCAGCACCATTGAACCTCCCACTCAGAAACGAATCCACACAGGCTATCAAAACACGTAGTAGTGCGAGTCACGTGATCAGTATCTACCATGTGCACCCAGGCTTCGTCAGGATCACACCTTCGCATGTTTCTTCTCACCCACACATGATTGTCATCGTCCCTCCTCTCCAGTACACGAATCCCACAGGTGTTTTCGTCTGTATTTCATGAACTGTTTGGACATTTAAAGCTCCCTGCGTTTGCTGGGGTCTGAGCAATAGGTACGGCTAATGATTCTTATGTGTGTCTCCTTTTCTGGATATTTTGACCATAATTCTGGCACTCTATTTGCATCTGATCGACCCTTGCGTGACTAATGACTGGAGGACTTTAGGATATGTGTTTTTGCTTTTGGAAATCAATACCGCACTTGGATTCTTACCATCTGGAGCGCTTACCCTAATATAATTGAATTGGACAAAAGGGAATATAATAAGAAATGTGTATTATAAATATATCTGTGCTTATAATGAAATATTATATATGAACGTATGCAGAGGCACAAGCACTCATACAAAAACATAGATATATCTGTTATGTTCAACAGTAGGTTGTGTGTGGGCTGTGTGTGTGTGTCTGGTGGCGGTGGTGGGGGGGGGTTAACATAGAGCCTGTGCTGGGCATAATGCCTCTGAAGGAACCAGATGAGGTTTTGTGTGAAGCTGCCTCTGAGCCCACAATGGAGTGAGCCCCCTACTGGCCATTACGTGAAGGTCGACTTACTGAGTGAAGAGCCACAGGGAATCTAACCTGTGTTAGCAACATTTGCACAGTTTGAGCCAAAACTGCAAAAACTTCCTGCAGGATTGGACCCCATACCCCTGTTCTTCAGTTGTTTTTCCAGTTTCAGTCGGTCTTCACTTATTTCTTCCATCTCTCTGCCTGCATCTTCCCAAGTAGCGTACCCCTCCCACCTTCCCTGCGTGCATGGCCCCCCCCGGCCCCTCTGCGCAGTGTAGCTCTCAGCACAGCCCCAGCCCCAGCCCATGGCCCACTGCAGCACACTTTGATGCGTGTGGCAAATAAACGAGTGAGTTCCTCAAGCATTCTCTATGAAGGCGAACTTACATCTCTGTACTGAATTCCACACAAGCACCGTGTTCCCCCTTATGAAAATTCACTATGGTTTCCTATGGTTTTTATGCAGTAACCATAGATTTACTATGGTACCTCATAGTACTACCCATAGTACTACCATGGTTTGGAAAGACCATGGTAAAACAAAAACCATGGTTTATGACCAAGATTATACTAGGGTTTAACTGTAGCGAAACCATGATAAAACCATAGTCATGGTTTCCATAGTTACCCAAAAAACCATGAAAAACGGCAAACCATTGTAAACCATGGTTATTTAATCATAGTAAAACCATGGTTAATTTTCGTAAGGGCCGGCACCAGTCGTCACATATGGACGATCACGCTGTGCAGGAAGTGAAGGTTAGCGTGCACACTCTCACGCTAACACCCAAGTATTCACAGGATTACAGTCTAGGGCTCTGCAATTGACAGATAAACAATGCAGCCATCTCTGAGTATTTTAGATGAAAAAAGATCCTCTCAATGGAGTGGACAGTATTGATTCTGACCACAGTAACATGGCAGGGAAGGGATGCTTTAATACCGAAGAACTAATGATGTACTGTAAGTTTACTTTCAGGTAGGAAGTTTAAAATATATCAGCTCATGCTGTGCACTAAAATAACTGTTTTTCACTTTGATTTTCTCTCCATTACCATGCAGTGTTCTTTATGGGAAATGCTGCCTGTGTTGAGTTGGCAAACGCTTCGCACGCTGACCTAATCCTGATATCCCGGCCTTGCTCTCTCTCCACTCTCTCTCCTACCCAGGAGGCAGGTCTGTGCGCGCAGTACCTCAGCTTTACACGGCTCACGTGGCAGACAACCAATCATGCATGAGCACTGCCATCAACCAATCAGCGGGGAGCATGATGTTGGAGCTGCAATGTGAACCTCCATCACCCCCACCTCCTTTACCGCTGCTCTCTGAAAGCCCTGAACTGCTGCTCACATGTTCTCTTTGCCCCAGTGTAGCTTCAGCAAGTGCCGCTTCTCCCCCCATCTCGAACAATCCTTGTTCACCAGCAATCTACCCTGGCTCGCCCCCTTCCCCCAGTATTCTCCCACCAGTTCATCTAAATATACCCTTTCCACTTGACCTCAACATGACCGTGTCATGTGACCTTGACTGCACCTCTTCACCTGTGCCAAGCATGGACCTTCTATCAGATATGGTCCAACTTCCTTTAGACCAAAATCCTGCTGATCCACCTTCCCCAAACCCTTTCCTTCTAATTTCCCTCGATACGTCCCTTTTATCAGCTCCTGGCCTTTCTCCTCCACCACCATTAATCCCCCTGTCCCCACCTCCCTTAGACTCAAACCATTTACTTACATGTGACCTCAATATGTCCCTTCCATCGCCCCCCAGCCTTGTCCCTCCAACAACCACAATCCCAATGTCACCTCCTCCCTTAGCCTCGAACCTTGTCTTTAACATGTTACCTCCATGTGCTTCTAGCCCTGTCTCTCCCACAGAAATGATCTCACTGTCCCCACCTCCCTCAAGCTCAGACCCTGCACCCCCATCAGATCCCAGTCCTGCTCCTCCACCAGCCATGGCACCACCATCCTCACCTTCCATGCCTGAGGCCAGTCCTTCTAGACCCAACACGCTGGCCCTCAAAACCTCACCCAGCTCACTAGGCAAAGAGAACAAGGACCCAGCAGGCGTGCACCTCGACGAGAAGAAGTTGCTGGAGGAGGAGCTGAAAAAGTGCATTGAGGATTTCAAAAAGATCCGCATCCCGAAGCTCTTTCCTGATCGTAAGAGACACTGGCAGAGTGACCTGCTGAAGAAGTACAATGCCTAGACCTTCCCCCTCTCTCGTGCTTGAAAGATACACTGAGTAGGCTCAGCTGCATAACACTGACAACATTCAACCCTACGGCAAAGAAGATGCAGATTGTACCATGTACCAAGTATTTCGTACCATTCAGGAAAACAACATTTTTCGGTAGAAGGTCAAAGGTATGTTTTTCTTCTTAGAAGATGTCCTGGCATGTTGTCTTGGCATGTGCTAATTTCTGTGACTCAACTCCTTAGGCACCTGGAGGGCAACCGTTATCTGAAAAGTGGGCTTCCTTTTAAAAAAACTGAGTGGGAGATTTCTGAGGGCTGGCAGGTTGCCAGCGAAACAGTAGGTTCGTTTGAGACAACCTACATAGACAACCAAGGACTTTTAGCTCAAGTAACAAGTTAGCTACTCCTTCGAAGGGCTTTTAGGCCAAGATGTGGTGATATCATCACAGTATTTAACACATTTTAAACTATTAAATGTCATTTAAGATTGTTTGCAAACATTGTAGAACAGATGGAAAAATAGTTTAAATTTGTCTAGCGAATGTCTGCTGGGTCATAGGCATTTATTAGATTCCCACTGATTAATGTGGCTGTTGTGTCATTCCATTACAAGGAAGCGTTTCCTGTGTACCTATACCTGACTATACCTGACCAGTTAAATACCTGTTTAGATTCCTAAATTCTGAAAAGCCTAAATTCTTAATAGGGTGTTTAATATTACAAATAGAAAAAATGATGATAGAGGGTGGTTCTGTAAATGATATTTTTGGTTGGAAATAGTCGATGGAACAATTAGATTTTCAATGTTTGTATGTACAATTTATTGGTAAAATAAATAAACCTTTATTTTGAAACAAATATTTGATTATATTTTTATTATTTGGATAGTGAAACTTCAATGACACTTTCACAGTTTGTGAATGCATGCCTCTCAATATAGCGGTTAATTTCACACATAAACAGAATCTGGGTATTTTATGATGTGCTTCATACATTTCTGATTTCTTTGTTCCACTCAAAGCCCAACAACAGAGAATGATATTGCTTCAAACACCTTGTGAATACCTTTCTAGGATCTGTGTCAGACGTAATTTGAATTAAAAAAATATATAATTGGGATAAACTGAAAAATTTACATTTTTCATATTGAGACTAAGGTATGCTAGTGATTAGATGTAAAATTTCACGATAGTCTTAAATTATGTCACGTTTACAGTCAGTTCTGTGTAAAGAGGATCAATTCTACTGCTAAATATTTACTATGTCGCATCAGTTCTGTGTTGAGGATCAATCCTACTACTAAATATATGCATTGTAGTACAGCTGTGCAAATAATGCAGAGACAAATAATTTTGCATTTTTATAAAATTATGATTATGTTACAAACTACAAATTACTCTGTATTGTTTGGTGGTAGCATTTCTGTTTTTATACTTTTGTATAGTTTTCACTGAAAACAGTTTATTGAATTTGTTAATTTCTCAAATATGCCAGTAATTGTTCCTGTTTTAATTTTCATAGTTTAAATATTTATTTATTGTTTTATGCGAATGGGATGGACTCTCTCGGTCCTGTGATGAAATTTCTCTCCAAACTAATTGAGTTCTAATGGGCTGTGTGATCATAATGTTCTCGTAAATCCGTCACACGCCCACATTTCTCCTCCGCGTTCTGAGCCTGATGCGCTTTGATTCTCCATTATTTCAAACAGCTCCCCTGTTACGTCATTCTCTGAACGTGGGCAACTCAGGAAGGATCTGGAAGAGGACTGAGCACCTGTGGGGGGGCCGAGGTGGGGGCGGGGATGAGGGTCGAGCTGTACGCCGCACACCCCTGGTTAGCAGAGCAGACTCTGAGCTTAATCTCCTCTGTCTGTGAATCACACGCTAATCCTGTGCTGAATGGTCAATTTGTCGGCCATTATGAATCTGAACAAAAACAGGAGCAGAACATTAAAAGATAAAAAAGAATGAATGAGTTTGGAATAGAATCCTTAACAGAACAGCCCTTCCTTTCACACAAACCTGCATCTGATCTCAGCTTATACGCAGCTTATCTGAACCCAACTAGCGAGACTGAAAGCGTTTTCCTGCTGGTTATGAGTGGCGGGGTGTTGGTCTGTGGTTTAAGGAGTCTGCACCCATAAGGTAGCTGGTTGAAATCCCATTTAGCCAAAAGAGTGCTGCAGTGGAGCCAGATAAATGGATAACCCTATGCAGTTATCTCAAGCTTAGCTCTCACCTGTGTACAGCACTGGGCAAAAGTCCGAGGCAGTCAAAGAACATGAGGTTTCAATGATCCAACACGTTGGTGTACAATTGTGATATTGTATCTCCAACTGTGTCAGCTTAACCATTAAAATCCCCCCAATATCTGCAGCAACTATCCAATACACCCATATATATTTTTGGCTTGACCACTACCCCATCTCGTATGGCTAATACCTCACTGACTCATTAAACAAATTATAATTAATCCATTTGTTTAGCTGGTGGTGAAATGTTATGAATTAATGGATTGGCTGAGGTGCCCCCGAGGAGAGGTTTGGGAACCAAAGTGGCATCAGTAACATTTTTGGAGAACAGAAGAAATTCCTGTTCGTTTTACTGTCTTCCTCTTACCCCTCTGGAGTCTGAAGTCCACTTTTGAGGTAGTCTGACATTTTTAAATATTTCACCTATCGAAAAAACATTTATCCCAAAGTGCAACATTTGCTTTTCTTCAGCACAAACTGAGCATCAATAATCTGAGACCGTTTAGAACGTCATTCTTCAATTTTTTGTTTTAATAAACTTTAAACATACATTAGTCAAAAACCTGTTTTCAAGCTGGGATATAGCAAAAAAAATAATAATAATAAAAAAAATACTATAAACTTTTCTGGAGTTTCTGGAGACATAGACATAGTTTATAGACATAGGGGTTGGCTACATATAGTTGATTGAAGCATTCAGAAATTTGTTTATTAAAGTGGTGAAAGTGTCTTCTGTTTTACCTTGTTCTTGTGTATTGCTGTATTTGAGCCTGGAAGCAACCTGCCACATAGTCTTCTGCCAGCAGAACCAGGATTAAACCAGGATTTAAAAATGCAGATTTATTTTTATTTTTTTAAATATGGAATGGTCTCAATTTTTTTCCAGAGCTGTATGTCATAGTGGTTAGACTTCAGATCTTTGTCCAGAGGAGCTGCATGACATTTATGGTTCATTTATTGTATTGCTTTCTTGTAAGTGTTTAATGTAAAATAATTACATATTTTGTTAAATATTTTATTCCGCTGCAGCCTGCATCTTATGTCTCATTGCGTTTCCACCCACAAACACGCTTGCAATAACAGATCTGCACAAACAAAATACACATATTTTTGTGTTGTTTCAGTTTTCACTGCAGCTGCCACTTTTGATTTGCCTGCACTTACAGTGAATGTCAGTGTAGTCTGGCCCTTCAAAACTGAACACACAAGGCGTTTTAGCCATGAAATGCCCGACTTGTGCCCAGTATTTAATTGCACTTGGTTGCATTTGACACAACAGGCAAAAGGCAAGTGGTTCCCATTGTAGTCACTTAAAATGAAAAGGAGCACCAAATATCTGATTTCTCCTTACTTAGCTTGACAATTAAGTAGTTATATAGTTTTATATCTACCTTTCCTTAAGCAGGCACTTACACACTTGGGCATTAAAGATTTTTGTGCTGGTTCTGTCATCATTAGCTGGGTGACACCAAGGTGATGAGGGATTTTCTAATTGCTAACTATCTTCTTAAAGGTCCAGGATACTGTAGGTTTGCTGGGAAAAAAACATATTAGGCATATTTTTCTTTTATTTAGTTAGAATTTTGATACAACTTTCTATTCACTCACAAACATAAGTAATAGTTTGTTATTTGAGCAGTAGGCTGAAATAGAGGATTTTTTATTTGAATTCTCTGGCAAACATTTCAGTCACTTCTCCAATCCCCCTCCTCCCGCATTCAAAAATGAAAATTTGCCCCTCGCTGCACTCTATTGCCACGGGTCCCATTGGAATGTAGCCCTTGAATCCTGCTGCTGTCATAGATGGTCTGCTCCCTCACTTTTACTTTTTGCACCAGCAGATCCGTTTTCTCTGCAGAGAAGCACTCATTTCTAATACCTGGCAAATCTGCCATTATAAAAGCAATTGGCCAAAGTGCAAGCACACATGGCACTTAAACTGAATGGCAGATCACATTGCAATTGGTTTATAGCATGTTACAACCCAAACACACCCATGACTAATTATGAGACTAAGTACAACCCTTTTGGGGTTAGTCACGCCCTAAAAGAACTTGCGCCGTTCACTTCTGACTGTGTGCTTTAGATCATTAAAATAGTTCCCACAGTGTGTGTGTGTGTGTGTGTATTATGTTTATATTAGATTGTGGGGGACAAAATGCCCCCCACGATGTAATAAAAAACCTGTTTTTTTGTGTCCCCACAAAGATCTGTGATCGCAATCAAAAACATAAAAATGCCAAAAATCTTGTATTTTGTTTGGTTAGTTATGGTTAAGGTTAGGGCTGGGTTGAGGTTAAGATTGTCATAGTTGGGATTAGGGTTATGTACATGGAAATGATTGGAAAGTCCCCACAAAGATATAACTACAAACGTGCGTGTGCGTGTGTGCTTGTGCTCTGCGATGGCGACGCAAACATGCCCGCGGCTTCCAAAATATCAGTGCAGAGCTGTCAGGTGGCATGGAGACCCCCCGCCAAACAACAGCGCTTATTTTTAACGTTATGCCATTTAGTTAATTTACACCTGTAATTTAGAAAACGTATCGTGATATATTTGCGGGCAACATTTTGACATCCACAGAGGTCACAAACAATTCTTTAAATTACTGTATGGTGTTGGAGCAATGCTTTTTTCAGACAGAATGTTGGATGAAAGATTTGTTAAATTAGCTCTATACAGTATACTGTTAGGATGGCTAGAATTAGGGGTACAGTCTACCGTGACCCCACAGTTCTATTACACAGAAATGTCTTTGAGTCTGTGACAGAATGCATCTCATTTATAATTCAATAGGAGGCTCCTGTTATGGGCATGATACCACAATCTCCTGTTTAAGTGACCTTGGTGTGGCCCATGGAACAGATGGGACATGGTGCTCTCAAATGTTTCTCTGTTGGAGTGAAATGTGTATGGAAATTGTTACCAAATCCTGAAATTACCTCGGCAATTTTAATAATTCTGTATCTGCAATTTGGGAACCTCAATGTCAGTGAGGCACAGCAGCATAGCGTGTCGCGGGGCTGTGGACGGCCCCGTCTCTGCTAACGTTTTTTTTCCCAAGGATAAGCAGGGGCATAGTGGGATAGCCCAGACAGAGTGGGGGAGTGAAGGTGGGACATTTTCAAGAGTACATCCAGCGCAAGCCAATCGTTTAACTTCAGTCATGCCAATTTTTTTAATTAATTACATTTTTTGAAGTTATTGCCAATCCTTTAGCCTTCCACTTTACCATGAGGCACCTTTTGCCGCTTATAAATCATAGTAATTCATTGAAAAAAAAAAAAAAACTGTCATAGCTTGTTTATAATTGACTATGAACGATTTACGAAGTGTTACAACCAAATTAATAACCTGATTATAAACAATTCATGACCCCTTTATAAGGGTAGTCTAATTGTAAAGTGGTACCCACTTTAGCTTAAGGTCCGCTCCTTAACCGTTAATAGACTGTTACTAATCGTTGGGTAATTTACTGTAGTGTCCCTGCCGGAATGACAAGGCAGACTTGGGTGATGTCCCACAAGGCACTTTATTGAAACTGGAGCTTGCAGTAGCTCAAGCGCCTCATTAAAGAGAACGGGCCCTTGCTAATGGTCGGAGAACAAAGCCGCTGGTCCTCACTCTCCGAGCTCCCAGACCAAGAGGACGTTACCCCAACACACCCCCCCCTTAGTCCCCCGGGGACCCCACCCATATCTGTCATTCACTAACCACAAGACCTTCCTCACACAATCCATCAAGGTACCAAATGCACATTGCAACAACAAAAGCACAAAACCATTATGGAACAGCGCAGCTACAGTAATGAGTTAGGAGTAAAATATAAAGGAGTAAAGCATGTCTAAATCTGATTGTAAGTGAAGCTTTTTATTTACTGAAATATTATCAAATGGTTGAACAGTTTATTAATTGGACTAGTTAAGAAGCAGACCATTAAGGTTCAAGTATAATTAATTTCGAAGACTGTATGCTTACAATTGTGCTGTTTTTACTTGCAAGTGATTAACAAGCTCTTTAAAAAAACAGGAGTAAGATATATTTGTAAGCAATTTCTAAATTTGACTGTAAGAAAATCATTGTATTTATTAATATTATCAAATATAATTATAATAACAGTTTATTAATAGATAAACAGCAGACCTTAATCTATGGTGTTAAGTTTGCACAGTTTTACCTCTTAACAGAGATGGATATTTCACTGCAATACTTTAAATTAAATGCCAGACTAAATGTTCAAGGGTACAATGGCAGAACTCCTGGCGGGACTTGTGCAGGAAATCAGAGCGCTATCAGCTCTATCCTTAACCACTGCAGCCAATGGCCATTCATCTGTGAAACTCACCCGAAACAGCAAACAGTGTCTTCTTTTTCACTTTCATTGGGTCATCTAGTGCACAGAAAATAAGGAAATACTGTGGCGCGCTATCGGATTGCGATGGCAATGGTATAATTTGTTGACGGTGGGTAGGGGGGAGGGGTTCCCTTGGAATATTTTTATAGGTGGGGAGGATCCCTTGGTATATTTTTCTTGAGCGGGGAGGTGGGGACCCCCTTAGTATATTTTAATATATTTTTATATCATGGGGGATTGGAAATTCTGTCGCGACTAACCGTAAATGTCTTGCCGATTGCGATTGACCGGCTGCCAACCACTCATCTAGTGCTACATAGAGGACGGTGCCTTTTTAGGGACTGAAGACAAAGGCTTTGCATGCAAGGGCATCTTCTCACCTCCCTTCTCACATCTGATTACTGTCGTTCCATGTTCTCTGATGCTCCCTGTTTAACGAGCCGACGACTGAGAGGGTTGACGCAGTGAATTAATTTAACACTGCACCTCTAATTATCGCTTCTCCTGCTCGCACTCCCCAGCCCGGCAGGGTCATCCCAGGGCGGCTGAAGGAGACGTGGGAGGATAGGGTGTTGCGTGGTGTGCTCGCTGCTGGGGGTGACAGCTCTCTAGATGGTTGTTGTGGAGGAAGGCAGAGCGAAGGCTGTGTCCCGGTCAGGGTCAGGCCATCCAGGGATGTGACTGATCCTATTAGAGCCTTTTGGTCCTCATCCATGCATCCATTCTGCCAATGTCATCAGAAGCAGGATCAGAAAGATCATTATTGCTCATGTATATTACCATATGAGGACTTTGTCTTTGTAGGTGTACTCCAGTAGGACGTATAAAATGCAATTTTCAGGGCAGTTTATAAATACGTACACATGAAATTTTACATACGCATAGACCATCCTGCCTACCAACAGCAGCACGGGATGGAATAAAGGGTGAAATAAAGAAATAAACAGTAAATAAAAATAAATAAGGGTGACTATAGAAGAATTGACTAAAGTGCAAAATGTCGAAAAGTATGTAGACACTGCAAAAACTTGAACAAGTACTCATCCATCCATCCATCCATAATAAAAATAACAATAATTTACATTTATATTGCGTGTTTTTCAAACACAAAGCCGCTTTACATGGAGGGGAAAAAAACACATCTATAAGCAGTTCAAGAAGAGAAATGTTCATTAAACAGGAAAGTCTATAGTCAGCTTTAAAAGTGAAGAATGAAGAACAGTCATGGAGAGATTGAGGAAGAGAATTCCAGAGTTTGGGGGTAATGGCACTGAATGACCTGTCACCCATAGTGAGAAGCTTCGTGTGAGGGAAAAGCGAGGGAGAGAGTGAGGGGTCTGGAGATCACTGAGGTAAGGGGGTGCAAGGCCATGTAGTGCTTTAAAGGTGAGCAGTAAGGTTTTGAATTTAATATAGCAAAGAACATGTAGTAAGTAACTGTGAGGGCTGGTCCTTTGGCATCCATCCATCCTTCCATCCATCCATCCATTCATCTTCTATCTGCTTATCCTGGGCAGGGCTATGGGAAGGGAGTGGGGGGGCGGGGCGGGTTGAGTCTTCACATAAATGACTGCATATCATCATTACTTACCTGTAAGACTTACTTCCAGGGAGCCTTTCAGAGAACGGAAAGTGCAGACCGAGGGCACCCATGTGAGCAGGGAAGGTGTGATTGGGGCTGGGGGGGGGCTGCTCTTTCCACAGCCATCTGTCACGCCCTGGGAGCCTGCACCATTGGGTTAATGGATCTGAAAGGGAGCTGTCTGTTTTCCACCACAAGGTCATCCTCCCAAGATTATCCACGGGTCCCCAAATGCACCCAACCATCTGGTGCCACCGACAAGATGTTTATCCATTAGAAGTGCCGGCTGATGTCAACATACCCATTTGGCTAGCAATGATAGCATGGTTTGCTGAACTGCTTGGATAAATATTTAATACCAAGGAAACACACAAAAGCCCTTCATGTGTAGGTATATTTAGCAGAGGTGGATAAATCAGGTCCAGAAAGTAAAAATTAAAACCAAGATTTTCTTCCAACCAACCAGTTGAGTTACTCTGTGACTGTGAGTCTTTATACAGAGCGGGTTGGTTGAAATTTAATCTTGGTCTGGAATTTTACTTTCTGGCCCTGAGCTATGCACCTCTGATATTTAGGCAAGTCAAGTCAATTCAAGTGGCTTTTATTGTCGTTTCAACCATATACAGTAATACAGTACATAGTGAAATGAGACACGTTCCTCCAGGACCATGGTGCTACATATAACACTATATCGACACAGGACTACACAGACAGTGCAATAGAAGAAATAGAAGAGATGATAGTAGGTAAAACAGGCTAAGTGCAACAGTGCAATGAGTTGTGCAAAAAGTTATTGAGGTAGTGGACTGTATAAAGGTGTGTGTGTGTATCAGTCCAGTTTCTGATTGTTCAGGAGTCTGACGGCTTGGCGGGAAGAAGCTGTTGCACAGTCTGGCAGTGAGGGCCCGAATGCTCCGGTACCTCTTGCAGAAGGCAGGAGGGTGAAGAGTGTGTGTGTGTGTGTTACATATAACGATAGACATGTACTTATTCCAGCTGAAATTTAAAGAAAAGTCAGGAAAGTTGTAATATGCTTTGCATTGCACTTCTATGGAATCGTAATTATGATTTTCCACAATTACGGCATGTAATTGGACACTGTTTGGCATTCTGCATGTGTACTAACCCTGGAAGCCCTGTGCTTCACATGTATCTCTGAGCTCTCATTCTGCATACATATACAGCAGTCAAACAACTGGCAATATAAAATTAGGTTCTGGGAAGAAAATGACATTCTAATCAGCAAGCTGGACTTCTACACTGTGTAGATTAGTCATTGAGGGTGAATCCTGACTTAAGGATGAACCTTATCTTGGCTGAACCTCAGCGACAGGGTTGATTTTGCATTGGCATTCTGCAGTGGGTGTAGAAGTACTTTAATAAAAAATGACCTCTATCTGGTGTGGCCGATTTCCACCAGTGTTTGCAGTGGTGGGCGTAGATGCGGGTCCTCTCTGTGTTCAGAATCCACTGCAACCACTGGTGAACAGAGTCAAACTCTGTCTGGGTCAGGAAAACTGTAGTGTAATTATCACCAGAATAGGATGCCTGACAAACAGATGACAATTTTCTTCCCTGTGCCTGAATATATTATAAGAATAATGAGTAATCAGAAAGAGCAGACAGTGAATTTTACACAGGATTAGCCTTTGATTAGGCACAAGGGAAGATTTTGCAGGGGACTTATTTTGAACAACCCAGATGTTGTTTTAGTTATGAAATCTAATGGGGGACATTATTGTTTATGCAAATGAACATGCATCAAAGCGATAATTTGCATAAAAACATTGCGATTCGTGTCACAAAATACAGTATCCTAATCTGCTGTGTAACAAACACTTTTTCAAATATTTATTTTGAAACTTCATTTAATTTCCTAAAAATCAGAATACCAATATAATTATTCTGTTCTCTTTTGTTGCTGTAATAATGGACAAAAACTATTCTTGGTGGATTGAGGAGAATGTTAGTTGAAAAGGTGGTACAGTACTGGTGGGAGGCAAAACAATGTTTGAGAGAAGGAGAGAAGGCCCAGAGGTGACAGGACCAAGCGTCCCTGAAACAACCAACACAAACAGTCGGTTTGATTTTTATTCCAACGCTACTGCACAGCTCGGTTTCCTGTTTGTCAGTAACTGGTGTGGCCTCAGAAGTGGCCTTAGTACTGCAACATGTATTTATTAGAGTCAGCAGGGTTGGTCAGGCCAGGAATCTTAAGGGCTCAACAGTGACATCTCGCTGCCAGCCATGGACTTTGAATCGGTGACTTTCTGATCAAGGACACAACATTCTAACCCAAGGGTGTAGCAAGGAATCATGGACCCCTGGGCAAAATGTCACCTTGGGCCCCTTTGGTACATTCTGGCCCCTTCCAGTCTAGGGTCCCCCCCAGCCACAGTCCTGTCAAACCCACACCCTGCCAACACACTGTTCGATTTCCTGCTCAGAATAATTTCAAGTATCAGAGCCAAGCCTGCCGTGAGCCTGAAGGTCCACATGAAGTTTCCCGTGGATACATGGACAGCAGAAAGAGGTAACGCCACTCCAGGGCATCGTGAAAAAAAAAAACATGAAGACCATTCACCAGAAGCTGGTTTTGAATTTAAAAATAGGACTGAAAAGGCATAATATGGATTAACAGAGTCTAAAATATCAGCGTTTCTATAGCAAGAAGTATAGGTGTTGGATTCACTACATGGCATATTTATTATTGTTCAATTCTTTTTCAAACCTTAAAGCCTGACGGATAAGATTAACACTTTTAATCGATGAAGATGGTGTGATCTTATCACTCAAGGTAAGAAATCTTTTTTGCTCATAATATTTTTTTCCTTTCATTTTGAAAATATCCTTCATCTGGCAATTTTTAAAATATATTTCCCTGCCAGTGTTTCTGTTTAATGTTTGAAAGAAATCCTTGAGTGGTTTTAGACGGAATTCAGAATGACTTCTTAAAGTCTCTTAAATTTAGTATACAGTAATTGAATCAGTTGCACCACTCTATGGTTATACTAAAATTTTTTTAGAGGGTTCTTAGCCATTGTCTATGTGACTTACTAAGACAGTATTAACAAGTTGGTTTTCTTTGTAAATGAGTCTTGAGACCAAAATAGATCTAATCCTTCCCTCCTTTGTGATTATCTTATGCCTCAGGTCTACTTCTAACAGGCTATTACTCTAAAACTCATGACAATGCTAACAAGAAAACAACATTATTAACAACAGCGATAATACATTTTACTAAATGACATTTGAAGCGGTTTATGGGCATAAAACAGAAAAGCACTTTGCAGTCAAGAGACGTGCCAATGTAAACACAAATTGCAGACACATGAAAAAGCATGTTGACTTGAGGCAAAGGTCACGTTGACTCAGATGAAAAGGTCATGCGGTCACTTGATGGAAAATGACAGGTGCCTGCTGGAAAGGAGCATCTGTAATCAGAGAGGAGAGCTGAATGAGTCAGAGGGCTTTGGCTCCAGGCAACCAGAGAATTACACTCCTGGCCCCCTCCTTTTCTCGTCTGCCGCCATCTTATCTTCTCTCACCCTCCCCGAGAAACGTGTGGCTTTGAATAAAGGCATCTGTGAAATAAATACAATGTAAATGTAAATTATTTTAAAGGTTTTGGTGGGGTGGCGTGAGTCTCAGTGGGACTGGATGCTGCGCCTGTGATCGGAAGGCTGTCGGTTCAAATCCCAGGGCCACCAGAGCGATTAAGCCCCAGAGCAAGGCCCGTGCCCTCGATGACTAACGGCTACAGAGATTGTTGGACTCTGCTTTCATAAAAATGTTCATCATTTTGGATAAATATAAGTATACATCAAAAATAAATGTGCTGTAGATTTATCGTTGGACATCAATAATACAAATTTGGCTAAACCAGCTTTAAGAAAAAATAGCATCTGGAACACACAAACTCTTTAAATATAACTCCTGTACAGACCAAACGTGAGCTGCAAATTCTGGCACCCTCCCAGACCCATAGTGGAGATGCAGAGGACACCCTGACATTCAATAGCACCTAGAACCGAAGAGGGGGTCCGGAGCCTATCCTGAAAACTACAGGAGCAAGGCAGGAAATAACCCAAGGCCAGGCGCCAACTCACTGCAGGGCACACACACCATTTATATTAGCAGACAATTTGGAAACTCCATCTCTCCTTAGCATGTTTTTGGAAACCACAAGGAAATCCCCATGATGTCAAGGAATGAACATGGAAACCACACACGGAGCTGGGATGTGGGCCTATGCTGGCCAGCACAGTGCCTCCTGCTCTGACTCTGTGTGGAGCTTGCATGTTCTCCCCATGTCTACATACCTTTCCTTCATGCCTGCATGATGTCTTGTGCACAGCTTCACTTTCCTAATGACACAGTACGCATGTTTGGTTGACAAAAACCACTCCGGACATAACAAGAGGATGACTGGTTTTGCAGAACTACACCTTGGCTGCAAACCAGGACTATGCCAGGAATAATTACGATAAGAAGGACACACAGGGTGCAAACATTAAAAGCAATTTTGTGAGTCCAATCAGCCAGACAATATGTCTTCAGATGGCTGGAGGTATGCTCCAGGAAGTGGGAAGACCACACAAACTCCAGACACACACAGCATAGGTGTGATTCAAAAACTCAAACTTAGAAGTTTCAGGCAATAACATGACCCACAAGCCACTGCGTCACATCTTCCAGAACACTTGAAATATTTGTGTGAAGGGGGCATAGATATGGTTAAAACAGTGCGATAAAGAGTGAATGGATTTATAGATGGTGGAAAGTAAGTCGACTCCAGAAGAAAATATCGCTCTGTTTCTGAATATATGGCAGAGAGGCTAAGGGGTCAGTAATCTATCCTGAACAGGCACAATGCAAAATGCAGCCACTCCTCCTTCTGAATGTCAGACCCACACTCATAGCCAAGCAACTTCATTTTTAATATCCTGTTGACTTTATACTAGTAACCAGCATGCAGCCATTATCCTGTATGTGTGAGCTGTGCACTCAGTCGTAAACATGGCTGCAGGAAACATATTGTGTAGGAAACCACAGTGTAATTAAATTGTGATCCTAGTAAAACCACTATAGGATTGGGAAGGAAAGTAATTAAACTGGACTACATAAAATTAGATGGAAATCATGTTATAAATGACCACAAAAAAACCCAAATCAACTACCTTGCTTGGCTCTAAAGCTGAGGGTACAGTTCTGGCTTGAAGAGAGCATAAAATTTGCATTAAAGAGAAATTTTAATTGATAACTAAGACAACTTCTATTACATTTCAGCCTCAAGACTCAATGGCTTTGAACTTCTAAAAAAAATAGTTTCTAGACTGAAAGACAGAAATGGATCTCACATCATATCATTATAATTGTTAGGTGAGACTCAAGATGTTATTATATACACTTCATAAAGCAAGTGCATTTTGCCATGGGTAATATGTTATTTATGATACTTAAACCACTATATATAACACATATATTTTTTATATTCATTCTTCTTCAGACCACTTATCTAATACAAGGTCATGGGATATGTATTTTTTTCACAAGGTGTATTTTTTTCTCTGTCATACTCATTATTCTTTACCATCATAATTTTATTGCTATGTGAGGATGTTTCATTTAATAAAAGTATTCATGTCGGAATACATATAAACCATGCATTTGCCAGTGAACTGTATGAGTTATGCTGCAGCTAACAGGAATAATCCTAACAACCTACTTATTGTCAGAGCTTCTGCACTGTTTTTTTTTTTGGTTGAAGACCAAGTCCTTTACGTCACACTTTCATTTGTAGAAAAGGTTCAGCCAGAGAAATAGACAATCCTGTATGATTTGACAGTGGCTCAATCCATGCCAGATGTGTGTCTGGTCGAGGTTGCAATTGCTCAGCTTACGCTGCTAATGAAAGGGCACTTTTCCACTGCACCAAGCACTGAACTTTTGGTACTTCAGTGCTGCTGTCAGTGGTACTTGTGTTCATTTTCCACTTGCATGAAAAACTAGTACAGGCACAATATGACATTTGTGATCACAAATACTTTTTTATTTCTTATCAGACCATCTTGATTCTGTTCTTCCGACCAAATTGCAATTTAAACTGGGTCTCCTCATCTGTCCATGCTGTCATGCCATGGTATGACAGAAGGACGATCCACAGTTCAGCTTACAATCAAACAAATGGGAACTTTGTTAAAACAGAAGTCAAATACATACAAAACAAAAGAGACCATGAGGGGTTAAACAATGGATTACACAAGGATAAAGGAGGGCTGGAAATTCACATGAGGATGAGCAGAAGGAACATAAGCAAAAGAACATCTACTAAGATGTTTTTTTAGATGTCTATCTAACATACACATCAGAGAACACACAAGATGCAATTATGCAATGCAATGACTAACAAGAATACAAAACAAGGGTTGGCACATATATATATATGTGTGTGTGTGTGTATATATATATATACATGTACACAAGAGTAACAAGGGCTAAACAAAGAACTATTACAATTAACCAAACACTAAAGACTAGAGGCAATAAGGAACAGGTGCGGGTCATTAACAACTCAAACACTAGGTGTAGGACCAACAAAGCTCAGGTGTGGTTCATAAATAATCACGAATGACTCAAACACTAGGAAAGGGATGAGCAGCAACACCTGCTGGCTAAGCAGGGAAACAACAGACAGGACAGAACAGGGACTGATAATGACACATGGGTCCAATATTATTGCTAATTTAAAAAATTGCTTATTGTTTTTTTTTTGAGTTCGTAACTCTGCTTTTTCAAGATGGCAGTTTTGTGATTAGAGGTAGATTATTTGCATAATTAATCAACAATACACATGTCCCACCTCAAAGCACCCATTTTTTAGTTCCAAAAGTTCAGTAGCTGGTGCAGTGGAAATGCACCCAAAGCATACCTCACCGCAGTGTGACTATGAGCCTCTTATGCATTGCTGGGCTTCCTCCCTGGCTGATTCCCCATCCCAGCAACGGTGGTTTCTGCCTGGCCAAGAATTCCTCCCCGACGCCAAGGGTCAATTTGTCTAATTACACCGACAGTGTCTCCGCATGGGTGCTGCACTCTCCACGGCTAATTAGCGATCTGTGACCCGTGGCTTTTCAGTGTTAGCAGGTGGAGACGGGCAGACCCCCACCTGCTAGAGTAGGCAGTGGGGAGGGGAGAAGGGAAAGGGCGTGTGTCAGCGTTTGCAGAGTAATGCAATCATTGATGTTCAGTACATGTTTGCAAGCGGAAGTGCCGCAAGGCTTGTCGATCTGGAGCCGCAGGTGATGCGCCCTGTGACTTCAGGGCCTTTTAGCGGGGCCACGAAAGGGTAAAATGGGGAAGGTTAGGTAGGATCCGTGGGTGAGAAAGCTGCCCCAGGCTCACTTTCCTCACAGCATTTCCATTTCCATTTCCATCATAAAAGCCTGCTACTCTAATCCTGTGCCGCCACTTTAATCTCCTAATTCCGCTCGCCCCCTGCACCTCATCAATCAGGCCCCTTCATCGCAAGCCACTTCAAAATCTGCGCCTGCAGCGGCACTCAGGCCCTCGGCACTCGCTCTCATGCGGGGCACACCGGTAAATAGCGCACACACTCGCTCGCACGGCGTCGCCGGGGCAACACGGGTTCCATCTACGTGCAAGTGCTTGCCGGGTTGGCCGTCGTTCTGTTACCGCCATACTCTTATTGTCTTCTTGAGCTCGTTTGCACACACCCCAAGCTGTTTGCAGCATGCATTTGGTTATACCACTTAGTTTATTTGTCTACATTTTTATTTATTATTTGCACATCTTATTTCTATTATACTACAGTACGTCCATTTTACCTTTATGCTATTTATTGTTTTTTTCTTTTTTTGGTCTTGATTTCGTATTTAATTGTATATTTAATTGGTACATCATGCCACCATCTGGACCAAAAGAAATCCCTTTGTACTCTGCAAATAAAGATTCTGATAGAAATTCTGACTCTGATGGGCACTTGGGATCCAGGCTTTGCTGTGCGGCTGTAGAAGGAGGGTAGGTGTGCTGCTTAGTGTCACACCAACACATCAAATGCTTTGTGCTTAATTCATTGCAATAGGGAGTGATTCCAGAATCGGGAGTGATTCTGCTGAACTATTGAGCTCCAGGTTAAAATGTTTAGCTTTTCTTCAGTCAAGTGTTTGACTTCACACTGGCCATTAAATTCCAGTTGCAGACTCCACTACCCGCTCTATTCAAGACATAAATTTTTCATATAAATAAAAGTTGCTTTTGTAAAAACTCTACTATTGTGTGGGTAATTCGGGAAAAGGGAAGAAGGTGAATTCCCAGAGCTCATCCACAGAAATTTGCTGAAACAGAACTGGGAGATAAAAAATGCAGAGACCTTTTGCCAAAATGTTAAACAAAAGGTGTCCTTCACTGCACCACAAAATAATTTGTCAGCATGTAGGCATTATTTAAACATGTTCTGTGGTTAATGTCACTCTGTCTGCGACTTGGCACGTTTTAGTCCTTGAGCAGGTGACAACAATAAGACCCATGTCCCTTCTTACTGTCTTGATTTTGTGATGCGGGAAGCAGATTAAAAAGGTTTAAGGTAGTTTAAAGTGTTTGGCTAAATTGATGGTTTCTGGCTAATTTCCCAATTTAGCAGATATTCCATGTTCAACAGCTTATCAGCAGTGAACTGACGTATGTTTTTCATATCAATATATTTCTGATCAGTGCCTTACTGATACAATGCACACTTCATTCATTTTAAAGAAACTTTAAATGTTATACTTTTTATAATGTTTTCCTTTTTTGTTCCCCAGTGGTTGTCAGCTGCTGTCGGAGCAGGCATCTGTAATCATAAAAACTCTCTCAGGCACTATGGACTTTGGCAGGAACCTTGGACACGTACAGTACAGTAGATCTCTGTGGCCTATTTTATTACTCCTGTTCTGCCTTGTTTGTACACCAAAACTACCGTAGCACCTGATGAAAAATCTAACAAATATAGTTTTCTCTAAGGATGCTGGCCACCTTCCTAAGCAGTTTTATTACACGCAGTGCTGTAAATTTAAGGAAATTGTGGCATGTGAGAGAGTGGGGCAGGTTATCAGAAACCAGGGAAGACACTACCAACACTCAACAGCTCTTCCTTCTTTTTGGGGAAGCAACTTGGTCAAAGGACATCCACCTTTCATCCATCTGCTCCTCCAGTACAGGGTCACTAATCCCAGGCTACACAAAGCAGGTGAATACCCTGGACAGGATGCCAGTCCATCAGTGGGCACAGACCAGCACACACTCACACAATACGGGCAATTTAGGGAGTCTGATTCACCTGACAGCATGTCTTTTGGGAAGGGGGAATAGCACGACTCAAAGAGAACAATCAGGCGCCGCACCCACACAGCAGAGGTGGGCTTCAAACCCCCATTCCTGCAGGAGTGAGGCAGCAGGATAATCACTATGTCACCTCAAAGTCTGGTCATTCATGTCCCATAATTGCATATTCAATGAAGGGTTGCAGTGAGCCTTGAACCTATCCCGCAAAACCTCTGGACAGGAGGCAGAGGACAATATGTATTGGATGGCTGTCTATCAGCTGGATCGCAGAAGAACCAATTTACATAAACCTTGTCTGCGGAGTGTGGGAGCATATCTACACAAATATGATGTCCACACACACGGAGCTAGGGTAGCAATCAGCCCTGGGGGTGGGAGGGTTGCGTACCACCCACTGGGCAACCTCAGTGCCTGGATTAGCGGCCATCTACATTCACGAAACACAGCATCCGTGCAGTTAAACAAGCTGAATGGCTAAAGCTGTAACAGATGGTAAGTGTGATGCATGAGCAAATCTGCAATAATTGCAGGAAAATCCATTCAAATAAATCAGTATGCAGAAACTATAGCGCAAGATTTAAAAAAGCATGACGAAGGACAATGCAGAAGCAGCAGAATTACACATGCTGGGTTGTGCTAAGAAGGAAATGCACTTATCCAAGACCAACATTTAACTTGTACCATTAATGCAAATTAATCACTTCTGCAATCAGCACCCAGAAGCACGCTCCTGTATTCGAAAGGCTTTAATAATGCTGCTTTCATATTAATGATTTCTTAGTAGAACCATTAAAGCACGCTCAGTCCTCCCTAGAATGAATATATAAATGTAGGTATATATAGAAGATTGAGGCACAATGAAAATCTCCCGAGACCAACCCTTATGTTGCAAGACATAAACATGCGAGCTTTCACATATATTGAAAGGAAAAGCTTGTAAGGAAGTCAGGGTTAGGATTCGTGACTTTTTCTTTTTCAATGCAACAAAATCAGCCAGCTTGCTCCATATATAATACAGAGCAGCCTCAATACTACAAAAAAAGCAGGCAGTACCTCGGATTTTAGCATCAAACTTGGAGACAGTGAAGCACTTCCTCCCTTATTGGCCCCTGTGTACTGCGCCATACAGTCTGACTCCTACCATGTACACAGTGAGTCAGCAGTATAACTGTGGGGAAGCAGGCCCCTCTCCTGACAGCTTTCCGTGCCTCCCTGCATGTGCACAGTCCGCTAACGGCGGTCTGGCGGCCTTGAACTCTGAGTCTGTGTGGTGCCGACACCCCCGCGCAACTTTCACAGGTGGACGTTCATGTCCTGCAGGCAGATAGCGGACCCTGAACCTTTAACCGTCGGTGGACGCTGTGCCATTGCCAAGCTGTCGCAGTAGAGCCTGTACAGTATCTGCATAAGAAGCACGATGAAGATTGGAAGCTGTATTATAGTATCGCTTCTTCATTTATACAAATTAATGTCTAACATTAGCGTTATTAGCTAGGAATTGAAGCAGAGAATTGGAAATAACAGGGAGGTCATGACCTGCTTGACTTCTGTCTACTTGTGTGCTCAGTGCTCACCTGCAAATAGTCATTGTTATTGAGTGTTATCCTTCCTGTGACATTCTTTTTCGAACCCTTGGCTACGAGATAGCATATTGCTATCGAAGTGATGCAGTTTGTAGCATAATAGCAATCCGGTCTTCCCAAGGCCATCCGTAGGTTTAATTGACCTAATTAAAAGCCCCACAATTTTCCATGGAGTGCAGGTAAGGTACTTCAGAACTTATAATTAAATGTAATTAGGTTCCTCCCTGCACATCCCCACAGAACCCATATATCTTCAGAGGAGCTGACTCAAGGTCACCAAGGACGGAACGGAGATCGCAGCGTGAACTTGGCACCGGCCCCCGGTCGCACCTCCGCAAACCCCTCCTAGCACAGAGGAGTGCAGATAAAGCGGAAGAATGCAGCCCATCCATCATCATTGTCCTCCTGCCTGGCCACGTTCTTGGGAATCCCCGAGGGCTGTGCTGCAGGCTTTCTGACAGCAAACACACTGCGGCAACTGCCCAAACATGTCCTCCCTCTGCGGTCCTCCAGAAAAGCTCGACGAGAAAAATCATACCCTCAACTCCCCAATGGACTCCTATCAGGAATCACACAGAAAAAATAAAACATCCATGTCTTTCTATGTCTGTATTAACTCTTTATCCACTACCCCTGAATTTTTTTTGACTCCATCCCTATAAAAAACTAATTATGTGTCGCAAAATGTCATTTTCCACATGAACGTTTTAGAAATAGAATTTTGACACAATGAGTATAGTCCAGTCTTGTGGATTTTAGAATATGTGTTTATAATTTTATAGGGTGTTAGTGACGCACTCCTTGGTATGCAATGGAGAGGGGAGTTACTGACCTGCAGGGAATCAGGTTGATTGGACGGTTCTGCATAAATCCCCTGACTTGCGTTTGCAGTGTGCAATAATACTTGAGGACTATTTCAGTGTTTCTTTGTGAGAGAGACAAGGGACCTCTCATCGCTGTAGTAATCTAGGTGTTTACACTGTTCATTCTGTGACATCTCGGTGGAGCCCAAATACAGTATTCCATGGGCAATTACCTGCTTAATTAAACAAGACCACAAAACCTGACATGCTTCATGTTTACCAGAGTGTCCCAATGGAAGCTTTCAAGAGCATTCATTACAAAGGCAGGAAGGGCAGTCTTTCTTTCATCCATCCATCCATCCTCCAACCAGTCATCATGGACAGGGTCATGGAAAGGCCTGGAGCTGTCCTTCAACAAAACATGTCACTCCAATTAGGCTTCCTGGAGGAAGTTCTTTCCTCCTTTTCCTGTATTGTGTCTTTGCTGAAAAAAGAAAAAAAAAATCTATCAGCTTTCAAGTCTCTGTACTAAAATGGCTGTATAAGGAGTACTAAGGTTCTGTAATAAAGGACATCCTTGCTCATCTATCCGTATGTTTTAATGTAAAAAACTGGCTGTATAAGGAGTACTAAAGTTCTGTAATAAAGTCCTGGGAGGACATCCCTGCCCATCTATCCTTATGTTTTAATGTAAAAAACTGACTGAATGGTATCAGAAATTCTATATATCTAGTGGACTTTTGGTATTTATGATGAATATATAGTTCAGCTGAAATGATTGATACAACTCATGCAATATTTGGGTGAAAATAGCTTTTGTAAATGATCAGTGCATGTGCCCTGCAGTCACTTGGCATCCTGTGTACCCATACATGTATCCTGCCTTGTCCCCAGTGCCTCCTGGGAAGGGCTCCAGGCTTCTCCTGCAGCCACGTACAAGAGGAACAGGAAGCAGGACGGATAAACTACTGGCAGTACAATCAAATATGAGACTTACTGCTGAAACGGGTCCTTATGACTTTCCTCAATGTGCATGAGCAGTGGAGGATTTACGGCTGGATTTTTTATGGCTAAGCTAGTGGCCACCATACAAACAAACAGCACAAATATCTAGTTGGGTTTTGCAGGTCACACCTCCATAAGACTGTCCATAATCCAGCCAAGCTGAATATATATTTATAAACAGCATCTGACCTCAGAAATGTACTCGTCGGACATAACAATAATATATGTTTAATGTATCACAACACATCCATGTAAAGCACCTTGGGATGACTGTTGTGAAAGGCGCTATATAAAAATTAATTGAATTGAATAGAATAATATAATGTATAATGATAATCTGTTATTCGGCATTGCTGCCTATCTGAACACATAGAACAGAAGCCCAACAGTGCATGACATCAGAGCTCCTGTTTTTAAAAGTGATTTTAGCATATTGTTATATGTTTCTGTGAACAGGAGACAGCAGTGTGAGGCTTCTGTCCACGTATGGTGCAGGTCTTGGTGGTTGACCAGTCACAGCTAATTTCTGAATCTCTATGGAGCACTTCAGTGTGCTCATGCATCCCTACAGCTGAAGTGAAGACCTGAGGCATCAAATGAGGCTTGTTCATGACTGTTATTAACAACAGAGTCAATAAAACCTAATGAAGTCAGAGCTTGGGTGGATGGTCACATTACGGAAAGGTCACATTCCACTGCCCAACAAAACAATTGATCTCTGATTAGCTGCTTGTGTCTTTGAGGGGATGGAAGCACATCGCAGGTGCATCAAATGGTAAAATGGATTCTGCTTGTTTTCATACTCCTGGGGCTTTTATCAGAAAGCTGGATTTCTTGCTTAGCTGGATAACTTGTTGGATTTAAGTTACCCCAGTTTAAATGGACTTTATCTTCATTCATTTATGTTCAGCATAAATTACCTTAAATCTGACAAGTATCCATCTGCATCCACAAACACACTCTCGACACCTGCAATCCTTTTATTTTATTCTATTGCTGTGTATATTGTTGTGTCTATCATTGTGTTTTTGAGCTACTGGATGCCTAAATTTCCTTCAGGATTAATAAGGTATCTATCTATCTCTTATCTGGCTAAGCAAGAAATCCTGCTTTATGATGCAAAAAATATTTTGAGGGCAGAATGAAAAATGATTGGTTCAGAGAGCTAACTAATTAGATTGTAGAGAGGGTGTGTCGCTGCAACTAGAGTTGGTGGCACCAACCAATCAGATGTCTTGGTCCTGCCTCCTCTAGTTGCTTGGACCCACCTCCTCTACAAATTGACTAGTTATTTCTCTGAACCAGTTTTCATTCTGCCCTCATAACATTTTTGTGTAAGTAAAACTCCCACAAGCATTCATCTACTGCCGCTGCATATCTTGGGAAATGCTCACAGCACATCTCTGATAAGCCCCTGAGACAATATCGCTTTGAAGACTCCTGATGTGTGCTCCCTCGAGATCAATGCTCTGTTTGTGGAGCTACAGCAGCTACTGACGTTGTCCAGACTTGTCATAGCTCGTGGACTTTCCCGCGGGCACTTATCCAAGCAGCAGTCATGGGTATTGCCCTCATCTTGTCCCTGTATTAGCACTGATAGGTCACAGGCTTAGCCTTAACGCTGTGACTTTACAATAAGGCTACCCTAATAAAGGGATTATGAATAGTTTATAAGCAGGTTATTAATTAGGTTGTAACACTTCGTAAATCATTACTAGACAATTCTAAACAAGTTATACCACAGTATTCTTCATATTAATGAGTTACTACCATTTATAAGTGGTAGAGTAGCCTTATTGTAAAGCGGTACTGCCTTAACTACTGATATTTCATAATTGCACTCCACTATGCACTCCGGGACTCCCACTAACATCTCCATTATGTATCTCTTCCAAGTCTTTGTCATGTACTGGTAAACTGGTGAGAAACTGAACTGCAAGTCCTGGAAATAGGCCTTCACAGACTGATGATTGATTAATTTTTTTTGGTAACTTTAGGATTCTCAACGCCTATAGGAGGTTTCGTGGAACTGAACGAAATGCATTCAGAAAATTTGATTATAAACAAATGATAAATTCTTGGTCACTGCCTTGGCTCTTTGAATTTGATATCAGGTCTCCACACGGTTCAGGGAAGCTCCTTCTGCTGTGTGCCAGAGTTTTTCCGAACTGCTCCCATTAGCATCCAAAAGTAACGCAAGATATCAGGCGTGGATTTGTATAGCCTGTATGAAAGTTCATGGAGACTCATGGCTGATGATTTTCCTACTTACCTTCCAGACTCTTTCCACTTCAAAGGACCCCACTTCAATAAGACATTCTGTTTATTGGTGGCATGTCTACTGGGACATAAAGCTGCCTGTGCCTCTCAGTTCCTCTCTGTATCCTTCCAGTAATCCTCCACCTCTCAATACTTTCAGGGTCCTAGTCTTCCCCATTGTGAAGAACAACTTTGTATTTTTTCTTCCTATTATCTTTCTAGAGCTTGTTTGTTATTATCCTGTCGTCTGTTTGCTTTACAAACCTTCTGAAATGTTCTCAAGATGTTACTGTAGCAAGTTATTAGACTTCCACCTCTCCTTTTACAGCTTTCCCCTTTTTTTCTAGTTGTCCTTGATGCTTTTTTGTGCAGATCTGTGGTAGCAATCGTAGTAGTAATCCCACATATTTTCCTGTTGGCCCTTTAAATCTCTCAGTGCATCGTTTAAAGCTGCATTTCCTATTACTTCTCATGAGAAGCTCTTGGCTCTTCACATCTGGCCATGCTAATTGGCATATTTGTCTCCTGCAGGTTTGTTTGCACAGAAATCACCCTTGAGTAATTTGTGTACATTACATCAGCGATCAGTTGCTGTACTGAGGAGACACAGGATTACAGCAGAATTCAGGAATATTTTCAGGCAGCAGTGCAGTCAGCTTCAGGCGTCCAGGCTGCACCAGACACTAAAGGAGGGAATGTTTCTACATTGCGGAGGGAATCTGTGCACCAACACTGCAGTCCAGATAAGTGGTAAACAGCAGCAAAGATAGGAGGGCTGGGAAGAATATTGAATGAAGTAACATAAAATCCACAGATAAGACTGGAATAATGAGTAGAAATATCAAGCCATTGCTATGGGAAACAAATACACATTCTTCAAAGAACATGTGCGTTTTTACTGTTACTGTTACATGTTAATTTACTTGTCAGGTTCATTTTATAGTAAAATACTTCAACCATATATGTTAATTGTGTGTAGTCACTCATATTTAGAATTAAAGTGATATTTTGGTTAAATGACTCAAATAAAAAGCTGAATATAAAGATTTTTGGAGCAGATTGATTGCTTGCCTACAATTGTTTGGTGTCTAGAATCTGTTTTTTATACTCTTTTCAACTTTTCATTAATGGAAGAAGTATCCTGCCAGCTTCTCCGCACAGTCATCAGAGAGATGAGCATGCAGTGAGGAAAGAACGCAGGGTGAGGAATGAATGAAATGATCCACCAGTCACTGAACATGTTGCTTTCCTCTCTGCCCTGAGTTTTATTTGTCTTTTCCTTGGGAAAAGGCTGCAGAAGCTGCAGAGAATATACTTATACAATTTCACACTCGGTTTGCCGTCGCCACGCTCTTTCTATCTGTCTGTGAGCAGCACTTTCTGGCACAACTAGTGGGAAACCCGACATGAAGCTCTGAATTTGTTCATGTCAAGCAGCACGGGGCTTTCACCGAGCAGCGATATATGCTGCTTGCAATCTCCAAATCCTGCCTGTACTGGTAAACCTTGTTAGGACGTGCCAGGTCCCAAATGACAGTTTCTTCAGCCTTGAGAATTCACAATAAAATGCTGAGAAACGTGTTTCCTGTTTTGCTCCCCTCTATGAATGCCAGACTTTGCATAAAACACTTAATTTATTCAGTGCACTCTTTGTAGGACTCTAGGAATGCAAGTCTCTCAGGGAAAAGCTGTTGTCCTTTGAAGGTTTTGGCTCAGCTCATGAATATAATGACAATGCATATTTGCCAGGAGGACTTGACTTGCGCCCTTTAGGAGCAAAGGGGGAGATTTATCTTGTGCCATCATTTTATTATTATTAGCTTTAATATTAAGATCTGAATAGACTAGAGTGCAAAAAAGATCAAAGAACGTCACAACAAATATAATAAAGAGAGTGATACCGTTCACAGCTGGATACAAGCTGTAGTTGAAATTGCAGAATAATAGTCATTGTACTACAGGGAGAAACATGTAAACACAAGAGAAAATAGGTGAGCGAGAAGAGAGGCTTGGCCTTGCATATATGAATTATGATTAATTAAGACCTCAAAATGAGATGGCTTTTCTGTAAGTGTCCTTCAGGAAACGAAAAACTCTTTTTAAATCATTTTCAAAGCTGCAGTAAACATCACACATCAAATGATACACTAGGTAGCACTAAAAAATAATCCTGTGGCTGCAGGTTGAATGTTGTTTTTGAATGTGTATAAGCTAACAGGCATACAGCTCTGGAAAAAATGACCAGAAACCAGCCAGATAAAGGGCAGAAGCGACTTTCTAATGCCAGAGATGACCGTTAACTTATCCGACAGTTTCTCATGAATCACAGGATGACATCATGTGACCTTCTAAAGGAACAGGAAACATTAAGTGCAGGTGTGAAGTGCACTGCTAGGACAGTTCGTATCAGGCTCCAAGAAGCAGGACTGAAGTCCCATAAAGCAAGGAAGAAGCCCTTCATTAAGAAGAAACAGAGAAAACCCAGGATGCAGTTTGCAAAAATAAATAAATAAATGAATATATGTATATGAATATATGTATATGGCATTTATACCATATATATATGGTATAAATGCTGTGGTCTCTTAATTCTTTCGAGAGCTGTATATTCTATATTATGTAATATAGCATGCAATCGGTAATGGCTTATCTACTACAGGGCTGTGGTGAGTCTTTTAGCATGTACTCAGTAGTATAATCTCTGTATCATTATGACACAGCACCTTGGGTAGACTGTGCTGTCTCTCAGGTGCTCAGGGACCTGCAGGAGGACTTGCTGGCCAGTAGGTGCCCCTGTCAGGAAGTGGCTTGGCTGCATTCTGTAGTCACATGCTCACTATTTGGCCAGAAATGCTTTGAGCGGGCGGGATGCAGCAGAGGGCGTGGCCCTGAGGGCGGAAGAAGTGCCGACCAGCGGCCAAATTTTCAGAAAAAAGGGGCTAAACCGAGCTGGCTGCTGGATTCGTGAGAGCAAATGCAGTGCATTGGTGCTTCAGTTTGGGGTTGGAGCGGGTGGTGGGGGGGGGGGGGGGGATGTGGTGGCTCTGATGAGGGCTTATTCCAGGACTTGTGGGGGTTACATAGCTGTCAGCCATGGCAGGGGTAGAGAGTAAAAACTTGCAAGCCGTCATGTGGGGATTACTGTCACCCCCCTCACACACACACACACACACACACACACACACACACACAGTCTGATCACTCGGGAGGAAAGGAGAAGGGATGTTTTCGGGCCTTTTCTTTAACTGCAGCTGTGCCTGTTTTTGGGGGTGGGGCATGGATGCTAACTGAGGTGTTGTCCATGGTGCTGAAGTTTTGCTAAGGATTGCAGAAGCCTGGGAGTGGGCACAGTGATCCCTGTCCTGGGTTGTTCCCTGCCTTGTACTCGTAGCTTCTAGGATAGTCTCTGGACCCCATTTGTGCCAGCACCGGACAAGTGGGTGCAGTAAATTGATGGATGGATGGATGGATGGATGGACATTATTCATATCCTCATACTTTTAATATCTTTAAAAAAACATTGCTATTGACATTTATAGATATTTAGGTATACATCTAAATATTATTTGTGTTATCTTGGCATAAGTATTTCTGAAATTTTTAAAACAATGCAGGAGGGGACTATTGCCGCCATTTTATAGTCTTCACCATCTGTTATAAAAACCAAAAAATAGAAACAAGATTCTAATATTCAAATTCTGATCCATCTATCAATCCATCCATCCATCCATCCTCTATAGCTGCTTGACCTATGCAGGGTCACAGGGGTTCGGGGCCTATCCCGGAACCTATGAGCAACAAGGTCAAATGTTCATAGATTTATAAAAAAAATAGGTAGCACTTAGAGGGGGCACAAATAATGTAGTAATATACTCTTACTTATTGTATTAATTAACCAGAAACAAAGTGTTAGTTACGTGCCAATTCCATGTTTGTTCTTCATTAATCGCTGTTTGTTCATGATTTGTACTTGAGTATTAACTAAATTACTAAGTTACTTTTCCCCCCTGAAGCGAAGTGAAAAAAATACTTTTTGGTGAAATAAAAATGAGTCGTGTGCATAACTCCATCATTTATGTTCAACTGATTGTTTATGTCTGGACCACTGGTCTTGCAGTGCAGTTTAAATGGTGGTAAAATATTGTTTTGAAACATCATTTTGAACTGCAGGGATCTGTGAGATGATATTGATTTCTCTGAAAGAGCAGTCTAATTAATGGAACAAAAAAGTGCAAGAGGAAATGAATATATTTTAAAGTGAACCGAGAGGTGCGATCGATCGCTTTGTTTAATTACACAGCCGACTTTATAATCCAAAGAGAGTTTTAATGTTCTAATGCCAGCATAGTGCTGAGAATCAACATCTTCTGCAACTGGTCTGTGTGCACAATATATAATTCTGCTGTTTTGAGCACCAACAGAGAGCCATTAATGGCCATAATCTTTTCTTTTTTCTCAGCTGCTGGTTACTCCATTCTACATGAAAATTTATTTGTCATACAATGTGGATGTTAATGGGATAATACATTCAGTTTGCCTCATGAAGTAGCTGGCCACCAATCTCTGATTTCTGTGTGTGTGTATGCTGACTCCACTCCTGGTTTTCAACCATTTTTTTCATGGGGACTCCTCTCCATGTTAATGTGTCAGATGACATTTTTTTTTGGGGGGGGGGGGGCTTCCAAATCAGTTTCACTTTCCTCTGGGTCCCCACTACCCTAACATTATATCAAGGCAAGTGCCCATGAAACAGTACAGATTCCTCCTGTCACATTTGATTCTCCCCTATATAGCTGCTTGGTGACAGTGCAGCAGCCCCTATCAAGTCTAATTACATGCGTCACTCGTTAATGAAATGCTTATCTACACTCAGGCCCCAGAAGACAGTTGTCTGTGGAGGTGACGCACTGCTACAGACAGTTATGCTCTTTATCACCGTTTCACCTTCACTCCTCATGCGATTAGCCAGAGGGCCTGTCCAGCTCTGCATACTTAGATATTAATTGAAAGGATAATGCATGACCATATAGTAAATATCTCTGTATTTACATGGGTAATCCCGCTACTCTCGAATCCCTCACTGCTCCGTCCTCTCCATTGATTTCAGAATAGTGTGTTCTCAGTCATAATGGATGTTTTAATGCTTTTTTTTTCTTCAAAAGAATGGAATGAATCATCTGTCTGAATCATCCGACAGCATGAAGCAGAGGTTGGTCTGATGGTTTATAGAATGACACCAGGGACACGGACTAGAGAAGCATAACCTACCGACACCCACTACACATGTGGCTACCTAAAAAGAGCCATCAGAGGATTTTAAAACTGCAAATATCTGAAAGACTACAACGTGGGGGCAAGGAAATTGATTAAAAAATAGTCATCTGATATAACCTTCAGTGTCATAGCTCATGCGGGACTTGTGTGGGAGGTGAAAGAACATCAAAGAAGCAGTTATCAGCCAGCCAGTTTTCTCCCCCCCCCCACTGATAGCTCCATCTGATGAGTCAAATCATGGCTGCTCATTTTTCTAAATTGATTTTACATCCAGTGGTGATACCTCATCATGCCCCATTAGCAACGATTTTAGGTGAAGATGGAAATGCAACGAGAGTAATATTTTAGATATATAGTAACAAAAACATATAAAATATAAATAATAGGCATGCCCATTTGTTTGCTTGACTAGATAGATCCTAGACCAGCTCCCGGCTTGTTTCTGTAGGGTAATCCTTTTGCAGGAAAAGTATTTAGGTGATTGCTGTGTCGTGCTCTTCTGCTTACGTGATACAGGTACGATATCCCCTGTTGCCACTGCAGGTAGGAGTCATCTGTCATCGGTGCTTGTCGCAATGTGATCAGAGAAGGAATATTGCTAGGCTCAGCACAACTGCCTTGTATCCCTGGGGTTGATCATGAGTCCAGCTCCTGCTGGTCCACATTGGCAGCACTTATGCACCCCCGTTTGGGATGGCTTGTTAAAAAAGATTGTTTGCGGCAATGTAGAATCACATGGCACTTTGCGGCGAGTGAGTGTGGGATTTTGAGCCAAATATGCCAGGAAGAAAAGTTAAACGATTATGTAAATATTGCATCATCCCCCATTCAGCTTGCAAACAGCTGATGAATCGACATTTAGCACATTTTCAGAACGGGTGCGTGTAAACGATTCACAGTGTAATTAAAGACTTGGTTAAAAAAGGAACGAGAAAGTGAGTTGTCTTATTTCCATTAAAGCAGGGGGGTTTTAAACCTCTCTTAAAACAAGGGCCCCTAAATGCAAGCAGAGCTAGGACCCCCGCCACTAATGCATGATCACAAATAGCTTATTACTAAAGATCGGATTATAATACTGTCAATCTACAAAATGCTTTTGCTGTACAGCACCCCCACGGGGTTTCTGACCCCAGACTGAATATCCCTGCATTAAGGAAATTGATTGCAGGGCCACACCGCGGTATGTGATGTGTCAGCCAGCAAAGAGATGTGCTTTATGTTCCTGTAGACCTTCACTAATATTCATGAGATGCTGCTTCAGAAAGTGATGCAATATTTCAAATTCAAATATGAACTGGAGAGAAGGTTCACAATTCTCAAAGAATGGGGAAGTGAAAAACAACAACTATACACAGGGTTCCTACTCACTTTCCATTTAAAATTCCATACTTTTCCTGACTGTACTGGGGGGTGAAGATGATAAAGGCCACAGAGGGTGGGGGGTGTGGTGGGGGTGCTAAGTTGGAGCCCCTTGAGAATATGCCACCCTGGCTGACTGCACATCTTGCACCTGCCTTCTGCCCTTAGTATTGCTGCCAACTCGCCCAAGTTCAAAATGTCAAACATATTCACACATACTTAGCAATTTGCTTTCCTTTCACATTTGGGATCTTTAGCCAACCAGTTGCAATATTTGCAAGCCAAGCACGTGAAAACTTGCAATTCCCCATTGTGAGCGTTGTAAATTGTAAGGTATCGTACGTCACTCATTCTTGCTGGAGATTTATCAAGCATGCACCCCACAAACACAACCCTACTCCTTGGTTTGGGATGTTGCTCTTCAAACTGCTCTCTGTGGGCATTCTGCCATTGACAACCAGTGATTTCATTAAAAGCATTAGTAAGTAATTTCTGACATTTTAGAATACAGAACTGGCCACTTTGTTACAACAGACTGGAAACAATACAAATGTTCCATATTTTCATTCACTTTTCCATAGTTATTCAGACTTGAAAAACATCAAAATGAAATTCCACTATTGCGTTTCTTTCGTTGGGGGTGTGGTTGGGATGTGACACCTGCATATATAGAGAAAAATTATATATAACACATATAAAGAAAAATACAAGCACGGTTACAGTTGGCTTCTAGAATACTGAGTCACAATGAAAAGAAGTAAATCCATTAACAAGATATCTGTCACTGGGGGAAATACTGAGTGATGAGTCCATCGAGTTTTATTTGACTCGGGGCGAACACAGGCAGAATCTGCAGGCAGGATCTTGGTCGGGGTCACAGATCTTGTGGTCAGAGAAGCCAGAGAGGTCAATCCAATGGAAAAGGCTGGAGACGGGGTAAGCATACGAAGGGAATCCGGGGAGAACAGGCATGAACAGGTACATGGCAGGAGTGTGGGGTCAGGGTTAGATAAAGGACAGTGAGAGATCGCTCAGTAAGTAGTCTCATGGATCAACGATACCTTGCACTGAGTGTGAGCCAGCCCGGATCTTCTAAGGGGCCACCGGCAGGTGTGGTCAGTCTCCCCAATGAGCCAGAAAGCTCATGAGGGACGTATGACAATATCAAGGTTTCTGTTGTGCCCCAACTCACCCAACAAACATACATCAAATATATGCTGCACATTGTCCAACACAGTCATTCAGAAGCTTGAGGTCACCTAAAACATCCTAGGAGGCATCCATGTAGGGATCAGAGGAAAATTATTTGTCCCAAGTCCAGAGCTGCAGTGGCAATTATATTACATTTCAGAGGCACTCTTAGTCTGAAATGTTGTACGACAAACTGTATCTGTGCCTTGGGTGCTCAGCGCTGGTGCTTGTTGATCCCTTTGGAAGGTGTGTGTGTGGGGGGGGGAGGGGGGCAGTTTGCACTTGCTTTGATTGGGGGCTCCTTTTTATCATAGATTGGCACAGAAACACCACCAGCTGCTCACTCACTCTAAAGCGCCTAGGCTCAGCCCGGCCTGTGCACACAACAGCAATGCAATTAACATAATGGACATAGTGACCGGAGGAAAAGGTGCATAAGTCTTTGTGCACTTTCACATGCATTCTGTTTTCACAGAAACATCTCAACAGCCTCAGCACCAGAGGTCATGCATGCACATAATCTTACGGCGCACATGATTACACGCACTGGGAAACAGTCTTTTCTTTTTCCCGGCTGTCAGCTTTCATGTGCAATAACCCACGCAAGAACATATCAAAACCCGTCCACACTAAAAACAGCGCCACAAGCTACAGTATGAAATGGATGTCTTTCCGCTAAAAATTTATAAATAAATAATTTGTGTGTTAAATGCGGAGCCGACAGGAGCGGCAAATTGTGAACTTTCATAATTGGAATGAGGTTTTTCCGAAATGAAACCTGCGCCGCTGAACAGCAAAATGAATATTCTGGTAATATCCAGGCATATAAATGTTAATTATACACCTGTTTTAAAGTGTATCGCTTCCTGTCTCTTTATTATCTCTGTAATACGAGCCGCCTCAGATTCCCTATTCAGGAGTGATTCAGAAATCCAGCGAGGCGCGACGTAACATTTCTGCTCCGGTCTTAAACAGAACTGCAGCAGCTTGGGATCTTGTAAATAGTGGTGCATTGCTGGCAATGGGATAGACAGCACATGTGGTGACTGTATAAGATCTCTGGACTGTAAGCCACACACACACACACACACACACACACACACTGTGTCTCTCAATTGTGTTTCCAGTGCTCCCAGTCCTCACATCAGCTGACGTCAAAGACTATATTCATAAAATAATAAACAACTTTTTTTGTCCTCTGTCACCCCCTGCCATAACACGCTAGAAAAGCATTTACAGATATATACTGTAATTACACATCATTTACCTATGTATGACTAGGCCTACATTAGTCATATGTACTCTTGTTAATTAATATTTATAATTTATGTATTCATTTTTTGCACAGCCTGATTCCCACTATATGCATTCCCACTGTATGTCTTCACACTATTTTTGCACAATTATGTTTCTTGATGAAATATATCCATTTAAAAGACACGGACTGGCCATTGGGAAGTTCTGGAATTTTCCTGTTCCCGACCGGTCCTTCTTCCCCAACCCCGGCATTAGACAGCCTATATACCAGGGCTGCCCAACCCATCGGTCAACCTTGGCATCTTTCCAGGTTGATCCAGTCGCAGGAGATGATGATTGTTGGATAATGCTTTATTTTATCCGTGGCCAATCGGTTGATTGCAATCAACAAAATATACCCCCCTCCCCCCATTCAGCAGCCTGCTTTTTGTTGCCAGTCTCCACCTGCTATCTATCTATCTATCTATCTATCTATCTATCTATCTATCTATCTATCTATCTATCTATCTATCAGAAAACTGAAACATAGTTACAGCTTGCTCCTGCAGTACTGGGTTTAATTAATATGATTAATATGGTTTCTAGGTTTCTTTTATATCCTGTTTTCTACTACAAACATTAAACAATCAAACGTATGCTACTAGTCATTCCGAAGCTTGAGGTCACTCAGCACGTCCTAGGTGCCATCCACACAGGGATCGGAGGAGACACACTATACAAATTATTTGTCCCGAGACATAGCTGTCTTTCTTTGTCTTTCAAGTAAATTGACCTCCAGGGATATTCCTGCAGTTTGTCAGGGACGGATAGTGAAGCTCACTGTCAGTTTGTGGACTGTATGTGTGTGTGTGTGTGTACTCTAGGTATTGTGGGACCAAATGCACCCACAATGTGACTAAAAACCTGTTATTTTGATGTTGTGGGGACCATTTTTACAGTCCTCACAAGAGGAAACTCAATTTAATAAAAATCCATGCAAGTAAAAAACTAAAAATGCCAAAAGAAGGTTACTTATGGTTAAGGTTACGGTGTAGTAGGAGTTAATGTTGTCATTGTTGGAATTAGGGTTATTCCCATAGAAATGAATAGATGGTCCCCACAAAGATATGAGTACAAGTGTGTGTGTGTGTGTGTGTGTATGTGTGCATGGAGGGGTGTCCTGATTTTCCTCTTGGGTGAACACCCCAGGCCCAGCCAGGGCGGAGATTGGACACCAAGGCATGAGTGTTGGCTGGCTCCCACTCCATGTGCCCTTCTGTTTGCTGGAGGCACGATGGTGGGGGGGGGGGCTGGCAGGCGGACAGGGAACCCGCTACGCCTCGGACCCTCCAGACAACATGGATGCAAACACGCCCCCCACTCTTGTTTTCTCTGTGTCCCGTGTAAAACACAGAAATGCTCCTCGCCTGCTGAGAAAGCCTCTTGTATTACATGACCACATTTGGACCCACAGACCCAAACACAAGCTGTTCGACTTGGACATTTTCTGCATGCAGATATTTCCAGCCTGCAGGGAATCAGAGGTAATAACAGCTACTTTGACCTGACGACTTAGACACCATGTGAATGCAAATGCTGCATCAGTGACTGTTACTGTGGCTCTTACATAACTGAATGATAGTACTAAAGCTATAACGGCAGGGAGTGACTTGTACTGATACAAGTGTAGCAGACCTGCAATTGCAAGCAATAATTCTTCTCAGAATATCAGGCGGCTGAGAATCCTTGAGGAAAAGACCACAGCAATACCAAAGATTACTAGGTACCAGAATACGCAGCTAATTCAGGCAAATACACAGCCATCCAATATATGAAATTAAAGAATTACATTACAACATTCAACATTGCATATTTTCATAGGAATGTGATTATAAGATGCTTTACTTTTAATTTTACCATAATGTTTTTTTCTGAGGGATATGAAACAACAGTTTGTCAAAATAGGAAAAACTTATCCCCTATTTTCTCTTTTATATTTTGTCATTTTTTTTATTTCATAGCATATTCTGCGCTCCTCCATTGTCATTTGGCTTTATTTCTCTTGTTTTCTGTCTTTCTTTTTCCCTGTTTTTGTATCAGTCTCTCTTCTCTCTCTCTCTTGTTCTCTCTCTATGCATCTCAACACTTTGATGTAAAGCACCTTGAGGTGACTCTGTTGTGAAAGGCGCTATATAAAAATAAATCAAGTTGAATTGTCGAGCTGCATTTCACTGTTTACCCTGTATGCGTGTGACAAATAAAACTCCTGACTTGATTAGAAGGAGTACTATTGCTGCAAAGCCATTTCTAGCGATGCGATTTTCCTTGACATAAGCTGCATCCTGGACATACCTGTAAAGCCAGGTTATTCTTTTCTCATCGCAAGCATGAAGCTTCAAGTACAGCTCCCAGCTATGTGATAATCTGTTCGCAAACAGCAGGGAAAAAGGCCCTGTTAAGCCAGAAGTGCTTTTCCCTGCCTCACGGACAGGGAGTGCGTTTAGGGCCTGACAGCCGCCCTGTCAATGGAGAGATTAAAGGATGTTTCTGGGTCATGTCAGGGTATATATCTCAGGTTCTCTCTGTAGCTGTAGCACCAAATCGAGTGCAAAGCTGTTAGCTGAAAACACGTGGAAATGTTCCCATATTGACAGAAAGGTACACTAGTGCATTGGATGGCAATTAAGAAAAACACAGCTGCAAGAATCCCGAGTAATGATCTAGGTTATTAATTTGAAAATCACCCTAAGACAGAAAATGCAACAATACATTTTAATCAGCATCTTGAGTTATGCAGATTTGAAGTGCTCAGCACAAAGTTATATTGCATACCGGCTAAAATTAATTTGCTGACATATTTAAGCCGGCAGTCTGTCTGATTGCAAATACTCGCTTGTTAAAGACGAATCCTTTGGGGAAATGAAAAACGTTTTCCATAATTGCATTAAAATGTACTCGGAGGAAAGAATTAAAAACTTGGTCTTCTTAGGTCTCGCAGTTTTGTGTGAAGTGATACCTTTTAGACACTGGATTAAACGGCAGAGGGGCTCCTTTTAAGGATCTTAAATTAGTCATTAAGCCAGAACCGCTTAGGTAAAAATGGACCAGCTATTTAAAGTAAAACGTTAGTTATGTAAGTTCGTCTGGTAAATGCACCAGCTGAGTGATAACAAAGAGACACCTTTTTCTTACACCTTTCTTGTTTTGAACATGTTAACGCCTCAGAGTTGCCAACAACTTGTTTATGTTTTAATATTTGGCCATGAGAAGGAAGCTTAAAATATATAGTAGCCTTTGACAACTTATAATAAAACATGTTTAAGATATCTTGCAAATGAAATGAGAATGAGATTATCCATATACTGTATAAAAAATAACCTGAATCTAAATGACCCATTGCTAATCTTAACTCAAAGAGAAAAAAAAAATTGGCTTGTATCACTTTTAGTGATTCACTGTTTACGAAAGGCAGTGCCAACTCTTGCAGTGCACTTACAGACAGCTGGCTGAGTAAAGTCAGGGCCTTCTGCTTCTGTTCATTTTAAAACAATATGTTTAAGGCGGTGCTTTTTTCAGAGTGGAAAAACCCGCCTATTTTCCAATTCCAGGGACCTCATCTGACTTAGACGCGTCCCAGATCCAGGCATCCCAGGGTGTTTTGTAAGATTTGAGGAAGGTGGCAATGGAGAAGGAAGAATGGCTTAAAGAGAGTCAGAGCTGTCAGGAGCTCTGTTGGTAACGCACATTGTACCTGGTATCTTCCAGAAATGTCACTGCGGCAACACAGGATTCATGGGTGCTGTTGCTCACGGCCCAAAACGGTCAGCAGTTACTGCTTTCACGGGGCCTCTGGTCACCTGGAGTTCAACTGCATGATTAATAAAGAATTGATCAGGTTATTGATTGTTTTTTTACGCTCACACTATTTTGTGAGAACCATGATGGTGCACTGTACATAATAGATAGATAGATAGATAGATAGATGAGTGTATGTAGTCATAAATAGATATGCAGAATGTTGTAGTCTATTTTAAAGGCTGGTGTTTTTATTGCAGTGTTTTCAGGCTGGGGGGTGAGGGTGGGCAGGTCGAGAGGAGAGACTGCAGTGCCTCATGGCAGCAGGCAGAAAAGATCCCCAGTAGCAACAGGGCATGAATATATAAAGGCAGGTTATATATATATATATATAAAACAAAATGTGCTAGACCTTGACATTTGTTGATTTCATTTTTTGTTATTTTTACGAGATGAGTCTCAAATTTCCATGCGAGCAAGAGGAAGCCACGACGAGCTGACACCACCGAAGGGGGCAGGACCTCCCTGCGTGTGCCCATATAAAAGCCTGTGCCGGGCATTCAGGATTTTGTTCTCCAACTTATTGTTTGACGGAGCAGCTGCTCAGATTCCATGCGATGATGGCGATCTGAAGAGGCACATTGCATAACTCTGCACAAACATGGTCAGCCAGTCCTGTCTTCAGTTCACAAGTGAATGTGTCCACTGTCAGCGATAATACAGCACTGCAAACCTTGTTTTTTGAGCTGAGTACTTAACAAAAGGCTATAGGACTTCAATGGTGGTTCTCTATATTTGGAATACTAATTTCTTTCTCAAACAAGGCTGCACGGGAAAGCTTGATATTTATTGACATAGTTTTAATGTCAGGTGATGCTGGCCCTGCATGCAATGTATGCATATGCATGAGAGAGTTCACATGCCCCTGGTGCTGAACACCATTCCTAATGCTCGCAAGCCACCTCTTCATAATGCCCTTTGTCCCTGAGCCCTCAAACGTTTCTGCCCTGCTTTTGGCTGCATTAACCTAATCCATTCATTTTCTGTTATCCATTTTTCATATATACAGTACTTGCATCATGTGCACTGCAATCATATGAGAGCAAAATCTGGCCATGTTCTCCTGTTTGTGTTTCTGCAGGCCAAAAACATGCAGCTATCTAGTTGAAGCGTGGTCTCCGAATCGTCAAGAGGGTGTATCTGCACTTCAAGAGACTGGCATTCCTTCCGGCCCGTCCCCCTGCCTCGTATGTTATTCTGCCTCGGATTGGATTCCAGAGGCTGGATGAAGAATGGACGTTTGATAAAGAAACAGAGGATCTGGCGTGAACATAATCAGTAAAACACTGGTTTTGAAAAAAGTATTTGGAGAGTCAGGATGATTTCAACGGTCCGTGAGTGACAGGGGCCCTAAAAAATTTGGTACATAATTGGAACGGTCTGGGTTGGGGGGCCAGTATGATACGCTGTCATTGGCCCCAAAAGCTGTAGCGGGGGCCCTGCATCCAACGTTTAGCATAGACTCTCATTTGCAGCAGGGCAGCCTAGGGGAACAAGGGGTTAAACGCACACATGATACGTTTCACGGTTTCTTATTGTCCGTAATAATGGCTGGCATCAGGCGGGGCGGTCTCACCGGGTACCTGTCAGGGCTGGGACTCTAATGAAGGCAGCGTGGCGCTGCGCCTGTCGAGGAGATGGACTGCTGTAATCAGGCAGCGTTCTGCGGGAAATTGATCAGGGGCGTCTGCACTGCGGACCGGAATCCAAAAACTGCCCACGAGCTGCCGAGATAGAGGACGGCTTTAGCTTATAATTGATTTATCAGTATCTGCTCATACACTTAGGGGAATGACAGCAGAATATCTTAAAATCGCAGTATATATATACAATATGTGTAAAGATGCATGTGAAATATTTTCTAGAATTCTCACTGCTTTCAGAGGTACTGTCACTTATTTTATATTCTCTGCAGCATGTTTTTTTAACCATGTTTTGGTCTGACATGCTGAAGTTAAGAATGAAACTAGCAACACCTACGGAGTTTCACGTGGATTCACAGGCATGGGCTGTCCGCTGTTTGCATTCAAGACTAGACAAAGGCATCAGCAGGAAGATAAAAAAGCGTCTGCGGTACATCTAAGGCAGCGTGCTACAGCTATGTGGAGTGTATACAGCAGCCAGGCCAGAAATCATCATGCTATGCAGCCATGCCCTGTACCTTTTAAATGGAGCAGCGTGAAGTATACAGCTGTATGCTTTCCATGTATAAATGGAGTGATGTAAGGAACACTGTTTGTTGATTGAAACTCTGATTCATATGGAATTCACCACTGGCCTAAGCAAAGGACATGAATGATGTTACCTGCTTAAAGTGCTGCTGTGCAGTCAGATCTGTGAGTTCGAAATTCCTCTATAACTACAACAAGAACTCTTCTGTCAATTCTTCCATATTCTACCTTTTTCCATTCAGACGTACTGTAAATGGTTAACAGTCAGGTTGAGGTCAGTCTCTTGTGCTGTTGTGTTCTATTAAACGCTTTGCAGCCACTATACTGCGAAGAGTACTATTCAGATTTGAATAGAATGAAATCATTTTACAACTTATCACCTAAAAGTCAATCACCTGAAAGGCCTGGCATGGTGGACGAGTGAATGGGTTCAACCGGCTAACCTGTCATACTGAGGAGCTCGAGAAACGACTGCATAAGAGCCTATTAACCCCCCCCCCCCCCCCACCACCACCACCACCACCCATCTCTCTCCCTATTTGCACTCTGACTTATCTCTGCCTATAATTGCGTTCGATGCTGTGCTCTTTCCCAAATGTTTGACATTGGGTATCTATTCTAAGAGGGTCCGCAGCACTGGCTGCACAGGGAACAGCAATGGAAAATGCATCTCAAAGCACAACACAGTACAGCAAAGAGGGAAAAAATAGAATGTGTTAAATGCTGTATGTTAAGTATAATATTGCTGCATAAAATATCAGTTTCCAGGAACTAAGCCAACTGAGAGTTTGAGAAAGACACATATTATCATCACAATATCTAAAACCTGTACAGAAAATTGCTATATAATAGTATATCATTTAGTATGTGATTAAGTCATTTATGTATTATATTATTTTGGGTTTCTTGTGCTTGTTTTATTAACTGGTATTGCAGCATTAAGGTTTTAGGTTCATAAAACTGGAAGCTGAACCTTCTGATGAGCAGCACAGATAAAAAGAGTACTGCAAATGGTGCGTTATTGGGCGCCCAGATATTGAAGATACACATTGTGGAATCAGGCTTTTGAAATAGATTATAACGTTCTGCTTTCGAAAACATCTAGAGAGCAGACGACCTTGTGACCATAATAATTGGCAATCATAATACACACTCACAGTGAGATACCCCCTGGCTGTGTGTGTGTGTGTGTGCATGTGTGTGTGTGTGTGTGTGTTTGTGTGTGTGCATGCATCTCTGTGTATACACGCGTCTGTGTGTGTGTGCGTATGTGTGCATGTGCGTGCATGAGTGTGCATATGTATGTGTGTGTGTGTGTGTGTCTGCTTCTTTTTGCTGAAGAGGTTGGTGATTAATAAGGTCCGTAAGGCTGACTCAGGAAAAGCCGGCAGAGGGGCTTTCCCTCCAGATGACATTACTATTTGTATAATAGCTGATAAAGAAGATGACAATCGATAGAGAGAATCATGCCGATAAATCGCAGATCTCAGTACAGCGATGCAGAATTGGAGCCATGAATCACAGACTGCGTGCGGCGCATCCCGCCAGCGGCCCTGGCTGCCCGTCCCGGCGACACCTTTTCAATCCGTTTTAATTTAACTTCAGCATCCAAATTTTGTTTCAGATTTTCATGATGTCATCATTTGCAGCAGGATGCCTTACTTTAGCATTATGTTGCTGTAAGATTTAAGAAAAATACAGTAACCAGTTAGAGGTTTTTTAGACCTAATAATAAAACACAGTTACCTGCATTACCCAGGCCTTCCTCAACAAAACCAGGATGTCAGACTTTTCTGCCCTTAGTTTACACAACAAAAGTATCCAAGATAATCTCCATTAAGACCTTCTCCATAAACTGGTGCTACATCGAGCCATTATTCAAGCAGTTACCTTGTTTACTGAAAAAGCGTTTTCATTAAAATTACTAAGGTTTTAAAGTTTTTAAATATGTTTTTGAAGCATGCTGCTGATGCAGCTGACTAGTTCCTACAGCTATTAAATGCAATTAGATAAACCGATCCACCTTATTTAAAAATAAACGAGCAAAATACAGCCAAATTGGAACATTCGGTCCCTATAATGTAATGCATACCTAGGCCACACACACACACTGAAAAGCCTCAATTAAAAAAAAGAACCACGATAGCATCCCTTGTTCCTAGCTCAATATACTGCATTGTGCCAACAAAGCCATCAGAGACCCAACTCCACTAATTCTACTACTTGATGGTAGATGATCATGACTTCATACATTTCCATAATACTTGGAGTCAATTTTGGCAGTTTTCTGTCTGTGATGCACATTCCGTTCGCAGGATCATGTTTTGAGCAGCGCCAAAGAAACAGCCTATTAGCTTCCTCTCGCCGCTCCTCCCTTGGGGTTCTAGGTAATAAACTTTTACAGCAACCCATAAACAGAGGGATGAAGAGGGAGAGAAACAGAAGCCAAGAAAAAGAGCAGTGGCAGTGTAGCAGGAAGAGGGGAGCGATATGCAGTGTAAGGGCGTCTTATTTTGGCTTTTGCATTTTAATCACAGCTATCAATAGCTAAGCCTTGGGAGAATCGATTCGACCTGAAAGGAATTCAAGAGGAGCTGATTCATAACTGCTTGTGCTAGTTTTTGCTCATAGATGGGGAGTGCAGCTGTGGGGGGTTGGGTGGGAGTTGGAGGCCTTGGGGTGGGGGCGGGGGGGGGGCGGTGATACTGCTCATTAAGTTCTTTCAGGCGCCCTTACCAACAATCATCAGCCTCTAGTGCTGAAGGGGCTAACGGCGGCCCAGATGGCCGAATTTGGCACCTCATGTCCCCCACCAAGAGGAGGGTCACGTGACTGCATGGCTTCTTTGTCCCAGCAAGGGGGGTCAGAGGCTGTCTTCCTGAAAATGCTGCAAACCACTTTCTGGCTACACTCTGCCCCTCTGCTGTGGCACACGGAGGGGCATTTTGCAGATGCTACATAACAGGTACAGGCCACACATGATGGAAAACCGCCTTTTTCAAATGACAACTTAAGTGCAAACTATGGGCTTTCTCAACATGAAAAGAACAAAAAAAAAAAACATTGTTGATCTTTGAACACAATCACAGACAGTCTTATACAGATAGAGCCCTCGTACGATTTGGCTAACAGAACAAGGACATTTATTCATTTGCTTGAATAAGAGTTACATTTTCTCTGTTCAGTATTTGACTATTTACATTATTATAATGTTATTGTATATCTGGCACACCTCAGTAAAAAACATTTATGTATTTAAGCAATGCTATATAATTTTCAAATGATACTGTAAATGAGATGGAATTATGGCAGGATATTGCTTCAGTTCACGATTCATCCTGTTTACAAGGTTGGCATCAATAAAACAGCCCACACAGAAGCTGATTATTGCGCAAGGGCAGAGGTTATCAATTTTGATTTGCCCTTTAGGTCGTTATTGCCTTTAACAAAGTGTTACCATGGAAAGAACATAAATGAAAGCCCTTTCCCTTAAAGCAGATTTCCATGACGCATACAGTCATCACCTCAAAGACCTCAGTCACGCAAATATAATCAACTTGAGTCAATGGCAGCTTGGTATGTTTTTCATAGTTTAATTAGTTAAATATTGAGAATCTCATATCAACAAAAGAAAAAAAACAGCAGAAAACCTATAGCAATATTTTTTTGGTTACAGTTTGTTAATAAGTTACAGTAGGTACTTTATTCAGCAAATGTAATTGTTGGGTGATGGAATAGAGTGTATGTACATCTATGTTTATACGTGGTTTGAGATTTACAGCCAGCAGTTCGTCGGCTTTGCCCACCTCCACGTCCGGTAACAGGCAACTGTTTTCTGTCTGAGACGCACAGCTGTGATACAATGACAGTGGAACATTAAAAAAAATACCCTGTCAACCTGATTTAGGACTCTCTGAGACACCGGTAAGATGCTCGTATTCCGGTAAAAGTTCATCTCTGTCTTCCATGAGGTCTGGTTCTCTCGTTTGCCACCATGAGGGAAATGAGATGTTCTGCAGGTTTCCAGTGAGTGTGTGTGTGTGTGTGTGTTTGTTTATCCGCAGCTCCCACGCAGGCCTGTAGGGGGGGCCCTGTATGACGATCACCTGTCATTGTTCCCGGCCTCTCCCAGTGTTTCTTCCCCCGCATGCTTGGCCACAGGGCTGCATCAATAATTCAGCTCCCGGCACAGGCGGTGGCTGCGGTCCGGGTCACATGGTGCTTTCATCAGAAGGGCACGCCCCCCCGGGGTCCTTCCGTTGGCATTCATTAAATGCTCTCCCCCGCTCCTCCAGCAGCGCCTCCTCCCACCGCGGCAGCATTCTTTACCCTTCCGCGCCCAGCGGGGCCCCTCTGCCAACACCCACAGCTGCCATCCGGGCTGGCAGTGAGCACCGTCTCGCACGCACACGCGTAAACACAGACACCCTCACGCACACGCGTGACGGCCTGATGCAGATGAGAGGCAAGCTTCCAACTGTCTGTTAATGACAGACAGCATACTCAGCATGGAAAAGAGGGCAAAACATGAAGTAAAGATAGTGCTCAACTAGCACCAGATTGATAATGATTAGGCTCTGGAACTTATCGCATCCAAGTAGTTTCTGTAACTTATGTTATCTGGGATATATCCGAAGCCCACCCTAGATTTATGGAGCAATTGAAGTGAAGTGATTAGTTGTCATTATTGACACACCATAGCACACAGTGCACAACAACAAAACCTGTCCTCTGCATTTAACTCATATGTGTAATAGGAGGTAGCTCAGAGTATCTCTGTGGTACTTTGCTAGTCAGCGATTTGAATTAGCAATTTTGTTATTACAAGTGCACTTCCCAAACCATTAGGCCACCACAACCTGGAAGATGGTGGGATGCTGGAAGCATGGCTCAGAAATGGGCAATTCGGGCAGAATTACTGGTTGAATTTCGTTAGTCAGTATTTGCATAATATTCAACAAACCCCACGCTCATGTCAACCCCCACGTTGTCAGAAAAAAAAATACCAATTTGTACTTTTTAAGATGCGAATACTAATCTCTGGGACTATACCCTAATATGCCTGCCAACTGTACCCTACCTGTAGGTAAATGTACCCTTTAGCCTAATTTAAGGTACAGAAATGGAATCTGAGGAGCATTTTTGTACCATCTGGGATACATTACTGTTGTTTGTACCTTGGGGAACAAAACTGTACCAGGGCTGTATGCTTTTTTCTCACAATGCACCCACACAAAGGACCAACATATTTATTTCTTTTCACAGAAAATTAGATTTTACTTGTTGCAGCAAACTTCAGAAAAAGAAAACTACAAATGACAACTAATCACATTGCTGCTAAATAAATATTCAAAATAGCTCATTTAGTATTCAGTTTTAAGAGTTTATTATTATTATAATAATTATTATTATTATTGTATACACATTCTTGAGTATTCAAAAATGCTGACACATCTCTAGCATGGATGCATGTATTAGAACTTTCTGAAGGTGCTCTTGTATAATTGCAATGGAAGGGATAAGGGTAAAAAATTATTTTTAAAAGACCGGAATGTTTTTGGCAAGGTGCTTTAAATCGATATTTTTGCATCAATGCGATACTGGCAAGCTTACACAAACTGCACAGCGTTTCAACGATGTTCCAGCATTTACATCATATGCCTCTCTAAGCAGAAAAGTTTATACATGTGACCTGTTGTATTGGCAGATTTTGAACTTGTGGTTGCGGATGTTTTTGACCCTGCATGCCAGTTCTTTGATCTATATCATGTCATTATTTTGGTTGCCCTTATCTTTCAACTCGAGTGTCACATTTATGAAGGGGCCAGCTGGGGGACTATGGATCGCTTGGTGATTCTTGGCTGGCTGGTCGCTGTCCTCCATATTTCCATGTCTTTGGATCAATGGGACATGACAGCGGGTCTGATTCAGATTCACAATGCAGGATGTTTGGCTCTGAAGCTCAGCGGAGCAGCCACTCGTCACACAAACAGCTCTGGGACCCTGGCCTGAGCAGGCGGTGAAGGAGTTCCTGTATGTTCAATACGCAGTCAAGGAGTCACTGCTCTCTGCTTCACTGCTGCTTTGTATTGATTTAACACTGGCAACGAACATACTGCAGAACATTCTTCTGACCTGAATAGTCATTTCCCGCTTCCTGGGTTTTTGCAGGGATTTTGCAGATTTGGTTCTGGACCAAGATTGTCTTTAAAATATGTTCCTTCACTTGTTAGTTGGAGCATTTAAAATTATGGCGACATGTGGCATTTAATTTCCGTACCAAAATTGCCCTTTTGTCACTCTATAAACATGCAATAGAATTAGAAGTCAGTATTTGTCTGTTATTGGAGAATAATTGTGTCTGATGGTTTGACTCATTTATGTCAAGTCCCACCTGAGTGCTTTCTGAGTGGGCTGATGAATTACATCTATTTTAGTGACTGGAAACTAGAAGTAGAGACTAGCATGTAATTATAATCATCTCTGACTATGATTGTCTGGAACAGAGACAAACAGAGACTAGGATAGTGCTACCAGTGCACCTACACACAGATGCACACACACACACACACACAAAACTGTTCTGAATTATTGAAAAAATAAATGCATAATACTAATGAAGAGATCCCCCAATGGCAGCCTTTTCTCACACGGGCACCGAGGTACCAGGCACTCTCAGTTTAGTCTGTCTTACATAATTATATCACAGGAAGCTAGAAGTAGATTGATTATACGATGCAACGAATCTTGCTTTCACGGTCCAAAGGGAGACTGCTTTTTACCGTTCCTGTTGTACAATCATCTGGGAAATTCACAAAAACCTATTGAATATGGCCATTGCCAAATTTCAAGGTTTCACGTATTGTTCCTTATTTCACCCCAAAAAATGGCTTAGTGAAACTGTAAGTGATAAAAAAACTGGGTGGTATATTATTAATATTTTGGTAACGTTTTACATTAACTGCACCTTCATAATGCATTCATAGAACATTCATCAGCAGCATGTAAGTATACCTTAACATCCTAACACACCTTAACATTTGTAATATACATTAATAACCAACATTATATAAGAACAAACATTATAATCATCTAATCATATAACACATATAACACACACATGCATGCACGCACATGTAGGGTAAACATATCCTTATGGGGACCGCTCATTCATTTCAATGGGAAAAATGCTAACGCTAACTATGACAACCTTAACCCCTACCCTGCCCTAACCATAACCATAATTAACCTAACAAAATACAAGAGTTTTTGCATTTTTAGTTTTTTCATAGTAGTCACCGATTTTTATAAAATAGAGTTTTCCCTTATGGGGACCATAAGGGAAAAAAACCCGGATATTTATCACGTTATGGGGACATTGTGTCCCCATAAGGATAGGTAAACCCGCTTGCACACACACACACACACACACACACACACACACACACATATTTACACACATGCATTATGTATAATATATATTAATAATAAATATTACAGTAATGCTTATTATGAACATATACTGTTTGATTTCCCTTAGGAGCACTGCTCATTGTCAATGTCCTAAAATGAAAAATTTGCACTATTTATGGTTAACAGATAATGTTCTTTGACCAGCAGGAAATCTGCACAAAAGTCTGCAAATTTAACTGAAAATAAGTTCCACTTCATTCTCTCTGACACTCCAGAGATCTCGTTAAATTGCATAACAATCACAAACATTCCATGGAGTTTATTTTGTGAGGAAGGAGTGGAACTATTCTTGAAATGTACCTCTGAAAGAATATTTAGACACTTTAATCCCCAGCTTTCCCAGTGATAAACGTGGAATATTCCATTTTTGCGGATCTGGAGAGAACCTCCGGAATGCATTGTGCAGCTGTGACCGCATAAATCGCAAACAATATCCTTGAAATATGAACCGATGTAATTCAGGGCAACTCGTTAATATGAAACAACACAATGTGGTGATTTTGTCAAGTTTGCAGTTCAGCCTGTGAGTTCTGCACATTCTCTCACTGGATTAAAAGGGGTCTGTTTGGCAGCTGTGAAGGGGGAACTGACAATCTATAATTTGCATTATACACTTTCATACAAAACGTACCCTGCTTTGCAAGCTTGCCTTATTCAACCTGTGGCCTACAATCTTCCTCTTCTTCTTCTTCTTATTATTATTGTTATTATTAGAGTGCCAAGCATCTGGGGCCTGTTTCACAAAGCAGGATTTCTTGCTTAGCTGGATAACTTGCCAGGATTAAGATTGTCCGGTCTAAATGTAAGTGAATGAGGATTAAGTCCTTTTAGCCCAAATCACCTTAAATCCGGCAAGTTATCCAGCTAAGTAAGAAATCCAGCTTCATGAAGCAGGCCTCAAAGGTGCTGGATCCTTATTGCTTTTGTTATTAGCTATTATTCTTCTTAATATTTAGTCTAAACCAGTTCATAGACAAAGCTGCTTGTAGCCCATCAGTATGTGTGGGATGCTTGGTGTCATCTGGCTCAGGGACCTGGAACCGCTATGTCGGCAATTCAGACCAAGAGGCGGTTCTGAAAGATGATCGTGTATCCAAACTCATTGCTGTTTTCATTCACCCTGCAGCAGGTTTCTGATGGTCCATCTACAACGTCCTCTGATGTGATTATATAAGACAGGCTAAACTGAGCGTGCCTGGTACCTCTGTGCCTTGTAAAAGAATACGACGCGCTTTGGTGCTGGTCCTTTGTTTTCTGTTGCATCCGTGGAGATTCGTTCTCCCTCAGCATCAGATGTTTAGTGGGATTGACAAGTGTTTGTTTTCCCCCCGCAAATGAACTATTAAGTATGTGAGAGGCATCCTGGAGCCTGTCGGCTCCTCCTGGAAAACACCGCTCTTTCCATCTGATAAAGTTTTGCATTCAGAATCAAGGCCATCCTCTCAACTCCAAATCAGAGTTAAATCAACTCAGGGACTGAGGCTTATCAGCCAGTAACAAGACCAAACCTGTCCCCATTGACAATATTCCAGAAGAACAAATAAAATCATTTATCAGCAGTATTCTTTATGGTGTCTTTTGACAGAGAGAAATATAGGATCTGGCTGTGTTTCCGCTGACTTCATTGACACTGTTGGGGTGAAGGCTTTTCACACAAATTGTTCTGTTCCTCTTCCACTGACCTTTAGAAATATGATACAAACTCGAGAGAGCAACTGTCACCAATATGAATATGGCTGCATTTGAAGATACATATAAAGGAACGTCCATCCATAACATTTACATTTTATTTGTCTGGCAGAGACTTTTATCGCGAGCGACATACATTTTTCAGAAGCAGGGTCAGACAATCCCAGGAGCAATTGGCCGTTAAGGGCCTTGCTCAAGGGCCCAATGGTGAAATTACTCTGCCGACCTTGGGATCTGAACCAGGACAACCTTCCAGTCACAGGAACGGTGACCTAACCCACTGAGCCGCACATTGCAGGAAACATACAGCACAATGAACGGGATGAAGTTAGAAGGAAAATGCTTGAAAAAATTCCTGAAAGTATTAGGTTATAATAATAATTATTATTTTTTTATATTTATCAATACAGACCATATGGTATAAACTCATTAGAGTGATGTATTTCATATCTTTTGTATATGATAGTTCCCTTTTCTCAGTCTGTATAATAATCACTAATTTAGATTTTTTCATGCCTGGTCACGCTTCCATCAGTTCACCCCCAGTGGGATGTTAACTTTGCAGCATTGGATTGTGCTAGATATCTCAGATTGTTTTATGTGAATGTGTTAGAATTTGAGGCTTTGCTTTGTAGGCCCTGCAGCCGCTGTTGTTTCCATTCTAATTTCAGTCCGAAGACTGACTCTATCCCCGGGCAAGGATTTTTTTTACATTACCTTTCAAAGGCCAGTGTAGATATAAGAAATATAGTTAATCACCATGGAAAGAGAAACATCTTCTATTTGCTGAGATGTTCACGTGCTCCTCATGCATCAGGATCAGGGTTGAAATACAGTTGAAGTCGACTCATCTGGGTCACCACAAATTTAGGCAATGGCATTAGTATACAGCGGAAACAAATCATAATTGGGAATAGGTTCGGAGTCACGGAACATTCGCTCATTACAGGTGTCTGATGATGAAGTTTTCTACATTACATTGATTTAGCAAACACTTTTACCCAAAGGGACACACATTTCTGAGATAGTAGGCTCAGACAATCTCTGGAGCAGCTGGGGGTTAACAGCCTTGCTCAGGGACTCAAGGGTGAAATCACTCAGCTGACCTAGGGACTAGAACCAGTAACCTCATGATCACAAATACAGCATCCTTACCCACTGAGCTACACAGGACGAAGCTTGCAACACAATTAGAGGACGACAGTAGCAGTTACACCCAGTCATTCACCCAACAGTGAGTCTGGTGGTTAGTTGTCACAAACAAGCCCACCAATGACATATCTAGCTTTGACAGCAATACTGGCTGAAATCATGACAGACCAACGGTAAAATAAACTAGTTTATTTTGGGCAGGGGTGATTCCAGGATTTTTGAGGTGGGGGCATAAGAGGGGATATAATTCATAGAGGGGAGCAGTCCTGCCATTTGCCAATGATATGTTTTGAACTGATGAGTGAATACGGAGGGGCCAGTCAGCTTTCACCTGGGGAGAGTGCCAGTGAGCCTCCGCCCCCTGTATACACCCCTGCACCTGGACTGTCTCCTCTATATGAGGTCTTCAATCATTTGAAGCATCTTCAGCAACGCCAGAATGCCGCATGAGCCTGACTTGGCACTTTAGCCCAAGACGCTCAGCGCTGCAACTTGCTTGCTGTCATTTGCAGAATACTGCAGTGCTGTGTCAGTGCCGAGACGGGCTTAGCTGATCTATACTCCACTGGAAACGACTGACACGTGGTCATATTTAGCTGCTCTCTCCCGTCACTCTCATATGCTATGGCTTAAACTAGAGGCATCTTGTGCTGATAATCATTAAACAAATATCTTCAGCAGTTATTTCATGTTAGTTAGTGCATCGCTCAATGATCAATGTCATTGTAATTTGTCAAATGTGTTTCCTGAAAGGCATTCATCTCAGCGGCACACACTGAGCGATGGTTCTGTGTGATGTAGTGCCCTTGAGAAGGATTGTATAATTTGTGTTGTTGATTTCAGTGACGCAAAGAATAGCTTACAAAGGTGCCATTTCTGTAGCTGAACAGTAAAAGAACAAAAATTAGGCTGCACATCTTGCAGCTGGCCTGTCTGAATTCATCTTATTGTATCTGAATTTGAAACTTTTCTGTTACTTGTTACTCTTTATTGCTGGTGAAATTGGCAGAAGCTTCATTAAAAGTGCTTCTGTGACCTTTATAACCAGACAATCCCTCAAGACTATAGTTCAACTAGTTCTTTCTGTCAGGCAGAAGGAGGTCATCTCAGCTGAGACAGGGGAGTTCTTCAAACCGCTAACTGGGGTGAAGGAGAGCAGTAAGTAAGTGAGGAGGTGATGGGACACTGGGATCCAGCAAAGTAGCAACAACATCAATGTCACTGAAAGACTCATTTACCGGCAGTCCTCACTCGCTGACGGTCTGGAGTGATGGTTCTTAAAGGCAGGGGTGATGCTAAAAGGCTGCCACAGTGCTGTGCAGAGCTAAGAGCTCCACAATTCAGTGTCAGAATCTACAGATACTGCACTGGGGACCCTGCTGACTGGGAACCCCATGCACTGATGACCCTGCACACTGCGGACCCCATGCACGTTGCATCCCTGCACACTGTGGACCCCATGCACGTTGCATCCCTGCACACTGTGGACCCCATGCACGTTGCATCCCAGCGCACTGGGGACCCCATGCACGTTGCATCCCGGCGCACTGGGGACCCCATGCACGTTGCATCCCTGTGCACAGGGGACCCCATGCACGTTGTATCCCTGCGCACTGTGGACCCCATGCACGTTGCATCCCTGCGCACTGGGGACCCCATTTACGTTGCATCCCTGCACACTGTGGACCCCATGCACGTTGCATCCCGGCGCACTGGGGACCCCATGCACGTTTCATCCCTGCACACTGGGGACCCCATGCACGTTGCATCCTTGCGCACTGTGGACCCCATGCACGTTGCATCCCGGCGCACTGCGGACCCCATGCACGTTGCATCCCTGCGCACTGGGGACCCCATGCACGTTGCATCCCGGCGCACTGGGGACCCCATGCACGTTGCATCCCGGCGCACTGGGGACCCCATGCACGTTGCATCCCGGCGCACTGCGGACCCCATGCACGTTGCATCACTGCGCACTGGGGACCCCATGCACGTTGCATCCCGGCGCACTGTGGACCCCATGCACGTTGCATCCCGGCGCACTGGGGACCCCATGCACGTTGCATCCCTGCGCACTGGGGACCCCATGCACGTTGCATCCCTGCGCACTGGGGACCCCATTTACGTTGCATCCCTGTCTCCCAGTCACAGGCGATATCTCTCTCAACCTGCACCTAAATGACCTCAAAGGCGAACGCGCCTCTGCTAAAAGCCAATGAGAATATTAATGAAAATGAAACACAACACTCCGATCAACCTTCTCAGATGATTCATACCATTGGTTTGTAGATGATGCAATGTACTCATAAAATCCGCACCCTGATGGCTTGCATCTTGTTTTTTAGAGCTCCACCAATAAAAGCAAACGCAAGCCACGTGAGTTCAGACCCGATCTTCATTACTATAAATGTTATATTAATGAATGAAACAATTATCTGGACAATAAACAGCCTGTGTTTTACACTGTCCTTCCAGTTATGTTGCCACACTTCTCTGTACTTAGCTGGTGCTTTCCATGAGATGGAGTAACGTTGGTTCATTGTCTCACCTACACTCTTGCAATGCAGAGTCCTTATTCTGCTACAGCAAACACTCACTGCTATGCCAGTCGTTGAGTCACTGCAGCACCACACCAGCGTCAAGCCTCTCTTTCCTCTTTGCAAACCGTGCAGGGTTTGGTAAGAGGACTGGGATCCCCTCCTGCTAGAGTGCAGCACCTGTTTACCTTGCTCTGATCTGCCTGTCCTGTTTTGCTTGGAAAGAACATCTCGTCCTTTAACAAACATACTGTATGTAAGGCGAACAGATGATCTCCTCCTCTAAGAAAAATATGTAGTGCGTAGCAAAGGTTTTTGAACTCAGTTTTTTTTTTTTTGATTTTCTGTGGAGATTTTCTTCCTTTCATCCTGGTACATTTTTTTGTGCAGAACACCTCCCAGCCATAAAATAATAATTACTCAAACACCATTAAAGGTAATAGTATTTAGCTTGAGATTGAAATTTGGTAGCTGAATTGATGGAAGACAATATATTAATTCTACATACTATTATTATGAAAATTGACTGGTTTTGGCTTCAGATTTTTTTTCTGGTCGATGAACAGACGCCTAGATTTAGCCAGTCACTTATTGCCCTCTAGTGGGGAGAAATGACAGACGCGCAGATAATGGAAACTTTCTGAGATGGTATTTCTGTTCCATTGCTGCCGCCGGTAGCAGTGGAGATTATACACTATTTCAACTGGGGTGGGGGATTAGATGGGGGGCAGTTGTTCTGTTAGGGGGACCAGATGCATTTGACTTTAATGTTCTCCAAGTATTACCTACACTAGATTGCCAGCATTAAAAAGCTAATGTCAATTTGGAAAACCAAAGTTGTTTAAGCAATGCTTTGCCATTATATTTCACAGTTTTTACAAATATGTAACTCACTCTGATTTCTTGTTTAGACTGTCTTGCTTCCACAAGCTTCATTGTTTTTTTTCTGTTAACTTTTTTCTGTTTTCGCCAACTGAAGCGACTCGACCACCCGGCGCACTCGCGTTAACAGTGAGTAAAGAAAATGTGCTCACGTTTGTGTTTGCTCTGTTCCACATACATTTTAGCCCATATATGTAAATAACAACAACAACGACAACTACAATAATAATAATAAAAAGATTTATTTCAGACCAAAGTAGAATGGCCACGGGGGGGGGTCATGCATTTTGTCATGGGGCACTGCCCCCCTCCCCCCCAAATCGTCCCTGGCTGGTAGGCTATGTGTAAAATAGAAGACCCACTAATTTTTTATGGTGGTTTATCATTAAATTTATATTGAAAATAAAATCAACCAGTCAATAAATCTGAAGCTCGATCACGAAGTTATTGGCAAGGCCACTCAATTGGTTTCAAAGTTATCACTTATTAGGTAATTAGGAGTTTTTATCTAAATAGTTTATAAAATATACAAGACAAAATATTGCCCTAATAAAGGAATTGCTTCAGTTGTCGAGAGCAGGGATTTCCAATTAAAGTTTAAGGATTATATAGCAGCATAGGGAAGTGGGAACACGCAGAATTACTGCCACACTGTGGTCATAATTTAGCTTCCTGTTTAACCTGATGTTATTGGCCAACTGCCTAGCAGCACCAGTGGAAGGAAGAAATGCTGCCTTGCTACCAAGAGAATTTATTTATGCACTCAATTTATATAATCTGTACCTGGCTTTGGCTAAAAAACAGCCCTACTTAAGAAGCTAATGTAAATGGAAGGTGCATAAAGAAGGTTGGCCTAATTAGCTGACAGACAATACATGACGTGTACATTACTCCCTGAATTTCATGTGCGCCGGATAGTCAGGTTGATGTTATGGTGTGGAATATTAGGATTGTGCGACAGACAATTAGGTCCAACCATCCGTTTATACTGCTGTACTATGCTGTCTGTACTATCCGAAAACACATTTTGGTTTACGCATATCGTCATGACATCGGTATCGACATCGTTATTGGCCAATGAAAGCTTAAAAAGTTAATTAACAGCAGTGGCAGATATGAACATTTCCGCCAATGGTACTGGCCAGTAATGTGACGTGTTAACGATGTGCATATGAGTGTGCATTGAGTGTGTATTATGAGGACCAATAACAAGCTTCAACATGTCGGCTGTATGGAAATATTTTGAAGTATCTAAAACAGATAACGAAATTGCTATTTGCAGTGCATGTAAGGCACCAATGATGTGAGTTGGGGTAAAATAATGCTCATTTTAAATTACCGATTTAATTACGCATCTTAAGAGTCATCATCCTGAACAGCACAAAGACATTCTGAAAAGTAGGGAAGACAAAAACCCAGCAACAGTGAAAACCTGTCACAAGCCTCTACTTCAGCTATTTGATTAATGAATATAGTAGCAACCACCCAAAGGTGTGTATATATCAGAATCTATCGGCATTGGTGAAAATGAATTTGAATATCAAATACCGGCAAAAATACAAAATTGTGCATCCTTTTCTGTGGCTATTTGCACTTGTTCATTTGTCATTTCTCTTCTTAATTTACGCATTACTTGAATTTGGCTGACATACTCGTTTGTTGGCTGCTGGGGAATGACGACAGCCAGATGACACACACTGTATCATCCAGTGAGGGAACATGCAGCGTGATCTGTGAGGTGTTACTAAACAGCCAACAATAACTGCATAAGACGAAGATAGAACAAGAAAATAATAACAGTTATTTATGCAGCTTCCTAATAGCCGATGCTTTTTAGCTCTCAAATGAGTTTCTGCAATCATTCTCTAATTAGTCAAATCATCAGTCGTCTATAATTTCTAACCTGCGAGTGAGCTCTGCCAAGCACCAGAGCTTGATACGTAGGCCGTTATCATCCCTTCTCCAATAATTAACATAAACACACACACAGAAGGTGAGTTAAAGCGTAAAAAAATAATCACACCACCTTTTCTCTTAAATGGGATATAGCCTACAGCCTCAAAATTATTATACAAAGGAACAAAACTCATAAATTATGTAAAAGAAAGGTTTAGTCTAAACTGGAACTAGTACTGTGTGTATATGTGTGTGTGTGTGTATATATATATATATATATATACTGTATCACTCATGTTATCATTCATGAAAACTAAAACTATAAGAAAACTATTTTGTTAACTGAAAATAAGATACAAAAGTAAAAACAAAACTACAACAAAACAAAAAACAATAAATATTGCATCTGAAACTAATTGAAATAAAATTAAAACATCAGATAATTTCCATTAATTAATTCCCCTTTTTAATACAATTTAGCTAAATTAATGATTTTTTAAAACTTATTTCATTTTGTTCTTTCTCCATTCATTATGACAATGATTATGAAAAATAAAGTGGACATTACTGCAAAGTGTGGCAGAGGTGAATGCTTAATTGTTGAGGGGTCAGAATGACATTCTGTGCTTCGTCAGGTTTGAACATGATTTGTGGATTGTGTGAGGAATCTTATGTATGGTGGATTGGAAGTAAGGATATAACAATTTATCAAGAGGCACTTATGTTTACAGATTAGATTTTAATGAGTAACAGGCACAAAATTCAACTGTGTACCAACCTGAAGACTCTCACTAGAAAACACCTGGAATCTGTCATGTTGGGACAAGCTGGTGCCATGACCCAAGTATCCTGTTGAGCAAACAACAATCCCCCCTGCAGTTTCTTCATTATGCCCACTTTGGTTTATCTTGGTAATTAATGTTTTGAATTATGTTGTTGAAAGTATGCGTCATCATTATCTAGATATGAAAAAACAGTTCTGAAGCTGTGGTCTGCTCCACATAAAATGGCATAAAGAAATTTAAATGTGATACTAAATATTACAAAAACAAAGCCATCACTTGAAGTTTAAACGTCACAGTTTTTAGAGTCACATTAAAAATATGTATTTTTTGCCTGATGAAGGACAGAAGCTAGCTGTAACTCAGGGGTTAGATCACTGTAATTCTCTGATCTCTGCTTAGTTTTGTGTTTGTGTATGAGATTAATTAATCGGTGCCTCTAAATTGCCCATACTGCCTGATTGTGTGTGTGAGTGTGTCCACTGCAAAATTCCTCCGTACTCCCTCCGCCAACTGTGTACTGGATGGAAGGTGTATGGATGGAAGGATAGCTAGGTGGATTTAGGAGAACAAGCATGTCAGCATTATCAAAGTGTTTGGTTAATCTGCCTGACTTGACTTCCAGCACGGGAGATCACTGTGGTCACAGGGGGCACCAGATTTCCCCTGAAAGGTTGTGTTTTGTCTCTTGATCCTTTGGTCCCAAGGCAATGCTGAGTAGGTTTATAGGTGCATACTGGTCAAATGGTTCCTCAGTCGACTGCCTTTGTTTTGAAGCATATCTCCTGTTGTTGTGTTACGATATGCTGCTAAGAATATAAATAACTATGAAAGAAAGGTGCACAGTTTGTTCCACACCCGCTGTAGCAGTTGCTTTTAGCGACATTCATAAAACAGGTAAAAGCTACTCTCATATTCCTAATTTCTCAGATAACAGTTTTTAAGCATGAACTACCTGGAGTGCATTTGCCTTATTTAAAACGATGGACCGTACCTTGACACACATGGAAATGGATGCAAAACATGGGGTCCCATCAGGCCCATGTAGTTCTTTATCAGTCCGACTTTCCTTGTGCTTCCTGTCATTTTCCTTCAATCTGCCCCCAGGCAAATGCAGAATGCTCCACAATCATCCACGATGCTGCACTTATACCTTTAGGAGGGAGTCTTCGATATGGGTTTGATATGCAATTACCTTCTGAAATCATTCAGAGCCTTGCACATCTTACATACTCTGCTGTGTTGTAGACATGAAGTATAGGCAGTCCCCAGGGTAAGAATGTATGATTTACGGACGACTTGTACTTACAAATGGGCCACCATTAAGCCAATCATATAAAAAATTCAGGATAAATACAATAGATTGTAATAACGAACGCACGTGCTATTTTGTGACGCTCATCACGTGACAACATCACGTGGCTTCAGTGGTTCATTGTACAGTACAATACAGTATGTTTATTATGACTGTATAATTATTATAGTTATTATTATTGTTATTAGTATTATTGTTATTATTACGTACAGTATTATTATTGGTCCGACCTACAAATTTGACTTAAACACAGACTTAGGGAACAGATCTCGTTTATAACCTGGGAACTGCCTGCATTTCAAAAGGGACTGAATTGACACACAAAACCTCATAATGACAATTTATTATTATTATTTTTGTTGTTGTTGTATTTTTGCAAATACATTAAGCATTTACGTACATATTTTCAGACCCTTTGACACTGAAGGCCTTTAGTAACAGTTTTCTTACTGCAGCTCAATAGAATTCCGCAACTGTTATTTGAGACTGTTAAAAAGGGAAGATATAATTAATCAATTAATTAATAATTATTTACTTTATATACATTATAATCCCCCCGACCTCAGTAGGCATTAAGTGGTTACGATAATGGATGGATGGATATGCATTGTAATATTTTTAGTATTGTACTTATTTTGTTAACATATTACATTTATTTCGTTATCCTTTTGTTGTGCAATCCATAGTAACAGCTACTTCACTTCATAGCTGGTGCACCAGCGCATTCATGCATGTGGCAAATAAAAATATTGAATCTCGAAACAACAAGAAATTAGATCATTTGCATTATACATGAGTATAGATTATGGAGGCGGGGGGGACTGCTTTTCAGAAGCAAGACAGGATAACATTTTCACACCTATTTCCTGACTTTGGCCTTGGATCCCCCCCCCCCCCCCCCCATATGAAGTGTACGGATAATATGGGTTCTACATGTATGTAGGACTTGTATGTTTCATGGTGCATTTATTTCATATACATTTTATATCAGTGAAAGACATATATATCTAATGACACATTAAGTTATTTTTTTTTGAGTGCCAAATAAAGTGCATACAACTTGGGTAAAACACATAAGAATCATATGCATTTTAACAAAAAAAAAATAATAATTTCCTTATGTGCCACATGTTTTCTTTCTTCTTATGTCTAACGACAGTTTCTTTTGTTCCGTCTATTATTGTCTTTCGGCATTTTCTCTACAATAACTTTTGCATAAAACTTACTGGTGCTGGTCCTGCATACAATAGGCTTCTTAATTTGTTTACAATCTACTTGCAGTCTTGTGCTTTGTTCAAAAGGTTTGTTGAAACTATTTTGAAAAGAACGCTACATCAAAACCAAATTCAGCTTCCTATAGTCTTATTTGACAGATTCAGTACTTTTCAAGAAGTTTATGGGAGCATTCATGTAGCTGCTTTAAAAGTCAACATAACAGCAATAACTCCTTTTTGCTTGATCAATCTCAAAGTCATTTGGTCACACAGTAAGGTCTTCCGAGTCCCAGTACGATTTGCTGAATCTACCTTTCTTATTTCTGGCCTCCTTGAGTGGAAATTTTGTTTTTTTTTTAACTCAGGCTTTAAGGGATCTCTAGAATGAACAGCACAGCATTTCCAAAAAGATGAGAAGAGGAACATGGATCAATTTTCAATCCGGCAATGTGTTTCAACTCTTTTAACAAGGAGGAAAAGAAGTTAAAAATTTGTTTTTTTGCTGAATCCCAGGGTCCTGTACAGAGATTGACTGTGTCTGGTTTCTGTGCCATTGGTGCTGGAAAATATCAATTAATGACTTAATCATTTGCAGTTGATATTGCAATGTACATATCAATAGATAAAGCACACATGCTCTGATTAGTTATTTGCAGGTCCATGCAGAGACTTTTCAAGGGGCGGGTGCTGAGTTGGGGGCTGATCAGTGATTGCAAAAGGGTGCTCAGGAAGGAGCCACATTCAATTATTTGGCCAAGGGCAGCAGATATTCTTCTTATTCATTATTATTTAAAATACTGTTTGCATAGTATCTTCAACTACATAGTATGGAAGAGTTGTAAAGTTTCCTCTTTCATTTAACTGAAACTCTTGGTACGTTACTATACTGTACTACAATACAATAGTAGGCTGGTGCACCAAGGAGCCTGAAGCTGTTCCTAAATTAAACACTAGGTGGCAATGTTAAGTGTCCATTCAGAGTCTGTGCAAGAACAATCTTGAACATTTTAACAATGCAAGTTCAAAACAATAATTATTGTCATATATTATTTTAAAATTAATTCTTAGTGAACCAAGTAAGAAATACTTTCTCATATTATGCACTTTAAATGCAGTCCTATTTGCATTTCTTGTGCACTATATTACAGTACATATCAAGCATGGACATTTTGGGAGGGATGAGCTAGTGCAGAGATGCTGTTGGTCGGCGTTTACTGACCAAAATATTATCATTCTTTTAATCAAGCTCAGTGGACAGGTAGAGCATTAACACATTGTGAGTTTACGCTGGTGATTCTGTGTGTACATGCATGTGCAGGGAGAGGATTGTGTTGTGCAGAGAAATGCTGGAAGGGGGGGTGGGCAACACACTATTTAAAACACAGGTGAGCACTCTCACTCTTCTTGTCTAATTTGCCTCTGCTAGGTAACGCTTCAGAGAATGACCCCCGTCACTCATTTTCATTTTGTTCATCTGTCACTTCCGATGACATAACGTGTTTATTTTTTCCCTTTCTTAGCGCTAATGCGCCTCCCCCACTCTCATTCCGCCTTCTGAAAACCTTCGTTGTCCCTTAACTGATTTACATTTACAGTTATTTAATTAATAGGTTTTATTAAAGACTGTTCAGAATTTAAGCAGCGAGGGGCTGTAACAGGATATTAAGGTCCTTAATGCGCCTCAGAGCCTTGGGGGACTGTGCTGTTTGTGTCTGTGCTGTTTCTCCATCTAGCATGGATGACATAAATTCCTAGAAAATACATATTCCCATTAAACAGAGAAAGAAAAGTAGCACAGGTTAAGGGGGATCCACTCACGCCTTATTCAGAGTTGTCTGAATGGTGCTTAAATCACCTTATTACTTACGACTTATCTTGCCGTTTTCCCACTTATTCTATCATGACCCCCTTCACTTCACCTAATCCCGATTTTATTTATCTCTATACAGAGTCAGCATACTCAAATCCTACTTCTTTTGACCAGCTGCAGATTCACCTTTTGCCTAATTTCTTACAGAAATTCCTTCTCCAGACCCTGTCCAATAACCTGAAGTATGTCGTCCTCCATCTGTTTTCCAAATTTCAAAGGGTGGCCTGCTCAGCTTTCTTTTGTCTGGCTTTTCTCCATGACATGATGCAAAAGAATAGCTCACCTCCTGTGTGCCACGCCCCCTCATTAACCTCGTGTGAAATCCCAGTTGTTATCAGCTGTCTCTTGTTATTCCCATTAAGTCTTGTGTATTTTGAGTACGAGTTCGTGTTCATAGTCCGTGTTCGAGTATGTTTCCCTAGTCCTGTCATTAAAGTCTCTTCGTTGTTGCTGCCAGTCCCTCCCGTATGTGCTGTATTCTCCTCAATAAACCCAGAATTCCTGGCTCTCCATCTCCCTGCTCCTGCTTCCCTGGACGTGATTGTGACAAAACACATGCCCTTTTTACTCACTTCTATCATGGAACCCTTCATTTCTCACAATATCTTTGCCATTTTAGCATTATTAGCGAGTTTGCTTCCTACCGCCCAGGTGTTGATCGCCAGGCCTTTGCAACTTGCTGTCACAGGCATCGCTCCCTCATCACAGACATTCGCCCCCACCATCAGCACAGTGATTCCACTCCAGTCTCCCAATGTGTTATGGTAGTATATCTAACCAAGCTGGGTGTTATGTCTCTTGAAGCAGTGGTTCGGTAACATTTTCTATGAATGCCATGTCTACTAGAATATAAGAACACATTCATAACACATTATAATACTTTCATAAAGCATTATGAACATGGGTATACATATTTATAAAAAGGCATAGCACACAGTTATGTTTTTTATGCATTATGAATGCTTTATGATGCTTTCATTTATGCACTATAGATACCTTCATAATGCAGTACAAAACATTCTTAATTCTTATACCAACCATTATAATGAAATATGAAGGTATATATAATGCATTATAGATGAGAGCTTCGTTGGATCTTATGAAGTATTATAATCAACATTATAATACCTTGTGAGTGTCAATAGAAAATGCTGTAATGATTTTTTTTATAGTTATACCAACCATTATGTTGCATTATGAAGGTATCTAAAATGCATCATAGATAGAAAGACAGTTTTAAGTAAAGTGTTACCAATGGTTCTCTAGACAGGAAATTCTTCCATAAGAGGAAGTTCCCTCCCTGTTCTTCTGTCCATCCTCAGTTTCTGTTGGCTTCGTTTATCTGGCAGTTAGCACCATCATCACACCTTACCAGCTTCTCAGAAATGTGGATGTTGCCTTTGATCCTTTTTGTGTTCTTGAAACCGCCGCCTTCACTGAATCCCATATCATGTCGGTGTGATTATTACTTTTTAATCTAATTTTTTCATCAAATGCTTTTACTTTTAGGATATTATGTAGCTTCCACATTTCCACTTTAAATGGAAAGCTGATTATTTTATTAAAACACCTGAATTTAATTCATTGCTCAGGGGAACAAAAACAGAACAGATTCTGGGATGTCACTGTAAGACACTGCAGTAATGCGGGAAAAGTGAGAGAATATTCATGTCATTGGAACCTTAAGTTGTCTTATACCCTCTAGGACTGCCCCCCAGTGGGGGTAATCAGTCCCTGCTGGCACAAATCCCCTGGCCCGATGCCACAGGCATTGATATCCTTCTTGTGTTGGTGCAAGTGAAAGTGGGCATGGTCCGAACAGATGGTGAAGTCTCCCTTAGGAAGTAATATCAGAGGACCATCGTTTCTGTAGATGATGATGACGCAGAAACCTACTGGGGAGCCGCTATGCGCTGGCATTCACTGATCGGCAACATGTAGGCAGATGCCAACAAGGGTTTAATAACCTCAACAAGGGTTTAATAACCCCAACAAGGGTTTAATAACCCCAACAAGGGTTTAATAACCTCAACAAGGGTTTAATAACCTCAACAAGGGTTTAATAACCCCATTGCTATGCTAGCAGGGCAGAAGATCCAAGAGAAGGTCTCTGTTAAGCAATTTTCAGGATGTTTTGGTAACACTTTCTATGAATGCTGTGTCTATAAGAATCTATTAACGCATTCATAACACATTATAAAGCATTCATAAACTTTATAAACTATATAAGCTATAAATTATTTAGAAAAAGGCAGAAGACATTAGAGTCATGTTTATTATGCACTAAGAATGCTTTATGAAGCTCTTGTCTATAATGCACTATAGATACCTTTATAATGCATTACAAAGCATACTTAATTTTTATGCTGATCAATATAATGTATTACGAAGGTATTTATAGTGCATTATAGATAGGAGCTTCATTGGAGTTTATGAAGTATTAAAATCAACACTATAATGACTTATGATAATCAATTGAAGACGCTATAATGTCTCATTAATTCTGATACTGAACATTATAATGCATCATGAAGGTATAGTGCATTGATAAATAAGTAAATGAATAACTACTGTCACTGAATAAATAAATAAATAAATACTGTAACTAAATATCAGTAACTGAAAACTAAATAAATAATTACAGGTTCACTCTTTTACTGAACGTACAGAACTGTTTGGTTGAACGCCGTAAAACACCGTACGACATGTTGTTAAACACGGTATGAGATGTTTTACACTCGTGATAACTACAGAAACTGGAAACGTGGCTGGGCCGATCCTCCCATCGTCTGGCAATAGTAGAAAGTATCGTACAGCATATAGCTAGGCTAGGAACAGATCAAAAAGTTTGATGACTACTGTATGCGCATCACCATAGTAAAGTCGAACCATTGTGACACGAGGAGCACCTGTCTAGAGGAATACAATATTTAATAATAAATAATTTCTGATCTGACTCACACATCTGATCTTCCGGTACCTAACAACTGTTAGCGTTTTCTGTTATAACTGATTTTTTTGAGGCAGAGAGTACTTAGCCCCCCCACCTAGAAATATATCCAATCATAAGGCTAGTTTGTCAAGAATGCATCTAGGTGCAAATGATCAGAGATAAAGACCAATGATGGGGCAACCATGTGCCCCATGTACCAGTGATATTGGTGTACAGGCCTGCCGTGCATAATTCCTGAGCACCCCCCACCATCCCCGTTTGTCCCTCCATGTTGGTGGGCCTGTCAGTGTAACATAATTAGTAAAAAAATTATTATTCTTTCTTTTTTGGAAAGAGTGTATCAGCTATTGGGGCTATTGCCTCATGATAACATTGAATCACAGCTTTACTGGCAGAGCACCCTGTTACAAGCTGTTTTATTTTTACATAACATCCAACAAGGCATCTTTCAAGACTTGACTTATACTGTATAAGTGAAAATGATGCAAGGGAAAAAGTAGCGACTACAGTGATGGAAAAGCAACTTGATTGTTCAGTGTAAAACAGACTATTCTGGGTGATGTTCGCTAAGATTCCCTTCCCCCTTTGTCATTGAATGTAACAATTAATATGTGCTATCAGTGGAGTAAGGCTTTGATGTGTGGTATAGCTGAATTAATGCAGGGTAAATGTTCTCACATTTGAATGACTGAAGATGCAGCAATAATGAGCTTAGTGACTTTTGATGGTATTACAGCATTTTCTAGGAAGTAACTTTTGGTACTTTTAGCAGTTTCCACTATCCCTTTTTTGAGAACTCTCAGAATAAGGGGGCTTACCTTCCTGATTGGTGAAAAAGTCTTCAGTGTGAGGAGATATCTGTGCATCCTCCTCTTGAGGAGAGAGGTGGGGAATTTGTCTTGCTCTTCCTTTTTATCTCTCCAACAGCTTTGGAAGTTTTCAATTTCCAGGTCACAGAAGAGGTGAGGACTGAGGAAAAGGATTCAATTGACCATTTTAGCTGCTGTTTCTCAGATCCCAGCATCCATTGTGGCATCCACCTTTTATACTTGGCCTCCAGGGGAAGCAGTTTCAGATCAGCCTCACACTTATCTGGATTAGACAACACAGCAGTCTTCCTGACAGGATTTTTCCATTTTGGAATCATTTTAAACATTTTTATAACAAGTAAAATGTCTCTCACTGGGTGAAACATCAAAAGACTCTTTTATTTGAAAAATGTATTTAAATCTCCCACTGGGATTTCATACTGATTACTGACATTATATTAACTCATTGTCAGAAAAAGTTTCCTTTAACTCATGAATTAACATTATTTCAATGTAATTTAAACTGGCAGGATTTGTAAATAAACAAACTAACAGCACAACCATACAACAGTTTGACTGAGTCATTATCCTCAGGTGATAGATTTTCACGATTTTAATTTAGAAGTAAAATGTGTTGAGGACGTGTTATGGATTCCCCCCAAGTCCCTACTGATGAGAAACTGTCAAGCTGGTGTGTTTTTGTTGTTGAGCAGCTAAGTGCAACTTCCCTTTTTAGCTTAGAAAAGTGTGAAGCCATTTAAGAATTGAAAAGTGAACAGTCGGAATTTGCCAAGTTGAAGCAGCTACTTTACTTGCACTATGCTGTTTTCAAAAGTGGAAATGGGTAAGGAAAGGTTACTGTTGGAGATATTACAACATGTGACATGTTATGCTATGATATTTGAGCTTCCTGCATGCAGGGATTTTAATTAATGTGGTCATATATTCAATGTGGCAGATTTAATTTTCTACTGGAATTGCCCCATTTTCATATAGAAGTTAAAGGATGGCATTTTAGAACTAAATATTACAATATCTACCCGTGGTCTTGTTTGCATTCTCACACTATTTAAAATTATTTCTGACATGATGGATACTTACAGCCTTAGAGGTTATTAAAATGCTAATCAAAACATATTTAGCCCCAGTCCTGCAAAGTGTGCAAAAAATGAAATGTCAATGAAAAAATCTTGAACATCACATTTCCCCATTAAACATGAACAGGTGTGAAATATGAATATCTACAAGCTCTATACAAAACCTTAGATCGAGAGGAAAAAATCCAATTTAAGGGGATAAGGGAAATTATTTAAGTTAGCTGATTATACGTACTGCTCTTAGCGTTTACAATGCTGCATAGCTCCAGTAATTATTTTTGAAAACTCGAAAGTTCCTGATCCATCATATTACATACATACAATACATACACGTGTAGAGAGAAGCAGTGAATTTTTCATTTCTGAATTTCAGTGAATTTCTGATTCTTGCAAATCCTCTCTGTTTTTAGTACAGATGTTAAGACCATTAATTAAGAATAAAAAGAAATTCAAGTGTCCTTATGTTCACACCGGCTCTGTTACAATATTATTCCATGAATTGTAGCTGTTGGGGCCTGAAGGTTCAAACTTTGTTGGCATTGCCTTCTAAAATTCTTCTGTATTTTTTTTCCTAATAATTATTTTATCTCCTAACAAGTGAGCTATGGCAGTAAGGTGACTTTGAATTCAGAGCTCCGCGGTTGTAAGTCTGAACCCAGCTTTGCCATTGTGGACCCTGTTTATTCTCCAAGTCTCTTTGCAAGTTTTCTGCAGGTGCTCTGGAGGTTTCTTCTGAAAATCAGTGGCTTGGTACAGGATGTAATCTACCTTGCACTGTAGGCTGCATGTGTCCCTGATCAGAGACATGCATGACTTATGAATAAAAAAGATTTCAACAATTCATGTTTAACTGGGGTAGCTAAATAAAGAGCTACATTAATCTGGAAATAGTAATATGTTAATGCTTTTTTTTATGTGAGTGTTGCATTCATGTGCATGGTGCCGTAAGACAGGGGGTTTCCAATCTTTTGATGTCCACAGACAAAAGAATTAACGGAGCTGTAAAACGGCCAGGGTCATACTGGTAGATCGATCAGCGATTTAATAAGTTTCATTGTTTCCATCTTTTTTTAGATGTGAAAACAAATGCAAGGGGTCATAGAAACATGAAAACATATACTTTAGTTTTGGAAATTAACCAACCCTTCCACAAAACCACCAGCGTTCCATGGCCCAGTGGAATACTGCCCACGGCCTTGGTGCTGAGAATCCCCATGGTAAGAAACACAATGTCTGTAAGACACACAATGTCTGCCCATCAAAGCTTTCCCGAAGGGTTATCGAATGGGAAGAGAATGGGCAGGTCTTTAGTTCTCTGAATCTCTTATAACCCATGACACATCTTTAATGTCAGACCCCACCCAGAGGGAGTTATACACCAATAAACTGATTGATTGCATTGATTAAGGTCTAACATTTTGATGGCTACTGTAGTCAGTCCTGACACTGATCACAAACCCTGCAATATCCTCTGGAGCATAAATTAAAGTTTTTAACCCGTATTTTCTGCAAATGACTTGATGTGAGAGATCTTCACCTCATTATACATCTCTTACAGTGCGGCACCCAGGGAATGTTTGAATCTGAGTTCTGAATCTAGCCAGCAGATGGCAGTGTAGTCCCTTTGTTTTAGCCTGAAGGGATTGCTTCACGTCTCATGAAAAGCTACCTTCCGCCGGTCAGAGAGAGCAGAGCTGTCGGAAGGCTGGAGACGAACGTGCCTGTTTGCCCTTTAGGAAATTAGTCCAGCACCAATAATCCACTGATAGGGTACTTGTTGAGGGAGAAGCTTGATTGTGTCTCTGTGTAACAAGATTACTGATATGACTTCTTTAACCCCCCCCCCCCCTCCCCCCCCCCCCCCCCCCCACACACACACGCACACCCAGACACCTATTCCAATCTGCCCAGTGTCTCTTCCCTATGGATCCCGATAAGACCTTTTCATATACCTCCTGTAACTATATAAATCTTACATAATATAAAATGCACATAAGCTGCTTAGTGAGGCTGCAAGGAACTGTTGATTTTTATGTCTGATTTTTGAGTTGTAGTTATTGCTGCATTTCTCTAGCGAGACATTTTTAATGATGTCTGTGGGAAATATTGCATCACGATGTCCATCACAATTTGCCGTGGTGTTGATGCCTGTTAGAAAATAGTTAGAAAACTGCTATGTCGACCCTTAGATGCCTTTAAACTACAATGCAAACTCCTAGAGTATTTTTGTAAGCCTATAATTTTCCACTTACCGTGAAGATTGGCCCATACATTCAGTTTAAATGGAAACCAAACTCATTAATACAGAAGATGATTTTTAAGAATGAGGGGACAGTGATTGTGTATGGACTAATATATGTAATTAGACCAAACAAAAACACATACCCTAAGGGACTATTATTAACTTTTGTGAGAAAGACATGCTAGAACAGAGAGAAAACTGCTGAACGGGACATAGAAAAACGGATCTAAGGAGAACCCAGTGACTAGAGAATGAAAACTATACTGAGTACAGTGTTCCCAGTTTTATTAATTGTCATGTCTTCCTAGAAACACTCCCCTTTACTAATTCAATTTCATAAGAATCGTGTGTTACATATAGACAGTTCTGTAGTACATTATTTATTATGTCCTATAATGGTTAATCAGTCATAGTGGTCATTCTTCTTCTTCTTTATTATTATTATTATTCGTACTCTCAGCTTTTGCTGGTGGCCACTGAGTAGCCCATGTCCCAACCAGGGACCTAAGGTAAGTTGGCCAATATTTTGCGGAGGATGTGAGCAGTTCCCATCAGTGCAATCTTCTGCACTTTTTGGGCTGTGTGGTCACCAGGTAGCTCTCGAGCGTTCTTGGTGAATCCTTTCTTGATAATGTCAATAGCTCAAATCACTACAGGGACAACTCTGGTCTTGCTGCCTCATATACTGCTGATCTCGAAGTCCAAGTCTTTGTATTTGCCTAGTTTTTCAGCATCTTTGATGTTATTGCCATCCGCGTCATTGTCATATACTACGTCAGTCAGCAGGCATTGCTTTTCCTTTTTACAGTGGACCACTAAATCTGGACAATTTGCTGAAATGGTTTGATCGGTCTGTACTGCCATGTCCCAAATGATGGTTGTATCATCGATATTGATGACTTTCAGGCACGTGTTCAGCCAATGCAGATAGCTGGCCACTTCATTGTGTTGCTTCACGTAGTCGGTGGGTGCCAGTGTTATTATTACTGTCATTATTATTATTATATTATCCATCCATCCATCCATCCATCCATCCATCCATCCACCTGTCCATCTTCTGTACTCACTTATCCAATGCATGGTCTGCAGAAATCTATCTATCAGACCCATTATCTATGTATCTATTTATAGACCTATAGAACCATTCCAGCAAATTGTCCAAATAGTGTCCAGCCTATTATTATAATAACTTTGTATCCTTCAGTCAATGCTCCATAACTGAGTATCCAGTGCAGGATCACAGTGAATTAGCAGTCCTCCCCAGCAGCACTGGGCAGGAGGCAGCTTATAAACACTGGTTTTTCGACTGTGGCAGGAAATTGGAGTACCTGGAGGAAACCCGTGCAAACATGAGGGGAACACCTCGAACTCCAAACAGCTGGGGGAAGAGTTCCACACATAGCCTCTCTGAATGAGAATATTAATCACCACTATGGGCTGTGGAGGATGAAAACATGTGAGGTTATAAATGTAATGCACCCTTGCAAGTCCTCTGAGCATCTAGGGACCAAGCATCCACAGCCTGGTAACTGTCATGGTCACCACTATTCCCTTAGAAACAGGCTTGATAAACTGACGCTCAAGTGGAAAACAACACTTTTCATGCAAAAAGCTAACAATCAGTCACCCTGGACCAAGGACACAAGAGCAGCTCCCTTTGCATACAATTAAATGCAAGGGAGTAAATGTCAGAAATACAAGTTCTGTGCTCCAGTGCCCAGTGGGAGAGGATTAAAAGTGTGTGTTTTTCTTGTTTTGTTTCCAGTTGACTCCTGAGAAAGACAACTTTACAGCATGAATTATTTATGGCTGAATGTGAAAGGTTACCGGCGTTAGAATGCAGCACTGATCAATAGCAGTGATCTTGGATTCAAGGCCAAAAGGTATGTTTCTGAATTACTATAAAGTTAACATTAAAAAACAATATTAAATATTGTATTTCATTTACTGCTGCAAAGTAGCGATGCATTATTACACACCACTATAGCTCAGACAGAGGTAAAAAAAAAATCTTTTTAATACTGCTACAATAAAAAAGATAATATTTTTATTCCTGACTACCATACACGGGGATAAAGGTCCATCCTAGCTTTCTAATATAATACCAAAATCCAAAAGTAATAGAATTTTACATGGTCCTATATGGTACTACAATCCACATGAGATAATAGCACATCCTGACTACATCAAAAAAGATTAATAATAATAATAATAATAATAATACTCTGTTCTTGTGCATATTCCATTTAAACAGGCAGTACTCATAACCCAAGATGAGGTGTGAACCTAGGACAGCCTCTTATAGGCTTCTACAGTGATGCTGATACACATTTGCCACACAGACCACAGTTCACAGCAACCCCACATATGCCCATCTACAGCATACCATGATGGGATTCTTTTAAAAATAATTAGTGGTATGGGTGTATTCCAGTAAAACACAGAGTGATCCCACACCACAAATATCTCCATAATACACATCACAGGTTTTTCTCCCTGACGCAAAAGCAATGAACATCCTTAGATACTTAAACATATTGCTGCTATTTCACTTAATCGATGGTTTCTTGAATTTTCTTCGGTAGTAACATGTGATCTTTGTGTTCTGAAATACTGACCAGAGATTTACAATGTGCTTCCAAAAAAGCACAACATAATGCAATGAGAATGAATAAATCCTAACATTCCTGTGTGTCACTGATACACCATTTTATTCTGGTTTTAGGCAGAGGCTAGTTTATACGTAAGCAGTTAACAGTACCAACAAAGTGTTTGTTTCTAATCTTTTACAGTTAAGAATCTGATGAGATTGAACAATACACTTCAAAGGGGCTTCCTTATCTGTTAAAATAAAGCCTTTGTGAAGGCTTTACTCTACATAGGTGCTGCACAATAAGTGATTGAATCTGCTTATGTTAAATGCATCCTCAATGGCCATATTTTGTTGGATGCAAAGAAAAAAAAACTGCTTCAGAAGCAGTAATATCATGAACCTGGGGACTTATTAAAACCCAACTTTCATAAAAGTTTTTTTTTTCCAGAAAAGAGAAAACTAGAGAAAGAGGGCAGATCTATTTTAAAAAGGCATCCATCCATTGGTAACCCCACTCACTCCTAGATGTCAATGTCATCTGTCGGAAACATAAGCAGGGTTGCAATTGTGGAGGCCATTAGTGCTTTCACATTCCTCGGAATGACAGGGCCACCGGTAATGACTTCTGACGTGAATCGCTCCACCCTTGGTTTTGATCCAGTCTGTCAGAGAGTGATTTAAAGCTTAAATCACCAAGGCAAGGTAGAGTTGGGCCTCCATTATAAAATACATGACAGAAGATCCCGTGTGACCCCTACTCTGTCACATATACACACACTAATCACCCCTGAAAGGGCCTGTCAAGACCAATTGAGTCCCTGGACAGAGGCTACTAAGTGTTGAGTGCAGTTGGACATCCAGTTTGTTCATAGTGTATCTGTTTAATAGGACCTCCAGGGGGTACCGTCAGGAGGAGCGATCAGAATGAACTCCAGGCTGCGAATAAGCCCAACTCCACCAGTGCTTCATTTCAGGTGCCCTTGTTGCCATTCAGAGGTTTTGCTTGAATCCACCAAGAATGTGCAGTCGCTTAATGAATAGTATGATGAGCTGGAGTCTGAACGAGAGGTTGGAGCTGGGGGCGAATTCGGGGAGGGAGTGCCTGGATATTCCAGAACCATCCTCTGCCTGGGGCAGCGATACATGTTGGAATTTCAACTTGGCAAACACAAGCACGTGAGACAGTGATTTTCCCCGTGGGCCGGAGTCATATTTTTGTTTTTCCCTTTTAGAAGAAAAGGGGGGGGGGCAGAAACTTCCAAGTTAAAACAAGCCATGACAGACAGAAAATGCACAAACAATGCACATATAATGGCATAATTTCCCTGCCATTTGAGATACAAATGTCCATCTGGTCCAGGTTACTGTCAGAACGAAAGCAAGACATGTGGAACAGATTAATGTGAACAATTATGCACACATAACTCTCTCTTTCAAGATGGATGGTGTCTCCCTCAGCCAGCTGACACCCTTGGATGCTGAAGAAGTGGAATGTGCGTCTCTAACTGCCGCTTTGGTTCTGCAGGTGGCACCATATCTCTGGGAATCTTTGGGGCCTCAGACCTCCAGGGTTAGGGGTCTGAATGCTTCCTCTGCTCTGTGTGTTTTTACCAGGCACTCTAGCTTCCTGCAGGTAGGCATCTCTAACAGTGCTTGTTGTGTACATGCGCCCCAAGCTGGACTGGCATCCAGCCCAGTGTGTACCCCTACTTTGTTCCCTACATTGCGTGGAATAGGCCATAGACCCCATTTGTGCCCCTTTTCAGGAAGAGAGCTTGAAAATTGGAGGAACCACTAAACTTTATGGGATGTGGTAAAAACTAAATTTTCAGTACTGTCTAAGGCTATGCTGTACCCTAAATCGTCCCTGGTACCATAGGTGATTATGCATATCTAGCTACAACTTTGTTCTGGCGCTTGTTAATTGGGAGACTCGCTTACATGCAAAAGTGTTTTTGTTCCACCATTTTCATCTTCAATGCAAATGCCTTATATCCCCAAAGATACCTTGTAATTGCTTCCAAATAGTATGAATGGGGCATGTGACCAAAGTGATTACAGAAGAATGGAACAAATATAGGATTTGTCAATGTGACACTGCTTAAATGGTATGCGTGTAACATACAAATAATTACATATAAAGTATGTATCTGAAAATGAGCATACAATAAATCCCATGAATGGTTTTTGATTGGTCTAGAGAGGTCTGAGGACAGTGTGCATAAAATAAAGTACAAAACCAATAAGGAAAATACAAACATATTACAAAAATGTTCTTATCTTAGGCAGTTTCAGTGATTTAAAAGACTTATGAGCTAGAATATGACCAAAAGCAGAATGCCCTTCTGATTGGACTAGATGAAGACCACTTAATTATTTCCATCCATCCATTTTCTGTACCTGCTGATCCTATTCATGGTTGTGAGGGGTCTGCAGCCTATGGGCACCAGGCAGGGAACAACACAGGACAGGATGCCAACCCATCACTGGGTTAACCTCAGCATGTTTTTGAACTATTGGGGGAAGTGGAGTACCTGGAGCAAATCCCATGAGGACATGTGGAGAAAATGCAAATGGCATGAACACGGATCCATGGCAGATGCTGAAAGCCAGGTGCCAGATGTGTGAGGCAGCAGGGCTAACCACCACACCACCATGCCAACCCCCACTTAGATATTCAACTGAGTGAATTAAGAAAGTAAATAAACATGACGGGCACAGGGTCATCATGGACAGTCACATCTATTTTCCGATGCTGTGAAATTACTTTTTATAATGAAGAGAATTCGAGAATGAAGATAACCATAACTATCAAATGTCCATCCATCCATCCATCCGTCCATCCATCCATCCACAAGGTCTCAAGGCAGTGCAGCATCTTGAACGGGATGCCAATAGCTGTCAGATATGCAGTATATATATAGAATACTGTGTCTGAATCTCATGTGTTTGGTGAGGGGTTTTTGAGTCACTTAATAAATGAATGATTAACAGGTCTCAGAAATACCATTCACAAATATTTGCATTTCATTTCCAAATCAGTAAGTTCTAACCTACAAACATTAAACATTTCACATTGATCAGTACATTTCACTGGGTAATTAACATGCCTTTGATCAACATCTCCTCCATGCCGCTCCATATTGTTTATGAATAGTACTAATGTACAAACATTACCGTAATTCAATGCACCGACAAATCAGTGTGCGAGCATTACTATCTCCTTGAGTTCCTTAGCATATTATTCCCATATTTAGCTGAATGGTGACAGATGTCTAAGTATACTGAATGGTTCTCAAGAACATATTTGTCATACCGTTGCATCAGTTATGCCTGAACGGGGCTTCAAAATGAAAGAAAAAAAAGGAAAATGGAATTAAAAAAACAGGCCAGAAACAATCTCTGGGTTCAGGTAGAGACAGCAGATAGCTCCTGACGTGAGGCGACCTAGGAGAACTGCCTGGGACTATGAACACGAGACACGATTAAGTGATATAGAGCTTTATGGTGTCTCTGCAGTTAAACAAATTAGCGGCTCACACGGCTCTGCTGTTGTGTATGAATAGTTTACAGAGCCTTCGATTGGATGTTTTACTTTATGAAACTTGCTTTGCCACAGTGCCCTTTTAAAAAGTACTTTTTTCCTCGAGAAATATTACATTTCTTTGTCCTTTAAACATTCACCATGACCCTTTAGAGCAGGGGTGTCAAACTCATTTTACGGTGAGGGCCGGATGAGAAGAAAATGTGACCATGTGCGGGCCGAATTTATTATTATTATTTTTTAATCATAGTGCATCAAATTACAACAAATACACTATATTCTGTAAAACTGCATTTAACAAGTCCTCAGAAACTGTTCATTAACACTCTTATTCCTTTTTAATACTACTACTACTAATAATAATGATAATAAAAAAGATTTGATATTTAATACTATTGTTCAAATCATCCCGCGGGCCGTATTGGACACCATAGTGGGCCGTATTCGGCCCGCGGGCCGTATGTTTGACACCCCTGCTTTAGAGGGTAGGTGGCGATGGAAGATGGATGAATGGATAATTAAAGTAATATAAAAATAGAAGTCCAGGTCTTTATATTACTGGGCCGGCAGGTGTAAAACAAAGTATTACATTGCAAACTCTTTTAATTTTATCCTGCGTTGTTCTGTGTGACATTTGATTAACTGGAGCTCGCAACAACTGATGCACAAAATATTGTGTTAATGACCGACTTCTAAAACCACTATCATACGCAATTTCCGAGGCAAGTCAGAGATGGTGGGTTGAAAACAAATGTGTCCTGGTTCCGTGTTTAACTGAAAACTGGTTGGGCTGGAAATATTACTAGATTGTACCCTCCCATCTCACAGAGGCCTGCTAATATTGCTACCAGAGTGGAGACCCAAATGAAGCCAGTGAGCAATCTATGTGTGCAGCAAATAGACACGATATTTGGACGAATGGTTAGTAGAACCTCATTGCGATTCATAAATGCATCAGTAAATGTATGCAGAGTCAGAGCCTTCATTGTCCTGCATGTGTGGGAAAGTTTTATTTATTTATGCACTATAAAATAGACGACAAATCTCGGGTTGGGGAATCTGCGCAGGTGAGCTCTCAAGAGTGTAATTATTGGGCTTTATTCTGTGGCGAAAGAAAGTTCACCTGCAGCAAGAGAAGGAAGTAAGCGTCACTGCAGAGCCATGCACAGAGAGCAGAGGCAGCTGAGCGGGGAGAAGGGCGGAGGGGGCGGACGGAGCCTGAAATAATGAAGAAACAGACCATCAGGCGTTGCGGAAAACTGTAATTATCTGAAACAAAATAGGAGGGAAAGGCACCCTGGGGGAGGAGGGTGATTTGCACGGTGCGGAGGGGAGCAGAGATGAAACTTTAATGAACGAGGCGAATGCCGGCGGCTGGGGGAGGGGGGGGGGGTTCCTCTCATGAGAGACTGCCTAGGCAGATTGCACATGTTTCCTGGCCAGCAGATAAATGGCTATCTGCTTGGGAGAACTCACTGGCTAGTGCAAGCCACGAATCCGCATGCGCTCACACTGCACTCACTGCTATTGTTTTGCTTTTGATTAAAGCAACGATGATATATATCAGCCTCGCACCCCCAGTTTGGCTGCACCTTTTATTTTATATACATACTTAAACCATTTTAAAATATGACAGTGGCTTCTCGTGAAGCAGAAGATTCTTCTGATTGGAGGAGGAGTATCACCGACTCTCGCATGTAATTTTTTAAATATGATATTATTTACTGATCTATAGGGGGTTGTTCATTGAATTCTACCGTTGGCTGTATGGATTCTCAGACATACTTCTCAATCCAGCATCTGTTTGTTGTGCTGCAAGGGATTATGCAGGAGAATGTCTGCCAGCTGGGGGTGGGGGGGTTCACCTGTTTCTGTGGGCGGCTGACCTCTTGGAAGTACTGTATACCCCCAGGAGGTGTATTTGCATTGCTCAGTCTCCATGCCCTGGCTGACTTAAGTTGCCCCCCTCCCAATAAAATGCTGGCAAACATGCACTGCCTGCTGGTAAGCTCTAGTCATTGTGAGCCACTTGACAGCCATTATTTTAGCATCTTGAATGCTGTTTGTACAGCTAACTGAAGATCTATGCATGTCGGTCTTTTGAAACAATGTAATCTGGTTCTGTCGCCTTTCACAAGGGAGATACTTAGACTCATTGCTAGCTTCTTAAAGTAATATTGATAATTAAGTACCTGAGTATATTCACCCCTCCATCCTGACCGAGAACCGAGATAAGCGGTCGGAAGATGAATGAATGGAGTATTAAATTTAACTCAAGGTGTTTTTAAGTGTCTAAGTGATTCTGACTGAACTATATTCATCTTAAATGTGTAACCGAGACTTATACAGTACTTCATGCCATTTTATTATTTTTTATTTAAAAGTGAGTTTAATGAAGTACCTTTTATGTTTGACATGTTGCATATGAAGTCAACTGCAGATACTATTACTTATTACTAAGGGTTCAACAGCAGAGATGCTTTTGAAGCTTACTAGTATGTTTCTCTTGGACCCTGCTGGATGTCTGATTCAGTCGCCTCTTATAGATCCTGTTGTGCTGTATCTTGTCAACGCGCTGTCTCAGTCGCCCGGAGACACAGCTGACTTAACACAAGCCTCCGGTACACGACTGCTCTCTGCCCCACAGAGAGTTTGTGCCCACGAGAGCGTACGCCATCACTAATACTCTTAATTACAGCCAGTTTCAAATTCACTTCAAACCCTGGCTTAAGAGAAGTAGGTACTGTGACCAATTAGACAGCATACTGGTTTATTCTATTTATTATAAGCTGTATCGCATTTCCGGAATATCTTGTATTCCTCATTCTTTGGACTTGGCAGAGTGACAGTCTGTCCTGAAAGTGGCGCACAGAAGCAGAGTGATCAAGCACCAGTGCTTCCCATTGTGGAGTGAATAATACATTCATAGAACACGCATTCATAGAACAGACTCAGCATGTACAATTACGATTATACAATTTTGTCTGAAATTATTCGATGATGTTTGTTATTAATGTATAATAAAGCTGTTAAGGTATGTTACGATGTTAAGGCATACTTACATGCCGGTTACGAATGTTCTATGAATTCATGATGAAGGTGCAGTTAATGTAAAACATTCCCCAATATTCAAAGTCAGTAAGTTGTGGATTTCAGCTGACTTCTCCTTCTGTTAGTGTCAGGTCTCCCATTTCACATCTTAGTGGTTATAAACAGCATACATAAGTGGTACATATACCCCGCAACCGCTCTCACCACATGTGAAGACTGATTTTGCAAGGCAGACAAGTGGTGTTTTGCAGGATGATTGTAGGCACCTGTCTAAGGTATTACTAGCATTCTGGATGCAGAACAAACCGCATGAATGCAGAACAACAATCACTCACTGTCCTACTATCAAATCTTGCAGAGAGGAAGCGGCCTAGAAGGTGGAATTAGGTTTATATTGCCAGGGGAATGTAATGTTACATGCAGATAAAGAGACAGTCAATAACTTTAACCTATATCAAAAAAAGTATTAATATTACATTTACAGGATATTTAGGCACTACAGCAGACTTTACTCCTGATACAGCAAGTGCTATCTCTAAGAGGATAAACCAAAAAAATCAACGTTTACCTGGAAATGTATTTAGAATGTGTAAATTATCTTTAGTGCACATTATTTAAAGGGGGAAGTGTAATTGCAAATTAGATTAATATCAATACTTTATTCATTGCTGGGGGAAATTTGGCAGCTCATGCATATCCCATCATCCTATATATATATATATATATATCCTCCTGAGACCCAAGGAATTTTAGGTTATTTGTCTTTGGAGGAAATAAGACATCTTACACTTTAGATTTTTTCTATCTTATTTTTATTTTTAATTTCACAGCATGTCCTCTTTAGTGTACAACAGGAATAAATATGTTTCCTTACATCAGTGAAAACATAGATGCAAAAACAAAATGTCCACTACAATGGACATAAATGAATGGGTGGGGTCTCAGGAGGGTTGTGTTGGTGTTGCTGGTGTTCCTAGAAGGAGGTGTTTCATCTCACAGGGCACCCTGGATATTATTGAGAGGAGTCGCAGTGCATGACTTGGTGGCAACTCCGGTCTGTACCGGAAACTGAGGACGGCTATGAGGGCTCTGAGGGCAGAGAAGGAGGCGCTTGTTAGACAAATCTGTGAGCAGGTGACACATCATCTGTGGACTAGTGACCCACATCCTGCTTACAGAGGAATCAAAGCATTATGTACATCTGAATCTGTTCTCTGGAGACTTGCACTCAGGGCAGAAGATGAAACGGTCCTTACAAATGACACTGCAGTTGTGATCCACTCAGCTGGCTACTTTGAGCTGTTGCTTAAAGTTGACCCTCCTGCTAGAATGTTGGACATCTTTGGGTCCACGGTTCTCGAGGCTGATCCTTCAAATCAGCTGTTAACCACCCGATCTGACTGAGATTACGCAGGTGGTGAATCAGCTGGGGGTAGGGAAAGCTGCAGGGATCTGTGGTATTCGGGGTGAACTTCTCCAGGCTGGTGGTAAGGCTGTCCCCCTTGCATTGCAGGCACTCTTTGCTTCCATTTGGGAGTCAGGAGTCATCCCAAATGACTGGAAAATGGGACTTGTAGTCCCTATCTGGAAAGGGAAGGGTGATCGCCTGGATTGTGGCAACTACAGGTGGTTAACATTGCTTTCAGTGCTGGGTAAGGTCCTTGCTAGGGTCATCCTTCACAGGATCCGTGATCACTTGCTCGCCCATCAGTGGCCGGAGCGGTCTGGTTTTATGCCTAACAAGTCTACTATTGACCACATCCTGGCACTGAGGGTTCTCATTGAGTGCAAGCGCGAATATTGGCAGAGGTTCCTTGCAGCCTTCATTGATTTTCATAAAACATTTGACTCAGTTGATCAAGTTGCCCTATGGGGCATCCTGAGACTTCGTGGGATCCCCCGGAAGCTTCTGGACGTCATGACCGGCCTGTACACTGGTACAGTGAGTGCTGTGCAGAGTGGAGGGGGAACCTCTGCGTTCTTCCCAGTTAATTCTGGAGTTTTCCAGCGGTGTGTTCTTGCTCCTATTGTGTTCAGTGCTTGCATGGACTGGGTGTTGGGCAGGGTTGTGGGGTCCAGTGGTTGTGGCACATTTGTTGGTGAAGAAATCTTGACTTGACTGATCTTGACTTTGCCAACGATGCTGTGATCTTTGCGGAGTCAATGGAGGCTCTGATCAGGGCTCTTGAGACACTGAATGAAGAGTCTGAGTGTCTGAAATTGTTGTGAGTGCCCTGGTTTGATTGTGAGATTCAGGCCTTTAATGACTTCTTAGGCATAGCCATCAGCAGTGTGTCTGTCTGCGGGGAGGGTGTCAACCTCATTGAGAGGTTCACTTACCTCGGCAGCGACGTTCATGTCTCTGGTGAAACTTCCTATGACGTCAGCAGATGGATTGGGAGAGCATGGGGGGTCAGGAAGTCGCTGGAAAGGGGTGTGTGGCGCTCATGATATCTTTGCAAGAGGATGAAGGTCAAAGTCATTAGAGTCTTGGTGCTCCCTGTCTTGCTGTATGGCTGTGAGACATAGACGCTATCCAGTGAGCTGAGACAAAGACTGGACTCCTTCAGTATTGTATCTTTGGAGAATCCTTGGGTACTGCTGGATTGACTGTGTCGAACGAGCAGTTGCTAGAGAAGTACCGAGTACCTACATCGTGAGGGAACATCAGTTACGGCACTACAGTCAGGTGGCTCGTTTCCCTGAGGGTGACCCAGCTCGCAGGATCCTAGTTGCTGAGGACCCGAGGGGATGGACCAGGCCGGTGATGTAACACCTGGCTGCAGCAGATGGTTGGTCACTTTCGGATGGTTGGACTGGACCGTGTGTCTGCCTGGGGGGGTCGCCAGTCGGGATCCCAAGGAGTTTCGTCATGTGGTGGGTGCGGCAACGCACTGCATCAGCGCATGCTCCCCAATCTGACCTGACCAATAATCTGCTAATCGAAGCACAGGGTGCAAGTGGTAAAACCTACCAATGTGGGTGGAGGCAAAAGTACTGTCGGGAAAATTTGCCGATTGGGATGAGGGGGGTCAAAAACATTTGAAAAGCCTAAAATCATACGTATTATTTCCCATCTGTTATGAGTATATCTGCAACAGTTTACATTTTAGTTGTCTATGTATGTGTTTAAGGGTTTCAGAGCCAAAATCCAAACCAAACCTAAATTCATATAACAAAAGTCAGCAGTTATCATTAGCTTCCGCTGCTTTTTTTAGTGGGTTATTGGTTTAGCCTTATTGAATTAAACTTTGAAGTTAGCGGATTAGCGGTTATCGAAGAGAATTTTTCTGCTACCTGTGCCCATGACCGCTAGTCACCCAGCTGACCCATGACGTGAAACAATGAATTTCCTAACTGATATTCTCTTAGATTATGACATTTTACCCATTTAAGTGTTATTATGAAAGGAAGACTCATTAGTACTGTATATATTTTTTCATTGTGATAGTATTTAAAAATTTTACATCAAACCTTTAGTAGCTTAGGTACATTTTGTTAAGGCATACATAAATTCATTCTGTAAATTTAGATCATAGTCAAAAGGGAACTGAAACAATTAATGTGCTATTTGGAACAAATGCAACTGGGGTTAAAAAGTTTCTTCATGAATACAAACAGGAAAACCCTTTAATGTATTTAGTAAACGACTGTATTCTAAAAACAGCAGCACTATTGCACAAAAGGAACACACTGGCCGCATGGAAATTCATGCAACTATAGGGTCAGACACAAGGATTTTATTATGTATTATATTTGCAATTATAGTTATGCTCTCCCACTAGTATGAGTAACTTTCATAAAGTCTTTAGAACATAGCATTTTAATGTCTCTTCAGTAATGCATGCAATAATTGTTTGTCCTCGTACATAACATAAGTTGCTTAGATACATTTTTGCCCAAAGGAAATAATCATTTTTAGTATTTTATACTTCATGCATTATATATGTGGGTGTTTCACTGGAGATCAGATTCGTTGTAGCAAAGGGTTTAAGATCATGGCCTCTCCTGCCAGAGGATTTAGACTGAACAGCTAGCTTCCTGTGACCCTCTAAAGTGCAATTCTTTACTTGTTATGGCATAAGTATGCTGCATGAGTATGCAGACTGCCAGTGTTATCTCGGTAACCGTGACACTGCGACTCTTTAAAAGCCTTCATGCTAATCGCTGTGTTTAGCCTGTAAACACAGTGAATGCTATTAAAATAGCATGAGCATTCTTATTTAGCCTACACTGGAAAATGGGCCTCATGCATTCTCATGTGTTCCCGGACATACAGTGCTACTCAAAAGTTTGGACACTTCAAGCCACCTACAAATGATATATATATATATATAGTTATTATAGATTTTTATTCAGTGCATAATTCCATATAAGTTATTTTATAGTCTTGCTGCCTTTATATTACTCCAAATGCAGCAGCTGGAGAGAGTAGAAACACTCCATAAGCGCCAGAGTTACTTTCCAGTGAGAGGCGACGGATTGTAACATTCTGTGCTTCTGTGAGACATGGCTGACCCCCACCGTGCTGGACCAAGCCGTAACCCCGTTGGATGCTCTCTCTGTGTTCCGCATGGACAGAACGGCAGAGTCTAACAAAGCTAAGAGTGGAGGAGTGTGTTTCATGCTCAACAGCAAGTGGTGCCACGCCAGGAGTGTTTCTTCTCTCTCTAGCTGGTGCTCGCCTCGTTTGGAATACCTGAGGATAAAGTGCCGTCCTTTCTACCTGCCTCGCGAGGTCACCTCGGTCAGTGCCGCGGCGGTTTACACCCTACCTCACGCAGACACTGCTGTGGCTCTTTCTGCACTGCATTATGTGCTGAGTGCATTTCAAAACAAAGACCCAGATGCTGTGCTCATTGTGGCAGGGGACTTTAATGAAGCCAATCTCAGACAGGTAATGCCGAATTTTTATCAAAATCTTACATGTCCGACGAGGGGAGTTAAAATATTAGATCGCTGCTACACACCGTACACGCAGGGCTACAAAGCTGTCTCACATCCAGCATTTGGGAAATCAGCCCACAATGCCATTTTCCTCGTACTGGAATGTCAACAAAGCTTTCGTCGTGAAGCTCCAGTCATGAGGGAGGTGCAACACTGGTCTGCCCAATCAGAGGCTACGCTGCAGGACGCGCTCGATGACGTAAAAAATTTTTGTGAGAGTTGGGTGGGGCTGAGTGCTGTGGGTGGGAGCACAGAATGGGCATGGATACCCTGGCAGAATCAGGGGGCTCAGCACGTTACAGAGGCTCTTGAATATGTAAAATTATATGATGCGATGGGGGGAGGGGGGCATGGCGACATTTGTTAAGGGACCAGAATTTCTAGCTGCGCCCCTGGGTGTGGGTATGCTCAGTTACCCAGGAGTGAAAAAGAAAAAGCAGAAACAAAGGCAGTTACTGTGGATGGCACTCCTTCAGGTCACTGCGTGGAGCATCACCCCCTCTGAGGGCCTGCAGAACATCAGTGTGCATGGATGCCTGCAGCTGAGATCCACAGTCACAGGCTCCCAGGTTACACCCTGTCCCAACCGGTCACTTTCGGAGAATTCTACAGGTCTAGACCTTATGGGTGTTTGAACAGTTTTTTCATCCCTGAATTGTCTTCTTCCAAAAAGCAAACCCTAGAGTAATCTCCGATCTCCCACACTCCCTCTCCCACCCAGTCATTAGAGATTCCTGCATGGACTCCATGCATTGTTACTTCTGTACAGGATGCCTGTGTTTTTATACTCATTTTCACCCATTTCCAGCAATTTGCGGTAATCTGCAGTAACTAGCCCCAAGCTCACGCTGCATTCCATGTGTACTTTGTTGCACTCATATCCTGGAGTAGCGTCTGATGTCTTCTGCAGAAAGTGTAATACGCTATTATGTTGAGTAGGACCTGATGCATGAAGGCAGATCTCATGCACTTAGAGAACAGAGGGACTTCTGCCATTCTGCGAAATGCCTTTCATTTTAACTAATTACAGTGGCATACTTACACGTGTCCATCTGCTGTGATAATAACTGTGGAATATTTAATTAATTGCTAATGTGTCTTTGTTTGCTTGTTTTCAGCTATTTTCAACTGTTTTGTTTTACTTTGCATGTATCAGAGTGCACAAGCTGGTGTATTCATTACGCAGTTTTGATTTCCTTATATTTGAGAAAAACATTCAGGTGACTCATTTAAAACAAAGAAAAAACATAATAAAAAGAGTAAAAATAACTAATTAGACAACCATGAAAGCTTACTTTGAATAACTTCTTTACTGTTTTTTGCATGTAGGTCAACATGTAGAGTACCAGAGAGTACCTTTTTTCACTCCTGGGTAACTGTCAGAAAACAATCCTAAACACATCCCGATGTTATGTAGTAAGCATTATCCTGTGAATAAGGAAAGAGTGCTGTGACAGATGACCTGGGCCCCACAACCCCCCCCCCCCACCTAAATCCTACAGAGCTGCTTTGGGATGAGTTGGATTGAAGAGTAAGAGCAAGGTAGCCAACTTGTGCCCAGAACTTGTGGAAACTCCTTCAGGACTAATGGAGAAGCATTCCAAGTGACTACTTGGAAGCTGGTTTAAAGAAGGCTAAGAGTCTGCAATTTCAGAACATTTTGGAGATGTTGAACACTTGTCTTGCCAATTGCAGTTTCTGATATATATTACTTCATTACTTCATGGCCTTTTACTATATGGTGACTAGCATAGCTAAAATACAGACAAATACATTAACAGCAGGTGTGTACAGATTTTTGACTGATATGGTACCTCTCATGTATACTGTGGAATGGGAGGCTGGGCCATTAACACCAAGCTGCTGACATTAACTGGGCTGGTAGTGCTGCAGAAATAAGAGTTAGCACTATGTAAGAGCCCGTGCTTTTGAATACGAGCCCGTAACTCTCGGCACAATAGGATCAGCAGCCCTGCTTGCAGATGGCTTGACTTTATGCCATTGGTGGTCTTATCTCCAAATAATAAAAAATGGACTAAGTGAGTTTTAGAAATTCGCTTTTCAATTGGAATAAATGTGATTAAAAAAATCATAGAATTACATATTATAAATGAGCCAACACACACACACACACACACACACAGAGCTGGTTTCGCTCTGTGAGTCAGCATGTGGGTTGTCACTCACTGTAATCAGAAGATTTCCAGTTCAAATCCTACATCTGGCTTACTGATCATTTCACTGTCAGCCATTTAGCAAGGCCCTTAACCCCAAAAACTGCTCCAGCAGTGCAGGGAATAATTCGCTGACCCTGTGCTCTGATGCTAAGGCTTGCTTTAACCTTTATATTGGTTTTTTTGATTACAGTCATGGATTTTTACACCCACAATGTAATACATACATAACTCCCAAAGGCGCACAAACACAGACACACACACACATTAAAATGGTTAAAAAAAAAAAAAAAGTTTTGCATCTTTTAGCAAATGATAGCCCCCACTAATCTGCCTCTAATCCCCCTCGGTCGACCTACTCGCACTGGTATAGCACTGGTTTGCACTGATACGCAGTGTTGTCACTGTGTCTTTGCACCACTTTCCCCGTCTTTACCCTGAGCTTCCTCTCCCAGTCTCCATCCTGCGGTGACGGCGAGTGTGGCCCTCGCACGCTCACTCCCAGGCTCAGTTCGCCCTGTCAGACACTGACTAATGGTTGTACTATAGCATATTATGCCTTTTTCAGAATGATCACAATACATTGTCCATGACATAAGGCTACTAACATAAATATCTTTCTAATGCACATTGTTTTTAGAGTCTAAACGTCTCGACGTCATAACAATGGGAAATAATAGACGGAGCATCATAAAAAGGCCGTAAATGAAATGCATCACATAAACTGCTCTTATTTCACACAAGCTGGCAGGACTGTGGTGGCCAATCCCTGTCCTCTCACAATCTCCCCAGTTGCTCTGCGGTTCAGCACCATGGAGAGAAGCTTGGGCTGCCGGCACACGGAGCGTCGCAGGGCTGTCTTTCAGCACCACGGACAGATGCCGGAATCGACCCAGAAATGCAGGCAGCTGCTGCTTATCCAGCTTGTCAAGGCGGGGATTAGGAACGGCCTCTCTCAGGTGAGCGCCAGGGCCCTGACCGCGGCTCATCTCATCTCCTCACCGGAGCATCTCTGACTTCACGCTCCCCTAATCCACTAGGCCGGCTGCTGCCTGGGGAGCTGCAATGGGGGGCATCTGGGTGCTTAGGTCCTTCCTCTGTGTCCCCTCTGCATACCTTGACTCATCAATGTACCCCCCCGACTCGCGCTCAGTGGGAGGTATCGTTGATCCATGAGACGACTTACTAAGCGATCTCTCGCTGTCCTTCGTCTAACCCTGACCCCACCCGCCTGCCGTGTTCCCGTTCTTGCCTGTTCAAATTGGACTGACCTCTCCGGCTTCTCCGACCTGCATGCAGATTTTGCCTGTGTTTGCCCCGAGTCAAATAAAACCCAGTGTTTCCCCCAGTGTTCTGTTGCGTGACAGTCATGAACAAAAAGGAGAATTTTTAAATTAAGCATTATAGAGAAAAAACAGGTAATTTTCTGTGCTCATAAATGATTCTGGTGACATTCAAATGCTGGTATTATGCAGGGTGGTTTTGATAATCTCACACAAAGGTTCAAGGTATTGCCACCCGGTGACAAAAGGAATAAAGACACCAGAAAAACAGCACCACATAGTAACAGTGATTAATCATTTTATATCTTTTATGCTGCTGAATATCTAACTGGACCAATTAAGCATTCCTTAAGGGGAAAACTGTTTACAAGGTTGCATCTGTGCATAGCTACAATGCTTAAAAATGTGCTTTTCTGTGCCAGAAAGAATTTTTCATTACTGCCTGTGAAATGTAGTGCCAACACTACACTTAAAGCACATCAAAAGTAAAGTTTTGATGTTTTGAATCTGAAAAGCTGATAATACCCACAAAATGACAGCGACAGTCTGCTAATCTGACATCTCCTCTCTCCGGCTCGACTGAGTGCGGCTCTATCACTAAACCTCATTAAAGCAAGCCGCTCCCCATCTTTCGGCACCGCCACTTTGTAAATCCTGCCTGCGGTGTTTCTGGGATGGAAAAGCTGGTCCTCCCTGCTATCAGCGCATACTGCACGCAGGTTTCCGGCAGTGTGAGAAAAATGGGGTCTGTTCTGTGATCAGAAGTGTGTATTTTTGCATACCCAGTTCTATATTGCTGTTTATTACAATTATAGTTCTAATATTTACTTTTATCCAGATCGACATACAATAAAAAGCAGGGTTTCATTCAAGTGTAATCAGACTGCTGCCTGTGGGAACCAGTGAGCTTCCAATTGCAGTTCCAACCCACTGAGGCACGCACTGCACCCTGCTATCCATGGTCACTTGTTACGTGTTAGGGTCATATTTGGTAGTGACAGAGATGTGGGGCAAAATGATCCGTATATGTAACTGTATATCACCAGTGGATAGCACTCAAACCCTTAGGGGTTCTGACATTTGTAAAAACACACGTTCAGGTTCATATAAATTCTGTAGTTTTCACATAACCCATCTTACTCTCCTATGAAATGCACATACAGAAGTAAAATCACACCTTGGTATCTGAGCACAGGGTCAGTGAATTATTCCTTGCACCGCTGGAGCAGTTTTTGGGGTTGAGGGCCTTGCTAAAGGGCCCGACAGTGAAATGCCAGATGTAAGATTTGAACTGGAAACCTTCTGATTACATGGATGACCTACATGCTGAACCACAGAGCTAAACCAGCTGTGTGTGTGTGTGTGTGTGTGTGTGTGTGTATCTGTCAGGATGTTCACCAACCTTGCGCCCTATGCTTACTGGGATGGATTCCGATTTTTCTGTGGCTCTATACTTGATAAGCATTTGGAATGTGGATGGAAATATCAACAACATGATAATCTCTCTCAGACATGCAGCCAGAACTAGCTAAGGGCGTAGGACTTTGAGATGGTTACCATGCTTTGAGATGGTTCACCGTGTTCATGCCATCTGAGACCCATTTAAGAGCATGATGGTATTGATTTTATTATCAATTATCACAATAACAACAACACTGATAACTGATAACATATTAACATTGTTTAATATCATTTATGTTGATCTGAACTGGTCTGTTGCTAAAATTAATCCCGATACCATGCTATTGCAAAATTATTATTTTGGAAGAGGGGGTGATAATTACAAGTCGTTAACTGCTTCACCTACACCCGCTCACGTGTTTCCATTTTAATTGTGAAAAACATCACAAGCCGTGAATTCTGACAGTGCACCTCCTGTCCGTAAAACCTGGCAGCCACTCCAGGTTGTTCAGACAAACAGAGGTCTCTCATTTCGTGCTGAAAACCCAGCGGGAAATTTCTAGCGAGCTGCCAGTGAGCTTCCCAGAGTGATGCGTACTTCCAGATGCTCCCGATTTATTTCATTATTTTGGCATCATTAAAATGTTTTTGATGGAAAGCGGTGCTTCTGCGGCGGTGCCACCAGGCCCTGGGATGGCAGGGAGCTGGGCAGATCTGTTTCAGGTGCTCTCCGAGAGCGATTTCTCTCCCATCAGTGCCTGACTGCTCTGCACCGACGCGTAATTAGGATGTTATGTTCCTCACTGAGCACATTGTGACAGAAATGTGATTTGTAAAGGTGATAAATGTCTTGCCTTTTTTTTCCTTTTTTTTGCAGTGTAGTGGGGAAAAAGAAACGAACGAACTAACTAAATTGACAAAATGGCAAAAACCCCACAAAAGCCATATAGATATTCTAAATCATTCTATTTACAAAATTCCAGTGCAAATTGGAAAAAAGGTCATTAGGAAATAATGACTATTTTAGAACCACTGTAAAATGCTAAGAATCATGAGAAGGATTAACCTCCAGACATCTGTAAGTCCAGACGGAGACTCTGATGAGTTGAGCGAAAGACTGCGAGATCAATTATTTTCACAGAAAGTCTCACAGCATTCAGGTTCATTGTGGAGTAAGAGTTGCAGACAACCTAAACTGGGCTTCCAGACTGACACCCCCTCTTTTGTTAAGCTGATGAAAGACGGGGAGAAATCAATAAAGGACTGTCACAGCTTCCTGAATGGAAGAGGCACGGGGATTAACGGGGGGGTCCTGGAAAATCTGGAGACAAGCGTTGCATTTCCTGCGTTTCGGGGGGTGGGCTTTGCTTGGCTGAGTAAAGCCAGGCTGGCAGCAGCTGCGGAACCCCAGCTCTGCTTGCATTATAGAAAACGCAATAAACTTGCTATAATCTTCAGTAATCTTTGACATAAGAATAAAAATAGAAAGAGGCAGTTTTGACAACGCCGGTTACCTGGGCTTGGAACCTAAGCTTACCCACTTGCCTTAGGTGAGTAATTTAGACAAACGTTGAGTAAAACAAAAGCTGAATACTAGCCTCTTAGTAAAATAACTGCATGTGGGACCACATTTTCACTGAAGTAGTCTGGATGGTTGGAGCAAAAATTCAAAAGTTCTACCCTTGGTTGATACTTTCCTGCAGGCGCTTTATAAAACCAGTCTGGGGTGAGAACGCGATGTACAGTCCCTACGGATGCTGGACAAACTCTGCGATCAATGACAGATTCGTTTGAAAGGTGCGCTAGTCTGCCTGCTGATTCCAGACACCATGAGGGGCCTGGTGGGAGACAAGTCCCTCAGAGTTTGCCAACAGAGATATCCATGCATTGGTAAGTGCTACTAAAGATGTCTCTTTTTCTCAATTTATACAGAGTATTCTTGTTAGAGCAGTTCAGGTTAAGTGCCCTGCTCCAGAATATAAAAGAAGTTCTCACTTGGGCATATAAAACTTTCCTATACCACCCCACCAAACGCTGCCTTGGATAAAAGCTGGATGCGAGCACATGGCGTTGCCTGGAAACGGGAGAATGAAGGAACCCAGGGGCAGGTTAAAGAAACTGGTACTCCGAGGGTTAATAAAGTTCATACAACAGCTCTGAGGCCACCCATTCAGGCTGCCGCTTGCAATTTCGGCACAACAATAGCCCCGGCGGTTGAGAGAAAAAAAAGAAAAGTCTGTGAGGTTGGATCTGGATGTGTGAGCGCAGTGTCAGACATGAATCATGCTGGAAGGGATTTAGCATGCTTCTCCAGGAGTTTTGAAACACACTCCATGCAAAATAAGCAACGCTTTTACACTTTTAGCATATGCAAACTGGGTTTGTCATATAGGAAATGATATACTATGTATTACTGGACTGTACTACATTTTTGGCACTGTAGCATCCTCCATAGCTGTGACAAAGGGTGAAACACAGAGCTTAGAGTGGAGATATCAGTGCATCTCCAGGACCGACTCCTTGTCTCTGGTGAGGAGGATTGCACTAATAAAACTACGTTCTCTAAATGGTGCTGCTGTAAAAGTAATAATACTGTGGTCATACTGGGGCCTGGATTTGTAACTCTACTGCCCTAGAACAATTCTGTACTGGCAATCATCGTTGATATAATGGATAAGTCCATAGGCACAATTCCCTCTGTCCACCGCTTTTGTAAAATAGGTTCTTTTTTGTTGCGGCACGGCATGGTGCGGACAGGGGAAAAAAGGTGATGGTAAATATACAAATTCCAAAACTAAGGGATTTATTGGGGAAACTGAACACACTGGGTAAAACTACACAAAAGGACCACGAGTGGTCAGGAAATAAGGAACTAACTAAAAACCATAGACTAAACATAACTATGGAACTAAGCAGCACACAGTGAACAGGACTGTGCAGTAGAGCAGCTTGACAAAAACACAATAACATTCACAATGAATCAGCAAAAAACGGAAAGAGGGCAAGTATTTAAATACAACAGACCACAGAGTTAACGAAGAAGCAGTCGTGACGCACAAGACAATTAACCAATAACAACGCTGGGAAAATAGGCAACAGGTGCAGTAACTTATACTAATGAACATGAGACTAGGGATACTCCAACAAACACTGAAAATAAGAAACACTAATCATACACTGGGAATTACTACACTAGGATAAGTAACATGGAACCAAAATATAAACAGGAATCAAAGTGAACGGGACAAAAGCAGGGCAAACCTATAAGCAGGAAACAAAGTAACACACAGTGGGGAAACAAAAACAACAAATACGTGAGAGAGGCCCCTGGCCAGCTTCAAACCCATGACCCAAGGATAAATGGTCTTTGAGCCACATACTTAACTCACTGCTATGGGGCAGTCTCCAGAAGAGAGAAAACACACTAGGGTTAAGGGACAAGATGGAAGAGGGAACAGGATAGCCAGCCACCTGCTGGTCAAAACGGAACTTGAAGGACAGGGTTGGTTGGGTGCCAACCCTCACAGGGTATAAGAAATAGGGGCTCCAATGGCCACATGCTTAAACCACTGAGTTATGGGGCATTCTGGGAAACAGGGAAACCAAACTAGGGCTAAGGGACAAGATGGAAGAGGGAACAGGATGGCCAGCCACCTGCTGGTCAATATGGAACATGTAGGGCAGGGTTGGATGGTGCCAGCCCTGACAATTTTTTTTTCTTTTACATTTGCCATCCTATGAAAATCAGATAATCTTTGGCGAAACAAGAGAAAATAAATAAATAACGACAGACTAACTATCAGCTCTTTAGCTGGTCCTTCCAAATTAATTCCATCGTGTTTTTCCTCTTTAACAAGATGGCAAAACTAATTAACAAGCTGACTCAGACCTGCACTTGGCATTCGTGCTTTGTCGACTGCTATTTTGGGATAATCGGACTGACAGGACCCATTCACCTTGGGGTTGGATTAAGCCCCGAAGATATGCAAACATCTATCTTGGCTTTGATTTTTGGTTCTGTGTTCTTCCGCTGCTCTGCCAGAATTAGGCACAATTGGTTTTCTGAGTGGCCACTGTCAATGGTCCAACCTCACTTGAATGGATTTCTTCGGAATCTTTCCGGGCCGTGAAGTGAATGCGAATCGCTGTATACTGTAAGTGTACTGTATGTTCTTGTCATTGTAGTATCTGATTGCAGCCTGCCTTTTAAACAGGTTAAGTTAACACGTGTGCGCTCTAACATGCGTGCATTGATCCGCCTCTTTCCACAAATATTTATCTTGTGTGGCCAAACGGTCGATGGTTCTTTCACCCCATTTTTATAGCCTTTTTTAGAGTACAGCATGAACTTGTGTTGAGCTTGCATTGTTTTGGCTAAAGTCCACTTCCTTGACCAAGGTAACACAGAGAACTTAGCCCAGGACAAGTCCGTGTGAGAGTTATCTGGAGTTGAGACTTCGATTCTTCTTTGTAATGTAACCACTGAACTGCACATGAACTCATAACTTGAGGACTGAAGCGATTTTAGCATCCAAAATCGATGCAGTAGTCAGTATTGAATAAACACGATTCTCCACGCAGTGTTGTAATAATACCCTAGCCTTGTTTTGCTTATAGATTCAAAATCCATTGATTTACAGATGGTACCAACAGATGTGTTATCAAGAAAGCCTAATTATTCTTCAGGTACACACATTCTGTTTGCAGCTTAAATCATTCTGGCATTGTCTTGATTATTTGTTTGTTGTTGACTGGATGTGACACACCTTCTTCAGTCTGACTGGGAATAAGATCTAATAAGATCTAAATCACCTCATTAGTCTGACTGGTTTGGCATAGGTGAAGAGGTGACTGAGTCTGTTGAATGCAAATCTTTGGAAAATTCAAGTGCAAAATGGAATCTAAAATGGCCTTCTCACAAAGACAGCATTATTGCAGTCGATGATCAAGAGGCAGAGCTATGGTCTCCATGGGTGGACTTACCGAAAGGCAGGTGTAGGCAGCCACCTGGGGTCCCCAAAAGCTAGGGGCCCCATGAAGACAGATTTCCCACATTTTACATTTATGAATGCAAGATACAGGATCATTTAAATTATAGCAACATGGCTGTTATTTGCACTTTTAGCCATACTTTTCAGTATAGACAAAGTTTCCCCCCCCCCTGCCCTGGCTGTAATGGATTATTCCTACTTTGAGACTTCATGCTACCTGGCATTCTTTTTGCACTGGAGTCTAGCGGTATCGGTGGTTTCACTGCCAAGTGAACTGGCACAAAGGAGCCAAACAGAAGAAGAAAACAGCGCAAAGATTAACATTACACACCCTGTGTCTTTGACACTATCCCGCTAGAGTGCTAGACAAATTGTGAAAAGATGTTGAGAGAACACAATTAAACAGACGCATGCAAAAATGCAATACTGCCCTTAGCCTCAGGGGTGGAATAAAGCACCGGCTATCCTACAGCCTAGGGCCATGGAAACAGTGAAACTTCTTGAATTTGGCTGATCGATCCACCGGCGCGATATCCCCCTCACCCCACACTCCCGCCCCCACCCTGAGTTTTACCACTGGCACCATGCACTCTGATTAACATATTATTGATGTTCCGTCATTTTGTATTGCCTGTTGTTTCTCTTTCGGCTCCAAAAAATAGCTCAAACGGCCCCCTTAAGGTGGCCCATATTCATGTCTGTCTATAGGGTCCCCAGGGAAGTCAGTCCTCCCCCGGGTCTGAGGGTAGTGGGTCAAAAAATAATAAGCCCCCCCCCAAAAAAAATCAGTGATGTAGAAGACTGTAGTTAAAAGCCTTTTTCAATCCTCTTGCTCCATTCTGTCAGACAGTAAATCGCAGAAACATACACATTTATGATGACATATAACTGCATGGGCCACAGCTATAAAGCAACAGGTAACTGCGGCATTAAAAAGAGTCAAACACCATATAACAGCGATTGATGCATGATGATGGCTCATGCTCATGTTTTTCTTAGCTCTTCTTTTCCATCCCCAGTGAAAATCGCCCATATGACACACGGGAGGCACAATGGGCCCATTTCACAGTTCTTTGCTGGATTCTCGTCCAGACTTTTCAAGCCGTCTCACATCTGCCAGCTGTGCTGTCACCAGTGGCAGGTAGCCAGCGTCTCCTGCTTCCTACGGACTCCGCAGATGTGACTCGTCGCATGGATGCTAATGCCGCTGGCTTATCAGAGGTTCGAATGGTGTGGGTAATATTTATCAAGTGATGGTACAGCTGTTAGCCCAGAGAGAATATTATTTGCAAGCACATGTGCATGTACTAGCGCAGACATACGCGACCGGCTGTACTCATACAGACAAGTGGGTAAATAACTGACAAGGCTAAAGTAGGCGATGCCAGAAAGAGGAAAGAATCCGGGAGTCTTCACTGAGCAGCCCCAGGGGCCCTGGTGACACTGGGCACCTAGGTGGCGCTCCATCAATGAGGCACCGTGAACCTAATGGGAGTTTGGGAAAACAAGCGGAACTCATTCCACTTAATCCTCCTAATGGGTATCAGATGCTAATGCGCAGTTATCACTGGGAGTCAATGCGGATCCAGAGCAGTGGTCCAGTGGAAGAGTGGAGCTTTATCCCGTTAATCCTGCCGTGCTCCACGAGGCAGCCCCCCCCACCCTCCGGGGAAAGGGGACAGAGGCGTTGAGAGCCAGCAAATATGTAAAAGCCATTTGACGCCACAGTGGCAAAGGAAGTGGTCAATAAGTGTCAGTTTTGAGCTCTTGGAGGGGAACTGCTGTTGAACCCTTTAGGAGGCTCAATTTAACTTGCTTCAGTAAGCATCGAGCCTTATAAATAGGTAATCCATAAGAAACTAAAATATAAAAGTTTCTTTGGATAAAAGTATCAACAAAGAAAGTATTGCCCAGTAATATAATAAGATTCTGTAATGAGACATTTCATTGCCCCACTATTTCTGCAAGCAGAGCTAAGCCCATGCTTCGCTAAACGTGAATATATTCTACTACCAAAGGATACACATATACCCCCTCCGGAAAAGTTCTGAATCATTTTTGAACGAAGCATAAAATTGTTCATATGTGATGTCATCTTAAATATTTTAAATATCTCATGAATATTCATATGCATTAAAGCAAGAACTGACCGTGAGATGGATAACGACAAGAATAATTTAATACGCTGTTTGTAACTTCTTTTCTGTAGTTTTTTAAGCGACTATAAGCTTAAAATTTGCTTGCGGTGATTGACAGAGCAGGAGTCATATAACGATAACGGCGCTTAATGGTTGTCACGTCAGTCTTTGCTCCGGACGTATGCGGCTCTTTCTTTCTGCTCTCCCGTCTTTATTTAAACGAGCTAAATGCTGTTAGACACCATATCAATCCAACCACCAAGTCAGGATTAATGGGCAAGTGAGGAATATGCTAAATTGTCAGTTTCTCTGTTAATTAACTGCTTGGAAGAATTCCAGATTCCTAAAAAAAAAAAAAAAACCTGGCAAAACTATTTAACTGTTTAAAGCAGTCTTTAATTTAATCATAACAATTCTAAATTATTTTGCCAACCAATTTAACTGTGTCATGGCTTGTTGTTTTGTATATGTACTTTTTCTACAATTTTGTATTTGCATTTTTTTCCGTATATTAAGGTTTTTTTTTTAACAGTGCTTTTGTAAAGGTAAACGGTAAGCTGGTATTCTGCGCGATCTGCCTGGAACAGGCATAGAGAGAATCCCGCTTCGCTTCAGCCAGCTGCTCGCTTAGCCTTTCCCTTGTTCCCTCGGAATGTGGTGTTCCCCTAAAGGCGTGTGTGAAAGGTCGCCATGACATTGCTGACAGCTTGTGAAGTGGGAACTTAATGCCCTGCATCTGCGCTGGCGATGCCGCAATTGTCTGGTGAGATCACACGGTACAGGCGAGGGTACGAGGGAATCCCGATGTACTAAGGGGTCTTTTATTGTGACTGTAAGATGCTCGTTTCAAGTTTACTAAGAGCCACATTTGTACGTTTTCAATGCAGCTACAAATGTGGAACACCTGGCATAAGTGTCCAACAGAAGTGTCCCTCTGTGGACTCAAATGTACAGCTGACCTCTGTGGCTAATAATTTGGGGGAGGGGGACGACGACTGAATTTCATTGTTTTTGTCATTTTCGCCTGCTTCTTGTCGGACGGGTTCCTCCAATACTGTCAATCCTTCAAAACCTGCCAAAGCCCTTGCTGTGTCCCAGCCATCTGTTAGTGACTACATTGAGCGGGATTGAGAAACGCCTTGTTGCCCCCTGAACACAGTGTTGCAGAATACCAATATCAGGCTTTGCATGCGAGTACCCAAGCATTGTACCTTTATGGAAAATCTATTGATTATTCAAAGACCAGTCAAGCAAAGTAGCTGAAGTATATTAGTCCGATTACTCACTATTGAGCCAAGCTACAGCGAACCTTGACAATAAAGCAGAACCAGTGTATTTCCAAATCATTGCATGTCACCTGAAGCATGTAGCTTGTATAAGTGACTTGCTGGACTCCAGAGTCAGCAAGAGTGTGTCCTTCATACACTTCCTGTGGAAAGTAAATGTGTAATTACAGGCCGCGAACGGCTCAAGATGACCGTATGATGACTCTGACACTAACATTCTGCTCAGTGCTTCCTCTTCTGTCTGGCTTAAATTGCATTAATCGAAATGCAGCTTATTTTAATTAAGAGTGCAGCAAATCACAAAGTATGCTCGACTAATGAATCACAGCGTAAATTTCCAGTTACTGAACAAGGCGATGGACCTTTTTTTAAGGTGTAATAAATCTGTTAAGGTTCCTGTTGCCCAAAGGTGGCGCTCGGTGATTGAGCAAGACAAGCCATACTTTCGCTGGCATTTTCTCTCTTATTGTATTAATTACAAGGCCCATCCAGTCCGTGCGCATGGAGAAATTGGGTAATATTTTATCTGACTTGGCTGTAAATGGGTACATTTTAGAAATTCTACCCATTATCACCTTTCTTTTAATCTGTCTTGTGTCAATGAAAAACACGGGGCTCTCAGAAGTTCCCCATTGTGCCCCCAAACACAGCAGGAATGGTCACATCAATATGTAATTAGATGATTTGCTATAATAATGGGTACAGGTTTTATGGCTTAAAAATGGAAGATGTCATATAGTATGGTTGCTTTGCTCTTATTTATCCGGGTGGTCAGAGAAAAAAAACAGTAAATCCAGTCTTGACATACAAAAAAAAGCTACAAAAATCATAATGCAGTGTATTTTACCTATTTATTCAAATAAGCAGAGTACGTTATTTTCACGCCTACTGTATGAGTGAGAAGCCTCACAAAGCAAAACCTTAATGGCATGACTTTACAGGAATTATTAGTGCAATTCTTTACATAGTGACCAATGAAATTGAGTGTAGTTTTCAGTCTGACACACCTTTACTGGGTGTCTTAGCTAATGTTAATCTTTTGAGATTTGGGTTACACTGCTCACCTGCCAGTAGGTGGCAGCAAGAGGCCAGTGTGGCGCCGTGATCACCATGGTGCTCACTCCTGTGGGTGGTGAAACGGAACACTGTTGCTTGGATACATGTCTGAAGATGGTTGCGTTATGTCTGTGTTCCTGCAGCGGTATCCTGGGATTGCCATCTGGAGTGGAAAAGTATGGCAAAAGCATGAGTCCAGTCACAAAACCATTCAATAAAATCAGATTGATTATACCATACTTCTAGTGAGTCAATACTCTGCTTCATTTTTCTTTGTCACTCCTGAAAAATAGTACAGCAAGAAAAGTTTTTTTTTCCCCATTATTATATTTTATGGAGGTGTACATCCTCACAGTTAAAGCTGTCAAATTCCATTTAAATTTACAGCATAACCACACGAATGTGTACTAAGAAACCAGTCAGGCCCATAGCATGTGATTGTCGTCCAAACTGTTTCAACAGTGTGGCATTAAAATCTGTTTGAACCTATTTTAATATATAGAGTTTGAGCACAAAAGCCCGGTTTTGAAGCTCCAGATCAGAATTCATTTTTGTAGTGCTAATTTATTCTGGCAACTTACAAGTTCTCGCTTGTGTTACGAGATACTCTGGGAAAAGATACAAGGGAAATCTGTCAAAAGTACTGGCTGATGGTGGAGAAAATTTAAATGTGTAGACTTGGGTACAGGATAAAGTACATATCCGAAACGTAACAAGCAACACAGTGTACGTCTTCTGGAAAGCTAACATGGATTATTTTGTCAAAACATTACAAATCGCCTTCTTCGGTATGCAGGAAAGACCAAGTTACTCCACATATTACGCCCTTGAAAGTAGAGTCAAGCCTGACCAAAGGAAATGAAGATACTTCCTGCTATGACTGCTAACCCTGAATGGATTCCTGCTTTTGGATCCTTTTGTGGCAATAAGTATATATAAGTTTTTGAAAATTAAAATTACAATTGGAAGGAATGGGCAAGCAAGCTTCGACTTGCAAATCTTTCCACGTGACAACATCTAATAGGCAACTGAATAAAAGATATACCAACATTAAAAAGGGATACAAATAAAGCATATGCTTTTCAAGGGTAGACTTCAATCAAAACCTTAATCCTTCATCAAAACAGTCACCTTCAATAGAGTTCACTGTTTAATGTTTTATTGGCTTTTCAGCTTGTGAGATATATAACAACAGTAATCTGCCTGACTTGGGTGGTTAGTCCTTCTATTTAATTTCTGCCCAATTGATTGTTCTGGAAGGAAAGGAGAAGCAGCCAGTCACACAGTGCTAACAAATGAACCTTAACCTATGCAAACAAACTGCGGCAGATTTGTGCTGTTTTTTTTTTTTATTTAAGAAAGACATGTTTCTTTCTCCTTTTATTTAAAGTGTCACTTCTAATTTTTCTCTCGCTTAAAGCAATTGGGATTTAAATCTGGGATTTCTCAGCACTGTCGTGGCTATAAATTACGTTTGCTCAGGTTTTAGACAAACCTGATGAAGAGTGACAGGGGCGAGATTATGCTGAAACAATTCCAGCAGAAATGAAACACAATGGAATGAAGATGGACTGAAATGCCTCGTAGACAATGCACCAGCACCCACACGGGTGGTACCACGTCCTCCTAGGTGTGGGGGTGGTGAGGCTGGTTCTGTGCGCCATTCACATGTGTGCTACACCTGCAGCCAGTGCGCATGATTGCACAAGTACTCACATGTGACCGATGCAGCTGTACCGCACTGTAATCCTGTGGCTGGAAGGGTTCTGTGCTAAAATGCAATTGCTCATTGAGATGAGCTGCATGAACATTGAATTTCAAACTTTATTCAATTACACATTAAGGGCATCTACACAAAAGGAGTGTGAGAAACTCTGGTTCTATCAACCACAGGCAAAATGCAGTTTAAGTGCATTTATATTCTATTACGTCCTGATAAATGTGCTGCTTAAATGCATCCAAATCTCCCCTGGATCCATTATCTGACTAGATAAAAGCTTGATAACTAAATATCAGGACATAAGTGTCCTTTTTTTTCCCTTAGAAATCGCCAGCGTAATCAGTGTACTGAAGAGTGATGACAGAAAATCTCAGAAAAAAAAGCAAAGTATAAACTATAAAACGAAATCAACGTTAATACACACCAGAGCGCACGCAATACATGCACAGACCATGCTCAAAATCAGGCAGAGCAGAACGTCTTCATCACTGTCAAATCTGTCTACATTGTCAACGCTGTGGCCAACAAGCATTAATCATCCCCTTTACTTCTCATTTTAGATGACCTTTTAGCTAATGTAGACATAATGGTGCAGTGGAGTCTTATAACATTCATCTAAATGTGATAAAAAAAAATCTAGTGCAGTATAGTTTGGAGAGTGACAGCCTGCAGTGTTGGAACTATGCCTCAGGTCTCTGTCTATCTCTGGCACTCTCGTCATCTGTCTGTCACTCCACTTCCTCTCTCTCTCCTGCTCTTTCTCAGTCTCCGCCCCCTTTTTTTTTCAATGCCCTCTCCTGTCCAATCACGCACTTCAGTGACAGCACAGTGTCTGTACGGCCCTGCCCACTCAGAGAGGGCACTAAAGCATGCCTTGGTGCTCTGCCTAAAATTTTACCTTCTGAGCTTTAAAGAACAGCAGTACTGCAGATTTGACTCTAAATGCTGATGCAATTGAGCAGCTCACTGGGAAGCAGTGTTGCATCTCACCTCCAGGGTTTGGTGTTCAAATTGCACCTCTGCTCTGTCTGTGAGGAGTTTGCATGCTTTCTCTGTGACACTCAGATTTCTTCCTTCAGTCCAAAGACATGCAGTTAGGTTACTAAATTGCTTGTAGTGTGTATATGTGCCCTGTGATGGAATAGTGTCCTGTCCAGGGTGCATCTCAGCCTTTTTCCCCCTGGGATTGGCTCCCCCTGCAGCCTGGACAAGGAAAAGCGGCTGGAAGATCAAACGATGGATTAGTTAATAGCGCCTGTTAAACATAGACAGTTGAGGCTGCCTTATATGGACACATCATGCTGATATTTTTATTTAAATGATTTATTGGGTCTTTGCTGTCATACATCATTCACATTTTCCCAAAGCAGTTCAAGTTGAAAACCACTCTATTTTTTGCTTTCATTTGATATTAAATACATATCCAGCAATGATGAGTGTGCTATCCTGGACAAAACAGGAAGGATATGGACAGAACGATTTTACATTTGGGTTGAGTTACTGTTGACACACAGTGGCAGACTAACTTTTTTTTTTCTAACAAGCATGTCTGCAACATCAATGAAGGCAACACATCGTCAGGAACCGCTGTGTTCCCCTGGCAACGAAACATAAGAATGTTCTTTGTAAACAAAACACAGTGCCGTGATTCCTTCCAGCATTGGAAAGCCCAAGGGACTCAAAGTGTTCCACTGTTTCCTGTAATGTACACATCAATAATGCATTCAGATGCTTATGAAAGCCAGCCTTTGCTCCCTCTGCTCTTTCACTGGAGTCATTTGCAAATAAATGGACATTAAACGACCATGTTGTGGGGGTACAGCTGTTCGGCGGAAGATAACTTTGAAAATAGGGGCCCTACGTTGTCAAATTTTCCGAATCTCCTCAAGATGTTTTAATGTTCAGACCCGGCCGGTGTGTTTCATTGTTCGTTTGGTAATAAACAGATTGGAGAGTCAACAATTGGTTTTTCCATGAAAGAGACCAGCCGCTTCCAGAGACCAGGCACCCTGTGACGACTAATTGATCTTGGCTGTGGCCTCATGCTGTAGTGCTGACTTTGAAAAATTGTAACGTGAGCAGCTTGCAGTGGTGGTTTGTGGAACCTCATATGAATTCATGGCACATGTAAATTTTGTGAATAAGTTCAGATATTACCGCAATTCAATGATACAGTGTACAAGATGTTAATTAAAGTTCAGCAACTTTTTAAATTCTTTGGCTGAATTATGAAATTGTCATATTCATCATATCACAATAAGCCAATTATGCATTGACCAAATCAAGCACTATAACCATCAATAGGGATGGTTAGAATTAGGGTTAGGGTTAGAATTATTGTTCAAAATTATACCATGATGCTGCTGAATTCTCAAATCTGATTGGTCAGAAGTGTGTTGATTAATTTTTTTGCCAGTCAAGAGCATGACGGTAGTGATCAATATGCAATTATAGCCTTTAATTCTAACTAGAGCTGTCACGATTACTTGATCAAACTTGACTAGTAAAAAGCATAAATTAAAATGTTCCTTCTCGAATACTTGGCAATATGGCAGCAGTCGGCACCTAGCAGATGAAGGTGAAAATAAAGTGCGAAAACCATCAATTGTGTTGAAGCACTTCACATTAAAAGTGAATTAAAATGTGATCTCTCAGTATTGCAAAGCAGAACTTAAATATCACCACAGCACAACTTTGATGCAAATACTATCATAAAGAAGACTTTTAGGCTTGACGTACTCACCCAATAGTGCGAGGTTAGCCGTAGATATGGGCCATTTAGCCTCTAGGAATAGCTTGGCTGTCTTGTCGCCTTTTTGCTTTAAATTAGTTTGCTTAATTTACTTTCTACGATTCTGCCATGTCAAAATATTAATAAAAGTTTCTAAAACAAAATTTAGCCCTGTCATGTAGCTGCATCATCTTACATAGTACGGCACACATTAACCATATAATATTATTTTTTGTACACATATTGTGTGTTGAGTAGGGCTAAACAATATTTGATTTTTTTATGACATTTAAGAGTTGGAAATTAACTATATAGCCACAAAGAACTTATTGTCTACCAACAAAATCTGTCAAATAAGTTGGTTGTATTGCTGTTAGTTGTGCCAACAGACACAGAGCCGTATCGCCGATCGTCTATGACTGAATCAAACAGCAAGGAGGATAATGATCATGATTGTGTACATGCAGAATTCATGCAAAACCGGTAAACTTCATACAGATTTTTTTAACATATACTAGATAATTGAGAAAAGGAGCCATTGTTAGACTTGCAAAGCTTGCAAAATTTTCTTTCCTTTGCCTGACTAAAAATGTTTTAGTGCAACATATTGATGGCTTGAACCCAGCAGACTATTGTGGTCCTCGCGATGTGACGTTTGCATGTGCATGAAATGCCATGCTGATAAATATTAACAGCGCACATTGTACTAGGCGGTCGGGGGCGGCACAGTAACGCAGCAGGTAGTGCTGTCACCACACTCCGCCGCTTGGTGCGTGTGGCTTTTCAGCAGTGGCTTGGGTTGTATCTATGCAGAAGGTTTAATCATTTGCAGAAGAAAGTATTTCTACTAATGTAAGTTCGGCTTGCAAAAGTGAAAATAATGTCTTTAGCTACAAACATGTAAGCCAAATGTGTGGTAAATGTGGTACAGGTGGGTTAATGCACTCCATGTTCTTAAAAGTACGACTGCAGAGGCAAAGAACCACTTGACACGCATTGAGCATTAACCTTTACACTCACATAGCTTACTGCACACATTGTCCATTAACCTATAAGTAGCACTGTCGCCTCAGTTCCAGGGTTGGAGATTTGAATGCCACCCTTGCTCTGCCTATATGATGTTCTGCCAATGTTATGTTGCATGGGAGCACTAGCCTCCTCCTGCGTCCCAAAGCTATGCAGGCTGCTAAACACGTTCATCTCCAAATTTGCATGTGTGCATGAACCTGCATGGACTTGGGGGACGCTTAGTCATGACGCTTGGGGGAGGTTTCAGAACCGGCGACCAAGCACCAGATAAGCAGTTTGAAAACAGATAAATGACTATGAGGCGACTCATCAAAGTGAAATATCGTCAAGGTGAGAATCCTTAGCAGGAGATTTACTTAACAACAGAATAACATACTGGGTAGCAGACAACATGGTACCAACTATAATCAAGGGCATAGGAGACAATTTGATATTGGGGGGGGGGGGGGAAGCGGGGCCACAATTTAATCATTTAAATGCAAAGGTTTATTATTGGGGGGATGAATGATGCCAGATTAAATTTTGGGGTGTACACCTTCTTCCCTAGTTTCTACGTCCCTGGCTGCAATGATATCTCCATGCCAGCTGATTTGATTGTCTGGTGCTTGTGACACCCCCATTCGCCATGAAAAAAAGAGACAATTGCTGGCACATTTAGGCCCTGCTTCAGAATTACATAAATGCTATCATTAAGCTTTCAATATGAATATAAGCATCTCAATCTGCGTCATGTGATGAGTAATACACGGCACATAAAAGCAAAAAATATTACTGAATGTGCTTTTTGAATGGGAAGACTCTGGATGATAATATTAATAATATGATGATGATGATGATAATATTAATAATAATCTTCGTTCAGCCATCGTATGACTCACTCCAGCTGCCTCTTGTCTGCTCCCTCGTCAGTGGTGTATAAAGTGCCTCCCTGTCTTGAGCTCCCCAGTCCAGTCACAGATGTTGCTCCTTGCTTGTGCTCCAGTGTGTCCCATCCTGTCTGATCCTCGTCTTCCTGTTTCGACCCCTTGTGATCTTTTGAATTTGTCGTATTGCCGTATTGAGTTTCCCCAATAAAGCCCTTCTCGTTCCTCCCTACGCTAGCCCTTGCCTCCTTCCTCACCCCAATGAGACAGCATGAGCTTATTATTGTTGCTTTCTGTAGTGTAACATATGTGTTAGAGTGTAAATGTAATTTTTGTAGGCTTTTGTGTAGTGCATTTGGGATGACACCTGTGTGGGAAAGAACAATAGGGACAATGACCACCGTATCTGTTTTCCAGTATTTCATGTGCCAGATCTATTTCTGCATTTTATCTGTTTGTGTCTTTACTAGATTGTGTGTTTCTGGTATCTCAGTGTCTATAATGTATGTGATTTTGTTCTATTTGTCGATCAGTGTGATGTCAAATCTGTTATGATGGATGGTGGTTCTATGTGTTAGAATGGTTCTGTTGCAGTACAGTTTATGTGACGTGTTCTCCAGCACTGTGTTCAGTGTGTATTTGTAATATGGTGTGTCCGTATCTATTACTTTATGTTCTAGTGCTAGTTCTTGGTGTATGATGTTGGCAACCTGATTGTGTCGGTGTGTATAGTCTGTCTGTGCCAGTAGTTTGCATCCAGAGCTGATGTGCTGTATTGTCTCTTGTGAATTTTAACAGTATCTACAGGTGGAGTCTGTAATGCTTGTGTCTTTGAGGATGTATTTTATGTTTTATCTGGTGTTGATGACTTGGTCTTGAATACCTAAAACGAATCCTTCAGTCTCACTGAACAGATCCCCGGGAGTAAGCCAGCTGTTTGATGCATGTTTATCGACATGAGGCTGGCTGAGTTCATAGGGTTGTCTGAGTTCTTTCTGGGTCCATTCTAGTTTTTTGAGGTGTGGGGTTGTAATATGTTCCGTTTTATTGTGCGTGTCATGTAAGCTAAGTGGTGTTTAGTTGGTGTCTGCATGGACTATAGCATTGTGTAGTGCTGATGTGCTCTGTTGTGTGTGGAAGAAGCTTCTCAGTGTGATTATCTGTGTATTGTGGAGGTTTGGTGTGTCTATGAGGCCCCTTCCATCTTCCTCCCGTGGGAGGGTGGGCTGTTCAGCGGCAGATTTTAGGTGATGATTTTTATGTGTTGTTAGTAGTGTACGTGTTTTCCTTCTGAGCTGTTGTAACTCTGTGGATGTCCAGTGTATTACTCCAGAGGAATATGTAAGTATTGGTATTGCATGTGTTGATGGCTTTGGCCAGATAACGTGTGTGTATGTGTTTTTAGTATATCTGTAAGCTGAGATGTGAATTTTTGTGTTAGTGTGCGTTTATTGTGTTTATGTTCACCATTGTCGTTGTTATTATTATTAGTAGCAATAGTACTACTACTACTACTACTACTACTTGTTGTTATTGTGTCATTATTATTACTGCTGTTGACATTATTGTTACTCCACAGAGAACCACCTAACCTCATGGCCTATGTTTGCACATTCTGGCATTCGTCACTTTATACAGTACAATCCCAAGTGTGTTTGTATGCAGTGTATTATTTATGTTTATATGTTTATGTCTTTTCATACTCTGTTCTTATGTTTTGTGTATTGTCTGCTCCTGTCTATAACTGCCGCTGTAACACCAAAATGTTCTTAGTGGGATTAATGAAGGCTATCTTATCTTTCTTACTATACAGGAATTTTCATAGCTGTTAAACATGGAAACAGTTGAAAACTTCACATTCACACAATCATGAGAGAAAGGTCTAAAGTAAGGATGGACTTTTTTGGTACTTGCTTGTAGCAGCTTTGGATGAGATGATCTTTTTTTATTGAACCCTTCAGTATTTATGCAGAATAATGGTAAGTGTTAGACAAGGTGCTTTTATGAACAGTTCGATAACATTTAATATTATTAATATCACATATAAGAACTTGAAGCCATTATAAGAAAAGCATAAATAATTTAGGTGAACTCAACTACTCTACTATTAAATTAGCAGATGAGTATTCCCAATGACTGATGCACATATCATTCAGCGTTGATGAGGTACTCATCTAAACGAGCCACTTCCTAAATGAGTCAGTCTGCTTTCTGTCTGAAAAGGAGGACTGAACAATACTGGCAAAATTTGGATCCCGGGGAAGCCATGAGATGAAGCCATCTTCGGATAGGAAGTGAGATGGCACGGAGAGTGAACATGGTGGTGGGGGGGTGGCATTTTAGCATAATGAGACGTTAACGTTTCCCGGCAGCGCCATCGACAGCATCGCATTTATCTGCGCGCGCAGTGATTTGCAGGAGAGCCCCAGGCTCTTCTCAGATCACTTACCAATCTCCTGCTGTACCACGACCGGAATGAGAAGTGTCGGCCGTTTTTTGTTTGACCCAAAAGACGGTCTGTGGCTGAAAAAGAAAACACCTTCAGTGGATCAAAATCGAGCTCAGCTTCAGAGGTAAAAGTGACAGCTGCTTCCGAGGTGTCTCCCACGACAGGCTCTCTGTGCGCTGTCATAATTACAGTCCTGTGATTCATCTATTCTTCTTTTCACCGCGCTCAGTGAAAGGCACGAATGCTGACCGATGTGCCTGTGGTCACTGTGCAGCGCTGTGAGTAACAAACACGACACAAAATGAAGCGCTTAGGAGTTAAACCTGTACCGGCTACAGAGCGGCGATCTGCAGATGTCTCGCAGATCAAAGCGTAACAAACAATTTCCAAATCTTTACGGGCTAGGCAAAGATGGTTGGGCGGAGTAGGGGCTGAATTCTGAAATGTCAAAATGATATTTTATAGAGAAATACCCTGTTAAGTTCATGGGTCCAACTCCTGTCGTGCATTCTCATTATTATTCGCTGTTGCATGAATGAAAATAAGTGTCTCAGCACCAATAATCTGCTGAAGGATGATCTATACGGTAAGGGAGGCTGCAGGCCTATTTTGGAAGCTAAAAGGTGTTTGCTGTTCAGACTTCAAGGAGTAGGCTATAAATGCTGATAAAAAAAATTTTTATGCACCGGCATTCCGAAAAGAATAAAGTTTCTAAAAAATTTAGAAGTTTCTTCATTATCGCTGCTTTTTTGGTGTACAAAATTGGCTTCAGGTGACTGATGTCTTAAAAATAAACAGACAAATGAAGTTCGAAAGGCTGAATTTAATGTTTGCGTCTGCTGCGGGTTATAATAAAGGTAGGCTCATGGAGGATTCGCGAGGGAATTCCGTGTGACGCAAAGCTGTTCAGGAAGGGGGTGAGCCTCTTTGCCGTATTTAGGGCAACTGGGCACGGATGTAGTGAGCAATGGCTGTTAGGCTACGGTCCCTGCTTGTGTTCCCGAAGTGGCACAAGGCCGGTAAAGAAAAGCAGAGGTGAAAATAAAAATACAGTCCACTTGGGGGCAGTCTGGTGCCATTTTTTTAAAGTCGACGCGGCAAGCAGCAGAAGTGGCTGCATTCGTCAAGAAGCCTGACGCAGAGGGGGAGGGGGGCAAGAAGTGGTAAATAATGTATGTGATCTGTCAGAACATTATAACGCTCTCAGCTGTGATAAAGCAAGGAGTATAAATATGACTCTTTCGCGGAGTGCCCAACAATAATAACTAAAACTATAAGTAAGTGGCAAGAGCAGCGGTAGTTACATTAAACAGGTGGATCGGTGCTAACTCGGCATGGCTCTAGCCGAAAAAAAAGAAAGCCATCACTCTCCATTTATACTCATTAAGGTACATACCTTTCTCTGCAACACACAGTTTTAATGATATTACTTTGTGTTTTTGTTTCTCGTTTAAATGCAGTATTTATTGGAGTCATTTCTGATAATTAAACATATCCCTTTTTTCTCCAATTCCCCTTGGGAGAACTGACATCTTTTTCTGCATGGCCCTTGATTTTGCACACTGGATGATTGGCTGTTTAATTTCTGTATTTCAACTTTGCTAACATAAATGTGGCTGTCACGGACTTGTTTATTTATTTTTTTATTTACTTCAAGAGACTAGCTTTGTACTCATTTTGTGGCTTTGTGAGCGTGTTCTACAGTAAGGCTTCTTGGGAATATTTGAAAGATGAGTTTTGCATATTTCAGTGTAATATATTGTGTGTGTGTGTATATATATATATATATATATATATATAATTTCAGAAGGTTAAAAAAAATCTGCAAGGCAGGAGCGATGAAAGAGACATGCCTGGTTTTATTTTAGGGGTACAGTATGCAGTATGTCAAAAAACATAAAGGAAAGAGAGAAGCGAAAAAAGAAATCTTGGGTTTGACTGCTTGGGCATGAGGAATGAAAAGGATGGACCCTGGACCTGGCTTCGAGAAAGCCTACAGTAACACCAGTTCTGGGCGCATTGGATGATGGGCAAACCTTCAGGGACCAAACTGAAATATTTCTTCTTCCCCAGGTAAGCAGAGTGATCTTTCATCCGTCGCTTCAGACAGCTTGCTAGGTGTGGCCTCCAATGCTGGCTATCACTGTACAGTTGGGCAGTGTTGGCACTGTGCTTTGGATTTAGATCGAACCCACCTTCGCATTTCTGGAGTGATATGGAGGTGTTTCACTCAGGTTGCATTGATACACATCCGTTTTCCATTTCCCCTCAGATCAGACTTGCTATGCCAGGACAAGAGGTGGAAATTAAAAATCCAAACCAAGATTTTAACCAACCAGTTAAGTACTCTGTGGCCGAAAGAAAATCTTGGTCTGAATTTTTACTTTCTGGACCTGAAATTTCCACCTCTGGCTGGGACAATTACCATCTCTTATTCCATGGCAGACGAAAAACTTCATACACTCTATGAAAGTCAGTGATATCTACAGGTCTACCTCTGTGCCAGTACACCTCAGACATGTATTTCCACTATAAAATTGAATAATATGTTGCACTTGTGCGCTGAATATATGTTACATCTGCAGCATCATTTCCACTGCAATTTACCTTACTGCTGTCAAACTGAGTCCTTGTGCTTATACACACTGCAGTTGTTTCACTGGACTGTTCTGCTCATTTGATTATTCAATTTGCAGTTTCATATGAGTTATGCTACATTATGGCTGATTCTGGATTATTTTACTGGAATTTTTCAGTAGAATTATCTGTTATATTGGATAATATGCACCATGCCTGTATAATACTGTTGCCTCTGGACAATTTTACTCTTTCCGTTGAAAATCTGATGGAGAAAATTAGTATTGCTATGTATTTATTAAATCTGCAGGTTATTCTGTAGCTGCTGTGTTATTCTTATATTGGTCAAGTGACCTGATCATTTCTGTGCTACAGTAGATCATTCTGCTGTAGTTATATTCTATATATATTGCAGGGGAATGATTTGTTTTTGCCCTCATTACATTATATAGTCAATGATATGATGTCATAACACAGGCATATCTGGGATACTTTGTAATAATTTTATTTTATAGGATTATGCTGCTCATGTTACTTCACTACAAAGTTGCCTTTCTTGGTATAAGTAACCAGATCTTGTGAGGTACATCATGGAGGCTGGGCGGTGCTCATTGTGTGAGGCTCATGTTGAGATCCGACCGTCTTGCCGAGAGCACTCGCGTGAGTGACAGGCCGCGTCTTTGTACAAGCGTGTAAGTCCACTCTCTGCCTGTCCCTGATAGCGCTGAATAACCCAGCCTATTGTTATCTACCCTTTAATTCGTCATTCCGTGTCCAGAGCTATTCACCGCTATCCAGTAATCCGCGGCCCCTTTTTTCTCTGTCCCCAAGCTGTGTCGGATTCTATTTGCCTCTTTTTTTCCTTTTTTTTCCTACCCAGCTGGGACCAGAGTGTAGATGATTTTTTTTCGGAACTCTAGGGTGGGTGATCAGCTCGGAGCTGGGGGAGCGATGGGCTGCCTAGAGATCCCGCTGCTGGGGCCTACTCCCACGCTGCCCCTCCCCCATCCAGGGATGGGAACAGGTGCTGTTTTTGTTTGTTTGTTTGTTTTTGGCCATAGCTGTGCCAAGCCCAATCTGCTGGGCTCTTTTACAGCAGTTTGCTTCCTTAGGAAAGAGTTTTTTATCCGACGATCGAAAATGAATATCGCACCGCAGTGCTTCCACAGCTTTGGCGTTACGCTGCATCTTTCTGCCTGCTTCCTGGATTATATTCAGATAACTCATTTAAAAATTTCCCACAAAAACATACTTGTTTATTTCATTTTTTTCCTATTGAGCTGGTACAAAATACAAATGAGAAATATTGCTTTTAAAAGTTTTGAACAACTTTTAACTTCCACTGTACAGTCATGCTGAGAAATGCCACCACTATGTCTATGAGCTTACCACCATACACTGTATACCCAGCAGTGTTAATGCATTTCTGACTGCATGTATAACACTGTTCACGCAATGAATGTATGTATGTCTGCGAACTTATGATTGTATGTGTAAGACTTGTTACTATTCAACACTTGTACAGTAAATGCATGTATATCACTGTTTAATCACTTATGAGTCAGCTGGATGAAACGACTGCGCTGTAGATTTTAGGGCAACTTTAACATAAAAACAAAGTTAAAGTCTAATGAAGACTGATTGTCCCCAACATACTGGATGATGAAGGGATTTGTTGGGCCCTTTGATTAAAGCCCTTTCGTTCTTCTCCTTCAGTTTTTGGATTCATTCATTGTTGGGCATTCCAGCTCTCTTTTTAAAGGGGTGTTTTGACCAGTGTCTTTTGATTTGGGCTATAGCTTAATGGTGCTTTTGTCCAGTACTGTTTGATTTCCAGTGCTTGGGGCACAGATGGACCTAACCTGCCCATGGAGACTTTACATCAATACAGGGGGAAAAGACACAGAACTAAGATAATCTGCATGTGAAGACCAGGAATTTTCCAGAAGCAAACATTAGCATATTGATGATGACATACAAACAACATTTCTTTTGTGTCTATTGGCCCAGTTTTATTTTAGGCCACACACAAACACACACACACACACACACTTATGTGCGTGTTTTTATATATTGCTTCTTAAGTTAAAGTTGTACATAGTTTTTCAGATTGCTTTTGGACTTTCTGATACAACTTCAAGCTCACAGCTAGAACCCAAACTCAGTTGGCTTTTATTTGTTTATTATTTCAGAACAACCGAGTGCTTTTGATGTGTACTGTCTGTTCCCCATGGCCATTGTAGCAATGCAGAGATATGTCTTTTAAAGTTGCAGAAGCTGGTGGGGAGCAGCGTGTAGCTCAGCAGGTTGGGCCCATGTGCCTGTGATCAGAAGGTTGCTGGTTCAGATCCCGTGGTTGGCTGATTTCACCATTGGGCCCTTAAGCAGGGTGTATCATCCCCAATTGCTCCAGGGTCTCGCTATCCCTGCTTTCTGAAAAGATTCTGTTACTTTGCACAAAAGCAACTACTAAGTAAGATAATTGTAGTTGTAGTGTCCTCTATACAGTGGTCAGTGATTTTAGGAACGATGATGTTAAAGAATTAGAACTTCCAGCTTGTAACCCTATGATTCATAGGTGATCCATAATTTGGAATGAAAGCTGTGTAAGAAAACTATGGAGTTGGGGGAAAAAAAATATTACAGCTGAAACTGAAGGCAGAACAGTGTTGGCAAACCGTTTAAGCAGCTGATATCGGTGTGAAACATCTGAGCACTTTTATCTGTCTTAGAGGAAATTAAGCACCTTTTATGTGTTTTACTCTAGGCAGAAAGCTGAAGGTAAGCTGCTTTCCAGCTGTGGGACAGCTGTGTACTGCTGCACTGTTATAGAACAGCCACAATTCACACAACATGGTGGCAATCAATTTTCAGCATTTCTCAGCTAGAAGGCTATAACTGCTTGGCTTAAATCAGGGGGAGGCTGACTTTTACAGAGTGGCAGATAACATCACAGAGACCAACAGGTTACAGCATCAAATCCTGAGAACAAGGTACCTGAGACATGGTAGGCTGTGTGCTTAGGTGAACAGACATAACCAAAGTTCTTCAGGATATCCTGAAGACTACAAGTTAACTGGATCAAAATACAAAATAAAATAAAATAAACATTTGTAACTAAAGAAGCTGAGTTCATCCATCTAACCAATTAGATGTCTTGGTCCTGCCTCCTGTAGTTGCTTGGTCCCGCCTCTGGTTTTCTCTGAACTAATAATTTTTCTTCTGCCCTCAGAACATTTTTTGTTTAAATAAAACTCCTATAAAGACATTTGTTTTATTCTGGGTGATGGGAGTCCACAGCCAAACCTGCGTGTTGGCGCAAGGCAGGAAACAACCCAGGGCCAAGCACACACACCATATAGGCAATATGGCAACTCCAGTTCACCTTCGCATGTTTTTTTGCTGTGGAGGAGAACCAGAGGAAACCCCATGCAGATAACGTGCAAAATCCATAAACACAGACCTAGGGTGAAGGCTGGAATGCTGGTCCTAGAGGTATAAGGCAGGGCCACACTAATCACCATGCCGAAACTAAGTTAATCTTCGCGAAAAGAAACTTTAAAGTAAGCATGTATTAAGCACCTTTGGTCTCCACCATACTGTAAAAAATAAGATGGTAAATATCTGTCTGATGTTACAGTTTGCACAATAGGTTGCATCTCCAGAGCAGTCTGTCAGTTATCCTTTGCTTGTCTCTTCGAAGGAGGGAGGAAACGCTGCAGGTTAGAACAGACAAACTAAATCAACACGTCCTCGCAATTTTCCATCCTGTCCCTCTATATTGGCTTCTGGCTCTAAATCCTCAGGGTTTACTCTGTACACCACAAAACACTATATGTATTTTTTTCTTTCTTTAGGTACCTTACCTTCATTATCTCGACGCACAAATTCACATATTTCAGGCAAAAAAAATAAATGTTTGCACTTTGGGAAATTATGATACTGAGAAATTATGATGCATACTAATGATATTTTCCCACAGGTTAATTTGCCAATTTGTATAATTTGCAAACACGGAAATCATTATTTTCAAGGAAACGGCAAGAATTGTAAGTTTCTAAGAAAAGACAAATGGCTTTTAGCTACATATCTGATTTCCTTTGTATCTGTTCTACTTCTTGCTGAGAGGATGATATGACTGAATAGGTGTGAATGCTTTCTCTGTTGGTGACAGCATGTCGCTGCAAATCATGTCAAAACCACAACTTAATATTTAATTAGCTGTTTTTAAATCTAACATCTGGGAAGTGGGAGACTGAGCAGTATTCTCTCAAAGTGAAATTTACTCAAGAACATCTTGTGAGGAGAGTTTACCTCAGATGTGAACCAAGTGCAACTGGCTTAATATAACTTTTATATTGATCAGTTATTTTTTTTAAATTACACGCTAATAATACTGCTATTACTAATACAACTACTAATAAGTTTTACAGTAAAGGTATAGCTAGCTATATAAATGTGTAGTTGCAGTAGCTGCTGGTCTAGCTAAAGAGTTGGGCCAAAAGAATATTTCCTCAATATATAGTTTTTTTTTTTAAAGAGTAAATATGTCAGGTATTGAAAACACTGTAGAGACAAGGGTCTTTGGGTAACTTAATGAAGTAAATAAATCATGCACTATAATTTAGTGGGGAGCAGTACAGTGTCCTGACAAAGAGCAGCAGCAAACCAGCCTGGTCCCCAAACGCTCCGGAAAATCTACACAAATGCTTCCGGAAGCGCAGTGTTATAAATGTTTACTCAAAGCCAAAGTGGTATAATTATGCAGAGGAAGTGCCCTGTTACATTGCTGACCAGGTTCATCCACCTCCACAAAGCGCTGTGCCCATTAATAATGAACATCGCCTTCAAATATTAATGCAGATTTTTGCACACAATCTTCAGAGCCCATTAATGAGATCTTTGCAAGATTTTATTTAATTTAGAAGGATTAGACAAGCCTGACAGCTGGCTTTAATGAAGGGACACGTGAGTTAACGGGTTAAGATGATTATGAAAGATAATCTTTCTCGTGGTTCCATTAACGAAGATGAAGTGGGAGGTTGCACTCCAGCAATTGAACTGGCAGATGAGACTCTGCCGAGATCCGCTGAATCGGTGATGTCCTGTTTTTTTTTTCTTTTTTGCTATAGTTTGCGTTGCTGGTAACTGTATTATGCAGTTTATTTTTGCATTGCCTTAAACGGAGACTCTGCATACTGTGCAGATTGGCCGTTTATGGTCAGTTTGGTCTGTGTCTCGTACCTTCCAGACGCCCGCAATACTAATGACTGGTAGCCAGTTGGTGCTGTCCATTTCCAGGCAGTGTAGATTTGGTTTTAACCCCCTGACCCCGATCAAACTGCGAAGAGTTCCCTGGATGTTATATTTTACATAAGTAAAATATTAAGTATATATTAGAAATTATTCAATATTATATTGGATTTTTCCAGCTTAACTCCCAGCTATTGACGATTTCAGTAGAATTATTGGTAATTTTTGTTCAGCAACCTTGATTTAAAATGAAAAAGGTTCAATAGAAGGAAGAAAAATACATAAATTAGGTTGGGTCTTAAGACTTTGCTTCAAAAGTTAAAAGGTTACATCTGTTTAATCTTACCCCTTTGTCATTCATTAAACACTGGAAGCTGATTCATGGATGTTTCCTGCATGTTCAGGTTATGTACTGCAGTCACTTATAGGACACAAGACGCCTTCCATTTAGTCATCATCTGCTAGCTGGGAACGTATCCCCTGTCTGATAAAGGTTATTTTATGATGTAATAGCAAATATTAATGCCACCACCACTACCCTGTACTAGATAAGTGGTATGGAAAGTGGATTTATATTAATACCTCTGCTAACTCAGTTCTGACCTTATGGGTAACGTGTTGTATATCCCAGCATGCTTTGCATAGCTGCACTAGGTCACCTGACCGGACAGGAAGCATACCATTGGGCCAACTGAGCTTTCAACCAAAAGGGTACGACTTTTCAGGTGGAATAAGGCTTTTCTGATTAATAGCTTCTGTGAAAATTCTGCTTGAATAATGGAGACACAAATGCCCAGGCAAAACTGTAAACTAAGCAGCTGACGGCCGATGAAAGCCCTGACCAAGGAAGTAATAATAAAGAAAAAAAGTAACACAATTGCAGTGTGACGGATTGCCATTCCAGTGAAAAATCTTATATTGTTTCAGCGTCATTCATTTTCCTGTAATAAGGGCCCAGCACTTATTGAAACAAACCCCTGAAGTATTGCCCAAAGGCCAGCAGCCGCGCTAAAAACAGATGTTAATTGTTAATTGGTGTGTTTATAAGTCTGACATAAGGTTACTGGCTAATTAGTGATTGCACCTGTGAGCAATTGCAGTTGATGGTTAAGTACAAATACAGTTCTGGCATGGAAGGGGCCCTGATCAGAGAACAGGACATTACAGTTGCCTGTGGAGTGGTGGACGCTGAATGAATGAATTTTAAATGTTTTGATTTAAAAATAAATCCAAGCAGGTCTTATTTGAGCAGCTTTCTTTCAGACAGGGGTAAGTACTGTGCAGGCATTATGCTATAGAATTCACAGCCAGACTTTCACTGCAAAGAGGCTTGCAACTGTCTCAGTTCGATAAATGTACATCACTGGGTAGATTTTATTGGACTTTATTATTTGTAACCCACAGGACTGGCTCCTGTTGCCTGATTCGTGTGTGTATGTAGGTGGGGAATGATGTTAGTGTCTATGAATAAGCCGTCTGTCTTTCTTCCGTAGGCCTTTCTGTAGTATCGGTCTGGGGAAGGAGGCACAGTGCTGGAGGCAGGGGCCAGGGGGACAAGGGCTGGAGAGGCAGGGACCAGGGGGACAAGGCCTGGAGAGGCGGGGGCCAGGGGGACAGGCACTGGAGAGGCGGGGGCCAGGGGGACAAGGACTGGAGAGGCAGGGACCAGGGGGACAGGCACTGGAGAGGCAGGGACCAGGGGGACAGGCACTGGAGAGGCAGGGGCCAGGGGGACAAGGACTGGAAGGGCGGGGGCCCGGGGGACAGGGACTGGGGGGGCGGGGGCCAGGGGGACAGGCACTGGAGAGGCAGGGACCAGGGGGACAGGCACTGGAGAGGCAGGGACCAGGGGGACAGGCACTGGAGAGGCAGGGACCAGGGGAACAAGGACTGGAAGGGCGGGGGCCAGGGGGACAGGGACTGGGGGGGCGGGGGACAGGGACTGGGGGGGCGGGGGCCAGGTACTGGGGGGACAGGCACTGGGGAGGCGGGGGACAGGCACTGGGGGGGCAAGGGCCAGGGCCACACTGCTCAGGATAGGCCTGCTCTAATAATGCCAGTGAAGAACACCTGTAATTTATGTCATAACAAAATGACTCTGTTGTCTGCCAAGAACAAATGGTGTCAGTATTTGTAAAAGAAGGCCATGATTAAAACACTGCAGTAGCTCAGGACATTAAATATGCAAGTGAAAGTTACGTCACATGAATACTTTTATAACACCCTTGAGCTATAATATTATAATATCCCACTGGATGTTTATCAAAGTAAATGCTAACACATTTTGAATAATTATGTTTTTGTTGTCTCATTATTAGTTTTTGTTGTTTTTGCTGTGATATTTAAATGCTTGTTCTCACACAAAAGAAAAGAACACAATAAAAAATCCGTTGTAGAGGCTCAGTGACAGAAACAGTTAAGCTTTTAACTTCCACTTACAACGTGGTTTTGAAGAAATGCTCCAAAACAGGGAGAATAAATGGCATTAATTTAAAAAGAAGGAAAATGGATGTTCTTAATCTTTACATATGACAGCCCAACATAACGGATAAATGGCCATTTTATAACTTCCGTGGATTATACTGGTGTTGAAAGTATTTATTGAGGTGTTACAGTTGCAATTGACCAGATAACCTTGTAGGAACCCGCATTAAATCACAATCTGCTCTTTGGTGTGTGGATCTGAATCTGGAAAAGGCCGTATTGATTAAAACATTGTAATAACCTAGGGCATTAAATATGCAAAGAGTACAATTCTTTTTTTGCTGCATTATGGTAATTTTGGGTAATTTTATCACACCCTGGAAGCATAGGATTATACCATAATGGTTGCTTCTGATCAAAATAAATGCACACAGTAATGAGTAATATTAACTAGAGTAGTGGTATTATTTGTTTGTTTTTTAAAGTTTTAATCTCGCATTACACATGAAACATTACATTTAGATGGTTAATGGAGCGAACTGCAATCACTTGCAACAAATTTAAAGCAGTTTTTTTTATCCAGTTAAATGGTTCCTAGCAAAGCTGGAACAGGAGGGAAAGTGGTAGGTAATGAACACTTCATTTGTTATAAGGCCTCAGCAGGGTCTTCCGGCTGCAGCTGGCCAAGTAAATACGTGGACCACTTAAACTTTAGGAGGCACTAAACAAAATGGGGAAGGGATGCATGTGCTACTTACTCAGTAAGCCAGGAGGGTGGTATGTCATACCGAAATTGCAATGATGGAGATCTGTGTTTTTAAGCGGGTACTACTGTATTTCGGTATCAGGCTCGGCATGTCTGTTTTTGTTTGTTTGTTTGTTTGTTTTTGTTTGTTTGTTTATTTATTTAGCTAGCTAGCTATTTAGCTACTTATAGCACGACGAGGAGGAGGTTACGGATTAGAGTTAGTGACAAATCTAAAAGTAATTTAGCACCTGTCCAGCAGGCCCCAGTGTCTCGTACATCATCTGGTCATCAGTGATGGATCTCGACGCTGCACCCTCTTCTCTTTGAGATCGCTAATTATCCATCATGCCTGTACGTGCTTACCTGTTTTTTATTTATTGCCACGATTTGTCGTGCTGCGGCCGGTTCGTGATTCCTTGCATCGACCCACCCGTCACCATCTCTCCTCATTCCCTCATCTGCTCGTTTGTTTGCCTCTTTACTTCCCTGGGTGTTCTTTCCTTCCTCTCTCCCTCTTTCTCTCAATCAGTCCTCTATTTCTGTTCTTATCCCTCATTCCCTCCTTGAATCCCTCTTCCTCTCTTTTTGTTTGTGTGTGTGTTTTAAATTCTAATAGGCTTGACAGTTTTATTTGGCTGCAGCAGATGAAATCATTATTGTCATATTCTTCAGCCACCGCTGTCAGTGGCCCCCACACACTCTGTAGTTATATGCGAGCAGCCCTGAAAATGTCTCTCTGCTGAATGATGGCTCTGCCCAGACAGGTCTTTTACTGTTACCATTCAGACAGGACAGAAAATATGTTAATGTCCACCCAGCTCTGTGCATCCTAGCCTTCACTTGGTGAGATGCTCCTGTTTTGTGTGGCCTGCTTAGTACCAGACCAGACCACTAAACACATGTGGGAACAACGAATGGATGTGGGAACCTTAAACAAACTAAAATGCATATGAGAGCACTGAATGAACTAAGCAAATGCATGTGGGAGCACTGAACAAACCAAAGGAACATTTGTAGGAATACTGAATGAACTAAACTGACGTATGTGGAAGCACTAAACAAAACAAAAGGATGTGGCAATGCTGAACAAATAAAACAAACGTGGAAACACTGAACAAACGAAGCAAAGAAAGGGAGTGGAAAGGAGGCACACACACTGAATTTCGATATTCACGCCAGAACGCTGTGGATAACAAGGTCCGTCTGCTCTTAAAGCATGTTACCCTCGCAAATACATTTAATGATTCGAACAAATAATTGGGGAGGCATAGTGCGGCGGGGGAGCAGGTCCAAACGCTCGGTAACATGTGGGCCTCCATTTAATATAGCCGAAAGTTTGATTTAACAAGGCGAGCTGGGAATTCAGATGAGAATCGTGTAAGCTTTTTGTTCTCAGTTAAATAGGAGAGCAGGTCTTTTATTTTATTTTATTTTATTCTTTTTTTTTCTACATCCCCGATAATGAATTGGAATTACCTCCAGCCGCACGCTTTCAGGGCCGCGTGGATGGCCATTGCGCACAGCCGGCGCATCGCGCTTAATCAGAGGCATAAATAAAAGAGGTTGCAGTGCGTCCACCCCATCGAGTGGCGGCTGTGGAGCACAGGCTGAGCGCGTCACGCCTGAAACGGCTCAGAGTGCGGCAGACTCATTAAAAATCTCCAGCCCCGAGGAGGAAAGCTCAAATAAGGCGGACCCCCCCCCCCCCCCAACCACCACCACCAACAGCCACCCCATTCCTATGACCTTATTCTACATGCAGGAGTGGGAGATCGGGCACGCCTCACTGGTGAGGAAATTTGGTGGGCAGGATCTCTGAAAAGAGCGATGCTGGGCGGATGTCCAGGTCCGATATTCCTGCGTGTCACAGGGCCGTCCGGTACTAAGACCTATTTCACAGAGGCTTTAGGAGGAAAGTTTGGATCTCAATGTCTTGGACGGTGGCTGATCGTCGTCACACCGTCATGGCCAGGGCAGACTGAGAAGGCCCAGTCTCCTTGTCCCTCGGCCTCACCCCAGTGGTCCTGGCAGGGGGTGGTGCAGGTCGGCCAGCAGGTCCCCTGTAACGTGACACCTGAACGCCAGCTCCTGAGCACTCCTTCCCGCTGGCTATTATTAGCTGCTGTCCCACTGTCATCCTCTAGATGGAACTCCATATGAGTACTGTGTGTGACCCTCTGGCCACCCGTGTGAGACTTCCTGTTTTCTGTCTTCCTCCCATTTCGGTTCTAGGTTATTACAGCAGGTTGCCGGTGCCCCTTGGTGCTGCTGCCGCCTGCTAGGCTGTGAGTTAAGGGATGGCTGCTGGATGGTTTGAAAGTGATGAATAATCTGCTGTGCCTGCAGAAGCCAGAAATACTCTGTGAACTTGGATGGAATCACACAGCATTGTGCGTGTGTGTGTGTGTGGGGATTAGATTTATATTACATTGTGGGGACAAAATGTCCCCCACAATGTAATAAAAACCTGTTTTTTTTTGTGTCCCCACAAAGATCTGTGAACACAATCAAAGTAAAAATGCCAAAAGTCTCATACTTTATTTATGGTTAAGGTTAGGCCTCGGTTGCAGTTAAAGTTGTCATGTTGGGATTAGAGTTTTCCACTTTAAAAATGAATGGAGAGTCCCCACAAAGATATAATTACAAACCTGTGATTGTGTGTGTGTGTGTACAGTATGTGGCAGTTCAGTTGTGCACACTATCACTAGTTCATCCCTCCCGCAAAATTACTTTATCCAGGTTTTTCATACCTATAACCAAACCAGTACCATCTTCGTGGCACTACATGCTTTGTTATTAAAGCTAGTTCTAATTACATTTATATATGTAATTACATTCCAACACAAACACAATTATGGACTTTGTGTTCATCATGAAAACGCATGTGTAGTATGGATAACCATGAATAATCCTCCACGCCTTTCTGTATTGTTAACCATTCCAATATACTGTACATATAGTATGTAAAAAGTAGACCAGTGTTTCCCAACCCGGCCCTCGAGCCCCACAGACGGTGCACATTTTTGCTCTTTCCAAGCCCCTTGGACTGTCTGCGGGTCCCTGACGACTGGGTAGGGAAACACTGGAATAGACAACAAAAGCATCTCAAATGCGATGAGGTGGCAGTTCCTCGTAGCCATACCTATCACCAGTCTGTGGTAAAGTTTGTTAAAGGCAGAGAAGTTCTAAATTAGTTAGAGATGATTCTGTGGTGGTTGCTACGAAGACTTGAAGTGCTTTTTCAATTCAAGTCAACATAACCCTTTGGGAACACACCAAAAGGACAATAAATCAATGCGGACTGCCTCTCTCCAAATCACAGGTTACTGGCCCTTTATCCATTATGGATTGACAGCGCTGTTCAGCCCGAATTAACTTTTATCCAGTACATGGACAATATTGAGAAAAAAATAAATAGCATAAGTCCACACTCATTGTAGTAAATGTCCTGATACCTCAACTAGGCTATGGAAAAAGTCCAATCAATTGAGATGTGTTTGTACGGCCGGGTTTCTCTGAGAAAGGAATTGAACACAAACAAGGTTGGCGGTATATGTTGTTACCCGGTGCATTATTGTTAATTTGGTCGCGTTAGTTGCCTAACTGAAACATTTCTCCTTGTTTAGAGTGACTTGGCCAGCTATTTACATTTCTTGTCGCACTACCAATTTTCACCCCTGCCAGCTTAACGCTGCGCTGCTCCGTGGTAGTAACAGGTGAAATGAGGCACTGAAACCCACGGTCGTAGGGATTCCTGTGTCCTGTCAATTAGTGCCTGGTTTAGTCTAATGAGAACTGATGAAGTGACTGGTGGGAAGCAGGTTAGGGCATTGGTCCATTAGCCACATTCCCACCAACCTGGGGGGGAGTCTCTGGGGGCTGATGTGTGGCTTACTGGGTTAGGCCTCTGTGCCTGTGATCCATAGGTTACTAGTTTGAGCCCTGGCATCAGCTGAACAGGAAAATCTCTGTTGGGCCCTTGAGCAAGGCCCTTAACCCACTAAAATGCTCCAGTGGTGCTGGATAAATGGGCCGGCCCTGTGCTTCATTCTCATACTATATAGTACAGTGAAAAAGTCTTAAGCAGTCAAAGAAAATGTTTAAGGCTACTTAACTGGAGTGTGTGTGTGGGTGTGGGTGTGTGCGGTGCGGTGGCCTAAGTCTCTGCCCGTGATCAGAAGGGCACTGGATCAAGCCCAGCCTCAGCACATCTGCAGGTCTTTCAGCAAGGCCTTTAACCCCCAACTCCCAGGGTGCTGCTCTGGGTGGCCGCCATTTGTGGCCAGCTTGCTCTCCCCTACAGAGAGCAGACTGGGGGAGGTGTGAAGAGATTTTCCCATGCAGATCAATAAAAGTACCAATTCTTATTAAATTACCAGTAAGACAATAAAAACAATCAGGACTTTCTACTCCAAAAAGTTACTGATATCTTGTTAGATGGCTAAATGAATAACGTGTCAGTTCCCAAACCTCTCCTCAGGGGTACCCCTGCCATTCCATGTACTTAAATTTCTCCACCAGCTCAATTAATTAATGGATTAATTATCAATCAATCCATTCGTACTGGTGTGGTGCTGAGGTATCACCCACCGCACGGCTGCTCTCAGGTTCTCATCCCTGAGGTGATTTGTCGTGTGGTGGGTGTGGCAAAGTGCTGCATTCCGCACGCGCTCCTTACCCCCCTCTCAGCTAATTAACATTATGTCTAAGTAACTCAGAGACGTTATGATTAGCCAAGCGAGACTGGGTAGTTGTCAAGTCAAAAAATACATCGGCGTTTCAGATGGTTGCTGCAAAATCCTGAGGTGATTTTGAAATGGCTACGCTGACATACTTCGGCAGACATAATATTGTTTTACACCAACAAGAAGATCATTTAAATATCATGTTCTTGGACTATTTAAGACTTTTGCACAGTACTGTATGTTTCTTTATGTCTCAAAGGCGAGCAAGATGGTATATTTGAATAGAAGCATTCCAATGTACCTGTATGCATAGCTGTATATTCAGATTCATTAATACAGAGATGCAATGATCTGCGATCAGCGATAACACGTAAAGCGTGATTTGATCTACTCTTGCCCCAAACTGGGAACAGTTTATGAAAATGATCAGATTTTTGTAATATGTCCTGCAGTAGGCCGCTATCTTTCCTGCCCGGTGCCCCATGTTTCCTGAGAAACACACAGCTGCATAAACAGTTGGGAGATTGATGGATGGATTCTGCTTCTGAGACAGCTGACAACTTCTGAAAGTATTGTTATTCTAGGCATGTCTTCAGCAATTGGAATGAGCAAGTCAGAGTCTATCTACAGATCATCAAGCTGGATTTTCATTGTCTAGGTGAAGCCGGAATTCATGGGCTACAAGGAGACATTTCTATACACAGTGAACATCAGATCCCGTGGCAACTGCACTAAAGTACTTTTAATCTGCATGAACTCCATATAAATCTGCATAAGCACATATGAAACTGACCAAGTGCCATGAAACTGGTGACAAACTGTTTTTCTGATGGTTTCAGTAAACTCTAGTTATGAATGCACGCAATTAACTATGCATTGAACACCGTATGAAAAGGTACTCATTTTCTTTTTTTTCTCCCGGTTTTACCTGATCATTGCTTTTTAAAAATCAGTTTCTTCTTTCTAGTTTGCTGTGTGCACTTAGCTGGTTTCATTTTAAACAGGAGTCAAGTGTTTGTTTATTTTACTGCCAATCAAAATATTCCTCTCTGAAAGAACCATGAGGGGTTAGCAAAATGGATAGTACAGTAAGTGCTAGTTCTTATGTCCACACATGCATGTAAACTTGCATACTCATCAGATAACAGTAACGTAAAAAACGCATACTGCTTACTGATATATTGTGTGTGGTTATGTGTGATAGTGTATTAGCAAGTGCACTGCTAGGCTGCTAGCATCCTATCTAGGATGTCTCTAGTCTTCTGCTTCTTGGGATAGACTGTCTGCTCACTGTGATCTTGTTCTGGGTGAGTGGTGATGGAAGAATGATGGATGGATTTAAAGTCATTTTTTGAGCATTGACCTCATCACAGCTGACCCCAGAATGGGGATATCCAAATTAAACTTAATGGGCCGTGTTCTCCAGTGTTGTACCAACAGCACAGTTCAAGTAACAATATGCTGGCCAGTGACCAAGCCACAATCACTTACAGAATTAAGTTTGCTGACAGTGAGGTTAAGTTAAATGCCTTTGGATAGCAAGGGGCAGCTTTACTCAGCTTTGATTAAGACTAGCACTTTGGTTTCTTACATCACTGCAGATTTATCCACGTTTTAACGTAGGGGATAACTTTCGTAATGGGTGTGGCTTTAAGGTCATCAAACGCGAGCAGGAGGTTCTCATCACACAATTAATTATTAATGCTTTCTGACTGACCAGCTCTCTTGTTACAGAAGGTCATTAAAATTTAATCTTCAGGGACCAAAATGTTGCGCATAATTATGTTTTTTTATCCTCTTTTGCTTGAGCAGGTATACAATGTAACTTCATTCTAAGGAATGAGATTAATGTGAAATTGGTTTAATGATAACATTTGGGGTTGAGTGACTTTATTATTCTCCACTGAAACAAATCAGTTCTGGTCCAGCACTCACGGTTTTTAGAAAATAGTCCATATACATAATAATTATGTCATTCTATTTTTGTGATGCGTGTTATGTATAGGAAAATAATATTCCCCGAATGTATTTATCTAATAGGTGGAGTTCTTCTGGTTTTTCTTTTCCCAGCAGTGCTTAGCAATGGTACTATGTGTTGCCACACATAAATTGACAAATTTGTCACAGCAGTGTTTATAAGGGTCATTCTGTGGGAGATGTGGTAGATCGAATAACATGGAAAACGGCAAGTGTCGTCTTTGATATAGTGTATCCGTTGTGGGTCTGTCCTTCTCAACAGAGCCGCGTGTCAGCAGACCACGCCTATGGAGTTTGTTTTTGTCCCCAAGGAGCCATTTCTTGGGGAAAACCCAGTGGAAAAGGTGTCACAGAACACGAAAGCAAAACCAGGCAGTTGTTGCGACATGCTGGGAATTACTCTTGTAGCTTTTCAGTTGAGGACCATGACTTAAGAGTATGCATTTTATACATTTTACACATTTTATATATACATTATATATATCAAGGGCCATACCATGATTCAGTGTTTGGATCGCTTATATTTGGTGCTGCCATTGTATATCTCTCTGGAGATAAAAAAAAAAATATATACATGTGTATATATATGTTTGCATATTCTAATAATTTGGATGCCCCGCCCCCGTCACATCATTCTGCTCCCCTTCCTGCTGACGTAATACTAATATCTGTAGCTCAGCTGTTTTTGGGATTAATCATATATATTAATCATACACATAACCTTCCATGATCAGTTGGCTTCTGGAAAGAATAGCCTCCTTTTCGTGTATCTGGGCGTTCTTTGCTAGTGCCTTCCAGCTGTGTGTCACAGAGACCTCTGCCTGCCTCCTAAATTTAAGTCTATATTGGGTTAGTAAACACAAATTTATATTAAACTAAACATGCCACAGATATCAAGAAGCATACAGCATGACAGCGAGTGTGAGATTACGCAGCACGCCGATACAGGTGATGTTTCCCGATTAGCCGGGTGAAGCTGATGCCCGACAGCGGGAGGGTCCCGAGGCTGTTTCTGAGGAGCTGGCTATGTTAGACAGGGCGCAAGCATTCGGACGTGCATTGTAAGGTAGTCATAAGCTGCTTATTGGAGCTACTGAGGCATGGCCCCTTAAAAACTAGAATAATTTCCAGTGACAGTCATTGTGGCTTAACCAACACTCCCAAGTTCATGTTCTCTTCCTCTGTCCATCCTCCTCCGGTTCCCTTGGTTCGTTGTCCATGCACATTCGACCCAGCTGGTTTTATTTTATTATTGGCTTTGACAGTAGGTGTAATCAGCACACTGCAGCTCTTTCGGCGTGCAGAACACACTCCGTAGAGTCACGAGACTCTGAAAATGGAATCCAGAGTCATATGCCTATATTTTGACCAGCTTATGGTCAAAAACATTTTAAAAATAGCTAATCTAAAGGTGAGAGATGAGGATATTCAACAGTGTGCCGACAGCAGCCGAGCCTGAGGGATGGCAGCGATCTCCGTAAAAGCTGAGAACACTATGGGATGGAATGTGGGGACAGTTGATGGCGGATACCTGGATGCGCTTTGATATTTCTCTACATTGCGGCATGTAAACCACAGGCGAGACATGTGCAGGGAGCACCAGCCGAGCGGCGACAGCCACTGTCAGACACAAGACTTTTTCCTGACATTAACTGGAAACCCTGCCCAGACCATAATGTCACCAGCAGAAAGAGCTCGCAGTTTACCCTGAAATTTACAGTGGGACCTGGCAGCAAACTAGTCAATACAGTTAGAATTCGTTTGGCCTTTTCTATGTGAGTTCGCCCTCATTTCCCTGACCCTACTTTTGTTAATCACTTATTTTCTGTGCTGCTTGTACAACCTACAAATGGGGAAAAAGAGGCTCGTTTACATTGCCATCACGGTCGAGTGTAATGTAATGGAAATACAAATATTTCAGGTGTCCTCAATCTTTTCACCTATATGTACGGCCCCTGATAATTCTTCATGGGATAAGATACCGAGTGTAACCGCTATTCCTTAAAAGCACACTTGCACGTGTGATCGATGCAATAATGTCACCTTGCAAATGTCACTTCATGAAGGGGTTCACAGCAACATGTAAAATATTAGAATCTCAATACATTCAATTCCAGGGGTTATTTCATGCGCTTAAGTAATTATTATTCTCATTACCATCATCATAATCAATACTACTACTAATAATAATAATGTATTAGTATTATGTGTGAAGAACAACTTGCAGGCTTAATTTCAGAAGTCACTAGTGAGTGTTTTCAGGGGGGTGGGTGATATGTCATCCAATCCTGGGATTGTCGGTGCTGGACGTCCACAAACCCCCCCCCCCCCATGTCGCTCACCCACACGCCAAATCACAGCAGAAGGATGCATCACCCTTACATATCACTCTCTGCTCCCCAGGTACTCCCCAAGCGTCTGTGTGTCCTCAAGCTGAACCTGGGGACGTGGTGTCGCCTGCTTAGTGTCCCCAAAAAAATGCGGCGTTGCGTATTTCACCTCATCTCATTCTTCACGTTTGATGCGCATGTTATACTCTATACGCTGGTATGCAGTGAGAAACCAAGACCAATTAGAAGGTTTATTCCACCTGCTTGAAACTGCTGGAGTCTATTCCCACCACAGCATGAAACCAAACTGGTTGTTAACCTGTGCCATAATGTAAGACAGCATTGACGTTATGTTTATTTATTCAGTACAAGGAGAATGCATACTTGATGCTGGTTTAATAATAGCATTAATTAGATAAAGCATTTGCACAAAGCAAGCAATTAAAATTTATTTCAGGTCTGCCTCATTTAGTGGACATATTTAACCTGTATACATAGGATTTTAAATAAACCTTGAACATAAAAAAGCATTCTCCTGAACACTTCCTCTATTAAAATAGAGGATTTTAAATCATTGCTGAAATTGTGACACTTATGATGAGCTATTTCTGCCATATGATGCAGCAAACTGATCTTCATCCATCCATCCATCCATCCATCCGCCATTTCTTGCAGCTTCTTACTGATAACCAGGAAATGATCCTAGGCAGCACAGGGCATTAAAGTATACCCAAGGTAGGATGCCAATCCATAGCAGGAACTAAGTCATGGGATATATAAAACACAAATTCTAAGTATGCTTTTTCTAGAAATAAAATACTATTGGTAGTGTATTCTGACCAGAATCTGAAAGGCACTGACAAAAAGGCTTACCACAATGCAACAGGGTGCTAAATGTACCTTACCACCAAGCAGGATATTGATGTACAGGCATGATAATGTTTGACATTCATTGCAAACAGAAATTAGAAGGGCAATCAGTAAACACACTCCCTGGGATCAGAAGCTATTTCTCTGGGTTAAATTGCCATATCATTTGTTCTGATGATCTTGCCCTTACCTTCATGTATCTGCTGTAACCATGGCAACCGTTGCTTTTGCTTTGCCCTCAGACTTTTAATGGAAAATTCCGCTAGATTTTCATTGATTCGATTTTTTATTTTTTTTTTTACTTTGATTGATGTGAACTATGTATTTTAAAGCCTTTTTCTGTCTTATGAACCAAAACTTTGACTGATATTAAACCTAGTACTCAGTTCATGACTTTCACATTTATTTCATCAAGCAGTTTGCTTTCGGAATCTGATTATTTATTTATTTACTTGCATACTTATTTGTTTGCCCTTTAATACATCTTGCATTAGTGTTTACCCAATGCAGAGCCTACAGCCCATCCTAGGCGGTAAATGACGGGGAGGGTACAGCTTGGATAGGAAGCTAGTGCATCACAGGAAAGTATTTATTTGTTTATTTATTTGGATGGTTTGTTCGTTTTAGTGTATTTTCCCCCTTAAAAGTATCTTCAAACCCCAGGTCCCAGAGGTGTGAGGCAACAGTGCTACCAATGCACCACCGTACCACAACCAAAACTAAAATGCCATTATTCAAAATTTTTGAAACATTATAATAAGTAGTAACACAGAAGTACTAGTACTACAGAACTGTGAACTACTAGCTGGGTCTGAACATCATATCTCCAAAAACTAGCACTTTAGGCAGTGTATCCTGTGCTATAATGAAAACCACAGATCTACAAGGAGAGCAATGTGTGAGTCTGCGAGGCGGTGGCGGGGGTTTGATGACAAAATTTGTGAGGTGGGGGGGGGGGGTTCATGATGGGAATAAATAGACCTGTGGGTCGTCTGTTGGAGATGCTCATTGTAAACCACATAAATAAATAAAGACATACATACGGTTCGTTACAGAATTACACTAGCATGCCATTGGTTCAAGCGTTGTGGATGGGGTTGAAACAGAACTATGGAGGTCCTGGACACACAGTCTAACACCCCCCCCCCCCCCTCCCTATTTTTTTTTTTTGCAGAGGCAGGGCAACGCTAAAGCAATAAACCACAGCCGGCCCACTGCTCTCCAAATGCATCAAGGTTCATTCTACCCCCATTAGCCATTATTCATGCGTGACATCCACAGAATGTGGCACCTGAGCTATGGAGTCTGTACTTCCAAGATATATGGCCGGAGCATTTCATATCGTGGGTTATTTACCTTGTCCTTGGTTCTCATTCTTACTGATGTTGGTCATGTGACAGTTTGGAGCAGTTTCAGATCCTTCCCAAACAAACACTCATACATTATGGTGACGGGTATTGCAGCTGATACATGGATCAAGACCTCCCCCTTTTCCCCTTAAAGCTTGTCTCAGGAGTTTGTTTTTTTGATGAGATGTCTCTCTTTTTTTTTTTTTTTTTTGCAGAATGTTTGATGCATTGCGTACTAGAATTTTACCATTCCTGCAACAAAAATTATGCATCACATCAGTGTCATGGAAACTTAATTTAAAACATTTCCATTATTTTAATCCATCGTTAGTTTGTCATCGTCTGTCTTGCTGGCTTGTGACATAATTTTTATATATATATATATATATATATATATGTGTGTGTGTGTGTGTGTGTGTGTGTGTGTGTATATATATATGTATATATATATAACCTGACACAAAACCACTTAATCTATTTCCTACGTCAGTTTCAAAATATAACTTTTAACAGCAGTCTGTGGCTCAGTGAAGTAAATTTCCCTTAAATTCCTGCTTCCCGTTCAGTTCACTGAGGACATCAACCTTAGACCTGAGAAGGATCTCAACAAAAACTGTGTTAAAATGGAAAGGTGTACAGCATTAAACTGCAAAGAGAGTGGCCAAACTAGCCTCAGCATTCATTATGTGTTTGAAATGCCAAGATGTCCTTTCTCTTGGCTGGAGGTCATTCTCTAATATAACACATTGCATTATTTTTCTCTAAAAGCCATGCTAACAGTTTAATGTATTTTCATTCCGGCTGTTTCAGCCCTCCAACTGAAGGCAAACAGACTTACATCTGTCCAAAACAAAATCCTTACATGAGGTAAACATTTGAAATGAAACTTCAATGAACCTTAAAGGAATTTAATCCTTGTGTTGATGAGATCACATCACAAACATTGGCCCATCTTTATCTTAGAAAGTTTGGGGTCACTGTTCATTCACCCAAACATGGTCTGCATTATGGTCGGATGGATCATGTTTAATGATGCTATTTGGTATAAGAAAATGTATGTTTTTGAAAATTAAATATTCCGTTTGTGAAATGTGTTTCACTTGAATCTGTGACATGAGAATATTAACAGCAGCTTGTCTATCAAGTATGATCTTAACCTGAGGCATTTTAATGCAACTCCTTACCAAAGTATTTTGAAAATTATACTTTACTTCAAATACAAATTTGTTATACAAATGTATTAATGGTTTATGTGATCACACATAATTGCAGCGGTTTCAGGTCATTGCAAAGATGATTTTAATACTTCATTTAAGTTTAGTAATATCATTGTTTTTTAACATCAGCATTACTCAGCATTACTCTTGCATTTTTGATTATTTTTTCCAAAGCTAAACTTGCAATAATAAACTTCTACAGCAGTAACTATGTTCCCTGTTAAGTTATTGTTCATTTCAGATTTTCAGAATGTACAATGATATCTTATTTTCACACCACAAAGTAAATTATATATACAGTGTACTGTGGAAAAGTCTTAGGCACTCACAGAAAATTACGTTTAAATTTTCTTGATGTTGGTGTAAAACAATCACATTATGTCTGTAAAAGTGTGTCAACTTAGCCATTTCAAAATCTCTCTTAAAATCACCTTAATATTTGCAGCAGCCATCTAATAATCCCATGTATTTTTTAACTCGACCGATACCCCACCTTGTTTGGCTAATCAATACCCTACTGAGTTATTTAACAAATCAAGTTAATGAATTAACTGAACTGATGAAGAAATTAAATGAATACATAGGATGGCTTAGGTGCCCCTAAGGAGAGGTTTGGGAACCACAGTGATCTAGCTGTCCATTGAGATGGCAGTAACTTTTTGGAGAACCGACAATCTTTAATCTTTATTAAAGATTAATGTTAATCTTTAATCTGCATATGTTATATTGTTAAATTGTGTTTTTTCTGTGCAAATGTACAGATACTACAAAGATAAATAGCCTTAAACATTTTATTTGACTGCTAAAGACTTCTGCACGGAATTGTATTTTAGTTGTACAGTACATTGTTTTATCTAATGTGTATATTATTTGACATATTATTTAACAATTTATATCGTTAGATGTATTAAATATTCATATTTGAAGCTCGAGTCAGGGATTGACCCCTGTGGCTACTACTAAGCCTACTAGGGCTGGGACTTGCCTCTTTTCCTTTCAAATGGATTTGATTATCAGGACAACCTCCCCACTGTTCCTGCCCTGACACATTCCTGTTTTAAGCTGTCAAGTTTGTGTAGGTCCCACTTTTGGTTAATCCTGCTTGACCCTTTGCTCCGCCCTACTTCATTGTGACATCTGGCCTGCGCCGCTCCCTGCTTTCTGTCTCCCTGCAGCAACACATGCAGTGCCAGTCAAAAGTTTGGACACACCTACCCATAAAGAGGTGCACTTGTACTATTCTCTGTGTTCAACAAAAATTACAAAGACATCAATGCTATCAAGTAACATATATGGAATTATGCACAGACTAAAAAAGTATTAAACAAATAAATCATAATTTGTTGGGGGGTGGGCAGCTCTGTGGGTTGGGACTCAGAAGGTTGCTGGATCAACTTCTGTGGTCGGTAGCGTGATCCCACCATTGGGCCCTTCAGCAAGGCCCTTAACCCCAATTGCTCCATGAACTGGCTGACCCTACATTCTCTTCTACACCAGTTCCATGAGGTGGCCTCCTGGGATGCCTTTCCAGTTGTCCTGAAGGAGGTCCCACATATATGCTTAGCACTCATTGGCTGCTTTTCTTTTACTGTCTGTTCAGACTCCTCCAAAACCATTTCTACTGTGTTTAGATCAGGTGACCATGTCATGTCTGATCTGTCACTCCATCACGCTCCATTGTAGGCGGCCTGCTGTATCTTTAGCTGGCACTGTACATCACACCTTATTTATTTCAGTCTTCTACTAATTAAATATGTATTAAGACTGATGGAGCTAATTCACTTTCCTAGTTGGTTAAAAAGGGTCAAATGGGAGTTGCTCCTGGAGATTCCAACCTAGTGCTTTGATCTGGTGGGTACCACATGATTTTTGTGGGGGATCATCACTGAATATATTATCTGTGGTTTGACCCTTTTCACAGAAACAGAGAGACATGGGTCTACAAAACCAGTACAAATGTATGGATTTCTGTATAGACACATCAAACCCTGGTAACTTCTTGGTGTTTGCAGTTTGCATGTTCTCCCCATGTTGGACTTCCCTCCACATCCAGGCTAAATGGCATTTACACGTAGTGTATAATTGTGTGTGTGCGCGCACTGTGATGGACTTTTGACTGCTGAGAGACAACAAGTGTGGTCTGTTTTCCCCTCAAGTGTGCCTTTATTTCTTTTGATGAACCCTTGCTGTGAAGATGAAAGATGTTGGGACTGAATGTGATCTGCTAAACATAATCTGCTTCTACAAACTATTTTGACAATAGGCAGATTAATTGGGCCAATATGGTTTTCATTACACTCAAAACCTCTTGAAAGACAGATTATTCTGGTCCTTCTAAAGCACATGTTGAGTAACTGGTATGAAATAAAATATGATAATTTTGATTATTAAAAAGCTTTATATTCTCCTTATATAACTAGATAGCAGTTTCGTCAATATTTTGTCTAGAAGTCTAGCTAATATTTTGCTGAACAAATCTTCCATAGCTTCCCTTGGACGACAATCCTTTGACATGTTGTTGGACTAGACAGTCTTTAATAGACTAAGGCTTTAATAGACTAAGGTTGGTTCTGGTTAAATGGCTAAGATTCTCTTACATGTTTAGTTTTAAATTTTGAGAATTTTTCTGCGTTCCTGAACACAACAACCTCCATCAATCCATCTGTCTTCCAACTGCTTATCTAGTACAGGGGTGGTTACTTTATTGTCAGAATTCTGATAAAGTATAGATACCTGGCTGCTATTGGGACTGCGCTGTTTTCATTCCAGTTATGGAATCCTGTGCTCAACCACTGTTGTTATGTTATGCCATTATTGTATTTACTGTATTCTGTCAGTAATTATTTTTTCAGTTCATTCTAAAACATGCACTTCTGGTTTTCATGAAAGATCTTTGAAAAGCCTCATCCATCACAGATTTTTATAAAATTGAGTTTGCCCTTGTGGTGACCAAAAAAATGGTCCCCACATCAAAATAACAGGTTTTTATCACATTGTGGGGACATGTCACACACTGGTCCCCACAAGGTAAAAAAAAGAGTATTCATCACGTTGTGGAGGAATTTGTTCCCCACAAGGTAAGGTATATCTGGACCACACACACACACACACACACACACACACACACACACACACACACACACACACACACACACACCCTACGAGTTACCATTTTATAGGAACTGTATGCTTTTGGACTGGTCACTCAAAAGAAGCCCTCGGAACTCCATGCTGCATACATATCTGGGGCCAGATCAAAAACCTGCGACCTCAGAGATGCAAGGCAGTAACCCCATAGTGCCACCTGCTGCATTATATACTGTATATAGTTAAGGCCTTGCAAGATGACTAAAGCATTACACCCACAATGGGTAGCTGTGGTTGTGAATGCCCCATATACATCTGTAACCATTTTGTCCAAGCAAATGCTGCAACCCTCATCAACATTAAAAAAGAGAGATGCTGAATATTGAAATTCAGTGTGTGCATTGTTTAAAAAAAATCACCTTCGCGAATCAGGTACTTTGTAAATATACATTTAAACAGCTCCAAAAGCTAGTAAAATATAGAAACTGTCTGTATGCAAAAATTTATTTTAAAGAATATTTTAAATATGGTTCCCCTTATAAATGTCTAAATGTAATATGCTTTATATTATTAATATACATTATATATCATGCTTTCAGTCTTGTTCAGTGTTCTGCATAATTTTCCTCCTACAAATTAAACAGGGGCATTTTCAGTCCATTCTCCAACCTGAAGGAACTCCTTTTTGTCTCATTTTTACTGCTGCTACTGTATAATTTACAAGTGGAAGGTCGTTAACATTTTATTTGAAGCACCTAGAGCATAAATGTATTTAAACCAGTACCGATGATCACATCTCACAAAATAAGCAGCTTCAGCCAGACTCGTGTTGTTTCCACCGCCGAGTCTAATTTTGCGTGGTACACATTGTGTGTGATGAGCCATTTACACGTGACTAAGTTAAAGGGGGGGGGGGAGGGGGTGCGTAGATTCTTCCTACTTCCTACAATTTCTTTGCCACATACAGGAGATCTGCTCTGCTTGTCTCTATCCATTGGGTGCATGTATGTGTGCCTATGCATGTTCTAATGCAGGAATACATCAACCCGCAGCAACTTCTTCTGTCTTTATGTAAAAGTTACAAAAAATATGCAAAATTACAAGAGATATCAGGGCTAATGAGTAGTAATACACTAATGACCATTTGTACCTTAATGAATCAAGCCAACAACCAAGGGCATAACCATCTAAATTTATGACATGATCACAGAAATCAAATTTTAGCATCCCAGGGTTAGTGTAAAAACATACATATTTATATATCAAATTTGCAAGATTACCATACAAATGGCAAATCAAGCACAGACAGGATAATTTCACTGGGCCATGCATTCATTGCATTATAAAACACCTTTTGGGTTGTTAGATGCAAATCACATTAATTATGTTCAATTGAACCAAGTGATACCAGAAGGATGTCTACATGTGCTTTATTGATTGAAGTAGCTTGATGAGAGAAGTTGGGCCGGAGGAAGACAACTATGGATTTATAGGAGGAAATGAAGATTTGGAGGCACAGAAGGAAAGATAAGGAACAAATTTCTGGAGTAATGTTGTCAGAAGTTGACACTGACCTTACAGCACCTAGTAATAATACTGTTCAGTTGAATGTATTACCTTGATTGCACTGAATAAATCACATTGATTATGTTACTTTATCTTGAATTTTATCAGATGCAAGTCGTTAGTATTATATAGTACTGTCTTAGTTGACCAAAGAAAATTATGTTTGAAGCTGTTTATCTGACCACTTTAGAATGAGAGTGTAAAAAAAACATTTAACATTACAATATGTACTAATTCTAATACAATAAAAAAGCAACAAGAATTTCTTCTGTTCTTGAGACAGATACTGATGTCTTATTGAATGCTTAAGAGAATACAGTTTTGGTTCCTAAATCTATTCTCTGGGGCACCATATTCTATGTATTTTGTCAAATTTAACCACTGGCTCACTTAATTAATTAACATAATTAATAAACCACATAGGGTATTGTCTAACCCAACAAGGTATGCTAGTGGTCAGGTCTGGATTGGGATTAGAAATCAGCCCTGACTTTGGGGTACCCAACAATAAATTTTAACGAGTAACTTCAACAAATATCTGGGAATGCTGGATGGTAACAGAAAATACTGTGATGACTGTAGGAGAGGTTTTAAAATTGGCAAGCTGACACAGTTTGACAGAGATAAAATTATAGTTTTACACCAACATAAGGTTAATTTAAACAACCCCATGCCAATAAAGAAAGACATATTTTAATGCAATTGTTTATAGAGTCCCAGAGCTGCTATTCTAAAAGTTACTTAGTAACTGTACTTGTTCACTTTCTGTTCCATCATACACTTGCAGAGAACAAGTTAAAAATGGGCTTGGATTTGGAGAGCAGATCTTAAAAAAAGTCACGTTGAGAATAAATCTTGAGTAAAACCAAGGGAGCTACTTCATATATAAACTATTTGATTTTTAACAATCCAGTTATTTAGAAAATAAATTCATACATGAATCTCTCTGGTGTTTTCTCACACAAGAAGGTACCATAAAGATCTTTAATCCTCTACTGAGATTGGAGATTATTGAAAAAAGATCATGTTTCATTTTTTTCACACATAACTTATCTGGAAGTCATACCAATGAGTGTTGTACGATTGGCCCACAGTCTAAGTACAGGCACATTTTTATTAATATATATATAGAGTAACAAATGCAGAAATATGGAAAATTACATTTTATATATATATATATATATATATATATACATATACACACACACACACCATTATATATAACTACCTTTTGCATCTCCTTTAAGAGGATAAATAATTTATCGTACTGCATTTGTTATTCTCCATTTGGCATGCATATCCATTTCATTCCTTTTCTATAAAACTTGTGTCTGTGGTTTTCAAGTGACATTTATGATGCACGGTCCTGTTTTATAAGATTACAGTACTGACCTTTTTAATTCTGGAACATACATCTGTAATTCTGTGAGTAATGCAGAAACCTGCTCCAATGTATTGTGTTAGTCATCCCTATGATACACATATTATGCAGGAACCTGTAGCCTACAGAGCAAATAAATTCCCACCATCATTCTGGAACCTACAAAAACTGTAAATGAGATCCATAATGCAGGAATCTGTTAAATCTATGAACAATGGGCAGAAATTTCTTGTGCGCATAATCTTTATTAAAACTGAAGTGTATAATCTATTTGTAACCTGAATCATGACGATGTCTCTACCTGTTATGGTCTTTTGTGTTCTATTTGCAGTGTTTTCCCATTAAAAAGAAGAAATAAACAGAGTGCTTTTAACGCTTTAGTTTTCATATGAACTCGATAAACAGTTTAGCTATATTTCTGCTTGACAACAATCTCAGTGGAAAATCAGTCTCTGTGAACCAGAAGCAGAATGTAATTACAGTTGTAAGCTCTCAGTGTGTCTCATTGCAAAGAAACGCTTTGACAAAGGAGAAGAGTCACGAAAGAGGCATTAAATTAACAATGGGGGAAAAAAACTTGCAGTTTTGCATTTCACCAAGGTATTTCTAATTTTTAATATTATTTATATACTTATACAGTGTATATATAGACATAAACACACACACACACACACAGAGCTCCTGAAGGGACCTTTGCAAAAAATTTAAATGATTTTACTTTCACGTTCGCACGACGCTTTCGCAGGCGCACAGGATAATTTCACGTGCGCACAGCTTACTTTCATGATTCTTTGTAAACAAAAAAAAAATCGGATTCAGATATGAACATTTTATTTTCTTGATAATCCATCCATCTTACCCTGGCCGGGGTCACAGGGGGGGCACAGAGCCTAGCCCATACAGCATAGCAGGGGTGGAAATTTCAGGTCCAGAGAGTAAAAATCCAGACTAATATTTTCTATCAACCAACCTGTTGAGTACTCTGTGAATGTGACTCTTCATACTCATCTGGTTTGTTGAAACAGCCTTGGTCTAGATTTTTACTTTCTGGACCTGAAGTTTACCCCTCTGCCATATGGGGCCCAAGGTTGGGGTACACAATCGTTGAGATGCCGGCGCGTTGCAGGGCACAATCATACACTATGGACAATTTAGAGATGCTAATTCACCTAGCTGCATGTCTTTGAACTGTTGGAAGACATTGGTGTTCCTGGAGTAAACCTACGGTAAACAAGAGATATGCTTAGTGCACACATATAGATGAGAGGCGGGATGTTCCCCACTGAGCATCCATGCTGCCCTATATGGTAGTCATTACCATTAGAATTATTTTTATCATTATATAAGAATTACATCCTGTATTGAGAAAAATTAATATATAAAGTTTGAAATATTTGAGGTTTGCACTACTGGTAAATAGGACCGATATTATCTTCCTAATGCATCCTCCTAGTACTGCTTCTTTCTGCAAATATCATCTCCATTGCATTTTGGCCGAGTGCTTTCACAAATATTTGCTAAAGTTCCTTATTTTTACACTAACATATGAAACAGATGGCCAAGTGGAGCTGAGATTCCAGGAACTCTATGATTTAAAAATGTCTTGGCTATCAACAGAAAAGTAAATACGAAATATATATTGCTACAGTCCCCTGACGTATAAGGTCTGGACATATTGAAATTGCTGATTTATGACTGTTACGTTTTATGTGGTGCATCAGGATAACACAGCATTTGAAATTCTGTTTCATCATATAGCATTACTTTTGTTTTCTTCTAAATCCTTGCAATGTAAAATGTTTATTATAGGTACAAAAGAATGTCAAAAAGATATATTATGTATTATAACTATAAAATTAAGTTCAGAAATGCACATCATAAAATTTTACCACAGTAAGGCTTATATCTTGGTCAGTGTACGCCCAGTACCATGTGTATATATATATGTACATTTATAAACAAAAAAACACCTATGTTACCGTTGCATTTCTCCAGCGTCATGAAGCCTTTGCACAGCTTTGTGTGTGGCTACACCAAATCCTCCATAATCAGCAGATTGGACACATCAAAAGATCAACTGTGCACCTGCGGGACTGTCCCTTTTTAAACTTAGCGCAGATCTAAGCTCAAACTGGAGCTGATGTGAAGCTAAACAGAGGAGTAATTAATCTTCAGAATAAATATAGAACCAGCACTCAGCACCCTGGGTGGCACAGGGCCTTCTGACAACAGCGACATTTTATATATAATATATTTTTGTGCTTTCTGAATAAGCACAACCTTGGAAGACCATCTGTGATCGATATGGGGAAAACAGGATTTGTTTTGACCCAATTTCTGAACTGCTAGAACATTGCTGATAGCTGCAGATAGAATCACCCAGGGAAAATTTATATAGAATGCATGTGTGGTGTGTGACCGTGTTGCCGAGTTCGTCAATAGTCCGCTGTCGTGCCCACTGAGTTTTTGTACTGCTAATTAATCTTTTTGCACGCCCTGCTTGCACTGTCCCTTTGTGTGAATGGCACTGCTCCGGAAGCTACAACAGCACCTCTGGGTGGTTGCTGTTCTACTTTTAGCTGTAAGAAGATGCCATTTACTGAACCTTGTGTATCCTGTTACCATTAGGACTGTAGGCGACCTATGAAAGACTGTGGGCAAACTGTGAAGACAAGCAGCGACGTCTTAGGGAGCAAATGTAACCCATCCGTATATCATCCATCTTCTTAAACCGTTTGTCCTATTAAGGGTCACGGGGGGTATGGAGCCTATCGCAGAGGTTTTTTGTGCAAGGCAGGGAAAAACCCAGTATTGGATGCCAACCCATCGTAGGGCACACATGCACTCCTGGTAGCGTCAATTCCACCCAGCATGTTTTTGGACTGTGGGCAGAAACCGGAGTACCCGGTGGAAACAGCACAATGTGGTAAAAGCACCAGATGAATAAATAAAATCTAAATGTATATTAAACATGACAATATTGGACCAGCCAAGATTAGCAACAGTGTAAACAAGGACTATGCCATTAGATAGGAGGGGTAGAATTGGTAGCAAAAGGTTGTAACAGAGTTTAGGCTCAGCACAATACTGCCCTCTATTGAATGGGCACTTTCCTCACACTTTGATTCTAATGATTGTGATGATATGCAACTTATTGAAAGTTTTTCACCTGCCTTGAATTTCCTTTTTTTCGGATTGACAACAATCTCAGTGGCAAATCAGTCTTTGAGTCTTCAGGTCTGCTCATGGATTCTCAACTGAATTTATATCTGAATTCAGAGAGACTGGATAACTTCATGTCACTGTATCACACTGGCTTCATTTGCTGAAATCGCTTCGGTTTTGTTTCATTTCCCCGTAAAGCATATTTGTGAGGTATTACCTGCATGCTGCATTTCTCCGTGGTGTTTTATGACTTTTTCATGTTTCAGAGCCATCACAGGCTCACTAGTGGCTGCTCAGCTTGAGACAGCTGCCCCCTCAAGACATATTCTGGATGGAATAGTTAGATTTTAGCTTGGCCTGAATGTGCTCCAAGGGATATTTAATGCCTTTAAATCATCCTATAAGCCCCCATTTATCTTTCTTTTGATAACAGCTTTTATTTCGAGCATGCAGGCAAATTGTGAGGCAGGTGTATTTAATTTGATCCCTCATAAAGACTATGATGCCTGCTGCCCTCGAACCACTTTGATTTGTTGTGTGAATTATGAGGGAAATTGCTTGTACCCAAACAAGTGCCAAAAGAAATGGGTTAATTTTGATATGCTGATTAATTGATTAATTTTATTTCTGTTTTTTCTCTATTCACCTCAAAGTGTTGAAGCTGTGTGAAGCAGGAAGAAACAACATTTAAGAAAAAATAGGTAATACTTAAAAAGGCTGCAATGCTCCAAAAATAATTTGAAGTTTGTCCCGTAAAAAAAGAATTTGACTCTATAGTAAAGGAACGTACATACCCTTAATGTGAACACACCACTTTTAAAATACTATTCAGAGCAAACCACGTACATGTAAGCCTTTCCACTAACAGTTGATGTTTTAATGTTTGTAAAGAATCTGATTTGGGTGTCTGAGTGGTGTTATCAAAGACTGTTTGTATGGTGCATGTATTAAAAATTGAAGGGAGCATTAATCGTCTGATCTGGTCCTATGCGACCAGTGAGGTACAAACTTATCTTCTTAAAACCACATTTTTTACCTTTGCCCCCAATATGTAATGTCGAACACTGGTTACAATGATTTATAGAAGCCTATGTTACACACATTTGTTTGGCGCCAGGCCCTGATTGAAAAACAAGAATTGGTGATGGAAAATTGGGTTGATTGGGTCAATATAACCACTTAAACCTTGTTAACTATTCTCATTTCTTATCGCTCTGTACACAGGGCTTTCCGTATATACAGAGGCACAGGAAACTTCCAGCATTTATGAGACTCAATCCATACAGATTAAAGACATTAGCTGGTTTTCATCAAAAAGCTGCTTGACATTTTCACAGTAATGGTTCATTTCACTAAAAAGAGCTTTTAGTCAGAACATACAAACTGTGTAGCTCTACATATTGGAAACCATCAATCTTCCCGTGCATATTAGAAGAGAATATATATAGAAAAGAACCACAAATTCTGTTCTTTATAAAAGGCATCCTTAGCCATGAATAATGATGGTAAAAAATGGAAAAGAATGAGAATGTGTGTATATTTAACCAGCTGCATTTTTGCGTAGAGATATTTTTTACTGTTAAATTCAAATTATTTCCTCTCTTTCAAAAAGGAAATGGGGAACTTGGAACAATAAAGACTATTCTATTTGTACTTTTAGCTAAGAGGAAGTTGGTTTGCAGTAATTACAAGACAAACAAAGAATCAGCAAGGACCTTTAAGTGATACTTAAGGATCAAAATACAACTGACTCTTGTTTATGACTGAATGAAAAATGATGCAAAACAGAATTTTGATTTACAACACGTATGTACTGTCATATATGTCCTTTTAATTTTCAGTCTGTTTCTGTCTATCCTGTCGTGTTTCCATTTGGCCAGCAGAGGTCTCTGCTGGCCTTCCTGTTTCCTCCCCTCTGGTTCCTAATCACCCACACCTGTTCCTAGTCTGGTCCTCGTTACTTCTCCATATAAGTACCTGCCTATGTGAAGTTCCCTAGCTTAGTCATTGTACTTGTTAGTGCTGTCAGTGTCAGTGTCAGTGTCAGTGTCAGTGTCAGTGTCAGTGTCAGTGTCAGTGTCAGTGTTAGTGTTGGTGCTGAATGTCTGCTCCTCTTCATGGCTGTTTAGTGTTCTGAGTTACTTCCCAAGTTAGGTTAGCCCTTGTCCCTCCTGAGTCTTCCTCCCACTCTCCTGTTTTGCCCCCTCGAGTTACTTTGGGTTTCTGTTTGAATAATTTCTGGCTCTGAAATAACCCCCTTTCGGTTCATCTCAAGGCTGCATGTGGATTTTCACTCCTTCCTCATTTCTAGTTGTAATCAGTACTTTAGGATTACTATTAAACTGTGTTTGTGTAAGAGGTAATGGATAAATTGCTAGTGTCACTATTAAAGAGAATAAATAAAAGGTGAAATCAGAGAACCTGTGCATTTGCCTTTGTTCATGTTCATTTTAAATTACTTTCAAAAGCACTGAAGCCAAACTGTAATCTTAATGTTTGATGTAAAAACAGATGAGTGTAATTATCCTGGCACAATTTCAACAGTGTTGATTGAAAATGTGCATTTGAATGGTATATATGTATGTGTGACCTGAGCTGTGATATTGTATCATGAACCACCTCCTAGAATTGCTGCACCATGTTTGTAATGGTAATAAGTTACAGACTTACCGAGCCATAGACTATTACTCAATATGACCAGATTATGAAATTGATAGGCCCCACACCCCTGTGACACTGCATAGGACAAGTGGGTATAGAAAATAGATTGGTATATTTAAATGTTTGTTGTGCCACTTTTTCATATGATATGGTGAAAATTTGCCCTATTATTTAAAAATCAACAATTTACGCATCTATCAAACACACAGTAATGTGATTTTCTTTCCAAAATCTTTTAAGGCAACATTGATATTGCATCATATTTCATCATTATCCCTAAGCAAACTGGTGTATTGTGTTTGTTTTTACTATGCTGATATAAAAGAATTTTAAATTTCTGTTTTTTTTTTTATCTTAATCTCAGTCAAAATAAAGAGACAGAGTTGCTCCTGTACTTATTTGACTTTAACAACTACACACCATTTTTACATTTAAAGGAAAGTCACACTTTTCTGGTTAATTAGCATTTAAAAAGAATGAAAACAACTTATAAAAGTTCTGTTTACAGCTGGATTAACAAAAGTCCATTTAAACTCAGCATGTCTCCTTTGAAGAAAAAAAGACTCTTGTATTTCCAAAAGAATTTGGTTTGCAATCTTCCAGTTATTTCTTGGGTTTTAGAGTAAGTACAGACTCTGAAAATTCACACCTGTGGGACAAAAGAATCACCTAATATTGTTGTGTAGAACCAGGGTTGACATTAGGGTTAGGAATAGGGTTCACAAGGGTTGGAGCTAGGTTTAGGGATGCTAATAGGGTTAGAGCTGGGATAGGCCTGCTAATAGGCACAGAGCTAGGGTTAGGGTTAGTATCTGTGGTAGAAGAGGTGTATGCAATCGTGGGACACTGGCACCCATAGCTAGTTTTATATGGATCGTCAAGTGTCCATCCCCAAGAAATTGGCCCATACTAGCATTTTTAGCCTAACTATTAGTTATTCTGGGAGGTGCTAGACCACTTTGGTTCCAGTTGAATGGTCATACTAGCTCTCTGAGCCACAGATATGCAACTAAGATGGCTTCCCAAACCTTTTTAGGGCTGGTGTCCCACCCAAGGTGTTCTACTGCTTTGTACCCTATGCTACCTGGGTGAGGCTTTTGCCCCCCTCGACCCTATCCAGTCATTAGAAAATGCCTATGGATGGATTATTGTCACCACTGTCAATACAACAGTGTCGGGGAGTAACGAGTTACATGTAACGGCGATACGTAATTTAATTAAAAAAAAAAATGTAATTGTAATCCGTTACAGTTACTATAGAGAAAAAAGTGTAATTAAATTACAGTTACTTATGGAAATATTCATGATTACAATTTTAGCTACATCATAAGATTGTATGCAAAACCTTACTAATATCTTTAATAACAGTATTTTATTGCTTTTCGTGCTTTTCTTATGCAAAACATCCTCCTTTGCTATTTCCCTCCACAGCCGAAAGTTTGAAACTATTCGATGCTTTTGACTGGTTATCCTGTCGCGTCTATATTTGCAGCCAATGAGCGGTCTGAGTTTCTGTTGCAGGCAATGGTAGGCAAGGAAAGGAATGCATTCCATTGCTGGAAATATAAAAAACATTTCCGATATATTACGGAAAAAGGCACAAATTTAACTGTGCAATGCAGTGCGTGTTTACCGGCTGTTGTAGACGCCTAAACAGTCCATGCCAACCTAAGGAAACATCTAGAGGTAAGTGCAGCTTACTATAACTGTAACACTAACAGGAAAGACATGCCTACCTTCTGCGTGCCACGTCGCATGCTTCTAAAGTGTAATGACCGGTACACAATGTGTGACTTCAGCAATCTTATAAAATCATTACCGATCACACTGTGCGATACGGATCTGATAATCTTGGCTATGACAGGTATGCAGACTGTACGACGACAACACCAACTCAATCATAGGATATGGCGCATAGGACAACTAAACAAAATGTAAAGACTGACAGCATGCGTAAACCCCACAATGAATCGCGAAGTGTGTACCGCGCTTTAAAGCCACACTGGCACTTATGATCTTATGTGCCGTCCTGCTTCAGTATGCTGAGGTTATTGGTAATTTATGTTAGGTCTGATATTAGCACTCCCGACAAGGCTGGATGATGCAGCCTTACCACTCTGCTAACCCATTTTATTTTACAGTGCTGTGAAGACACTGTTTTAGGCTACTCCGTGATTTAAACAGAGTAAGTAGTTACACAAACAGCTGAAATTTCATATCCTGTCTGATGCAAGAACTGTTCAGATCAGAAGTAAAATTGAACCATTTATTTTCGCAAGTATGTAAAATGTTTGTATCATAATGTAATCCTGAAGCGTCACGGAGAGGTCAAATCACTCGTAGTTTATCTTGTTTTGACTCCAAAAAAGTTTATATTATGAACACACATTAGAATTTAATAACTGTAGGCTGAGTTTTAACTTTTTTTTTATATATATATTTTAGGTATATTTTATGTAACATTAATGTTATAACTTGTTACACTGAGGGAATCTTTGTTTTCACTTGAGTATGAAGCGAGGATCTATTCTTACCCGTTGTTTAACACTAGTTTTTCTGACCCCCTCAGCCCTACCAGAGGTAGGCCAAATGGCCCCTTGGTTTGAAACTAACAACTCAATCACCGACAATTGGCTCCCATTCATTTGTAAATGGGTGGCCCATTGGAATGTGTCACTCCCCTTCCCCCCAAGAAGTGCACTCTGAAGTACTTCATGCATGGCTGTGGTACGGTTGACTGTGGGCGGGGCTGTGAACTGATGACAAGCTAAACTTGGGAATAAAAGGGATAGTTTACTACATGTATTCACAATCTTCAAGAACTTACGGGTACGAACAAGCCGCAAAGATGCCAAGAGATTACACTGCTGCTGAGGCTTTGGCTCTGCTGGAAAACATGGACTCTTGTGACTCGGATGGCGGGGAAGTATCCATTCACATGCAAGAGAGTTCGGACTCTGATATGTCTTCAGGTGATGAGATGTGTTCCGGGTTAGAGAGTAGAACTCCTCTAAAGAAGAAAGGTCGGCTGGAGACACAGACCACACAGAAAGATTCCAACTATGAGATGGCAGAAGATGGCACAGTGTGGGTTGAAGAAGAAGTATGGAGGCCGCTCCCTCACAGCCAACTAGAAACATATACATGTGATGGAGAGCCAACAGAAGAAGTCAGAAGAACCGTCAAAAATCACTTGCAGAGCTTCTTGTTTTTGGTGAGTTGGGACATCCTTCACACTATAAGAAATTGTACAGTTGAGCATGGCCGCAGGATGGAAGCAGATTGGGACATGTCTGTCTATGAACTGATGGCGTTCATCTCCATCCTTCTCTGGAGGGGGGTGATCAGAATTCCGTCGCTGGCTGATGCATGGCCGGCAACATTGGGGATCTCGCACGTCAAGAGCACGATGGCCCGAAACCGCTTCCAGGACATCATGAGACACCTACGCTTTGATGACAAGGACACACGCACTCAACGTGTAGCAACGGACAAGTTCGCAGCAGTCCCAAACGTTTGGCAGATGTTTGTTACTAACTGCATCAAGTCTTACAACCCGGGCCAGCACATCAGTGTCGACGAGCAACTTTTTCCAACCAAGTCTCGCTGTCCTTTCCATCAGTACATTGCCTCAAAACCCGACAAGTTTGGAATCAAGTTCTGGGTTGCATGTGACTTGAAGTCAAAATACATGTGCAACGCTATCCCTTATCATTATTAGGCCTATATGGTATGTATGGTACTGTATATGTTTGGTGTCTTTATTAAATTGATCAATTATAATCATGTTAATTCATGTATTGAAAGGAGTTTGACAGTAGTCAGTGTTTAGTACTGCTGTAAGGTAAACATTACAAAATTTCAAGATGTTTAACAGTTGAGAATATTCATTTATAATTTAGAAAAGTAATCAAAAAGTAATCAAATGTAATTAGTTACATTACTTTCATATAGTAATTGAAATAGTTACACTACTATTACATTTTAAATAGAGTAACTTGTAATTGTAACGAATTACATTTCCAAAGTAATCTTCCTAACACTGCAATACAAGTCATGAAAAATATTGGGTTTATATATATGTATAAAAAAATACATTACAAAAGGGTTGAATATCTCATACGTATAACAGGGACCATTGTAACCCGGGGAGTGTCTGTATAAGCTTTTTACAGAAAAGAATATATTTGGATGTAATTCTTTTGTAATCACCAACATTTTAATTAGTAACTGCAATTTGATTTAATTCAGTAACTGTAACAGATTACAATTACATTTATTTTGTCATTTAATTTCATAACACCAATACATGCAACTATTTACTTCCCAGCACTGAGTATGAATGTGTATCTCCAGTGCATTCTACAAAAGAATGTATCACTTCTGTGAAGGGAAGGTGATTTATTCTGTCTGTTAGTTATAGCAGGAAGTACTTATTTTAATTAAAGGATAAAGGAAAACCATAGCCATTTCTCAGACAACACCAGTACAAAACTATTATGCATAAAATATAAGAGAATAACAGGATGCTGAAAGGATGATTTTTCTTTAGGCTTTGAGAAGAAATAATTGGAATCTTGTAGCATCTTCCTTTCAAATCATTAGGACCCTTTGAACTTGAATACGCCTTGGGCCCTAACAAATAAAAACAGCCAATAGATTACTGCCTCTAAGCTATGGACAGCTGTTCTGTTTGTGTTTGTGTCACGCCTCCTTTTGAGGCACACAAAGTTGTTAAGAAGTAAATTCTCCATGAAAGATAATCAAAATCCCAGGATTCTCATTTCATGATTGCACACATGGTCTCAGTAACAACTCCTTTCAAATCAAAGCCATTCTTTTTGTTAACTTTAAGGTACTTCAATACATGGGTCATTGAATGTAGAAGAAATGAGAGGCTATCCATGTACCATCAAGTAGTATATTCCTGTCTTTGAAATATCCTGAGGCTGTACAGATATATACAAATACTGAGCATAGATTAATATATGAAGGATTTCATACATTTCTGACATGTAGATACACTTCAGTAGGTGCATGAGAATTTTGCACAATTTTCGTTACATGTGAATGCAGCTCACTTTGAATTTTTGTTTGATCATATTATTTTGTTGTGACCTCCACCCTGTTTTGGGTGCTAGCTGCTGTAGATAAGGTACATAAATGATTAATTAAAAATTTAATTATAAAAATGCAAAAATAAAATATAGCAATTTAGTTGCACAATTTTTCTCCTTCCACTATTCCAAGGTTTTTGCGCACTGTGTAGTTACTACATAACTGATTGATTCAATCCATGTATGACAGTCATGTTTATATCAGCTATTAGCAAAGATAAACCCTGCTTCCCAATACTTAACCTTGCTATCGTGTTTGGGTCGGCGCCTAAGTTTAAAATGCATAAAAGTACCACAAAAATTTGTGTACTGCATCAAGGCTTTTTGACTTTGTCAGGAACCTCTATTTAAAAAAAAAAAAAAATCACTAAATTATAAATGCTCTGGTCAACATCATAACAGCTCTGACACCGACCCGTTTAACATAAGATATAGGAACAGAAAGCTAACATAGGACTAAGGTTAATGAATGGCAAATTTTGACAAATTTTGGTGATACATTTTTGTTTTTTTTCTTAACATTTGAAAAAATTTTACACAAGTTATGAATTTCAGTTAATCAAGTTACTGAAATAAATTGTACAGGGGACAGCTTTGATTTAGGTATCAAGAATGTGTCTCTGACTTTTACATCTGATGTTATCAAGTAACGATGCCAAATGGCCAATTCAACATGAATCCCTGTTGGATGCTATAGGGTTAAATGTAGTTCAGATGGATCTATGGATGAAACAAAAGGTATATATACACACTGCAGTTATAGTTGTCTTATCACTGCAGCACCTTGAGTTTGAGACATCATCTGAGTGCAAAGCTGGCCTGCAGACAAGCTAGACAAGGTGCACTTGAGGAATTCAGCCGAAGGGGATCCGCTGGCTAGCAAATCGACTTCAGACGAGTAAACAGATCGCTGTAGACCGTGACTAAGTGCCATAAATCAGTCAGATATTTCCAACACATTTGTGCAAATATGGAAAAGTTCAGAAAGTCTCTATTTTTAAACGAATGCTAATATTTTATGCATAAGGAAATGGCATTTTATTAGTTCACACTTTTTTCAAAAGTGAGATACATTTTGTATTAGAGGCGGATGTCACGACATGCAGGACGAATGACTTGAGGGCAGGTGTTTGGCGAAACAAAACGGGTCTTATTGAGGAGAAGCGACATTAAAGACTGGACTAGCGATGATGAGACAAACAGGTACTTAAATAGACTAACGAGGGGCAACAAGCATCAGGTGTGGCCCATTAGGGCCAGGTGAGGGAGGACACAGGAAGGCTGGGTAGGCGTGGCTGCTGGGAGTCACTGCAGCAACTGAGGATTAAGTGCCTTGCTCAGGGACAAGGTAAAAATCACTCTGCTAACTCTGGGATTTGAACCAGTAACCTTCTGTTCATAAGCACAGTGCCGTAACTCATTAACCGTAAACTCATTAATGTGTGTTTACTCAGTTTTCAGCCTTACATCTTCTGTGTGTGAGGCGCACGTGATAGCCGTTACTCTATGGAAAACAAAGATTGTATATAGTTTTAATAGTTAAAGAACGTAGATAGCTTAAAAATATTTACATGTATAACTTAAGTACATGGAAAATTATTCATGATTAATTGTATCCAGATGCGGGATTAATCGTGATTAAGAAATATTTATTGATCGGCAGCACTAGCTGCAGAACATATTGTAACGGTAAAATGAGGATTATGTTCGCTTTCCCCTAGAGATCAGTGTGCAGTTTGTTTGGGAATTACAACATGCAGAAGTCGACGGTCTTTTACCCGCCGCACAGCCGCCATTCTCTGACTCACCACAGCCCAGAACACCACTGCACACTCTTCTCGAATTGAACTGCGGGAATGTGAGCTTCCCTTCCATGCTGAGAGAAGGCTGCACCCCAGGAAGCTCAAATCAGTTTGTCTCCAAAAGACTTTGAAGGAAACATCTGGTAATTCTTCATCCTGCAGCTCAGAACATGTTGCCTGGAGCATGCTTTCTCTTACTGCGTTTTTTCTGGGAATAAAATCAATTTTTAACAAAATACTGCAGTTGTATACCCCAAAGCAAAAAGAAGCCTCTGTTCTAACCTTTGTGTTCACTACTTTACTCATACGTAAAAGTGTGTGACAAAATAATAATAATAAAATAAATGAAATATTGTAGGTTACTTGTGCTGTTATTATGATAATTTTAGAACTATGTAACTCATGTGATGTGACAGAAAGAGGACAGAGGACTCTGCCGTCATGTTTAAAATACTGTATTAATAGATGTAGAATAGGTGCTGTTCTACTAATTTAGTAAATTTTTCAGTTAATATTTTCAATATTAGCTTATTTATATTTAATGTGTATTATAAATACACACATAAAATATTTAGAAAATCAATCATTTAAGTATAGCATAAAAACTGCCTTTACTTACAATGCCAGTCAAAAGTCTGAATACACCCTACTGAAAACATTTGTTTTTTAACAAAGAACAAGGTAAGAGATGGAGTGCTGTGCCAGATGACCTGGCCCCCACAATCCCCTCAGCTAAACCCTATAGAGCTGTTGGAGAAGCATTCCAGGTGGCTACATCTGGAAGCTGGTTTAAAGAATGCTAAGAGTCTACTATTTCAGAAAATATTTAGATGTTGAACATTTATTACTTGGTTGTTGCAATATTTTATATGTATTACTTCATTGCCTCGAGGCATTTTACTATGCAGTGAATAACAGCTAAAATATAGAGAAATGCATTAAGAGCATGTGTGTCCAGACTTTTGACTGGTACTGTACACGGCAGAGGTTGTCCTCATGATCTGGCTCCTAGGTGACCTTCGGGTTTTAATCTGAAACATGAAATGTTTTACAGCTCTGTTCAGTTCTGTCTCTCTCTCTCTCTCCTATTCCTCTATAAAAAGTAAATTACAACAATATCTCACGGTTCTGCCTAAAAAGTTGGATAATTGATCCCAATGGGTAATGCATTGTTAATAATTTCCAATTGTCAATTGCCGTGATGGCCGAGGCTATTACCTGCCCACTAGTGTATCACCAGCAGTGTGGAATAAGCAGGAAGGCTCTCCACTCTCAGTGTGGCAATATTTCACTCAATTCCAGCTAAGCAAAGTTCATGCCAGAGAGGCAAAAGTGGGAAAATTAAAACAGACACAAAAAGGTTATCACAACCGCAATGAGGATAAGTAGCTTGAGAAAATGGATGGATGGTACATTCCATTGTATTTCATGAGTTTTACAGTGTATAATACAACATTTCCAATATATAGTGTACAACAGGAAATGTAAAAGCACTACCTGTTTGTCTTATATAAAATTGACATGCAGCTATTTTAAGCAGAAGAACGAACTGATATTCATTGTGATTTGCACCTTGCATCACCAAAAACTCAAAAGAAAGAAAAATCTACAATAAAGCTAGAATTTTTATACCATAACAAATAAAACAAAAACAAACATGCTTTATTTCCCATTTGCACAAGTACAGGTACATTGGAATGCTTCTCTTTGCTGATTCCACCTGGTCCTCCATAGCTTGGGGGGGGGTCACAGTGCAGGGTCAGCTAACATGCAGCACTCCTGGAGCTGGGGGGGTTAGGAGCCTTGCTCAAATGCCCACGGACATGGGGCTGTTCTGCTGAGGCCGGGCTTGAAGGTGATCTGACCACGGGCACAGAGGCTTGGCCCGCTAAGCCACTCAGCACCCCCATACCACAGAGCCATACTTTACATGCGCTTTATTTGGGCATCTTGCTAATTGTCCACTTTCAGACCTCTGGGTCCTGCTCAAAATGATACTTCTGTAATCTTTGTGCAACCAACCATACAAACACCCAGTAGTTATACTAAGTTTCTTTTTTTTATTCTCAGTGAATTTCTTTAGGGACATTTAATATCTGAATCTGAGTTCAAGCACATAATATGAATACTGAATATACTAGGATTAAGAAGACTAGAGTCTTATTAGCTTGGCTCTGATTATAACCAAGTATGAATAAAAAAGCACCGTAAGCAAAGAATTTAAACACATTATTTAAAATAATTGCTTAATAGACCCTCACCTTGCCTTTGTTTTTTTTTTTTACTTCAAGACTTGATCAATAATTCATGATATACAAGCTTTTGTTTGCAGTATAAATCTAATTTGCATGTACACAGTTGAAATTAATGGAAGAAAAAGTATCCATATCAATAATTAATGGCGGCCTGTTTAATTAGTTTGGTGAAGGGCACCGTGACCGTTTGCGGCTGCGCTGCTGCAGGCTGGAGCTCCATGCTAACGCGGGTCATCGGAATGACGAGCAGGCCCCCGGGGGGGGGAGTGACACGGTGCGCTTATTAGGTCTGCATCCGTGCTCGCTGCCGACCTGCCGTGAGAAGTGCTTTGACACCTCAGTCTGCTGCATCACGTTACTTCAAACCATGTCCCCCACATGGGAAGCGGGAAGAGATCTCACACATAGGAGCCAGTGCTAGGCTTTGATTGGGCCTACTGGGGAAGGGGGGTGGGGTGGGGGGCTTTTGGGACCTCATTTCTAGCAGTGATTCTTTTTAAGGAGAAAGAGAGTAGATGCACTGGCAGCTGTGAACCTTCTGTCCGCACTGGAGCACCGGCTGCGACTGCGACTCTGCTGTCATCTCTCTCTACGATGTCTTATTTCGCCCCTGACGTCATTATCATTCGGTGAGAAGAGGGAAGCTAATGTGCCTGTATCATCATTCCGTTTTACCTCTTCACGGCTGCGTCCGTCTAATGCAAATTGCACGACTTAGGGTTTTTTTTTTTTTTGCTTGCACTTTCATCCCGGTGTAGAGCTCAGCATTTGCTGAGCCAGGTCTGGTAAAGCGCTCGATAGCTCACTCCTGCCTACCGCTGCAGTTCTAGGGTCGCTCTCGCTCAATTTCTACGCTGCCCAACTCAGAGACCATAGTGTCAAAATCATGTCACGATTGCGTCTATTTCTGGGTCTGATGTCATCACAATTCTCAGCAGAAATGTATTTTATTTTTAGAGATGAAAGAGGACCTAGTAGCTTCCGATTGTGTCCTGTTGGGTAACTGGCCAGATGTGTAGCTCTCCGTTAGCCCAGATACCTGAGAAAAGGGGGCAGGGAGAATCGGACCAAATAAAGCTGCGAAAAGGCCAGCAATAAACATCCTATTTTGGGAAAGAAAATTGTACAGAAATAAAAAAAAAATGACAGCTGAGTCAGAATGAGAACCAGTCATGGCAGAAAAGAACGGCATTTGCATGCGAGGCACTGACATAAATAAGCAGCCCAGCTAGTTTTAAAGCGCCTTAATGATCAGCTTATTTACGGCAGATACGTAATGTAGGCTATAGCTGAAGGATATTTACAGTGGAATTTCATAAAACATCTTAAACATTTAGAGTTTAAATTCAAGGCATTGAAAGGAACATAATTTGGATGCCTTATGTGTTGAAATGGTATGAAACTCGTTTTTTTTTCCAGTTCTGTGACGGCCATCCAGCACCTAACTGCCCATGCAAAATCTGTCCTGTTGTCACTGTCAACTGTACTTGGAATCAGACACTTTCCATTAAACGACAAATAGGAATTCAAAATGCAGTGCTGGACACTCAAGGCTCCATCAGAGGCTCATTACCTTCGGTATTCAGAAGGCAGAAGGGGCCACTCTCATTTGGGAAGGACCCAGCAGAATGACGCAGCAGTGCTTTGCAACCCCGGTCAGGGTTCTGTTGCCTCATTGTCTCACTGACAGCGATTAGAATAGAACAATGATTTTTGTGCTCAGCAGGAGCAAACATTGCAACACATCACATGATTTATTTTTTTTTGTGCCCATGGTAGTTTGCATCACAAAACACAAGCTTTAATAACAGCCTACTGTGAGTCAGTCATGGGCTGTGTGACTGGCTTTTACATTCATTTGATACTCTCCCAAGAGCTGTTCTGCATAAGTTTTAGCCCAGTCAATCAACAGTATACTTCCATGCACCCTGTTGGGCCCCTGGCGGCAGAGAATCTGTCATTTTCAAACTGGATGTGGGCTCTAAGTTGCTCACTTGGATCTAAGATGACACCTTGGTGAGTGGGATTTCACTAAAGATTACTGTGCGGCAGGGAAGAAATGTATATAAATTATTTCTTTTTCATACCATATATTTCCATCCAGTGATTTATATGGCTTAAAATCATCACAAAGTTAACTATCTTAGTTAAGGGAACATCAACAAATTGCATTCTAGCTTCCTATGCAACCTGCTGCCCCAGCAACTCTACTATGACCACCCACTTTCCACACAGGGGAAGAGATTTGTACAGACCCCTGACCTTCTTCATCTGATATATCTTCCAGCATATGGAACCCTGATTAAGGTCCTGCATGGAAGCACACCCTGAACAGTACTAGTGGAAGCATTTCTACAATGGTATTTCAGATAGATAACATTAATAATTAATAATTCATTTTGAGAAATGAGCCAGCATTAGTCACAGTTGTCAGTGCTAGGCTGGGGCTTGGTTCTGTGAAGTAATTGAACTTATGTGTATGGTTGTTTTGTGAATTGAGTGGGATGTAATTGGTTCTGTGGACATCTTGCATGCCAGTACATGTCTTTATATTGTGTTTTTGATATGAAATAAAAGCATTTCTTCCTCTCCTTCAGCCCCAGGAGGGTCTCTTCCTGAAATGATGTGCCGTTAATTGGATTTCTCTAATTAGCTTGTGGATCTACGAGAGATCAGTCGTGATGTCTGCTCTGAATTCCATTTCGCCCTGACAAATCACACCCTCGACTGTCTGTCTGGTAGCTCTGTGACTTTTCCTGATAAACTTAGTGCAGTTAGGAGAAAGTGTTCTGTGCATTCCTGGATGCTGGACTATAGCTTTTACTCCTTGCAGTGAGTAAAATGAAAATGCAGGATAACGTTTGCCGTCTGAATACAGCAGGTGAATGGTACTCCACATTTTATCTGAGGCTATTATGGAAATGCAGTCAGAGTGCCACACTCTTTATGAGCAAAAAAGTAACACACTAATAAACAAATAGATCTGCAAATTGATTTTTGAAAGCCAGGTAGCCGGCTATAGAAACATAAATGACCCTGCATAGACTGAAGTTATCTAAGAAGTCCATGACTTCCTTTTTGAAGCAATATGAAAACAAATAAACACGGCAGACATGTTAACGAAAACAAGTACTATCTTCAAAATGTTACTGGTATTTCAGTCGCATTAAACAGCTTCATTATTCTGCTCAGAAATGACAAATGTGGGCCTAAATAGCCAAAACACTGGGTATAGCAATGACTAAATGGTTCAAAGAAAAATAAAGGTTGTTAGGGTTTCAGAGCTGTATGAATAAATTAATGGAGTTATAGAATAAACGTTTACAGAAATGTAAAATATCATTGGAGAACAAATAGAAAAAAATACACTTTAAATAAATATAAGCCAGTTATCTGGGCACATCCTATATGGGAGGCCAGTCTGTCACAAGGCATGCATTTCACACATATTGTGGCCATCATAGAGATGTTAATTCACCTAACTTCATGGGAGGAAATGAAAGTATTCTGCAGTATCCAGAGTGTTAGGACAGAGATTCGGAGACCCAAATGCAGTAAGCTGAGGTTGATTAAGGGGGACCAGTGAACAGACAGCGAATCGGCAGGCAGAGATTGTAGCCGGTGTCACAGAAGTGCCAGGGAGGTCAGAACTAAGAAGATTTGAGGGACATGAGGACATCTGAGGGAAAACCGGGTGGAGGAGATCAGGAGCTAGGGAGGAGAGGAAAGCTAGGGCAGAGAGTAATCAATCGGAATGTCACATTGCACAAACAATACCTTGGGTGCTTGGGAAGGAGGGTATAACAGAGCATGGGACAGATGATGACTATCGATTAGGCTACTTCTTAGCCCACAAATGCACATGGGGTGTGACACAGAGGACACCTATGTCATATGGGAAGAACATGTAAACTCCATACACACACAGAGAGGGGGGTAAGGTTCAGACCCCACAACCCTGAACTCACAAGGCAACAGAACTCACCACTGAGCAAATGTGCTACACCAGGGCACCAATATTTTATTTTATAATTTTCTCATAGGGTTGGAATTTGTAAGGCCCATAAAAACTGTGTATTTACTGTAGCTTGACAGATCTCAGTCAAACGTATTCTGTTAAAGGCTAATGTTTTAACTGAACCTATTGTATTTTCAATGAGGCGCACAATAGTTAGTAGGCGTTCTAACCGTCTGTTTTCCGTTGTTGAGATAAACATTTTCTTATTAATTAAGATGAAACGTGCTGAAAAATATCAACAGAGGTAAGAGAGACTGACCTTTATGCTTTGAAAGCAGATGGAAATGTGTCATGCTGTCCAGATGACTGCTGTCACACTTGCAAACTTTTAAAAACATAACTTATTTGAGCTCTTTGTCCTTTTACGCATGTTGCGAATGTTCAGTTTTTGCACAATAAAGGTTCCTCTCATCCAGGCCTCCCTGTCTGTAATTATCAAGTTACTTTGCCATTGTGCTACCAAGCTGTGCTGGCTTTTCTAAAGTGTGACATGGATCTGAGAGAAATGTAATATCTGGCTGCCTCAGTGGGAGCGATGATATCACGGCTTCTCACCTCTCAAGCACCGGGAGCTCAAATCCCACCCCTGCTTTGTGTGTGGAGTTTGCATGTTCACCCTGCGTTGCCTGGATTTCCTTTGGGTACTGCAGCATCCCTCAACCATCCAAAGTTGTGCAGTTATGTGAACTGGTGTCTTCTTTTCGTCTTGTCAGCTGCCTTATGCCCTTTAGGCCCCAGGGCACCAGGGACTGGGTCTCACACACTACTTTCCAGCCAGTCCAGAAAAGCACCTTGCATTCAGCTATGCGATTGCAATGCACCCAGTGAGACTTGGGGATTATCCTCAGGAAGGCCCAGAAATTGGATCAATACCACATGTTGAGGCATTTTGAATATTGCAAATGTCAATCTCTCAGAGTTGGGGCCAGAGAGGTAAACAGCTACAAAATGGTTCCAATTAAAAGTTTAGTTGTTATAAATATCAGCAGAAGACGTTCAGTATTAATGTGATTTAAGAAACAGCTTTGCCCTAACAAGGGAAGTTGGAGCAAAGAAGGATTTCTGCCTCTATACAAAACTGAATGCAAATGAGAAAAATGAAGATAATTTAACATACTTTCTTCCTTGGAGCTTTGTAGGTGAAGAGGAGAATTTCTACATCATCAACTCCAAGGAACATACTTGGGAAACTGGACATACAGTCTCTTTTATTGCTTTACTCAACAAAAAAGTTTGGTAGCAGCTAAGGAACCAGACTTAAGAAACCAAAAGGCTTCCAAGCTCAAATCCCAGAATACGGCTGCATCTCTGATGAAGGTATTCAACTTGTTTCGCTCTGGTAAACAAATGCTTCAGTAGTGGGTGAAGTCTAAATATTTAATCAAGCAATATCCCTCACTTATTACAATCTTACCACACTTGCTAACCGATTAAAGTTGCTTCGAAAAAGACCTTTTTTCTTAAACAATATGTTTATTAGCTTGTTGAAATGTAGATTTGCTGTGAAATATGTGCTCATACAAAGCATGATAAATGCAGTATATATTTTTCTGGAGGCTTTCAAAAGTAAGATTTTATGTGAACTTTTCCAACAATTTTCATGCAAGCAGATAATATCTGTAATGTGCAGAGTGAGTCGTTATCTACTTGAAACATGGGGAAATTAATACAATTAAGTCAAATTTGGCAGCTGATCTCAGAATGAAAGATGACAGGAAAAATCTCTCAGTCACATAATGTACATATAGATAAAAACCAAAGAGTAAACATTTTTGCTTTTGCCAAAAGTATTTAAGATGCTAATTGTCTATTCGAAGCCATCCTGTCAGCCAAAAAAGTCTTTCATTCGTAAATCAAGATATGTTTTACTAGATAATTTTTCTCAATTTAGTTTCTAACCTTCACACATTGCTCCAGTTGATAGAGGCATCTCAAGGATAGTTGCTTATTGTTCTAATTGCTTTAATACGACTGTGCAGATGTTCGGGGTAATGAATTGGTGTACTGTAGCAAACAGACAGACCTCATTTGCACAAACTGCATTTCCATGTTTAGATTGCAATCTCCATTCAATTAAAATCCTTTCAAGCAAAAACTCAGCACTCGTCAACAAACAGCCATTTCAGAGAAAGGGACTAACAATGGCTTCTTAATTGGAACGGAAAATAGGACGACGGATGGTCTGTAGCTGACTTTCTGACGAAGGTACTTATGTGAATGAGTAATGTCTCTAGGGGATGGCACCCCTACCCCGAATCGAATATCCACGCTCCTGTTCTGATTCCCAGTTCCCATCTCACCATTTCAGCAAGGCTGCTCAGTTCCACAATTAAAGACATGTACCCACCAACCATCTGGTATGTGAATTGTGAAATATTGGACCCTCTCCCATTAGCTGTTTAAAGATGACACACCATTGAGCACTGCAATTAGCAATTACAAACACTGATGTCGTTGCAACATCATCCTCTTTTTTAGCTTCAAGACAACACCTGCCCTTAACCTTAATTTTTAAAGCTGTAAGACACTTGTGTTTGTGTCCCAGGCCTGTTATGTCCGATTCCCTCAAGAATCCTTTTGCATGTCCAAAATGAAAATGGCACAAATGCTGTCATTCCACTGCATGGCACTAGAGAAAACCCCTTAAAGGTGATAATGAAATTAAAATCTGACTTTACTACGCTATAGCTGAACATGGATAATTCGGTATATGGAAATGACATTCCATGAATCTGAAACACTGTTGTTCCCTCTTTTGAATATAATTCCTGGATATGTAAAAGAAGGAAGTGAAACAGACTGTTTAGAAATTCCTAGACTATGTAACAGCCTTAACCAAACCCCCCAAATTAACATATGCCAATTCAAGCTCGATGGACATGCACATTTGGACGAATCGGCAGACAGCAGCAAAAATGGCAGGCCGTATGCATGTCTGTCACTGGAGGCTGTGGTTGGGCTGTAGCACGTTCCGTACCTTTCCAAGGAACATGGTTAATGTTCATCTATAACTGGTAAGTCAGAGGTACATTTCCCAAAAGCATCTTACATAGTCTAAACTGGGTTTCTTGCATGGTTCTAACTTACTAAGTTGCTAATATCGATAGCAGCACTACTTTTGGGAAAACGTACCCCAGTTTAGCAGGGGAGTGTGCCGCATTAAGTCCGTGATACCCATATTGACAAGGCTTCTGTACTTCCTGTAGCCTACTTTTGCTTAGCTAAACAAATTTATAATCAATACTGTAGTAAAAAAAAATTAAATAAATAAAAATCAAATTGAAAGCAGAACTCCAAATTCATTATAAACAATACATTTACAAACTGCTCAACTTGCTGTTCATCAAATTCAAATTGAGCCTATATTTGACTGGCTTTTGTTTATAAAACAAAAAAAAAAGAGCATTTTCAACGTTTGATATGTCGTCTTTGTTCTATTTTCAATTATATATGGGTTTATATGATTAGTAAATCATTACATTCTTTCATTTACATTTTACGCAGTGTCTCACTTTTTTTGGAAATGGGGTAGAACATTCTAGTGCAATGGCATTTTTCCCCTTCATGTATACATGCGTTTCCTGGTTTTGTTTCCCTTTTTCTTCAGAGAAAAATTCAGAATTTGTCTATATGTATATGTTGTTTTAGTAATTAGCACCACAATTTGGTCCTTTCAAAGCTTTCTCTGTAATCCCACAATCCAGCCGGCATAAGCCTTACACTGCTCACATCACACCTATTGTCTACTAAAGGAAGTCATATTTACTGCACAACCCACCTTTTTTCTTCCGAAGGAGAACGGTTTGAAATCCTAAAGGCCAATAAAATGTGCAGCACAATAATATATAAAGGGCTATAATCTGTTGTGCATTTGGAGAAGGCCAACGTCATTTCGGGTGAAAATATCCAATTATGTGACCATCTGACGGCATGTGCGGTAAAAGCCCTTTTTCTGTTGGCTCGCCTATGCTCTTGGGGTGTTTTGGGCTTGGAGCCCTCAAGGTTCCTTTAATAAAAGCAGTCAATAAAGTTTCCAATGTGCAGCTAACACCGGAGTGTGCCTGTTAAGCATCTGCAGCAATGTGATTAAATGACCGTTGCAAAGGTACGTCCCTGACTGTGTTTGTTTACCTTTCCTACATTATACAGCCCCTGACTGACTGAATATCTCATTCTGTGCCTGTTGATCCCAATATTATGCGGTTCATATGGGGGCCAAAAGAAACAAACAAAGAAACTGAAAAAAAGAGTAGATGCTCACAAAGCCTCCGTGAGGATGACTCATGGGATATATTAAAAAAAAGCATTAGCAATGAAATTATTATTAATGTAATGTATTTTATCTCTTATTTATTTTTTATTTGAAAAACAAAGTACATCTCAGTAATTTAAAATTATGTATGATGACTAACGTGAGAAGCAATGTGCAGTAAAGGTCAAACATTTCTTATGTTGTTAAGCTTCAGTGTTTTTCTTTAATATTCTTTCTTTTTTTTTTAAGAAAAAAAAAAACGATATAAATCCTGACGCAGAGATGCACAATCTGCTAGGGAGGTTTTTTTCCTGCATTTGAATTACGTTGTATGTGGACGGGTGAGAACTTTCAGTTGCCTGCACATCCAGTCATTATGTCTCAGTGACAGTACCGTATACAGCTAAACCTCTGGAACGTCTGACATGCTTGACTCTTGTTTCTCCAGTATACCTGCAGAGGGGAAGCAGTAGGTGTAACAGGCAAAAGGACCGGCTGGGTGACGGGTGCAGCTTTTTTGGGGGGGCAGGTGGGTTGATGTTTCTTATATTCTGCTTCAGGACGTGGCAGGGGAAACCGCTGTGGGTTTAAATCATCTTTGACACGCGTCATCGGCGACGCCGCTAAAGCGCTCAAGCAGCTGTTTTGCATTCGTTCAGTCGGTCGTTCATTTTCTAAACCTGCTTAAAAGATTGTGCGTCGCAGTGCAACTCCTATTAGCTTTAAAAATAGATATTACGGCTCGTCTCTCTGTCTTCAAGCTCCCCGCTGCTGTCATATACCAGCCTCTGAACTCAGCTGAAAAGGTATTGGTTTTGCCATGAAGGCAACGTTCTTTTGTGATATTATATAATTGTTTGTATTAGCTGAACAGACAATCCTGACGAATTCAGAACACATATAAAACAGAGATCCTAAACTCAGCTTAGTGCATGTATGTTTTTAACATGTATCATTGATATATTAATAGTAGTGAATAATAAGACAATAGTAATTCTAATAATAACTCTTGTCTCTCTCGCCTTGACCCCCCCCCCTCCCCCCACTCCACAGGTGGAACATCTCCCTGGTCTGACAGTGGGCACCAGCAGTACTTGACATCACCTAATGCAGCTGTCAGGCCAGCAGCACCGTGATGTACATACTGTAGTGATTACACAGATATAAATGAGCCTCAGCCATGAGAGAGAGAGAGAGAGAGAGAGAGTGAGCGAGAGAGAGAGAGAGAGAGAGAGAGAGTGAGCGAGCAGGAGGATGGTCTACCTGCCTGCCCGCCTGACACAACCCCTGATTCACTGGCCCATTAATCTGGGAAGCCCTCTTGGAGGGGAAAGGTAAAAATTCTGGGTCATATCTTTGGCCACTACTGGTGCGGGGCTGAGTGGAGGTCCTGCCGGGCGCACTACCCACCCGGGGAAGGGGCACGGCCCCATTGTCTCTCCCGGCCTGCTGCCTTTGGCTGTGCTCTCTGTGTCCTGGGCTGTTTATGTCATTTGGCAGTGAGTGCTGCCTCAGTGGGATTCCCCTTCAAGTGAATGCATTGTAATGCAGGCTTTCATTTTTATTTAAACCATCTCTTAAACTGGTTTACCCTCTAACCTGTTCTGTATATCCTGCATTTAGTAGGAGGCTTAGCTTGTTTATAGCATAATAGTAATAATAAAAATAATAATAATAGTAATATTAATATTAATAATGCAAATTAGCAACAAATCAGACTGTAGGACTAACGGGTCAGGAGATATCGGCCGAAAGGTGTAGGGGGCCCCCATCTGACTGACTGGCAGGGGTCAGACGGTCTGAGTAGTGGGTAGGAATAGGCATCTTCCTGCAAACTTTGTTGGCCTGGGTCTTATGGTTTAGGAAGAAAAAATAATAATAATAAATGAAAAAATGCTAACAAAGCCAATGATGGTCAATAGAACTATGTGCTTTGGACCCTTAAAGGAAAAAAAATAATAATATAGCATACTACTTCTACTCCTACTACTACTACTACTACTACTAGTATTACTACTACTAATAATGATAATAATGATGATGATTCATATAAAATTGTTCATTTCGTATTACATTTCCTCATGTTTTTCATGAGGAACTTGCAAATGCAATGATACATGCATTCTTAAATCTCCACTTCAAAAAATAAAAGTTCAACACTTACTTTTCATAATTGCTTTGATAGAGTTTTGTCCGTCGATATTTCATAAAATTCTCACAAAGCAGATGTTGTTTGTTCTTCTCCCACTGTTCAGAATTCACATGACCAATATTGGTGGAGTGCAATTAGTACATGATTACATAATGTCAACAACAAAAGGTCGATTCATATTACTGCCTCTGTACTCATTACTTTCAGTTGACCCTTGTGCATGTAATATTCTTATTAAGCTAGCTTTAGAGATCTTCCTGTTTTTTTCTTACTTCCAGCTGTGTCATTAGCAGAAGCAGAGCTCACATTAGTGCCTTTGGAAAATCATGACAGTTTGTATTTATGCATTATTTAGCCTTTTAATAACAATATGCAATAGAATTATTCAACCACTGATGCTGTATATTACTTTATCTTTCTAAAGGCACTCACTGAAATACCGTAGGGGACTTCAGGTCTCTGTTTTAGGTTGGAACAGTATTAAGTGCCTAAGAAATTGTATCAAATTGCTAGTAATGGCAAGACATTACAATGCTTTCCCTGAAGGCAGTGCCTGTAGCTCATTACTTACTTGTTTGGTCAGGTCACAGGAAGCTTGTTATCAGTCCATCACATGGGACAGTGCCCCTGTATCCCCAGACAAGGTGGCTGAACTGGATCCCAGACTGTCTGGTGCGCAAAGCACCAGCACATAAATGGACAGGCACCACATCCATCCTGTCTTCAGGTGCATAGTAGACACACTCATCAGCGCTGAACTTTCAATTAGCTGACAATTTTGTAGCATTATATTAATTACAGTTATTAAGACTAAGTGCATTGTTTCTAGGAACCACAGTTGTTCTTTCTTTGGACTGTAATTTAAAAAAACTAACAACCTTCTGGACAAGTTTCATTCCATAACAAAAGTGCTGCTTGTATGATGTCCGTGTAGGTCAAAGGGTGCAGGGGTGGGGGGGGGGGGGGAGGTTTGGGAGGTCGAGACCCTTTTATGTTGGTCGCTGACACCGTGAGCTATCTACTGAAGCTGAGTAATGTGATCATGCCAAAGCAGTCATAAAGCCTCCCCCCCCCCCCCCCCCGGCCTGTCATCGTCCACCGAAACGAAACTAATTTTGAGAGACTCTGGATCCTCGGAGAGCTCTTAACATTGGACAATGAAGATAAATTGCACCCAACTTTAAATGTAATTTTACAGCAACCGCGTTGACTATACAGCGGTTTTGAAAGCTGTCTCATTTGTCAAAGACTTTCTCCTTTATAATGGTCATGATTCTCTAATTATATGGCATCTCGAATTTCGTTCTGGTTAGATGCTATGGGCAAGTGATTGACGAGTATCAATCTTACGTGTCCAAAGTAAGGTCAAATTTTTATTTATGTTTTTGTCCTTCACCGATGATGGACATATATTTTTACAACGTAGGATTCCTGGCCTTACTTGAAATTTCTCCACTGAATCTCTGATATCAAAATGCCTAATTTGCTGAGATTATGATGTTCTTTGCCACACCAGTATCTGAGAATGGTGGCATGCTCATTCTTCTTCAGATTAATTTAAGCAGTCCATCTTAGTAGTTTTTCCCCAAACTTAACCCCTCCTTCTTCCAGTGGTAAACTCTCAGCACAGTATATCATGATAGGGCAGGGGCTGGTTCAGGATGGTCACCGTGGTTTCTCTGTGGTTTCATTCCACCTTTCTGTCATTCCTGCAGAAAGATTTTTGTAGTAGTTTTTTTCTTTCTAACATATGGAGCATGAACTTGATACCCAGCACCCCAGCCTAGGTTTATTTTTGTTTTTTTTCCAAAATGGCTCCATTGTTTTTTATGTTTACACTTAACCCCTCCCTGCTAGAAAAAAAACATCATGGAATGGAGACCCTAGTAGGCCTTTCCTTCTCCCCCCAATCCCTGTGTCAGCAGTTTCTGTTCCGTGGCACAGCTGGGCTGCTTCTCACGCGTTAGTGGCCTGCATTCAGGTTAAACCAGAATTTGACAAAGCTTGATGAACTTCTTGTTAGTTTTTGTTCAGTGTGCGACTTCACTAAGCATGTGAATGGTGTACAACAAAGTGCAGTTCCTTAAACATCACAAGCCCTATATCCATATTAGCAGATACTACCCAAACTTGAAATTTATTTAGTTTTACTGCACAGTTTGACTCCAGCATTTCCTCTTTCTTCCTCCAAGTACAGTCATGGCTAGTCAATGAAAAATAAGTACTTTAAATACTTCTATAATTGTCCAACCAAAATGCAAAACTTATTTGAATTTAAATTATAGCAATAATACATTGAATGGCATTGTTATTTGACTGGACTGTAGAATTCTAACTTGAAGTATTTGTCAATGCAAGATACATTTGAAGGGGTGGATTCACGTCAAAGAGTAATTTAACTTGAATGAAAACTCTTTTATTGAATTGAAAGCACTGCTATATATATATATATATATATATATATATATATATATATATATATATATGTGCGTGTGTGTACATTTGTATGTATGTATAGAAGCGGTGCTTTCAATTCCATGGCGATTTCATCCAGGAATATCTATCATATCATATTTCAGAGGCAAAGCATTCCATCTGGGTACTGGCTGTCTGTGCTGTGCTTCATTCTTCAGATAACGACCCAAAACACACCTCCGTAACGAGTAAGAACTATGCCAAACGAAGGATATTAAGGACAACTCAATCGAATGACCTTGCTAAGTCTGCAGACCTCAAACACACAGAACCTGTAAGTACTTGGACGAACTGAACAGAAAAGTCATAGCAAAGCATCCCACAAGCACCATATACCTCTGCGCACTGGCGGAGAGGAGCGAGGAAAATGTGCTGGATTATTCATGCTGAAACACGTTAGCCAAATGTCTTGTGTTTGCAAAGCTGTTGTCAAAGCAAATTGTGGAGAGCTCTACATACATATATATATATATATATATATATATATATATATATATATATATATATATATATATATATATATATATATATTATAAATGTCATTTTGTTAAGTGTTACTTGAAAGTGTTAAGTAATCTGCTGTCACGTTTGCTTCTGCTCCTTCAGCCTGGCATGCAGATTTACTTTGTGTGCCTGAATGTTCTGCTTATACAATTCTGGGTGAGTTTACTGATCAATGTTATACTTGTACAGTTCCTGTTGGAATCAGGAACCTTTAACCCCCCCAATAGTAATCACAATTCTAACAGTAGCCCAATGTCCTGATGGAACCTTTTGGGAAATGAATGAAATCTATACATTTATTTAACATGCTGGTCTCTCGTCCTTTAAAAAAATCCAGTGATCCAACAATATTAAACATTTATGCTCGCAGATTTTATTGATAAAGACCTCGGTACCCATGGGATGTTGGATTTGTTATATGATTTATTTTTTTCCCGTATTTTACTTTTTTTCCATGTGACATGGAAACTGGATATCGATGCACTGATAATAGAAGATATTATATACCTACGTCTTATGCTTCCTGATGAAAGGAAAATAATAATCAGTAAGCATGTTTAACCCTTTTCCAGTATAGTATCCTACTAAATGTGTCATCATACTATATGCTAAGCTATACTCAAAGTACCATTCCTGCCCTGACTTTGTGTTAATTTTGTGGGTACACCTACCTGCCAAGCTACCCACCCACCAACCTACTTACCAATCTACCTACTGAGGGCAGTTTCCTAACTAGATCAGTGTATTAGCTCTTTTTGAATACTACCTGAGGGTATTTTTTTCTCATTTCTTTTGTACCGTGTTAATAAATACATTCGGTAGAGCAAATAGCATGAACATATGTGTATGTAAAGCCATTGTCAACTGCCAGCTTCATAAATCCTCTGTTCAGAATGGATACAATTAAGTCGATATAACAGGTGCTGGGCCTACATTTTGAAATACATTTGCACCCTAATTCATTCTCTTTGCCTATTGCAAATAGTGCCAAACGAAGAAGAAAACGTGCCCCCACCCCTCCTAATTCTGCCCATTTAGCGCCATGTTTCTCAAATGCAGGCTAATGCCTACTGGAGGCGACCCAAGCTGTAAGTGCCTTCAGGGGAAAGTGTAGTATCTGAAAGCATGCATGGAAATGAGTGGGCCTAAGAAATGTTCTCAGCATGCCTCTACTCCCTAAGTCAGCCCCTCAATGAAGCTGTGTTTCCATTAAAAATTCAACAAATAATTTTCCCTCCAAAAACATAAAAAAAAAAAAACTCAGCTGTCACTTTGCAGGTGTCCTGATTTCCTCCAAATAGGCAGCCATGCCCAGGGAAGTTATTCAGGAGACAAAACAACAGATTGACAATGTGCATGCTAACAGTGGTGGTGAGTGTGAGTGTGGGGGGGGGGGGGGTCTGTGTTGGGGGGGGGGGGAGTGTGGGGCTCGGTCCACAGCCTCCTCACTACTCTGAAACCCAATGCTATCGCTGCCAATATTCACGAAATGCACTATCTGGATTAGCTTCTCCTACCTGCTCCTAGAGCCCAACTATTGGGAGAACCCCTTATTTTAATAGTGCAGATGCAAAGATACTTAGCGGGGCTTTTTCTCAGTCTAATTTAAAGCCAGAGACTGCCACCCTGCTGGGACAGCATGGCCCCTCACAGAGAAAGCGCATGGGCCCACCCAATGAGTAAAGAAAGTGCAGAGACATTGTCATAATTACAAAGGCTTCATTCTCATAGTTAAGAGTCAGCCGCTTTCTGAGTGGCTATATCTTTGGGGGAATACCACATGGAAATAGTACTGCCAAGATGATCACTAATGATCCATACAGGGGTAGTCAACTCAATAACAGTTTTGCCATTGCTGTCAAACTGGCATTTGGGGTCAATTCAAAAAGCTTGTGATTGTATGCATTTCCTGCAGTTGCCCCAGTACCTTCCTTGCTTCTAAAGACATGCAGTTTAGAAAGGTTTATATCTCTGCATTGCCCTTAATAACAAACTGTACAAGGTCTTTGATCCACCATGTCATTTTCCCAGAGCTGTTTATTCAATTCAAGGCCACAACAAACCTGGAGACTAGAGCCTAGAGCACAGGGCAGGGTAAAGGATGTTTAAAATGCAAGTTTATCACAGGGCAGGCACTCACAATCACATCTTAATGACCTATTCAACTATGTTTGTTTCATTATTGTTTCTTAAAGTTGTTGCATTTTGAAATTCTCAGACAACACAAACAACACAATGATACATTTTTATAAAAAAGATGAGTAACACTTTCTATGAACACATTTATAACACATTATAATGCAGTCAAAAAGAATTATAAACATGGCTATGAATATTTGTACAAAGGCATAACACATTATGGCCATGTGTCTTATGCATTATGAATGCTTTATGAATCGCTTGTCTATAATGCACTATATATACCTTCATAATGCTGTATAAAGCATCCTTAATTCTTATACCGACCATTATAATGCATTATGAAGAAATCTATAGTGCACTACAGATGAGAGCTTCATTGGAGCATATGAAGTATTATATCAACACTATAATGCCTTATGACTGACAATAGAAGATGCTGTAATGCTTTATTAATTCTAAATATACTGTATAAGGCACTATAGATGACTGCTTAAGTATTACCAAAAAGACCTTAGAAGCTACTGATAAACTTACAGCATATAAAGGCAATAATTTCTTGCCTCCTAAATAAGTGAAATTACATCTTCAGTCATTTTATATCTCATTTCTTTAGTGATTTTTTTTTTACATGACCAATGCATTCAATCTGATGTGCAAAGAACCGAGGAAGTCCTTTGTTAAAATTGTATCCGCTAATGAAGGAATATGTCGCTCCTCTTAGCACTATGGTCCTTTTTGATTAACAGTGAATTAAGGCTTCATGAGGATAAACATCCATCAATACTAGGCTCTTTGGAAATTTGTTTTGTGAATTAGTAACTATGAAGAAGTCAGGGATATTTGGTTTGAGAAAGGGACAAGTATATCCAGTTTCTAACTTGCAAGGTACAGACATTTTTGTCGCATAAATCATTGTGCACAAATCCGAAGGACAGCTTTGGTTCTGAAGTACTATAACAATCCAGGTGTCTGCTATAGTAGACTGGAATTACTGTCTTCCTGTCATCAGTAAGTACTGAAAGCGGGAGGCAAAGGACTCTTAGCCAAAGCTATAATATTGCTTCAATTAAGCACAAATGCTTTTTAGTCAGAAAAATAGTAGTTTTGTAGCTATGGCAAACTTCATTGCGTCAGGGGACACGGTATCAGTGCACAAGGTAACACGTCTTACCAGCGCCAGGGGAGAATTGTAATACCACTAACAAACACAAGGGGGATTATGCCATTAGTTACTGTTATTCTGAAAACCAACATGGGGAGATGATGCCACTATCTGTAACAAACAGTCAATCCACTGAAATCAGCCCTGTTACATCCACCAATAAGCATGTTATTAAAAAAAATCAAAATGCTTCAACAATTAAAGCTCTATCTGCACATGACCTAAGACCATCCCATTAATAATTAATGCTTTATTTATTTTCTAGATCCAATTTGTAAAACAGTTTACTGTTTAAATGATCATTGCCTACACTGAACTGCGTACATTTATACATATGAATAAAATGCACTGATACGAGAGAGACAATTATTAGAAGGGTAGCTGAGTTAAAAGGGGACGCTAACTGTAATCGTAAATGCTAAACACATTCCTGGGGGGAGGGGGGGGGGTTACTTGTCTGTGTTTTCATTTGTATGAGAATTTTTTTTTGCTAATGCTCATTAGAATTAAGTCAGATAAGAAAATGGTTACTATCCAATCTCTGTACGTATTAATTTTAGACGCAGCCTGAATTGGCAAGAGATTGCAGTCTCTTTCATTCTGTCATCCTTGCTTCCTAGGAAGCGTCTGTTATTTTTCCTCTAGGAAAGTAAATAAGGAATGAAGTTAGTTAGCAAGGGATAGGAACGTGAAGACATCGTCTGATAACATTAGTTAAAACACCCTGCACATTGACAGGTCCTGTCTCGAAGATAATCCCAAGTTTACCAAGTCCATCTCCCAGATGGAGAGAATACTTGGTTTATTTGAAAGATAAGCAAAGCTTTGATTCACGTCTTGATCTGCTTTAATAATTCTTTCCTTTGAGCTGCCTAGGGCAGGTTATTTAAATATAAAGAGATCTTAATGGCACCAGTATGCGTTTCACGTGGACCTCTCACAAAGAGGACAAAGTTTTATAACTTCATATTTCTGTTAGATATTCTTGCAATAATGAAGACACTTATACAACTGTAAAACATTCTGTTCATGTCTCTCATGTGGAAATTTCATTTACTTATTTATTCAATTTTCCCAGACAAAGCCTGGCACTTACAAAAAAGGAGTTTAAAGTTATTGAATTGTTATGTAAGTTCAATTACTGCTTGGACTGCAATGTATCGGAAGGAAACACTTATTTTGCCTAATAATACATTAAGCCTGTCTGCTTTCTTGTTTGCATCCTACAAAAGCCAGCAGAGCATTGAGATACAGAATAAATTTTCCTTCAGATTAAACTTGGTTGCGAAGTGTCAGTTCAGTCGTGAGATAGAGCTGCATGAAGTTGTTTCAGCGCTGTGTGTGTGAACCTTGGGCTGGGTCACATTCTGCTGATGGACGGATTCATTTTCATCACCTGTCACACATTCCCAGCTATATAAGTGTCGGTTCTGTTTCTTCTGGCTGCCGCAGAACCATGCACCCGGACATGGTTCCTGAGCCCGCTCACACGTTTTATTTTTCTGGGTCCCCCTTGTCAGTCTCACGCTGACAAAGGCTGATCGAGTAGAACGGAGAAGCAGCTGGAGTTGGACGTCGGATGCCAAGGATTAATTCCAGGACAATCCTCTGATCTAGTCATTCTGCTTGGACATGCAACATCTCTACCTTTTGAACCATTTCCTTCTATGCATTAACAGCCGGATCTGCTCCGACCAGTTATCAAGTCAATGCTCAGTTAAATTAAGGCCCAGAGTAGATTTTTATTCACTGTGTATTTTCATAAAGCAAATATGTACTTTTTTAATGTCTGCGTGTAGCTGCGGCAATTAGACGAAGGGCAGATTTTACATCGTGATAGAAACTGAGCAGCAACCTTTGTTTAAGAAGTGTGATTATGATCATTATACTTATTCAAATTTGAATACAAGGAAAATGGATTAAAAGCGAATTAAAATTACTATCAAGAAAATGAATAATGTGCTATAATAATACAAATGGAGAAAAGTATGTCAGCAAGCGTAACTGTATTAACCAGGGGTCCGGCACCATAGTGAATTTTGACGGTCATTTTGATCAAAACGTAGTTTTATCAAAGACATTTAGTTTTTATCATAGACATGAAACATAGTCTACATGTTAAAAATGTAGCCTATGCTGTTTTTTGTTTTTTTTGCCAGAGACACATATGTCCCTGTACGGATCGGTTGATGATCCCAGTTATTACCTGATCACGGGGCTTAGGACACCTTGGGCAGAAGCCAAAGGCAAAGGTCAAAACCCATGTCATGTCTCATAATTAGTCAGTTTGTGCAAGCATTCTCGCCTGAGCTTCCCATGTGAAGCACTGCGAGTGGCTGGAGATCCCTCTGCAGTCTGTTGAAGATCTCCCCTCCAGCTGTTCGTTACACCCTCTAGCTCCCCAGCTGACTGGCTATAAAAGGATATGGGGAAAAAAATGACACGTGAACCCACAAGACAAGCATTTATCCCATCGAGGCAGATGGAAGGTTGTGGGAAGGTGCTTATGAGGAAACATGGGGGACCCCTGTTCTTGGCCTAGCAGCCATAAATCAGTAGACAATAAAAAGGTGAGCCGGTAACACCTGTGTTTTTGGGGATCCTGCTTCAGAATGCATTGTGTTTCATCACAGCTTTACATTGGATGCTCGTTTTCTGAAACAGAATCCAGATGCCTGTAACCCACACATAACTGATTGCTGTATCTACAGCTATCACTTCCAGGAAGAATGAGTTCAAGAAGAAAAGCCTCCAGTTCTTCAAGAGGTGAAAGAGATGGAAATCTGCTTCACACTGTGTGCTCCAGAATATCACATTCAGGCTGAGGTGGACATTTCAGTTCCAGAAAGTAAGGCTCTGTTTCAACTGACCAGTTGACCAGTTGAGTAAAAAGTGTTACAGAGAACACAACTGGTTGGTGGAAACAGAATCTTGGTCTGGATTTTTACTTTCTGGACCGTAGCTATCCACCTCTGCATGTAGTAGATTCAACAATTTTTAGATCCGGTGCATATGTGGACATTATCATCTTGGAAATTGGGAACATCATGAATGAACAGTGTTTGCACTGAAAGGTGCACGTAGTTCTCTTAAAATAGCCTCCTATTTTATAGTTAGCAATGGAGAAGACATCCTTTGCCTTTCTCAAAATATAAACCTGTTTGATTGTAGGAAAAGGGTGAATGATGACATCACATCATATTACTGTTATCCATTGCTCTGTGATCGAGGTTTTGTGTTCCTCATATCAGGCTCTGCGCCTTTGTGCATTTGCCTTGGGTACAGGAGGTTTCCGATAGGCAGACCTGCCATAAAGTCCAGCTTTGTGAAGCACACAATGTACAGATTTTGTAGCCTGGGTCACAGAGGTGCTGATTCATTTCTGTGCATTTCTACTTTTGTGGTGTTAAGCAACTCTCAGCTGTCTGTCTACCCCTGTCAGTGAGTTTCGACTCACTGACCACCAGCCGTCTTTGCTGATGCAGTTTCTCCACGTTTGACACGTGTTGTCATAGTTTTTTGAGACTGTTCCTTTTGACATAGTAAATAATTTAACAGTTTATGTGACCGGTGTTTCAGAAATTTGCGTGCAAAGTGTAGGTTGTCAGACCTTTGTAGCTGAAACATACTGATAATCAGACATCACTGTAATATCAGTCATCTTTGATGTTGCCTTTATAAATGTACTTCAGGTACTTCACGTTAATTCTGCATATGTTGTTTCAAGTTTTGTACAAACTTTTTTTTCATGCATTTAGTAGACAGCAGCAAAAGATGCACTGAACAAAAGTAATTTGTGAAAAGTTGCTCAGTTGCGTTAAATTCGCCTTGGTTTTCATGCAGAATTCGGCAGGGCCGTCTCTTTGACTCACTCTCATAGGAATGTAAGTTTCAGAGCACCTGCCTCATTAAGTCCTGCAGCCCAGTGACAGGTGCTTTGAAGACCCACCCATCACTGAAGAGGAACTGGCCTTCATTGAAAGCTTGACCTTCTGCAGGGAGCCAGCGCCCCGCCAGTGTTTTTTAAGTAAGCGGCACAAAAGAGGCTTCGCTCTACATTACTGAAAATTGTATTACGACCAAAGCCCAAAAAATTACACATGAAGAAGAATAGCCATTGGGTAAGTCATTATATTAATTCACCTTCACAAAATCTCATTGATCTAAGAGGCTTTTAATTAAAGCCGGCAAAGAACACCAGGTATCAATGGGAGAGGAAACGCATGAAGCTGATTCTGTACACAACACTGCAGAATAGACCATACTGACACTTTCCAAAAAATTGCACCCCAGTGTGGTTTTGGAATTGCACAAATAACATTTGTAATAAATAATAAAAATGGCCACTAATGCACAGTTTTATCCTGGACTCGCTTATAGTTGGAATTTTCTGCTTAACTATGGGACTCCTGCCTCATGCAGAAATAATTCTGAAAGCTAAACAATTATATATATAAGCTTTTCAATACATCAAAACAGCACAATAACTGAGCATGAACTGCCTATGAAAATTTACTTCACCCCCTGCATAAAAGGAAAGACCATAAAATAGTAAACCACTGCCATTATTACCTGACTCATTTCAAGGAATGTAATTGTGAAACTCCTTAAAATATCCCTGTTTCTTTTAATACGTAGGAGAGTATCAAGCCGGATATGAACTTTCATTATTTACTGGGAAAATAATTTACAGTTGTCTGGAAATTCTGCAGCAATAATCCTAATGTGTCAATTTGCATCTAGACAGAGAAAGGCTTTCAATTGCACTCTTAGGGAATATTAGTATCTGTTATTTATTCAACACTATTTCCATGCATTTAAACTCTCATTCTTTCTGCATGAATACGAGGCAAATAGTAAGACATTTAAAAAGGTGACCTGCAAAGTTTGTGTGTGTGTGTGTGTGGTGGGGGGGTAGTAAAAGCCTGTTATTTTGACGTTGTGGGGACCATTTTTCAGATCTGTGCATACACTCCAAAAACGAAAAATGCCAAAAGAGTTGTATTTCATTTGGTTACTTATGGTTATGGTTAGTGCTGGGTAGGGGTTAAGGTCGTCATTGCTGGGATTAGAGTTTTCCCCGTAGAAATTAATGGATGGTTCCCACAATGTCTGTGTGTATGTTTTGTTGAGCATAGTAATTCTGAAAAGCATACAGGCCGGATTTGTTCACAGATCCCAGAATGCCACTGGGTGTTTGGCAGATGGCGATTTGTTATTTCATGACAATGTCAGCCCTGAGAATGCCCACACCTACTACCTTACTGATTTTTTTCCACAAAACAAATTTTTCCTTCTCTGTTGCATCAATGCTGAATCATGTGTTGTGTGAGAGCCACAAAAAGGCAGCAATTAAACGGACACACTTACCATTCTCATTTCTGTGCTTAATGTATTTTAAAAAACCAACATTAAAAATTATGATGGCATAATATTTAAAACAACAATATGGACTGGATGAAATACTGGCAGAATTTGATAATTTCCTTTTTTCGTTTAAATTTTTCTATTAATTTCAAATTGAAACAAAATACATCCCCATTATGTGTTGTGTAACACAAAGGCATCCTTAAATCTTGTTTTAAAATCTTGGTCAGTGTTCAGTGGGCCTATTTAAACACATTTCATCCATCATGTGGGACTTCCTAATGGAACTGGAGCTTATCTGCAACTTTAAATGACGTTTTTAAGGCGGTGCTGCATTCAAAAGCTTTTTTCCTCTGTTCACAGGTGTACAGTAATATTTTCTGTTTTTGGACCATTGCTACTCCATGAAATTGTTGTTCAAAGTAGGAGACAAATAGCCAGAGGATAGATCTTCTTGCATTGCTCATTTGTTCGTTGCCTTGTGGGATCTGTAAAAAAAAAGAAAGAGGCATAGAGTGAGAACTTCACCACAACATCTCAGGTTGCAAGAAAAGCAGATGATTTTGTGATGGAAAAACCAGCAAATGCTTAGCATGCTAATAGAGGGAACCATTTTTAGCTAGACCTAAAAATACCGTGTCTACCCAAATCTAAACTAAACAGAAGTAAATGGGAGTGATATTCTGCGTAAAAAAAATAGATTTCAGTCTGACTTGGACAGACACATCTCATTGCAGTACAGACTGCTGACAACAGACCGTGATGTAGAACGATTATCGTCATACCTATTGATCTTTTTTCAACGATCTGGGAATTATTTCTCCGCCAGGTGCTGGCTCTGCCTTTTTCACATTGTTATCGCTTTGAGATAAGTGTTAGAATGCCATTCCCGCATAGCCGCTTTCCGGTGCCACAGATGTTTCTTGCAGCCAAGAAAAAAAAAAAATCCAGCGCTGAAGCCTTCAGTGAATCAGCTTCTCGCCAGTCTCACCAGAACTGACCCGTGCTGCTTTATTGCAGCCCTCCGTCCAACAGCAATTACTCCCAGCTAATGGACTCCTGAACAACACTCCACAGGCTGTATTTTGCAGTGATTAGCAAGCTGAAAGTGAGACTGACAGTGCAATACAGTTCTACAGAGCCTTGGTGAAACAGCCTTAATGAATGGTTTTCAGCCATTATTGGAGTTATAAATCAAATTAGACTAAAAGAGAAAGAATTTGTACTGTAGGTACACAGACACAGACAGACACACACACACACACACACACATATATATATATATTTATATGTATTCAGTTACAGACACACACACACATATATTCATCACCTTACATAGACCTCTTCTTCATCTTCCTCACTTTTTCTCACCTTTTAAAATTATACACATATAGATGGTTATGTAATATATATTTATACACACCTGCTTGTCCAGAAATAACCCCTTGGTAGAGCAATTTCATTCTGAGTGTCTCTTCTATCAATCATGCTTTTCTGCCTGGGTCCTCCCACTCAGCAATAGGAATGGTCCTACTGTGAGATCAAAGTAGCAAAGTATGCTGCACTCCACACAAAAATACAGTGATGGAATCACCAAGTCTGAAGCCTACCACATTTCAGCCTGATGCCTTGTCAAAATCTCTCCAGACACACCCCAAACACCCCCCCCCACCACCCATTCTTACTTTTTTTTTCCCCACGAGTGTCTGTCTGATTTTTCAAAAACTGTGATTAGAAAAGACCAAACTTCTTTAATCTATAATGCAACAGACGTTATCATTATTGTTAAATAATGCACAGGGTCCGGAATTAAGTATTAATGGCTTATCGGTTCCAGTGACCTGCCTCTAGGCTTGCTTTTGGACTGCATCATCTGACACACTGAGGACACATTTGGAGGTGCATGAACACATTGACGACTGTGAGATGTTTACCAACATCTTACAATACAGTGTGAGAAACCTACATATTCATTATACAGCACAGTGTTTTAACACACTAAAGTGCTACACCAAGAAACTGAATAAACTATACACTATAGACAATCTTAACACGTTAACACACAACACACATTGTGCTAGAGAGATATGACCATACTATGCACTCTAATGGATATACACTGCACACTGTAGAACAGACAAGTCATGCATTATTCAATCAGTAAAAGATGAATATATACACAGACAATTCCGTGAGGTTTTTATGTAACGACCATGCAGTGCACATATACAGTGTCTCTTCACCAATGCATCGTATGATTCAATATGATTCTGTAAAATGTATACATCATCTCAAACCTTAAAAAATTCTCTTCATGTTTATAATATCATGTTTCCATTAAATTTGTAATATTTAGTATTTTACTTGAGTGAAGCTATAATATTTCTACATTAAAACTCATCCACTTTAAAACACATTGAAAGTATAGTGTAACAGTGATGTCAATTTCTCAAGTGCCAATAAAAAGTCTGGACACACTTACTAAAAATCATTTATTTTTAATGAGATGATGACCCCAAGCACATCTCAAGGTTATGTAGCTAGTTGGAATTATCCTGTGAACAAGGAAAGCAATGGAGTGCTGTGACAGATGACCTGGCCACCGCAATCGCCCCACCTAAACCCTAAACCTAAACCCCACCTAAACCCTAACCCTAAACCCCACCTAAACCCTAAAACTAAACCCCACCTAAACCTAAAGAGTAATAGCAAAGTAGCCAATTTGTGCTCAGGACTTGTGGAAACTCCTTCAGGTCTGTTGGATAAGCATTCCAGGTGGCTACATCTGGAAGCTGGTAGAAATAATGTCAAGAGTCTGCAATGCTGTCATGGAAGCAAAAGGGGGCTATTTTGAAGAGTCTAAAATCTGAGAAAATTTTGCAATGTTGAACACTTCTCGGGGTTGTTGCAATATTTGATATGCATTACTGCATTGCCTTGAGACAGACAGCTTTACTTTTAAATGAATAACATACCTAGAGCAGAGACAAATTCATTAAAAATAAAAAAAAACTTTTGACTGGTACTGTAGTATACTTCATTGGAGTAATTAAAAAGGGAACAGATTCTGATCAAACATAAGTAAAAGTAACAAAACAAACAAACAAAAACGTCCTGATGGTGTTTGGGAGCAGCATCATCCCTTTTGTTAACGGCACCAGGATATCCAAACGTTTGCTATAATTGCAGGCCCTCTTGTTGCCACTGAAGTTATTAACAATGTGCAATGTTAGTAAACCAAATGAAAAATTAGCAGAAGTTAGGAGTTGTCCATAAATCATCCGTGTGCATTAAACACCCTGCATAAAGTCTATTTGCTGAATGGCTCATAAATTGACAGCTTTGAAAGGGTTGCCTAGCAACAGTGGGCTTATGGCAACCAAGGTATTACTGCCAATTACAACGGGCAGGGTAAGTGGCACATTGTTTCTGCCGGTAAATGTCACTTTCTCTAAAGAAAAAGAACCTTTCATAGTCAGATCTAACACACCTACCAAGCTCTCTAACCTCTCGCTTTCCGCAGTAAAAACCATGATGTGTAATACAGAATGATCACTCAAATGTGTACAGATGTGAATCAAAGGCTAGATGAAATGTTTTCTTTTAAAACGGCTATTAATTAGAATTCCACTTTACATTAACATTCTATTCACTGAGAATGCAATTATCTGCATACATGACCAGAGCAGCACAAATTCAAACACATTTTAGTCTCAGCGATAGAGGTACAATTCCACATCTATAGTAATGCTTAGAGCTGATAGGGACCAATATTAAAGGACTACCTGAATATGTCAATAATTTCTCAGATGTTCTGTGGGCTTTCACTGTTCTTTACAATGTTCTCACAACTTTAGAGAATAAAAACCAGCATATCTCAGACTAACGCAATTGTGCACTCGGTGAGTACAAGATCATGAGGTAATAATAATTTGTGGTCAGGCAACAGGGAACAGTCACGAGTGTTTGGAGTAAGTCCCAATTTGCTGGTAACAAAGTTTACTTCTGCTTTATGGAACTGTACGTAATGATGTAATAATGATGACAATGACTTGCATCACAGTGGGCTCATACTTCAGAGTATGTGACATTGGGGGCCACATGAGTTGTAGGAACACATCAGCTTCAGTTCTATGGCAATATCACTGTTGCAGCAGGGGGGGAAATTTTAATTGCCACTTGGTTCACTTGCAGCTTGATGTTAAGCCCATGTGACATGTTGAATATTTGGTAGAAGTTGGGCATGTTGTCACCTTCCTCTTAGCAAGCATGATTGGTTGACAGTTATATGTGCCAGATTGGAAGATTTCATTGGATCATGAGAAGGGACTTTTATGTGACCTCATTGGATGTTCAAAACACTTTTAACTTAAAAGTTTTTCAGTTTATTTAAATATTTCACTTCTATTCAGGTAGTGTTGGTAGGAAAAAGAGATATGGAAGGGATTTATCTGGGTATGATCTCTGCTCTTTTCCTGTATTTGATTGTACCAGACATTTTTTTTCTCCCAGAAAGCTTGCTTGTTTCATAGAAAAGATTGATGCGCTTTTTCTGGTTTTCTTGCCAGTGTTAATGCGATTACCTTAGTTTGCAGAGCATGTCGGTCGGTCATCTCTATATGTGCAGTGCAAAATTATCACAACACCAAGGAACATATTCACACGTTAGCATAATGTTAAAAACAAAACAAATAAAGTAAAACAAAACATGTGCAATCAAAAGTGATTGTTCATGATGCATCAGCCAATAAGAGCAGTGCTGGTTTAACTCGCTTGAAGGTGTAGGGAAGAAACGGTAATGAATAATAATGATATAACAGTTCAAGGATATTGAACCCCAGTATTAGATTTAGCTATCTTATTGGGGTTGGGGGGGTTGTGTGTTTGCTTGTATAATCGAGTTTGCCTGTGTGTTATTGCTTCGGATTCTGCCCGGGAGAACAAGCGGCGGCCTTCCAACAAGATGCCGTCTTCTTCCAAGGGGCAAACAAGGATGCCCCCCCCCCCCCCCCAACCAAGAAGGCCAGCAAACAGAAATGCACACAACCGACCATGTCATTAGTGCTGAAAGAGAGACAACAGCGATTAAGTGGGCAGGATAAATAAGCACATTAGCTCTGTGTTGAACCCACACCGGGAGACCATTATAGTCACATGTAGCATCATCTGAAGTTTTGAAAAATGCTTTTCCTTTTAATGTAGCCATTGCTCAGCGCTGTCTTGGACACAATTAAACTGGCACAGTTTTTAACTTCGTGAAACAAATTCTAAGAACTGTGACCTTGTGAATTGTTGTTGTTGTTAATAATAATAATAATAATGATGATGATGATGATGATGATGACAGTCATTTTTTATGTTTCACCATTCTTTCTCCTTATTTGGTGTTTGCAGTAAAAAGCAAAATAGTTTGCTTCCTGCAGTTTCACATTGTATGAACCATGACCTCTAAAACCAAAAAATCGATACTTCAGATTAATATACTTCTGCTACCAAGTAAAACCCATTTTGAATATATGAGTTGAATATATGTGTGTTGATATCGAAAACCACCAGGACTTGATTGAAAATAAAACCTAGATCTGAATGAAGTATTCAAATGTTTATACTGAGGTGACGCAAAGTTTCCTTTATTATTAAAAAATCCCCTGTTGAAAAAACTGAACTTTACTAAGGACTATAATAGTATAAATGGCTGTTATGTTGCAGCAATGCAGGGAGGGAGACAGATTGCTCACTCAGCCCCTGACAACTCCCATAGTACTTTGAATGTTGTTAAAAAGTTATCTGGTAAATGGTTTTATGTAAAGGTAAATTTCCTTTAATGCATTACTGTTGTTTTTGCAGTCATGTTCCGCTGCATATGTCTATTTTGTTCTCTCTCTGGACACTTTATTACCTCCATCACTCATGTAGGCATTTTACCCCATTATTTTTATTGTGTTTTTTCTTATGGATACCAAAGGAATTATTTTTTTAAGATGGCAGTACATGCATTGCTTAATACATAGAAAAGGGGCTCTTGTATGTCTCACAGCACATATTTGTAAGGGCATATCCAAGGTGGATAATACTATAGCCTCACACCTCCAGGGTTCAAGGCTCGAATCCCGGTATGTGCTCTATGTATGACGAGTTTGCATGCACATGTGAATTTGTGTCTCTAAATTGCCCATAGTAGGTGTGTGGTGAGTGCCCTGTGATTGCCCGATATCCAAAGTGCTCCCCTACCTCATGACCTGTGTTTCCAGAGTTAGGCTCCAGATGAATGTGCCCTATCCTGAATAAGTAGTTACTGTATAGAGGATGGATGTATGGACAGATGGGTTTGAAACTTGAAACTGAGAGTGGACATGGATATTATGCGCATGTGTAAGGTAAAATGAAACTGGGCTTATGACCAGCAGGTTATGACCAAGTATGTAGCCCTAAGAGTTAAATACTTCATTAACACAAATGGCTTAAGAAGATTGAATAATGGCTTGCCCTAAGCAAGAAGAAGAAGATTTATCAAACCTTTGTGCAGCAGAATGTAGCCTTGACCCCCTCATGCTTTCCTTAAAGATGTAACCCTGGCCATTCCCAGGCCTGGTGCCATCGGCAACCAAGCAGTGGAAGCCTGTCTCTAGTGGCCTCACCTGCTGCTGAGCCAATAGCTGTGGAGCACAGGCCTGGGCCTGTGAAGCCCTCGTCAAGTGCTAGCTAGCTTTTAATTATGGGTCCTGACTGGTAGACACTGCCACTGTGGTGGAATTTTAATCAGGTGTGCGGTGCTGGAACCAGGGGAAATACGTGTTTGTCTTCAAAGACGATGCAATGAAGGTGTGATTATACCAGGATAATGAGTCTTCTCATTACAGTGCGGGCTAGCGGTTTGCTTTGACTTCAGTGTAGTAAAAGCATCACCCAGTCTCTGTGTCCTACACTGGCTTTCTCATTAGACACAATGAGGCACCTCATTACCCACCTATCAAATGTACTTATTGTCCTTCATCATGAAGCAGGACAATCTGCCTTTTTTGGCCCCACACAAAGATAACAGTACTGAAAATAGTGGAGTATAACTTTCAGCTGAATAAATAATTTTTTATCTTTACATAACAGCTATTTTTTATAGCTGTCCATTTGGGTATAACTGTAACTTTCAACTTGTGTCTTATCAAAAACACGGAATTGCATGGATTTCACAGATGAGTCCTATAAATTCCTGTTCATCACATGGATATCAAGAATACATAGTTATGCAATCCATATCAATTAGATTTCTCCAGCACAATCCTAGAAGATCAGTCTTTTTTATTTTTATTGATTAATCAATTATTTTGATTGGATATTTTTGTTTAGTGTTCTCTGCACACGAGTCCAGGCAGTTCCCAGGTTACTAATGAGATCCATTCTCTAAGTCTGTTTTTAAGTTAAGTTTGTATGTGTCACAAATATAACATGATAATAATAATTGTGATAATTAATAATAATTATCGCAGCGCAGGTGGAAAGAAGATGACAATCCACAGAGTAGTTCCATGACAATAGGGGTTTATTGAGTAACACTGCATACCCTGGGGGAAAAGCTCCAAAACAAAGGGATCGCGAGGGGTCAGAAATAAACAGGAAACAATAAGGAACACACAGTAACATTGAGAATAACAGACTAAAGAACAGAGCAGGGGCAGGCAGTTAGATACTGTACACACAGACAACCGGGCTAGCGAAGGGTCAGGTGTGGATCATAACCAATTAACCAAACAGCAAGACAAAGGACAACAAATGACAGGGGGAGTAACTTTCAATTAAAAGGCACAGAACTAGGGAACCTTAACAAACACTGAAACTAGGGAACATAACACAGAGGGCTGACTACCTAGGGAAGAACAAACACAAGCAAACCCAAAATCAAGCAGGACATGAGCAGGGCAAACCAAAGATAACTAGTAATAAACACTAGGGAAAACAGAAAACCAATAAACAAAACAAGTGAGGCTGGTCTCTAGCCAACCTCAAACGCACAACCCTCTGCGCCACACACTCAACCCGTTGAGCTATGCATCAAACACGCTTAGGGCTGAAGGGCTGTGAGACAGAGGGGGAAAAATGGGATGACCAGCAACACCTGCTGGCTAAAATGGGGAAAAGACACCAAGGCCAGGGTCAGACAGGCAATGAGCTTGACAATTTTTATTATAGTATTTATTAAGTAACTACATACGGTTTTGTAATGCACCCCGAGCAGACAAACCACTGAAGCCGTGCAATATTTTCTCACAAAGTAATGTGTGAGTTTGTTATTATAAGCCTATATATATATATACCCTAAACTTTTTTATTATATGACTTCATGGCAGTCCACTTGTAAGTACGTGTTGTCTGTATGCCGGATGTTCTAAACGCAAGGACTACCTGTACTGTGAATTGTACCTATATCTGCTTGCCGGTTTTAATGGCGCTCGTGAACATTTCTCAACATACCATTACACTAGTAGCCGAACAGATTTAGCTATGCTTAGAATAAGACTTTTCATATGAATACAAATATGTAACTGCTATAAAGCTGTCTGAGAATCATCATTTGTTAGAGAACAAGTGCATTTTCCCCAGTGCACGCATTTAATGAGTCTTATGCTTATTTCACATCATTACCAGTCACTATTTTTACATTTAAATTCGGATTGCTGCTGGAACAACTGACTCTCCCTAGATGATTCTTATTTATATACAGGACTTGTGTCAGTGTCCAGCTAAGTATAGCTGTTTCAGAGGGAATGGATACAAGGACAGCTGGATCTCAGGAGACTCTGCTCTATCCACTGTTGCATCAGGCCAAAATTTATGCACAGAATATTGTCCCATCTTCTAACCACTTACCCTGGTCTGGGTTCCTTGGAGCCAATCTTAAGCAGCACTGGGCACAAGGTTGGGGTACATCCAGCGTAGTATTCCTATTCATCCATGGGCACACACTATGGGTAATTTAGATAAGCTGTTTAGTCTACTGTATATCTTTAGACTGCAAGAGGACAACATAGTAAGGTCCTGCAAACTTACCACAGTGGAGATCAAATGAAGTAGGGCGGCCTTTATTGTCACAGCAGTCATGTACAGTACACAGCATACAGTTATGCGAAATAGTGTTCTCCGGGACCTCAGTGCTACATATATGCATACAGTACAAGTGCAAATATATGCAGGACAAGTGCAAAAAAAACCCCAATGTATGACAATATTAGCACACAATGTAAATGTAGACTTTAAGTGTTTTGAATTTTGATAATGATGGAAGCAGCGGAGATGCACATGAATATGGCTTCCAGCCCCCAACCTAGGAGGTGTGAGGCATGTATATGTACATATAAATGTTTTAATGAAAGCTAACAAATGCATCTGCAAATTTCACAAAGTGCAATTTTACATAAATGCATTTTTTACATAATTTTACATAAATGAATTAAGAAAACAGTTGCAAATCACATTCCTTCTATACTTGCTTAAAGTCCAGCTGTCTCCTGCGGCCCGCTTTTGGAGCAGACACCAAAGCGCAGACCCCCATTGCTCGGTCGGAGCCACATGGTCGTCAGGTTTCCATCGGATGACAGCTACAGTGCATCTCGCTTCTGTCCTCCACTGAGCTGCAGACAGTTATCGATGACCTTTGTGCGGGACCCGATCTCAACTTCTTTTTTTTTTCCCCAGAAACATTGATTTCTCTCCCTTCCCTCCTTTTGTTCTCCAGGATAAAAACAATTATAATGGGCTCAGGAGGTCACACTGTAGCTGAATGTCACGCTGCTGTCGGCCTTTTAAAATAATATTTGCAGAGGGAAAGGTCACCAGAGAGGGTTAGTTATTGAAACATTTTGAATAAAATTCATGCGCACCTTTAAAGGTCTTTTCAGAGTGTATTTCTAAAGGCAATGTGAGAAAAGAAAGATAAAAATCTGATTCTTAAATAAGAGAAAAAAACATACCTTCCTATTCAACCATGAAACTGTCTGGTACAGTTGTTCTAATGGTAATAATGTAAACACTAATTATTCGTCTGCACTCAGCTCTGACTGACAGACGGAGATGTGTATTCTCTTTCACCTTTGTCATTCAACCAAGACTAGTTCTGTAAAAAATTTATGTGCTTCTCGAAGTGCATTTGTGGTCTTTTTCCGTTTGTTTTTCAGTGCCAATTGAAGTGACGGCTGATTCTGTGATCAGGCAGTGGACAGCCAGTCATGTTAGTCATAACCGGGATGTGCTGGAAAAAGGAACATGAAAAGGCATGGAATTCTAGAAGTCTACACTGTATTGTAAATATCATCCAGACTTTGCCTTTCCCGTGCACTGGAAATGTTTTTCGTGCTTTGCGCAGATCACGGTGAATTAACGCTGGGATTTTAATCAAATCGAGGTGCAAGTAGCAAAAGTTCCCAAATTACATCCCACATTTCCTGATGGAGATGGACGGGTTCTGGCAGACAGCAAGAAATACACATAAATGTCTGAACAAAATAGCATTGGTCTAAAATAAGTACATGTCCCTCTTGTTTTTTTAAAAGACTAGCATAACAATAGTATTTTGTGAGTCTTTATCATTTTTAAATAAAATTAAAAATAAAATATTAAAATTAATTTAGACAGTTAAAATATGGTACGACAATGCTTGTTTTCATTGTGTTTGATGTTGCCTTACGTTGTCTTTGTTTGTTTTCTAGGTGGCACTTTTGTCCAAATTGCCCTGTGATTTGTTTTCTTTATCCATTAATCAAGTTTATAAAAGGGTTACCTGAAAATGCTTGATTGCTGGTCATCCATAACCATGCCAAGCGACAAAACAAGCTTCTAGCAGCTGCTAGACTGCCAGAGACCACTGCTGCTGTTTTCCATCACAAGCTAGACTCACCTCTTTAATTGTAGCTCTGCCACCAGAACTCAATTATCCCTCTCCCTAGCTGTTGATAGGCAGCACTTAATGTACCTTCCAGAACTGAATTGTCCTCATATCTTTTGTGTGGCTTTTCTCTTCAGCTGCCACTACATTATCATGTCTATGATGCTGTGAGTCTGTTATTTCTCTAATGCAATGACAGTCACTTGCAAACGGATTCCAATTCTTATAATTTTTCAGTTTTTTGCTCTGATTGCGGAAACAATTAACATAAGGTAATTATTATTAAGAAAAAAAATCATTGAGAGTGCTTTTTTTTTTTTTTCCCTTTAATCTCAACAGTGGAATTTTCATTAGGTAATCAGTAAGTTGCTGGGAAAAAAACATGAGCAGGTGTTATGTCAGAGTAGATTAAATTAGAACTTTAGATTTAAAAAGTTTTTAAAAACTTGGTTTTGGTAATAATGGATGTTCTTTTTCAGCAGAGAGTGTAAAGATAGCACTGAACGGAAAACAGGCAGAGTGAAGTACAGGAAAACCTATATCTGTCACATTTCACACTTCAGCAGGAAAGTGACCTTAAACAACTTTATTTGACTTTGTCCACATTGTACTTGTTTAAAAATAAGAAAATGAATGTCCTTGATGCTCAAGCAGCATATAAAAGTTGCTAGAGAGTGGTGATGAAAGTTACTTGATTTAACTAAGTAGAATTGCAACATTTGTCATGCAGTTTGGCAGAACACATTTTATTTTGCTCCACAACTGACAAAATACCTTGAAAGAGAATGTCAAATACTGTATTTCATCTGACAGTCCCAGAGACTGTTCGGCATTTCAGGAAAAAGGTAAGCATCAGGACTTGGGGCTGCAGACTACATGAGCCAGGTGTAAAAAAGACTGACTCAGACGCAAACCAGGACACAGGACCAAAAAACAAGAAAACCAAAACCCAACATAAAAATATGACTCTGGCAGCTCGACACCACAACTGCATAACTCCAGCTAATCCAAGACAACAAATCCAAAAACAAGCAAACAAAAAACAAAAAAAAAACACAAACATGAACAAAACAGCAAACTGAAAGACAAGATATCAGCAAACAAGACACAGACCCAGACTCAAAATGACATACAAAAACAGCCTGGAAACTTGGAAACTGGACTCCAAACAAGACCAAGCCGAGTGCTAAGACTTGCCCTCAAAGGCCAACAGGATTGAGCCTGGAGGTAAGTTTGCTGCTCAATCTAAATAGAACTCGGATCAAAGCTTCCGGATCAAAGCAAGGTCACTCAGATCTTACTCAAAGCTGTAATGAAAGTGGCGCTACTGGGGGTAACAACAGTAACTTCTAGAAAAGCGGAAATTGAATTTATGAGACTAAATACTTAAGTATTTCTCAGGTAACTTATTATTTTCTTATGTGTTCCGTTTTGTTTTGCTTTGTTGTTTTTCAAGAATACATTTAATGTTTAAAGGATGGCACGGCACAACATTTCATCAATCACTTGTAGGCCATGAGTTTTGTTTTTTAACCATAGATTTATAATAATCCTAGTTCATGCGCCCACTGTCACTCAATACTTAGAGCTCTTCACAAACATCTCCCCTCTCATCCTGATATTTATGCAATTTAGTCATTATGTTACAAATTGCAAGGTTTTAAAGGTCAGACCTCATCTTGGTGCTTGTTGCTGTACTGCTTTGAGGAATAATGTACCCTGGTGATGATTTACTGTAGACCACCTACTTTGAGAAAAAAGGAAAGTCTGAGTTAATTGCTGACATGCACCTTGTTTTATTATTGCATAGCTTTGGCATAGCTACATACCTATTTAACCCAGTAGGAATTTAGCTACGATATAATTTCGATAGCTACAAATGTAGGATTTCCCTGGAAACAAATCAATTAGATGGCGCAGGGCAGATGAAGAGCAGCTTTATTATGGGGGGGGGGGGGGCACAAGAGGGGAGAATATCTTTTACAGGAACACAAGAGTGAACCCAACCCAGAAGCAGTCTATAGACTGAGGTTTTCTTTGTATGAATGAAGAGGAAAGAGATTAATGTACAAAGGCTTAAATCTGATTGGACAAATGGGCTTTATTATCTGGCTTCCCCCCCACCCCACTCTGGGTGCATCCCGCCCTCTCTACATACTGTCTTCTAGTTGGGTTTGTTTTCAGTGTCTTTTCCAAAAACCTTACCAACTATAGTGTTCAGGTGGATAGTTGTTTGAAATCTGCATGTTGTCGCTGGTCAATGAAAAATGCATATTTCCAAAAACCATTATTTTGGGAACATTTTCACAGAAACCACTTTATGAAATAAAACTGAAAAAAGGTAATGAGACACCCTTAGCACCACATCAGTGAATGGATTAATGTTTTAAATGGACTTGTGTGGATTATTGTCAATGAAGCCAGTATGTTATTGTCAACAAGATACTAACTAATTTCACTTTATATTCACTAGTTAGCTAGCTATTTAAATTACATTGTCAAAATTAGGGATATAATGTAATCCATAATAGTACAAACATAAATCCTACTTAAATAGATGACTTCATAAAAAAAAAATTTCATTGGTGAATTAGATGTCAAGCACTATCAGTAGACAGAGGAGAAAGAGTGTTCTAACAAAAATAATCCCAATTGTCAAAGAGTGGACATCCATGGTTATTATTGAACAGGGATGATATGTTACTTCAGACCACTCTTTTCTTCCTCAACTAAACCCAAAGAAATTCATTGAGCGAAACTGTTAACCATATACAACTCTGAAACTCACAAAATGTCATTAGAGGACTATTTTTTTGTTGTTAATATGATCAGGCTTCCTTTCCAGGCTGGGGTATTAAATCAGATAAACAGTGACCTATCGGTAATTTTCCAATTTACTAAGAGGTCTTTGGCTTTCAATCCTATTAGGATGGCGGCACATCAGCTGACAAGTCATCAGTATTTGAAGCAAAGCCAAAATATAATCAGTGAGATGAAGCGATTAAAACTTTCTGCTGGTGGCTGATGGTAGAGCAATGCACTGCTACATATTTTATGATTATTTCATAGGGCACCCCACTGTTCATTCATTATATATTAATTCAATAACACTGAACACAAATCATTAAATGTTTTTAATTCAGTAATACCAACATAAAAATATTTTGATCATTTCAGAGGTGCTTTATACTGAACTTATATCAAAAATAGAATACTGTATCTAAATATCTAAATTTTGATAGATATGTGTCGTATATTTAAATCCTGTTACAAAATTCTGGGATAGAGGTTATGCTTTATAGATTATCAAAAAATCTGGCACCATGAAAGTGGTAAAGCTCTATGTAACAAAAATGGATTTGCTAAATCATTAATATAAATGTATTAAGTAAATTCACTTCTCATGTCTGAAAGAGTCAATTGCTTCCTGCATTTGGATATATTAGTTATAACAGACTGTGTTGAAAATATTTTTATACATTTTGAGTTGAGACATATGCCCAGGTTTTTGCAAAAAATTACTTTTAAACTATGAATAAAATAATGTAATAAAATAAACAGACGCATACACATTAAAGCAAGCAAACCACAACAGGCTGTTCTTTCAAAAAGTTGAAAATTAAAACTTCCATTTGCAAATGCACCCTTTTATTTCATTCATGTATGCTGGCCTACGAAAGCAAAACAGAGTAATTGCATATTTTATCAAAAGTGAGTTCTAACTGAAATTGGGCCTCATGGGCTCCTGCTTTATCTCGTGTTCAGTTGTGAAGAAAAAAGTAACACGCTAAAACCAATGCAAAACCCCCTTTCTCAGTCCCAGTGCCAGCATAGTTACTGTGTTTTGCCTTTAGGGGGCAGTATGTATCACCCATTCATCATTCAGCCGCTCCTGCCCTTAATCCAGTACAGGGTCAATAGGTGTAGCTTGGAGCCTATCCCAGGCAGCAAAGGGTAAGACAGGATACCCACAGCCAATCACAGGGCATATAAATACTCACATAAAACCCAGCCTTTGGGCAATTTAAAGAGAGAGATGCCATGACCTGCAAATCTGGATTGCAGGAGGAAACTGCAGTATCACTCAAACAATAGAGGGCAAAGGGTATTCAAAAGCCCAACCCAATCCCAAAGTGTGAGATGATGTTGCAAGGCACTGCACCCCTGTGCCTTGTTTAAGTTCGGGACACTTTAAATCAATACAATGAAAGAACAAAGTAAATCGATATCATCGACAGAAACATGGAGACCTGAAACCTCAGACCATGCAAATACCACCGACACTGTAAGCTAGTTGCTCTGCCTTCTGTGTTGTTAGTCACCAAAAATGGTTTATGACAATAATACTATGGCACAGCCCCAAGTTACTCTCAAAAAATGCAAACATTCACACCCTGGAGAGGTTGAAGGGGATGTGTAACTCATTAGCTTTTAGGTTTCTTCTTTCATCAGTGAATGAAGCCTACATCAGATCTGCAACCACGATTTGGAAGAGGGAGACAGTTTGTGTTGTGCTTATGCAATATGACGCATTACGTGAAAGGTTTCGGTTTCCAGTCTGAAACTGACAGAAGCTACAATTATCCAGCTAGGTGATTGCTAACTGCTAATAGCTACTAAAATGCAGATAAATAATGTCAGGTAAAGTAATAATAACGGGGCACGGGGATATAATAGATAGTGTCAACCACATATTTTTGCTTATGTTTACTTACGTTTGCAGTTCAATGCATTGCATTACCTATCATCCATCCATCCATCCATCTATTCATCCATCAATTTTCCAAGTGATAATCCTTTACAAGACAATCAATCTATATATATTAAATGCATTTCTGCTTAATATGTGCAATGCATTCTCTTATATGAAACCACACTCGTTGAGCAATGTATTTCTGTTTTTTTTCTTTCATTGTATTTGAAGTACTAGACAATTCATTTAGAAATGTGTTTCTTTCCCTGAAGGAATGTGGCTTTGCCCCCCCCCCCCCCCCCAGAGCCCCCCGCCCCATCTCTGTCACTGCATGAGCATAAAAATGGGAGATAATTGAGCACAATATACTGGAAAAAATGTTATTTCACAGGGATTGCAACTGTAGAATAATGAGACTAGTTAAAACACAAAAGTGCTTCAACTTTTTTGAACTTGTGAAGTTTCTAATAAGAAGACCTCAATCAAAGTTGTTTAAAAGAGTGGTTTTGAAACACTCAGGACTTGGAAAAAAAGCAAATTGTATTTCTATGCACTTTTAAAAAAATTTGAAAAATAAGGTTCTATAAAAAGCGTGTTGATGCCTCTTGCCAGTTCTCTGCACACCTGCACCATCAGGGATCCTGCACTATGTGGCTGAGTTACACGGCTGCTGTAATGATGGGAACGGTCTTTTTAGTGCTATTTGTTACATCAGGTTAGCCCTTCAGTACACATCCATCCCAGGACAGCACAAAAACACAAACTTAAATGTGAGTGCACTCACTCTGTCACAATCATTCTGTACAGCAGGAAAAATAAGTACAATATGTGTGTGTGTGTGTGTGTATTTATATGCTATAAACAATAATAAAATCATCACACACATTTAGGTGTAGAAAAAAATGCAACTGAGGATTTAGTGATCAACCATTCACAATAAAAACTGAAAGCTTCAATTTGTTAAGCATACTATATATTTGACACCTACGCATTTGTCATGTAACTATTATTTTGTGTAGAAGATTATGGTAGTTACTGCCGTTGAAGTTATTGTTTTAATTCTCTGAACTGTAAATCCCATCGCCTTTAGGAATGAAAAAAAAAAAAACAAACTGCTTCCTGCCTAATAGCATTGTCTGCTTTGTATTCAAAACCCAGTGTGTCGAGTGGAGGCGGACAAACAGATTACATCATGCGACCAAAGGCAGAGAATGACAGCGCTGGGAAACCCGAAGCATGAAAAGTTTGATACCGCAGAGACACACGAGTTCAGGGCCACGGATAAGCACACATCCGTAAAATTAAACCACATTAATGAATTCATGACCACATGTATGTGCACGCAGTCACCGACATACAGCAATTACACGCAAAATCACTCTCATACTGACAAAAATGTATTTTTAAACACACAATCATGAAGGCAGAGGCAGCACAATAGTTCATTTTTAATTGCTCATTTAATCTTTTTGTCATTATTTCAACAACACCTACATTTTTCCACTTACTCTTTCAATTATCAACCATTTGAGCCAGAATCTAATTAAGAGCAGCAGATCTCTTCAGTATATTTGCAAAATATAACATGATCTTATTTTGTCTCATTTTTCCTGCTTTAAAAAACAAGACCTTTCCTTTTTCCGCCAGCAGTCGATCCAGAGGCTGGTCAGTTGCCCTTTTTCCTCTCTTTTTTTCACTGGTCTCTAACGCTGTCCTCAGAGGTAGGAGGAAAGAGCAATTTCATTGGTATGAGAAACCCCGCCCCCTCCAGCCAACTTCCAAAGTGGACACTAATTTCTCTCTGGCCTTTCCGCCTAAGGGCACCTACACAGGAAGCAGTCATGGCTCACCATTCGGATTCCCGTTCATCCCTGCATAGGTGGAGGCAGAGAGGAACATACAAGCCTCGGAGATACGACAGGCATGCTTTATTCCATCTCTTCATTGCTTCCGAGCAAAAAATAATAGTTCTGCCTCAGCTACATCAGCAATAGAAGAAAATCTCATTTACGGTGTGGTGAGGGTGGAAAAAAAATTGCTTCTATTGTTTTTTCTTCTACTTTTTTCATTTTCTCAGTGATGGAAGAGCATAAAAATAAAACTGCTTTAACCTATGCCTCTGGGTCCCGAATGGGATGTTATAATCAAATCATTACTTTTATTAACGCACAGATGGCTTTTTAATAGAATTATGTCATTTTTCATTTTATCTGCTGTGTCTCCCCGTTTGTTGCCTTTCATTTTTTCAGTAGTGAGTTTCCGAGGGGTGTCCATCTGGTTGTTGGTGGTGGGGGGGTGGGTTGAAAGAAAAGGAGCCTCCTCATCCTCACCCTAAATCCCCGGGAGCCCATTGCTGCCTCCTCAAATGAATCTCCATCGTTTGGTTTTACATTTTGCGGGGCATGCTGGTAGCAGTGACACATTCTCTCTTTGGTGCATGGTCATTTTTGGAGCCTGCATAATAAACAACAATAATAAAAAACTACACCAGTGGGTTAGCAGAATTTTATTTACATTTTAATGCTCTGTCATGCCATGACTTTCCTAGTGAATGACAGGCTTTGTTGAACATCAATGAAGTTCTTGTGGAAGCTCTTAGGAAAACACAGAGCTCCTCTTAGGATTAAATCTGATTTCAAAACAGAGGTATATACATGGTATAACATAAATTATGTAATATATACCTTGCAACATAAGGGAACTCAAAAGTACATGGTATGCTTTGAAATTCTAACTTTCTACCTCAACTAGGGGTAGTGTACTGTTTTAAACTTTAGGGTCTTTGATAGAGCTGACAATCTTGCCCTTCTCCCGCAAACTGACTTGAGATACATTTGCCCAGTGGTTATGTAGTCGAGCACATGGAATTTCAAAGTCAAGGCAAGACATGGTTCCTGACCTCAGGATTCTGGTCTTTAGGTCTGTGAAGTACATTTCTTGCCTGGCAGGTAATGTTGATTGTAGCAAAGGGCACCCATGCCCATTCTGCTTGCTGCACGTCTAACATTTATATGAAGACAGAAACGAAAAATAAATATACTTTGCCTGTACATTATACACCACAGCTTTCACAAGAGTAGTAACTGCTGAATATGAAATGAAATGATGATACTTTATTGATCCCTGTGGGGAAATTCTCCTTTTGCCTAACCCCATCTTGATGACTCCCTGACACACAGAAAAGTAAGTGAGAGTGATCTTACCCATAACAAGCAACCACCTGGGCCTTGCTCAGGCACCCACAGACGTGACTCTTCCACCAAGGCTGGGCTTGAACCAGCAAATCTCCAATCAAAGACACCGAGGCTTAGCCCACTGAGCCACATGCAACCAGCAAATGCGGCTTCAAAAACAGTTAAGGGTATAGTAAAAAAAACACACGTAAGGACCATAATCACAACAAAATAAATACAGATAATTAAAAGATAATTAAAGCAATAGCGTTTCACACAGGGTGTTTTTTTTTTTTTTTGTCGTAAGCTCATTGCAATCTGGGGCTGTCCAAGACTCAAGGCCCTCCCATAGATGAACGGATTGCTAAATTTTAAGTAATAGTATTCAATTCTATTGTATACTTAAAACTCTCTTTCACCTGACGAAAGTGTAAAGGTGCATAAATAAAAAAACAAACATGCACAATGCCCAAGGGTAGAACAGATTGCTTCCGTGGCAGGTGTGATCCATCCAGGATATTCCTAGCTAAAGACGCCATACACCAAGCAGTACCCACACAGCCCCCACCTTGATCCGAAAACCACTGAATTATTATTCATTGAGCTGGCGAGTGTTAAAATGATCCACAAAATTACCAACTGTCGCCAAATAATTGAATAAAAAATAACACCTCCGCAACATGCGTGTGATACAATATCAGAGTGGATTAAATGGCAAAACCTCAACCAGATTGGCTGTCCACCTCACAAACGCCCACAATAAAAGAAACATATACAATGCATTTTTTTGCTATTTCTAGCAAAAAGAAATCACGCTCTTGGCATTGTCACCGTACACTGATTTTCTGTCATTTTGGTAAGTTTTGTCTGTCTCACTCAGGCAAAGCTGGTCGCGACGATCGCCTCAATAAAATGTACTCAGCTTTGCCATTGTGCAAGTAATAGCCTCTATAACCCATAAAGTAGTCCCAATCTCCAAATCCCTGCACTAAAATGTTTATTTATTGGTAGACTTAGAAAGTCGGTATATGGAAAGATTGTATCCTATAGATGTAGGAATTGCACAGACATTAAACCGGATTGAAACTCATTATCTGCAGTTCTTGTGCATTTTTATTATATTCCAAGCTCCACATCCAATCATCTGTTGAAAGGGTTTTAAATTTTAAAATGAAAAGGAAGGGATTGTGCGCTCCACAAACAAATTTAGAAGTTTGCTTATTTATTTATTTTCCCGCCAGTGCATTTGAAAGCTCGGCTTTTATAAGAGGCTCACAATGGAAATTCAAGCGCGGGAGACAAGAGCCTTCCGTAATTCGTTTTGAAAAGGCCAGAGAGTTTTCGGTGACTGGAGAACGATCTGTCACCTGCGCAATTATAGATGCTTTCCAGTTAGAAAGGAACGAGACTACAAAGACATTAAATAGGATGTGCCGATGTATTAGATACCACTATAGAAATGTCATTACGGGGCGATCATGCTGACATTCAGTCTCTCGGGACACATGCACATACATGAACGTATGCACACACAAGCACGCAGACGCTCACACTAATTATAAGAATAAAGACTGCGGAACAAAAATCTCCATTAGTGACGAATTCTTAGAATGTTAGAGATGAATTCTTAGAATGCCTTTTGGAGTTAACTAAAGGCTGTAAAATGATTTGCGTTTTCTATATATTCAATGCGTGACTTTCAGCACGTGTCTATCTTTCCTGTGTTTCCGCTTGACAAATGTCTACATCCTTGTTGTTTAATCAAAACATTCTGTCTTCTTCTCTTCTGAGTGCCCGTGTATCTTACAGGACTCCCTCTTTGTGCGCGACTCAAACACAAGTGAATTTGTTTAGAATGCTGGAGAGCTAATGTGACAGCTAGCCTCCCGCAGAAAGATGCTAGAGGAACACATTAAAAAAAGAAGAAAAAAATTACAATTGGTGTGTCTGAAATGAGGAAGCCAAGAATTCGTTCAGCATGAATTGATTGCACTTTCTATCTAAAGGACATCCTTGAGCTCTGTTTTAAAATGAGTAGAAGAACACTGCCCTAAGTGAATTTAAAAATTCAGTAATAATTACACATGTATTGCAAACTAATTAAGAAGTTGTGAACTCTTTGGCCCTTATTCCACTCTTGGTGTGATTAGAAATCATAATTCATAAGTCCCATAGTCCCATCTATCAGTTACAGACTCTAGCTCTAACTATAACTAAACAGGAAAAAAAAATCTGTGACTTTTGAACAGATAGAATAATTATTTTACCTTCCTGGAGGAATAGCAAAAAAGAAAACAATTTCTCTAATTGTCTAAAATAGCTCAAGAGCGTGGGCATCTCGTAATCTTATACTCTACAATAAATTTGTAAAAAGGCCTGTTCTGAAGGAAGATATTAGACGTTGGAGGAGAAAACATGCGAATGAATTACAAACAGAGGAGCGGCTTTGCTGCAGGGAGAGATTGCCGGTGTGAAATGAGGAGTCGTCGCAGCTGGGACGTGGCGAGGAAGAGCGAGGAAGCTCCAAGCAAAACACAGAGACAGCTGGTACCTGCCTCTCGCACTGGAGAGGCGGCAGCTTGGCAGGGGCCGTAAACACAGGAGAGGAGACTGTGACTCCTTACCTCCATCTGAGAGGAACTGGGTGGTGGTGGGGGCGGCTGGTGAAAGGCAAGGCACAGGTGGCACCATGTTGCTGAGTTAAGAGAAGGTGGTATGGGGGGGGGCAGCCATGAGGGGTTCTCTTTAATCTGTGATGAGTGTGATATGGGGCCTTGGAACACACTTGACATGCTGTTGCCGTGACCAGTATGCCAGGGTAAAAATAAGGGTATGATACAATAAGGCAAAACTCAATCAAGTGTCCAGCTTGTCATGGAAATGTCATGGAAATAAGATAAACATGCTATAATACACCTGTCAAAAACTGAATGCAAACATGGTTCAGCTGGTCCTCAGGTGTTATTTCTAACCAAGCACCAGAATGAGGATGATCGCCTTTATGCGGGTAGGGGAGAACTCATTTTTAGGTGAATTCAGACATGCTATCCATTATGTAAATGAGTGTGCCATGCCTGTTTTTTCTTATGTAGGTATATCCGTCCATTCATTTATGCTTCCAACCTGGTCCTTGGGGACCCACAGACTGTACATGTTTTTGCTCCCTACCAACTCTCTGCCATAGTCCAGATTTTTTGCTCCCTCCCAGCTCCCTGCCAGACAGTCTACATTTTTGCTCCCTCCCAGTTCCCTGCCACAATACACATTTTTGCTCCCTCCCAGCTCCCTGCCAGACAGTCTACATTTTTGCTCCCTCCCAGCTCCCTGCCAGGCAGTCCACATTTTTGCTCCCTCCCAGTTCCCTGCCACAATCCACATTTTTGCTCCCTCCCAGCTCCCTGCCAGACAGTCCACATTTTTACTCCCTCTCAGTTCCCTGCCACAATCCACATTTTTGCTCCCTCCCAGACAGTCCACATTTTTGCTCCCTCCCAGTTCCCTGCCAGACAGTCCACATTTTTGCTCCCTCCCAGTTCCCTGCCAGACAGTCCACATTTTTGCTCCCTCCCAGGATACAAAAGCTATAGGGCAGGGTGCATTGCAAGTCCATTATTTGAACAGTGATACTTTATTAATCCCTGTGGGGAAATTCTCTTTACCCTATCTTGTGCTCCATGAGACACATATGCAGGCGTGGGCAAGCTTGGGGGTCAGCCACCCTGTGGCACCCATGGAGCTGGGGCTTAAGGGCCTTACTCGAGGGCCCAAAGATGTGTTACTGTCCTACCGAGGCCAGGCTTAAACTGCCGACCTTCTGATCACAGACAGAGAGGTTCAGCTTGCTGAGCCACACACCACCCCCGACTGATTGATACATTATATATGATACATCTGATATGTATTTTGTCCCCTTCTTTGTAATGGATACCATTGAATAGATGCTTGGTGGTTAAAGAGCATTCTGACTAAAAACCAGGACCCATAACAATGCCAGAGGAAGGCTGAGAGATTAATAGAAAAACCAAATTGGTCAGTGGTAAAAGAAAAAACATTTTCCCGAGCTATATGTTTAACCAGCCTGTTCGTTGCTCCTTAGCATGTTGTAAGAACAAGCAAGGCAGCTTGGGAGCTCAACTTAAACACCGCTCTCAGAGTTATCACCGGCGCAGCATGCCCACCAGCCAGTGCTGCATATTTATTTATTGTTAGGAGGAAGGCTCGACTCTGTTATATTGAGGTCAACGCAAGGGGTCCAGCAGACTTTAAATGCCGGATCATCGCACTGCGCCCGGAGGTATTTGTTCCCGAGTCGCGGAGGAGAGCGCTGGAGCTGAGAGACGTGATGACCTGCGCTTGAACCCCGGTCCCAGAGGAGGATGTGACCCCCGGGCAGGAGCAACTGGCCAATCAAAACGCTCGCCTACTCACCTGCAGTACCGGAGATTGCGTTTGCTTAATAACATGCCCTAAAAAAAAAACGGTTTTATAGAATTTATTGCTACATGTGCAGATACACACACAACATATGTTTAGTACAAACACAATATAAAAGTGCACATATAATACACATGTAATATAACAGACAGGAATGCTACCCGACAACCACAGGTGCAAACAAAGCAAGGAGATCTACAGTAAATATGTGCACAGAAGAATTATTATTTTTTAATGCTATACACCTTTTTGGCTACACAGGTTTTTATGTGGACTTCAATTTCTACACACACATAGATGTGTTTACCTGGGGTTAGTCTCATCTGGCTAATGTCTTGTGGCCAGCTTGGCCACATAACCTGGCTCAGCTCAAAATTGCTCCACAGAGCCGCCATCTTGTGGGCTTGCCCCCTCAGGTATGAGCGGGATGCACCCAGATGGATTAGTCCTTGACAATGGACACTGTGAGAATATCTACCTTTCACCTTTTGTTTCTAACTGAAATATGGTGTGTACAGGGTACCCCAAACTACCCAAGTTCCAGCCCTGGATCTATGAAAGAATACAAAACAGTCACAGGGGGTGCGTACAATCTAAACAGCAGACAAAGAAAAAAAATACAAAATGGAAGACAGGTAACAATGGAATATAGGAGCACCGACCAATCAAATGGGAAATGGCACAGGAGATAGAGAGAAAAACAGACACAGAAACAAAGTAAGTCAAAACAGTAACATTACCTCTCTGGTTGGGAAGGAGCCCAAGTTGGTGTGGTGTTGCCTTCATGCACATTGTGGGCTCTGGAACCTGTCATCTTGATGGGGGTAGAGTTTCTCTAATTCTGGAGTTCCCCATGAATTCAATAGGTCCGAGGATGAGGGAAGTACACGAAGTACACTCAGAGTTTTTCAAGAGGGTCGTCTCTATGTGAGTGTGAGTTGTAGATTTGATTTATTGATTTTTGTATATGTATGGAAGAGCAGCTTGAAGTACACAGCCTTCTCAAAGAAAGTGGGTGAGCTTCTCAAAAGACACCTCCTATGGACTCCCACATGGGCAACGATAAAATGTACCAGAGTACCACAGCATCCTAGGTCAAAGACCAATAATTGGTTTTGTAGTTCTGTCTTCAGACTTGAGATTATTTGTTTGGAACACTTAGGAAAAGGGGCAAAGTTATCAATAGATCACCACTTGGTGGTGAGTTGGATTTGGACACATGTGGAGGAAGCCAGATGGTCCAGCACGGGCCAGATTAGTTAGAGTTTGTTTGACATGTTTAGCTGAAGGCTCCAAAAAAACTTCCCCCTCATGCTGAATGAGGTTGGGGGCATTGAGTCTGAATGGACCATGTTCCAGACCTCGATCATTCCGGCCACCACAAAGAGCTATGGCCAGGAGGCACTTGGTGCCTGTCATGGCCATAGCCCTTGGACACCTGTGGTGAGGGAAGCTGTCAAGCTGGAGCTTTTCAGGGCAATGCTTGCACAGGGGTCTCCAGATGAAAGGGAGTGACAGGCCAGAAATGCCACAGTGAAGGCAGTTATGGAGGTGAAAGCTTGTGCAAGGGTGGAGTTTGAACACTCCAAAGATGTTTGTCCAAACTCCTCAGTGCCTCAGGAGGAGGAGGAAGGACCTTGCTCAGGTTGTGTTCAACCAAGGTGGGGAAATGCTGACCAACTTAAGGGATATTGTCGAGCTGTGGAAGAAACACTTTGAAGAATTCGTAAACTTAGTGGATATGTCCTTTTATTGAGAAGCTGTGTTCGGAAACCTCTCATGGATCAGAGTCTATCACTGCTGATGATTAGGGTGATGAGAGGCCTCCATTGTGGAAAGGCTGCAGGGGTTGACAAACATTATCCTGAAATGTTGCCCTGGACATTGTCAAGGTGACATTGCTTGATGGGTAAAGTACCATGGACTGGCAAACAAGAGTGCTGCTTACTATTTAAAAAAGAAAGACCAGAAGGGTTTTTGCATCTATAGGGAATCACACTTCTTAGGCTTTCAGTAAAGCCTATCCCAGAGTACTTGACAGGAAATTATACCCAATCCTCACAAACCTACGCTTCAAGAGGAACAATATGGTATCCCTCTTGGCCTTGGAATTGTGGACCAATTACTGTCCTTCCCAGAGCTGTTGAAGTGCACATTTTGGATTTGGAGAAGGTTTGTGAACATATCCTCCAACACAAATGGAGTACAGGAGCTACTATTCATGCTATTTAGTCCCTGTGTGTGTTCACCAAGAATCGTACCCCCATCCTTGGCACAAAGCTGAGGCGGTTTAGAGTGGGTGTATCTTGCCTGCACTTCTTTTCACATTTTTATGAACAGGATTTCAAGGTATTCTCGTGTCGGGAAAAGCCTGTATTCTGTGGTATGGGCTGTTAAAAATAAGATCCGTTCTATTTGCCAATGATATCATGCGTTTGGCCTTTGAGCAGGACCTACAGCATGCAGTGGTTGAGAATAAGCACCTCTGAATGCGATACCATGGTTCATGAATTGCTGCTTTTAGAGGTGGGAGTTGGACCTGCTCTTTGTGAAGTCTGAATAGCTTGGAATTTTGATCACAAGTGACAGTAAGAGGGAACTTGAGACTGACAGATGGTCAGAGCAGATCAGTTTTGCAGATGCTGAGGAGGTCTATAGTGGTAAAGCTGGAGCTACTGTAGGTAGCAAGACAAGAATTGCAGTTTATGGGTCAGTTTACGTCCAGTGTGTAAAGACTGAAAGAACAAGGTATAACCGATCTAAATGACGTTTCTCCACAGGGTGGCTTGACTCACTTTGCATTACAGGGTGAGGAGGTTAGAGTTGTGGAAGGACCTTGAAATAGAACTCCTGCTCCTTCAGATAAAGTAGAGTCAGCTGTGGTGATTTGTGTGCCTTATATGGATGCCACCTGTTTGGCCCCCAGGCATGCTCTGTTGGTCAGAGAACCTGGGGAAGACCCAGAACATGTCAGCAGATCCCTCAGCATCAGCTAATAATTACTAGCAAGAAATCCTCGAGTCCGCATTGAATTTTGCGTTCGGCATTCATCAACTCCTTCATAAACAGTCAACAGGCAAATATGCTCGAGGTAGAACTGAAGGTAAATTTAAACATTAACCTTTGAGAATGACAAGCTTTAAGTTTTAAGTGCTTGCCTTAATGCTGAATTGCTATGGTACAAACAGTTGATGTGGCCCACAGGATGTAATTTAGGGCAAAAAGGAACAACTAAAGTTTGACACTTTTCAGGTACATACTGTAGCATTGTAGGACATTGCTTTAGGGAAGAAGGAAGGTATCAGAGGAGGCTGATGGGATATCCTCTGCTGAAAATGAGCTTGGTCTGAAATGGAGTGTCTCAATATTGAGGCTGGACATTAAATTATACCTTTCTATTGATCCTCACCAAACTGGCTGCTTACACTCCCATTGGTAGACATTCCAGGTTTTATTGCTTGGGGTACTTTCCCCCTCCCTTCAATTCAATTTTGTTCCTGAAACTAAACTTCAACTTTCAAAGAACATAAGGTAGAATTCCAGCTGTCGATTGACTGGACCGGGGAGGTCAGTGTCATCAGAGACATACCCAAACCCTCCGCCCAATATCAAAACGAATGGTCCACCATCAAAGGCACTCCATCACATTTTAATTGCATAGCGCTACCTGACTGATCTTCATTTTAAAATGCTCTCCTTGTCTCCACAATAGAATCTGCATTATTGTGTTGGTAAAGAATATGATTTTCACATCTTACAAAAAATATGCACATGCACCAGGGAGAACTTTGAGTTTTGCCATGCTTATCGGCTACCTGCATCCCAGCTTACATGCATAAAAACAAACATAAAGTAGCAAATACTAACTGTCCAATTATACAAATCAATCTCAGTTTGCACAACAATTACTGCACATTATCTCACTTCAAGTGTAAATGTGTGTCTTCACTGTGTGTTTAAGACCACAGCTGATGCTTGCAGTGCATTTATACATGGCTGCCACAGCTTGTACAAAAAAATGACATACTGTACTACATATAGCTTAACAGCCATATGCCGTACCCTTTGGAAGGACCTAAAATACCTTTGATCATCCACCCACCTGCTCCACTTCTACCAATGATAATGACTACAGTAATATCTGACGGGGGTGAAAAATAAATTAATGTGGCACGCAAAAAAATATTGATTCGGGGACAAAGCTTTTTAATGCATTTTAATAAGCACGGTATTCTTCGAAATCATCTTAAATTAACAAACTGAGAGAACTGAAGCCAGACCACTATAAATCTTCACAAATCATGTCCAAGTTAGATCTTAGAAAAAGAAATTTAATTAAAAAGTTATCACACTTTCTGTCAGAATCCAATCTTAAGGCGTTTTTCCCAATTAAGATTTTATTTATTTCATTATTATATTTTTTCAGCTTTAAGCTATCAGGGATAATACCAGATTGGGGAAAGGTGGTGCCTTCATTTAAATTAGTACCCACTGTTTAATGAAACCATATTATTTGTATTTTAGCATTGTGTAGTCTTTGGTAGACAGTATAAGGAACAACTGTTTTGAAAATAAACTAAAAGAATATTTCATGTTTTACATGAGTAATCTTAATACCATTAAAACGCTGATTATTCATGTGAAAAAAAAGTTTGTTGGGGAAGACAAATCTTTAGTACATATTATTGTGGACAGAGAGAGATGCAGTAATGTGCAAGGTTGCATAATTAATTTAAATGACTGCTCTTAACTCTTAATTTATTTTGCATATTTGCATTTTCTTAATGTGACTACCTGGATGTCCTGGACCATAAAGAGTACCTGTAAGCACGGTTTTCTATTTGCGACGTACTATGTGAGTGTTGCCCTCTTGGCTAGAAATCTCACTGACAGAATGTCACTTCTGTGCTGAGTGTCTTATAAAATACCCGTCCCTTAAAATCCCACGGGCTGCGCAATTTCGGCCATAAAAATGAAGAGGTAGGGATTCCGTGTGCGGCTGAGGTTACTTGGGAAAGAGCTATGAAACAATGACTCACAGATCCCAAAAGATTCGGCCTTCCATCTTATTTGACAGATATCACAGAAAACTCAGTCTCTTCCATGCACCTAATTCCAATACTGCATTTATAACCATAAATTCACATATCCAGTGTCTCCATATGGAAACCTCACCAATTAGTATGACGCCCAGATGTCACGATTCGGTTTACGGCGACACCGTGGTACGCACTAAAAGTGAAAGTCTGTGGGAGTGCCATCTTTGGTACGTGGGAGAACGGGGTGCTGTTAGGGTGCTGTGATTCTCAGAGCAGGTTTAATGTAAGAGAGGGTGCAGAGAGGGAATCTCATTTCAGGGGCGAGTAATTTCTCTATTATAGGTGTAGAATTATCACAGCGTGGCAGGGACAGCACAAATGAAGGAGAGGGAGGAAATGGGCTTATTACCCACGAAAAGAAGTGAATGTTTGAAAATGCGCAGCTTTTTGGAGATTCCGAGCTCCTAATTGCTCTCGTTAATGTTGACGGGCCTGTTTGGCAGAGATTATGCTTCCTGTGGACAAAGCTGTCCTCACGTCTGAACTACAGGCGGGTTATTGTAAATCTTTTTTTTTCTACATATAAATGTATCTAAGGACAGAAAAGTGCCAGTTATATGAGATGAGAATAAGGTCTTTTAAATATATATATTTATTTATCTATCCTTTTACTTATTTTTGATATGTTTTAGGTTAAAAATTGACACTGGGTTAGTGATTCTGCTGCCATTTAGAAACGCGACATGCAGGGAAAATGACAGCAGTTCGTTGCACGATGTTGGGGCATCCAAACCATTTTGCTCCCATCCCCTAGAGCAGAATCCCAGATGGTGGTGCTTCTTTCCTCAAACTGGGAGGTAGGTTAATAAAACGAGCGACCAACATAACTTATACCAAACCTAATTTATACATCATTACCATGATTATTCTCTTATTTGAGCTATACTGTCCCTCAAACATCATTGAATTTATCCTGTTAGCCACAGTTTCACACTTGATAAAGGGATCTGTAATTTGAAGAGACAAAACGGTCTTTCATCATCTCAGATAAACAAGGTGCTGTATATGGTTTTGTCTATTTGCATTTCAGGTTTTCCTGGCAGGTAATGTGCACCACAGTTAAGAGATTAACAATCTTTATACACATAATTACTTCAATGCAGATCTACAAGCCTTTTATTTGCTTTATATGGGCTATGACTGATTTTATATAACTTTGTATAAGCTGCAACTATGGGAACATACGTGCTTTATGTTCGTCACCGAGGTGATTTATGGAAGGTGACAAAGTAATACATTTTTTGAAACACAAAATAATTTTTTCATGCGCGCCGGCTGCCTAATGTCCTTTGGCAGTGGGGCTTTGCCGGGGTGTTTTTCTTGGAGAGAAGACGGGGGCTGTGGTCTGATGCTGTGGCTCGTAGTGGGAATGAAGCCTCTTTAATGAGATTGGGGGGGGAGAAATGGGAGCTTCAGACAAAGTTGGCAACCCCACAGCCCCCCAGCATGTCAGCTTCTGCTGATGTTAGCCCCCATTATTGGCCTCTCCCAGGATGCCTGGCTACATTTGTCTCCATTAACAATTTACACTATGGGAGCGATGAGCATGCTGAAGCCTCTAGTGGAACTCTGCTCCGTTTTCTCATCCAATTACATGAGGGCTTTGGCCTTGGATGAGTATGGGCTGAGGGTTTACCCCATAATGCCTGGGAGGGCAGCATGCCTCTGTCTGTATGCATGTGAGCTTCTCTACGCATGTAGAAGCACATCTGTACCATTGTGGGTTTTTCCTACACCTGCGCGAGTGTCTCTGCCTGTGTATGTTTGTTTTTGACCTTCTCATCCACGGATCCTCTTTTGCCGGCTGCCGTTTACATCGCCGTTGGAGGGAAACGAGTTAACAGGGAAATCCAGGTAGCTGTGGCTGTTTTTGCTGTCCCTCTCCCACCTTAAATGTTACCCACCGGCTTGGATAATGCTAATTTATCATTAACGTTTGCATCATGTGTTTGCAGTGTGATCCATCTTGTCTGTGAAATGAATCAGAAAAGCAAACAAAATGAAGGTATCCATAGCGGTTTATAGATGAGACATGGCTATATTCTGTTATGCCTTTTGATAAATTTTTATAGCTGTGTTTACAATGCTTTATGAATGCTTTATCATTTGTTATGAATGTGCTTATAAATTGCAAAACATGACCATAAGTGCAGAGTTTTGTACTGCAATGTAAAACTTGGGCCCACACTGAAGAGTTTTTACAGATGTCTAAACCCATAGGTGCTCTCTGTAGGATCGATCAAACATGACAAAAGTCTTTGCTGATACCAAGGGTCTCACATTGGGGTTACTGTTGTTTCAGCACAGTTATACCATCTGAGGTTTGGAGGGGGCACTGGCGAGATAATTCAACAGAGGCTGCAGGCCACCACAGTGACTTTGCAGCTGCTGGGGACTGCACAGGATGGGTGTGAGCCATGGTAGCATTTATCGGAGGTGCCCATGAGGGAACTGAGCCAGGTGCTGGTCACTGATGTGGGAACATGACTACTGGGAAACTTCCACCGCAAGCACATTTACAGCTGTACGTCTCCGCTGTGACTTGATGGAGAAGGTAACCCCTCGGCCACAAATCAGGTTTTTTTTTTTTATCTACTTGTCTCTTGGACGTGCCCAGAAGGTGTGTTGTAGCTATTGCATCACCCCACCCCACCCCCACACCCGTCTTCAGGCCTGTACCAAAGATAGTGTATACAAGTTCCATAACCTCCCCCCCCCCGCTAGCTGGATTTACTCGTTATCCCTGTTTACGTCTTTTCGGAGGATTATAGACACCCGTTGATTGCCTGTCAATTAAGCCGGCTATCCCCAAGAACAAAGGAGACAGCAGGAATTTGCTTTATTGCCGTGGCAGAGCGGTATGGATTTACTGTGACGGCACATTGTGTCACTTCCCCTGTTGCCGCTTTGCGTCGGTGGACTGGAACGGCAGTGGAGGCCTGACCACGGGTATGGTGGAGCAGGCAGCTGTGGAGGGCACGAGCGTGGCCCCACCGGCTTTCGAAGAGGGTCGGCCTTTCATGAAGATACGCTGAGGGCTAGATTGGAAGTGACGGCTGGTGCAGACAAACAGGTGCATCAGGAAGGAGTTTGATCATCCACTGCCAACATCGATAATCCGAGACAGGCGGGCCGCCGCTGGCCTGGTGCCGGCGACGGCACCCTCTCCACGGCAATGTGCTTCCCACGTAGGGAATCTCGAAGGCACATGACAGTTGCCGCATGCACTGGCGTGCGTGCGCATCTGGGCCTGGGAATCAACATGCGGCCACAGCGCTGCTTAAACGGCACCGTTTTGGGAGCTTTGAAAAATGCATTTTTTCCTGAACATGCTCTCACCGTGAAGACCGCATGGATTACCGGGAGAGCAAACGTGGTCCTGCTTAAGACGACGTCAAGGTTTGCCGGGTGCAGGATGGGATCAGAGCATCTGCACTTGCCAGATGGAAGGCAAAGGAATTGGTCCTGAACAGGAGGCCCACGCAAAAAAACAATGGCAGGCGCTAACAGCTACAGCATCCCACACCATCCAGTAATAATAAAAATGCCTTTCGACACACTCATGCAGCCACATCCAATGCATATGTGTCTGAGAAAGACATACTTGCAAACAAAAAGAACCTTTTCTCCTTTTTCCGTCTCCCTTAAGTCGTGCATTTCTCACTCACTCTTACACACACATACTGTAACACTTCATTCACCAACACAATAAAAATGAAAGCTAGGGCATACACAAACTAGTGTATGCTAAAATGATCTTTCGCTTTTCCGTGGAAGCCAAGTGACCCACTCACTCTCAGTCCACTGCACGCACACACACATGCATACACACGCACACGCACACACGCCTGCACTTATCTGCAGAAACAGGCGAGAGCAGCTACAAACACTGCAGCTTCCAGTTAGACGGGGAAAGCTATGAATAAAACTGATTAAATGGATGATTCACCATTTTGAGGTCTGAGTGATGCACAGATGGATTTCTTTTGTTGTGCGGGGTGGAAGAGTGAAAAGAGAGTGCCATCCCCGGAGGGGGGAGAAAGCAATAAGAGAACCTTACATGTTGGTCTTTACAAGTCGGCAGCTACAAACGGCACTGAAATTGAACAATACGGAGGCTGCTGGATGGAGGGGGTGCACACGTTCAGTGGCGGCGTGCGCCCTGGGGGCCTGGGCAATGAGCGAGTTCCCATCATCTCCAGTTTAAAACGTGCCCTCACAGAGTCATCGTTGTGCCCCATTACAGGAAACCTCATCCGGGTGTCTGTTCTCATTTCTTACCAGCTTTAAAGGAAGAAAAACACTATCATTTACTTTTGTAGTGACATATTTGCAGTTCTTATTTTCTTTGTTCTTTTTGTGTAATTTGTCTCCTTCGTATTATTTCATGGAATGCAACTAGACTGCAGAATCGCAGTTTGCCAGCACGTTTGCCAAAACAGGCCAGGTAAGACCCCGCTTCTTGAAGTGATTGGATGCGTGATGCTTCACTCCCCCGATCTCCATGGAGCCCACCTACATACCTGCTGTTACTTTGGTGCGTGAAAAGAGGATGGGACAAGGTGAGGAACATGGGGACTGGAAAGAATGTGTGTCAGTGACTCAGCCTCCAGAACCATCAGCCGTGTTTTAGTTCCATCAGAGACAACCTATGACTCAGGCCTGTCTTCTTCACCCCACACCTCAACCACATCACCAGTAAGGCTACTAGAGTCTTTACAGCTGCACATTCAAACGCAAATACTATGTGATTGCTAAAAATGAGATTGAAGAGGGATGTGTTCCAATGACGGGTCGTAGCAAGTTTGGAGCCTGACCCAAGAGGAACAGGTTACATAGAAGAGTATAGCCTTGTCAGGGATGCAGGCTACCAATGATGACTCTTTTTCGTTAACCAATCATATGTTTTGAATTAGTCACTGACAGGGGAAAGAGCATTCCAGTGGCCAATCAGCATTGATCTGGAGCCAGTGTCTGTGTTGCCCTGCCCCATATATATTCCCCTGGGATACACACACACACACACACATACTGAGGGCAATTGGGACACACTAATAAACTAAATATCATGCAAATCTCATGCAAGCTGCTTTTGCAGTTTGAGGAAAATGTGTCTGAGTCTACTACTGGTTAAAAGGGCCCCTTCTTTGTTGAATATTACCAGGGTATTTTTTTTTTGTTTTTCATCTGACCTGTGTTGATGATTTGATAGTTCCATGCTTTACATTCACTGCGGCCCTACCCTACCTTGATCTCCTGTGAGATGGAATACCCCTCAGCAGCAATACAGCCCCGGGCCTTGAAGTGCAACTTGGGGGATTCTGGGTAAAGCCGAACACCTCTTAACAATGATACAGCCTCAGGCATTGCTAAGCCACAAACTCAGGGAATTCTGGGTAAAATAGAATATCCACAGCAGTAGTACAGCCTCAGGCCTTGGTAAGTAACAGGCGCAGAGTACTCTGGGTAAAACAGAGCACTGTTCAACAGCAATGCAGTTCCAAGCTTTGCTAAGAGGAATACTGGGTAAAACAGGCTCTTTCATGTATCCATGTTAAGGCTAAGCTAAAACTGACCATTCATCAACAGTCCTTGGGCTTGCTAAGTAAAACAAGTAGAAATGTATGAAAACAGAATGCTGTCCAACAGCAGTATAGTTTCATGCCCTGCCAAGCGACACACAAATAATTCTGGGAAACCTGCCAAATGGTACAACTATCCTTAAGCAACAAAGGCATTTTAGATACCCTATTCAAAAACAGGAAGAGGAAATATCTGGATTACTTTTGCTCTGCAGTAGCAAAGATGGAAAAACAAAGATGTATCTTCATCTGGAGGGCAATTTGTGATAGATATTGTATTTAGCTAGTCGATTAAATGCCACAATACTCTGACACCACTATAATATAATAAAACCTTAAACCACTTAACGCTTGTATGATTTAAGATTAAGATTAAGAAAAACTTTGAAGAAATGGATCCTAGGGGGAAATTCTTATGCATAGAGCAGCAAGTACATAAAGCACTGACAAACAAACGGCAAATGTACTTGCGCCCATCTGAGTGCCTGTGGATGTGTCAGTCTAAGATTGAGGTGGAGCCAGGTGCATTGTTAGTGCATTGCTATTTTGAGGCAGCAGAAAGTGATTGTGCTACTTACCAACCAAAACCTGGTCTAAAGTGAAAGGCACAGTAATTAAGGGCATGTTATGAAGAGAGTAACATGTACTTATAAAGGCGCATGTGCACAATGTGCATGCACTGCTTATTACACACATAGGGATGTGTGGCAGTGCACAACCAAGATTAAAAATAAAAATATTACAATGTGACAATCATTTTAGGATGAATGTCAAAATGGTTAGTCATAATATTCATTGGAATTAGTTAATGGCAGAAATAACAAATGAATTTGCCCAATTATTACAGTGGACCCTCGAAAAACAGTTTAAGAATTCCAGAAACTGTACATAAGTTTCCAACGGCACACGGTGAGTACCCACAATAGGGTAGGACATTTTTAAATTAATAAATTTCTCTCATTACAAGTTATGTACATGTACATGATACTATATTTTTCATTGTAAAATGTGTAACAGCAGTCAATGTGTTTTCATTGTCCCCTCATCTTTGGGAGGTATAAAAAGCATGCTTTTCATTGCTCCGTCATCCCTTTTCATTGCTATGTCATCTTTTGAGAATTAAGATAAAATGTCAAAATCCATATTAGAGTACAGTACGGTATAGCACTGCATACTGTGTTAATGTTAACGTTTTTAATGTTGGTAATGACTTACTGTGTTCAAATTATCTATTAAGCTTTACCAGTTGTATGTCGGCCCACCTGAAAATCACTTTAAATATGGGGTCTGCGGGTGGTTCTTGTTATCCATGGTTTCGGCTATTCGCGGTAGGTCACGTATCACCTGATGATACGGGGGGACTACTGCTTTTATTATTATTATTATTATTATTATTATTATTATTATTATTATTATTATTATAAAGCTCTGGGAGCTTTGGTGAAATCCTGTTGCCGTAGATATTCTGCTCTTGCTCTTTCACTTTGCATACAAGCAAATCCGTTTCCTGTGCAGAGAAGCTCTCCTTTCTACTACCTGGCAGATCCGCCATTATAATAGCAATCTGTCAAGGTGCAAGCGCTCCTGGCTTTTACAGGGAATAGGAGATGACAATCTGCACACACATGATTAATTACAAGATGGTAACCATTTATGCTACATGATTTTAGCTCTATTTTTCAGCTCACTGGCAGCTTTTGGAGATCACCAACAAATCCCCCAGATCGGAGGCGAATCGGTGTGCCATTGGTGCTGGCAAATCGCTGCTCGATCACTATGTCTGAACTGTTTAAAGATGCAACCCAACTGAGTTGCCAATGCGTCCCAGACACCCGCCAGATATCTAGCATTCTAAATATGTGGGGTGAATCTCAATACCAAGAACACAAAGACCTTACTTGTGGTCTTGGCAAGACCGGTCTTGTGAAATTGCCTTCCAAGAACGATCTCACAAGATCACGGGGACAGAGAACACACCAATTGTGGACTGAGACAGATGTGTACTTGTGTACTTTCTGTTTTACTATGCTGTACGTCCAGCTGATTACCCCGGCCGTAATTTTTTTCGTAGTATTTAATAAATGACACACAATCAAAATATCCAGTCTAAATGACTAATTATTCCTGGTATGATTACTTGTGCTTTTTATCAGAAATAAAGTTTACGCTTAAAATATTCATATTTATTTCAACTCGGGGAACTGGTCTTCGGCAATGGAAGATGACATAAAACAGGTACATGATAACACAAGTACGGTCAAGTACGCTTATTGAGATTCAGTCCTAGACTTGTCAGTGACTCCAAATCCCGTTGGCGTGAAAGTGTCATGGCTGGCAATGAGCCACAGCCAATGAGAGTGGAAGAGATGGGGTGAGGTAAAACCCGAGGGAGGAATTTAAAAAAGCCTTAAAAATTCTGCTCTGTATATACAAATTTGCCGTGCGTTTGTAAATGTTGAGCATATGTGTTGACACTACAATTGTGATTTCCTAGTGTCATTCACACATCGTGATTTTGTGACAAAATCAGACAGAGTGATTCTTCCTGGTGAAAGATCTTGCAGTGTGTGACCTCCTGTCTCTGATCAGTCATGCAGTGTGTAAACCACAATGCCTTCAACACTCCCGATTACAAGACGACAAATCTCGTAGTGTGAACTTAGCATTACTTGAGGGGGCAAAATAATAAGTAATAACTCAGTTACTATTGAAGTACAAATCATGAACAAATGCAGTTGCTACTTGAGTTAAAAGTTACATCATGATTCATTAATGATGAACAAACATGAGAACAGTATTTCATTTGTGTTATTCATTGCTTGTTTCTTCAGTTGTTCACAAAAGATTATAGAATTAACAGATACAGTAACAAATATAGTAACTGCTTGGGCTAAAAGATGCGTCACGATTCATTAATGATGCATTTACATGAGATCAGTATGTAAGTAAGACTTCATATTTGGATAATTAAGACATAAGTAATAGCATAATACTATATAATTTGTACCTTGTCAACCATTTTGGACCATGTGCCTGGAGCTATTTTTCTGCCATTAAACTAGCAAAAGTGGGTTAGCCACACGCTATGAGTACTTGCACCTTCAACTTCTGACCATGTGCTTTAGATTGTTAAATTAGGGCCCTATATGAAAAGAAATTGCAATGAAATTTAGCTGTAAAGTAACTAAATCACATTACAAATACAACTACAAAGGAGAGTGACATTGGATGTCACTTAGCAGGTCTTACCATGAATACTTTTTCATGGATTTTCAAAGCAACATGAAATGATTAATAGATTTCCAAAGAGTTGCTGCAAAACCTGCAAAATTATTTAATACGCTAAGAGAAACTGTATCAAAAATGGTAACATGATAATATGCTGAACATGACCAAACTGCCGAAACAACAAAAACAAAAAAGCAGTGGTCATACAGTATGTCAAGGCTCACTGGCACACCACAAAAGGATATCCTCAAAAATGACTAGGGGATTACTAGGGGTGCTCCTCTGACCCAGTCTCAAATTAATCTTCACAAAACTACAATTTATAGCATTGCAATCATTTGGAAAATACTTGTATCCAAGGTCACTACACAAAGGCATAGAACCTGGTATAAGGAGACTAAAAAATGAGCAGTTATTTTTCACAGTTCTTTCCCAAATCCAGACGGGTTTACTTTTGGAGAAAGCCAAAAGATGCCCACAACATCTGATGCCAACTGTTAAACATGGTGGGGGATCCATAATTGCATGGGCAGCTTTCTTCCAGGAGCTATTAGATCTGATGATTGCTCTGCATGGTCGGATAATAGCCAAGGAATACGAAGCCATTTTACAGGACCAGGTGCACCCTATGGTGCAAACATCATTGCCTCATGAAGGTCCCATATTACAAGATGATAATGCCCCCATAAACACTGCTAAACAAATTCAGGAGTGGTTTCATGAATACCAGGATGAAAGTGCCTTCCATGGCCTCATCACTCAGCACATCTAAACCTTGCTGAACCTTTGTGGGACATTCTGGAGTGAAACAGATGGGGAAGTTCTAGAATGCGAAATTGATTTCCATCTCTTTCATCCCTGAAAGAACTGGAGGCTTTTCTTCTTGAAGGAAGGTCCAGGATTTCATTGCACACTGTTCAGAATAGCATTCCAAGTAGGACTGAAGATATTCGGAAAGCAAAGGGTACCCCTCACTCCTTACCAGGTCCTTGACATTTTGTTGTTGTCAAGGGTTTCCACTACTGGGTTAAACCAATGCACTGATTGTAAATTATGTGTTCTCCAAGTTAACTCAATTTATCACCATCACAATATGCAAAATTACAATTTAATTGAATCAATCACTTACCTTCTATCAATGTCTTTAAAAATGTTTATATATATTTGTAAATGATTTCATTTTTAATTTTAAAACATTGAAATGTATCGGGGCACCTCAGGGACCAGGGCTGAAGTTTCCGCCACGGATTAATGTGTGTGGAGTTTGCATGTTGTCGTGGAGTTTCCTCTGGGTAACTCCTGCCCCCCTTCCCACAGACCAAAAACATGCTGAGGTTAATTGCAGTTATCAAATTGCCAATGGGTGTGGATGTGTGATTGAATGGTGTGTGGAGTGCACCCTGTGATTGAATGGTATCCCATCCTGGATTGTTGCCCTGCCTTGCACCCATAGCCTCCAAGATAGGCTCCAGTCCCCCCACAACCCGGAATAGGACAAGTTGTTACGGAAAATGGATGGATGGATGGATTCAATAGCCTCCAACAGCCCATGCAGTGTTGATTTACCTGCTGATTACGTCCTCTGGAGGCATCAGTCATATTTGCTGTAATTGGGAGTCTCGAAAGAGATACAAAAACAATAGACTATCAAAGATACATACTCATACATGCACCTACACACAAACCCTAGTGCTTAACATCACTGAAACATCCAGATGCAGCAGCCTAAAATGTGATATAAACACCTCTTTTTGGTTAGTCACCCCCCCCCCTCCACCACCACCACCACACCACTTATGAAAGGACCAGCATGAGTGATAGTACCTCGAGCATGAGGCTTTTGACAGATCTATTATTTTCTCCTCACTGAATTACAGTGTTTAATAGCAGAGCCACATCCGAGACCAGAGCCTTCAACAGCCTTTGGGGTGTAGTAGCAGTAGTGACTTCTTCATGCAGGCGATTATGCAAATTTCAGAAAAAAGAGGAAATACGGGTGAAGTTTTGTGATGCAGCAGGATGGTCTCATAATGGTGGAATCAGCATGGATATCCTTGGCATTATCGTAAATTAAGGTTAACTTTGTAATTGTGGTAGTTTCTGGACAACTCAGATTAGACTCCCCTTTCACTCCATCTGGTTGATGTTCCAGGGTTCCTTTGTATGGTTAGTGTGTAATCATCAATGTGCAGATAGGGCTATAATTTGGGCAATTTTGCTCTCCCAACCTGCTCTCGTGACTGAAACATCATCCTGCCCTGAGCTTATAAATGCCAAAAAATACCGTATCATCCATTGAATTCGTTATTTATCACTAGTTTGGAGAAAATTTCTTACTAATCATTTATTTCACGTAAACGGAGAACTAGAAATTTATTTTAAATAAACTGAGACATGCCCTAAAACCTGTCATGTAGACACATTCAAAGCACATGGACATTTACATAATGGGATATTAAACTGCTGTACAGTAGGTGTCATTCAAGTGGAACATCAAGCATCAAACACCACATTTTCAGAAGCTGTGATTCCGTGGTATATTTCCAAGCTTTAGCCAGGGACGTGACTCAGTGGCCTCCAATGGTGAGTGTCTGTCCAAGCAAGACCCCCGTCACTCAAAGGGGCTCAAATGAAGCAGAGAGTCATAACCTGAATTTATGCTTCAGAATGTAGTTTAGTATTCAGCTACTTGATGTATAGATATTGTTCATTTTTTAAAGATTTTTAATTTGCTTGTAGTTACAAAGGGAATTACTTATATTTAATGACATTGATGGCAAGTTTGTTTCTGAATTCTCAAATATTTAAAGTTTTTATAAGACTGGAGCTCCTCCTTTTATGTACAGTTATGCACGTCTTGGCCATAGTAATTACATTGCGAAGACGGAGATCAGAGCAATATCATACAATTTTCTGGGTTTCCTGCGATACATTGAACTATGAAAAGAATGAAATTCCAGCCTGAATCTGATTAAGTGTCCAGGCTGTAAGAAAGATTACTGCATTTTCTGCCATAGAAAGAAATTATTTTAATCTTCTATTTCCATACATTCAATGTTTCTCTGCGGCATAAATTTGTGTACTTGAAAAAATAATTTCTCTCTAATGTTTAAGTTTGTTAATTATATAACAATATTTAGCTTATTTGACTTGTAAAATAACCATTTTATAGTTGGTCTCCAGTACTAAAATCAAGGCTGAGCCAATTGCGCAATAGGGGTGTGGCTTCCTGCTCGGTAACTGCAGTTGTTCCTCTAAATGTGCTTCATCACTCCAAGCTCAGGAACTCAGTGAGCAGGCTAACAGCAGAGAATAAGGGAATGAGGGAATAAGCAAATACCAGCCAGATAATGATGGGGAGACCGGGTCTCCTGCAGGGAAAGAGTGCAGAGGTGCCCTTCTCAAGCAAAGACTAATCTAGAACAGTGTTTCCCAACCCAGTCCTTGGGGATCTACAGCCTCTCCTTGTTTTTGCTCTCTCCCAGCTTCTTGAGTGACAGTCCACGTCTTTGCTCCCTTCCATCTTCCAGTACGGAGCAAAAGCATAGACTGTCTGTAGGTCCTCAAGGACTGGATTGGGAAACACTGATTTAGAATATAATAAAACAAACAAGAAACACGCAGAGCAATAGTCACCACATGTGGAGGTTATCTGCTATGACACTTTTTACAAGTTATGGAAATTTTGACACTTGATGAACAGTTGATGAATTCCACTTACTGCTTAAGCTCCTGAATGCCAGTGGAGGAACAACTTGTCTTTTTAACTTGTCTATTTATTTATTGCCTTTTCATGGAGACGGATACTTCAATGGCCCAAAATATCTGGAAGTCCAGGTGCTTAACAAGTGTACCCGAGTCCTACAGCTACAGAGCAGAATGAGGACATATCTCGAATCTGCCATTTGCTGATTATGAGTGGGAAAGGCGAGTCCCGAACGCAGTCATGATCCTTGGCTGCTTCATTAGTCTGTCAGGTGTGTGCAAGTCAGCTGTGCTAGCGAGCGGTTCCAAGCGGGGCCAGACAACATTCTGTGTAAGAAGAAAGCAAAGCATAGAATGGATGTGAATCACAGGAACATGCGTCAATCTGACAGAAACAGTTCTCAGTTGCGAATGGCCAGATGAATACTCAGATGAATAATTAAATACAGTCACACCAGGGAATTGTAAATGACTGTATAGGGACTAAAATCAGAAAAAACAGATGAAAAAAGTCAGATGAATAATTAAAACCTGATGCACTAGGGGAATTAGAAATAAATAAATTAAAGAACACAAACATCCCTCCCTCGGCATTTGGGTCAGTCCTTCTGGCCATTGACAGGCTAGACCATTTTGTAATTCCATGCAGGCTGAACAAAAACCAGTGCCTTCATTCAGCCAAGCTACATGTGAAAAGGTTGCAGAACAACTTGTCAAAAAAAAAATTGCACAGCATGAAAAGGAGACATTTTACCCTATTGTTCCGTGGTTGGATTTGATGGCTCCGTATTCAGTGCAGCGCCTCACACTGGCCTAAGCCTACTGATCTTGTCGCTAAGAGAGATAGCGAGTAAAAGGTGTGTTTTTCCCTTCCGCACTCCCCAAACTCAGCCGTAACAGTCTCTGAGCACATCAGGCCCCCGACGCATGTTAGGAAGAGGCATAATGTTTTATCTCCTGGCATCCCCGAAAGACGACACGCTGTTTAGTAAACTGCGTGCTTTTGCCAGGAGCCAGGATCACAATGCACAAACTTAATGACTACATTTATCAGAAGCTGAAGCGAACAGTGGCATTCGGGAAATTACTCATAAGCATCTCACAGCGTGAACTTTATGACATGCAAAGATGAAAATGTGGCAGTTTATCATGCCAGGTCTCCTGAACTGAGGCGACAACAAAATATAGCAACACACACGCACACACATATGCATGCACGAACACACTCTCCCCATTAACACGTGTGAGTCATAATAAGTTGAAACGGCAAACAACGTCCCATTCCGATCTCAGTGAATATGCCAGGACCCCCCCAGCTAATTTGAAGGAAGAATGTTATTGTCCCTATTTCATCGTGCAGTGCTCAATCACTCATCTGTCCCCTCAAAATAAAAGACAGAAAAAGAACAGACGACGCCGACATTCTGCCTGCTTTGCGTCTGCCGTCAGACAGCATTTGATAAGCATTAAACTCTCCTTCATCACAGTTTCTACTCTCATTTCTCTGATGCGCCACAGGGATCAACAGTGAACTGAACCATCACAAAATCACCGCTCAAAAGAAAATGAAACGGCCCCATCTAGACTGTATGGAAGCCAACCCAGTCATGAGAAGAACAACCTCTTGGTCTCAGGCATGTTCAACGTGTGTGTCTGTGTGTCCAAATGTCCATCACAATGTAATAAAAACCTGTAATTTTGACATTGTGGGAACCATTTTTCAGGTCTGTGAATGCAATAAAAAAACACACAAAAATGCCAAAAGCAGATTTTGTTTGGTTACTTATGGTTAAGGATTGGGCTGGGTATGGGTTAAGGTCATCATGGTGGGAATAGAGTTTTCCCCATAGAAATGAATGGAGAGTCCCCACAACAATATAATTACAATGCTGTGTGTGTGTGTGTGTGTACCATTATATATTTAAGCAAGTTAACAGTAAGTTCATGAAGTTGATGCATTGGCAGCAGCAAAACATGGCAAGAGTAATGATCTGTGTGACTTTGACAAGGGTCAAACTGTGATGGCTAGATGACTGGATCAGAGCATCTCCAAAACGGCAGGTCTTGTGGGGTGTTCTCAGCATGCAGTGGTCAGCACCTACCAAAAGTGGTCCAAGGAAGGCCAACCAGTGAATCACTGTTGGGGTCAAGGGCGTCTAAGGCTCATTGAAGTGCGGTTTGGAGCTAAGGCTAGCCCGTCTGGTTCAGTACCACAGGAAAGCTACAGTACTGTAGCACAAATTACTGAAAAAGTTAATGCTGGCTATGATAGAAAGGTGTCAGAACACACATTGCAGTGCAGCTTGCTGCGTATGCGGCTGCATAGCCCCAGACTGGTCAGAGTGTCCATGGTGATGCCTGTCCGCCACCTAAAGCGCCTACAATGGGCACATGAGCATCAGAACTGGACCACAGGGCAATGCGAGAAGGTGGTCAAATTTTCTGTTATATCCTGTGGATGGCTGGGTGCATGTGCATCATTTACCTGGAGAAGTATTGGCACAAGGATGCATTATGGAAAGAAGGTGGAGGCAGTATGATGTATGATGTATGAGGCAGTATGATGCTCTGGGCAATGTTCTGCTGGGAAACCTTGGGACCTGGCATTCATGTGGATGTTACTTTGACATGTACCACCAACCTAAACATTGCTGTAGACTAAGTATACCCCTTCATGGCAGCTGTATTTCCTGAAGGCAGTGGCCCCTTTCAGCAGGATAATACACCATTCCACAATACAAAAATTGTTGAGGAATGGTTTGAGGGACATAAAAAAGATGTTCCCCAGATCTCAATCCAGTCGAGCATCTGTGGGATGTGCTGGTCAAAGTCTGATCCGGGGAGGCCTCACATCACAACTTACAGGACTTAAAGGATCTGCTGCTAATGTCTTGGTGCCAGATACCACAGGACACCTTTGGAGGTCTTTTGGAGTCCATGCTTCAATAGTTCAGAGCTGTTTTGGCAGCACAAGGGGGACCTACAAAATTTTAGGTGGGTGGTTTTAATGTTATGGCTGATCGGTATATAAATATATATATATACACACACACACACACACACACACACACACACACACACACACACATGCACTAGGGCAGTGGTAATCCTCTGGTCTTTATCTCTATGAAATCTTGGCTTCCAATCTGTGCAAAGGATGAGATCGACACCCCAGGTACCTCTGGGAAGCAATGCAGCCTTGCACCAGCTTACATGGTCTGTGTATTTTACGACATTGTCTAGAAAGAGGATAAGCAGGAGTGACCCTCTTGCTTCCATTGTCGGCCGAGAGGTGCTTTATCTTCATCGCTGCCCAACTACAGACTGCCGGAAACATCTTGTTGTTGACGTGCCAGTCATCACGGTAAATGGATCACCGGAGCTTGCCTGGGTTTTCGCTTCCAGCCATGGCGTCTTCTAATTTTCCATTAACTAAGCTGAAGGTGTGGTTCCGTGTCCTGTCTTAAACAGTCATACGAATGATCTGAACAGAACTCAGATCTAGAACTGTCAGTTAACATGCAACCAGAGGCAAATAGTCATAGTCAGAGGTCCCTGGGCTATTTCAGGTGTCAGAATCTCATTAACTATTTCACTGAAAGTTATTGTCCAGGGTGTGAGAGACTGGCAACATTAAAACTTGTGAAAACGTGGGGTGGCACTAGAGTGACCATCAAATCCACGTCAGGTGGGTCACTATGAGCTACTTCAAACTTTAAAACTACAAAAAAAACTCCTGTGCTTGGTTAATTAGTTCAATTGTTCTTGTACCTTTACTGGTTTGTTTCCTTGATTGAAAGACACATCCAGCTGTTTCATATTAACATTAGTCACACATGCATGATTACAGGAGACTGGCCAATCAGCACACAGCGAGAACTCCATGCTAAAGTGAAATTCAGGTCTTTTTTAATTCAAATGGTACTTTGCAAACCCTGTCCGAGCTCATACTCTCCTCCCTCACATGTAGTAGGTAGTCACTGGTCACCTTAGGTGGCAATGATAATAGTTGTTGACCGGGGAGAATTGGAGGTATGAAATTTTTATTAAAAAGAGTTAGTTGAGACCTGTAAGCCCATGTGTTACGGCCCCCCTGCATGCAGCCTGTTCCTCTGTCCCAAAAAAGTGAAATATATTTTGACAGCAGAGCTTTATTGGGCCTATCTTTAAAGTTTAAAGGAAATTCTTGATCCCCACGTGTCACTGCAGCACCCAGGACCAAGTTGCAACTGGATGACAGCCCAACATCCCTCCATTCCATTGTAAATCATTCAGCAAGACTTGCTCGGCTAATGTCGCCGGCGATCCAGCAACATTAAAGATTTAGGCGTCCATCATTTACATTCCAGTAGCAGTTTTGGCTAATGCAGCCACGTGACCGTTTCTTCACCGGTTTGTCGGTGCTAGCTAATATTTGAGGAATAGATGGATGGCCGTGGGCCAGGAAGAGGGGATTTCACAGTTTATCAAGTTTGACTGCTTGTTCTCATTTACCAGCTGAGCAAATCTGTGGCAGGGAGATTTGCCTTGGGGTCATGCAATCAGTCAGCGATGAATGGAGAGAGCAAATGCCATTTTTTAAACGACAGGCACCCTGCGGATGGTGGTCGTCCAATCTCTTGGATCTGCCACTGAGATCAGAGAGGCGGTGTGTTTCACATCAGTTAAACTCCCAAAGCACCACTTCACACTCACACACATACACACACACACACACATTGGTAATCACATTCATACTCAAAGTCACACACCCACAATTATGCTTAAACATGCATTTATGCATCATGTAACATATGATAAGTGCATAGCTGCCGACGAGTACTGGGCAGGCATATGATTACAATGTATCATGAGTACAGTCGTGCAGGTTTGGACCTGCAAACATTCTGGCTAATGCAGTCCCAGAACGCCAACACACACGGGCACACGTGACAGCGAAGGCAGCACAGCCGCAAGTGCACGGCACGGTGGCAGATTGGCGGCAGGCCGCCAAGCCAGGACCGCTTTGGTATGCACTGGAAGAGCTTGTCCCCAGCTGTCACATCAGAGTGGAGTCTGGGAGGGTTCGCATTCTCACTGGGGTCTCCCATTTAGAGTCAGTGGCACATTAAAGCTCATTAAACAGCAACTGGGATCTAAAGAGCTTCAATATGTCATCTCTCGGTGCGCCACCGTGCCGCCAGCGGGGGGGGGCCTAAAGTGACATTTTATGGCATCTTTGTTCGTTCCCGATGACTTCACGGAAAATAAAGCGAACTGGGGGTGAGGGCTGGGGTGGGGTGTGGGGGCAGTGGAGATGTAGGGGGGTGGGGGGGGGGGGTGTTGTGCATTCTGCTTGAGCCTGTGGAATCACAGCTTAGAGAATTAATATCATGCAAACTTGCAGTGAAAATCTTTTCTGCAGTTCTGATTGGCTATTAGACATGCTTACTATAATGAAGCCATGACAGCAGACATATAGCAATACTCCACACCAGAAAAGTGTCACTTACATCATGCAGATGTTTGTTTGTATGTATCTAGGAATGCCAACATTAAATTTCTGATTTTACCAACATGCCATATTTTTACTGACACCATATTTTTACATTTTTTAGGTTTCACAGTCAGATTAATTTACAGGTTTATCTAAATTGGTCGTGCAGTTGTGTGTGTGTGTGAGTGTGTGCACCCTGCGCTGTGTTGCCGACTGCCCAGAGTTGGTTCCCACCTGCGCCCATTGTTCCCGGGATCGACCCCAGTTAGGATTAGGCGGTTTCAGAAAATGGATGGATGAATGGATGGACTGGGTGAATTTAATATGGACTCTCCCTAAATTTAAAAACGGTTGACAACCCTGTATGTAGCGAACTGTTCAAGTTCTTCAATATTATATGAAATGATTATTTATTAGTTTTTATGTGAAGTGAGCTATATGTGTGTGCGCGCACGCGTGTGTGTGTGTATGTTTGATTTGGAGTTTGTGTCTATATACTGAAGTCTTTATTTGTACTGAGGTGTATGTATGTTTGTGCAGCTAGTTATATGTATACAGATTTAAGTGTGTGTGCAGAATGTTTATTAGCTGAATGTGTACAGATGGCAGAGTGTATCTGAATGTGATATGTACATTGTGTATATTTAGAGACGAGTGCCTGTTTACTTTGGCCTGTGTGAACATGCGTTGGAGATGAAAGGCCATGGGTATGTGTGCTAGCATTTAAGAGCTGGTCGTACTGGGTCCGGGTGATCTGCTTGAAAGCAGTCCGTGCCCGGGGCGACGAGCAGGCAGCGCATGCTGCATCTGTGGTGGGCGGGGGGGAGGGGGGGTAGGGGGGGGGGCCAAAGGCAGCACTGCAAAAGAAGGGCAGATGAATTGGCTTTTAATGATGACTCCAGAGACAACCCAAAGTGACTGATGCATTTTTCATTGTCTTTCCTTTCAGGGCCTGAAACTTAGAGAGAAGCTGGGGGAATGGCCTGCTGTAAATGCACATTTAAAACTGAGGTGACATTCTGTTTTCATAAGTACACTTCCAGAGAATTTTAAAAGCATTCGCCAGTTATTTATGCATGCAGTTATTTATTTATATTGTAATGCCCAGGCACAATGTGATATGTGATATCAAACTTGTCTGATACAGTAAACTTTTTCTCCTTAATGGCAATAATTAAATTCATCAATTACTTGCTAATTGCAGATTGCAAAGTAAATAGTAAATAAATAAATGCCGATACAGAAGACAAAAATTCTTTCCCTGGGGATATTCAGCAACCCTAATAACAGTGATGAGAACGTAATCTGCAAAAACAAAGACACAAGATAAATGAAAGTTCTTTGCATCTTGCAAATCTGCATCTCAGTTGAAATCTAAGACTAAAGAGGGAATACGATTTTTTTGTGTGTGTTTTTTTTTACTTGCCTACACTCCCCTGCAGGATGCTTCTGAATACAGATGACCTTTGGACCTCATTGGTAAGCTTCCAGAAGTACACCCCAACCCCCCAACACCCCACCTCCCGGGAGGGAAGATGTGCTCTTCACTTTACACGTTTAGCACGAGCCAATCCTTAGACACCAGAGCAAAGCCTTTTGGTTGCTGGGAATAAAAGATTCCTGGAAATGGATACTGTGGGAAAAATTTGGGAGACAGGACAGTTCCCAGCTTCTAACACAGGGGTCAAGGGAAAGGGCATATCCCAGTCCCTGGGACAGGGACTGGGAGATGCAGAGGGATTGAAGAAATTTGTGGCCTTATTGGACTCAAAAAAAACAAGAAAACTTCCCATGGGATATAAACTATGTTTGCTAATTTATTGGAAAATTTGTTTTCATTGACCTCAATTATATCCATCAGAAATGTTTGCAGATTGTCACAAGGGTACAAAATACAACTCCTGTCCTTTCATGATGACTAAATACTGTGTTCACAAAATGAGAGGCACACAGAAATTATCTTTTTTTATGTATTTCGGAGCAGTAACCAGAATGAGTTAAGTACGAATTTGCGCTTTTACAAACAATCCATTGTCGCACGTTTTTAGAGGTGAATGCGTCCTTGCGTTCCAGTTATGTCCATCTCTGCATATAACCACAGAGTACATTGATAAGCTCTTAACTTGTTGACATGATTTCAAGTGTTTCATGGAATAGGTGGATGTATTTGTGATGGAGCCCAAGAGCAGGCTGTTTGTCGGGTCGGTACTGCACCACAAAGTTCATTATAGCTTAGACCTGGATCAGGACCAGGGAAGTAGGGGGGTGGTTAACAACTGCCAAGGCAAGGCTTCAGAGTTGTGGCTCCGGAGTTGCAGTAACATCAAGCACTGACCCTCAGGATGGAGCTCTTCGCTTTCCTGTGGCTTATCTACCACCCCTTCATTTAAATGTAATAAGTTATGACTAGTTAACAACAACATTTGCACACAAGGCAAGGAATTCAGTGTTCTGCACTCCTATTGGTATAGAAACCCTCTTCCACCCCCAGGCTGCGTCCTATTGGCTGGTCTTTGATGGAAAAGGTGGATGTATTTGTATGCTGCCAATGAGCTTGAGACGTGCAAAAGCACAGAGCCTTTACTTTTCCACTTTCCTCATGCTTGTTTATGTCTTGGTCAGAGTCAACTTCCTGTCTGTCACACTGACTGATGCATTTATGTGACATAAGACAGCACAGTATGGTGCCCTGGTAACTTAACCACGCGGCCAGGAAAGCGATTCCGGGCCAGTGATGTCATGTGACTGTATGTAGATTTCAGATGAGCAGCATATCTTGCATCATTTGTGTGTCTCACCATTTTGAAGTGTGGTTAAATAGATTAAACAGGAACAAAAGAGGCTAGAGGGGATGCGGTGACTATGCACTGTCAGAAATAAGGGTACAGCCCTGACACAGCTTTGTACCCCAAGGTACAAGCAACATTATTGTACAAAATGGTACAAAAATGTTTTTCAGAATCAATTACTGTACCTCTTACTTACAGCAAGGGTACAACTGATGGACCATAGAGGGTACAGCCCCAGTGGCATGTAATTATACCCTCAAAGGTACAAATTGGTACCATTTTTTCTGTGTGTGTGTGTGGGGGGGGGGGGTTGTGCACTTCTGCTGCCTCACAACTGCAGGGCTCATGGTCTGAATCCCGTCTCGCCATGCGGGGCGGTTCCTATCCTGTCCTCGCGTTCCCGCTTTCACCTGATGACTGCAGTCCTATGATGGGCTGGTATCCCACCCAAGGTTCCCTGCCTTGTGTCCTATTTTTCCGGGGATATGCTCTGGGCCACCCATGATAGAAAAACAAACATTTTTATACTTTAACATAAGCAAAAAAAAAATGCTGTGGATGTGCAATACTTTTCATGTTAATGACAATTAGTGTTAATGTGATTTTTACTGTAGACCATTTACTTCCCATAGTAAAATAATAATACAAATATAGACAATGATAAAACAAAAGTCATTATGCTGAACAATCATGGATGTTTTTCTGCTCTCTACCTTTTCAAATGAATATTTTATAAAATTATTGTTTCATTTCAGGATTGCCAGATTATCATCTTTTACTGACTTGAGTCTTTGCAGCAGAATGGTTTTTATTGAACTTCTCAAAACCTTCTACAGGAACTGCCTTCATTGTAAAACATGTCTCTTCCAAACAGACATGCACATTAAAAAAAAAACAGAAATTAACTTTGCAGGATTGTAATTTAAAATCATACAGTCAAAGTCCGAAGTGTTCAGAGAGGTGTGTGGATTTCAGACAGTGCGCTCCAGAGACAAAACCAGAAAACTTTAACTCAGAAATAAATAAATGCACACGGACGTATTTCTGACTCTGATCATTTTGAAATTTACAGTCCATGTTATATATTTATTTTATCTACCCATTCATTTTCCATTCTGTTTGTTTACTTTGTTAATTATGAGATGGTATTGGTGTAGTTTCTTTTTTAATTTTCTCCTCTGTTCCTACTTAAGATTAAGTCATCATCCAACGTGTCTCCTCAATCCTCCAATCTATAGCTTCAGGATGTTTTACTTCAGAAATTATTCATAAGTGGGTCTTTAAAAAGGTCGTCAATTTGAGAGTTCAGAATTACATTTTGTAAAGCTATTTGGCTAAGGGCATGAAATATTAATCCCATAGAATTTCAGCTTCAGAGGTAGTGTCAAATGCGGAAACACAACATCAAAATCTTCCCTTTGTGATAGCTAATGATTGTGTAGTTGGCCCATCTCATTAAAACAAGCAGGGGTCCTTTTATCTTTGCGAGGTATGAGTGTTTGATGTCTCTCTGTGAGGTTCGTAGAAATTCAGGCTAACTAGAAACTTGCACAGTAGGCCTCCCTTGCAATACTGATATCAAGAACCATTTTTTGTTGACGATATAAAGTGTACATCAGTGAAGTGATTTTGGCACCTCCTTCAAATGTCTAACAGGGAGATCTGATCTGGTCTTCTAATCACCTTGTGTTTGACCTTGTGGGTCAAACACAGATGGAAAAAGATTGGCCTCATGAAGCCTACTTCCTAACTCCTTACAACAAGTACACAACCAGAGGGCTCCATCTACAGACACACACGCACACATTTATATAATAGACAACCTACTAGTCTAAACAGCAAGTCAGTGGCTGAAACTCAATACATACAATATGCAGACAGGGTGAAGAAGTTCAGTTAATGTTTGACTAACTTACAAACAACACTTAATAGTAAATAAAAACAAACAGATAAACTTGTATGCAATCTATGGTGTGGTGCTGGATCTTGCCAGTATAAGGTGTACTTGTTTGGAGTACCACCACATAAAAAAGAAGCAAATTGTCTTAAAGAGCTGGTTTTTCTGACCAGAATCCCATCGTAGAAAGGAGAGGTTGAAACAGGCAGTGGGTTGGGTCAGAGAGGTCACCACTGTTCCTGGTTGCTTGCTTCTTGCATGCGTTGGAGTCTGGCCCCATTCCATGTTGTGGTAAACCCGACCCAGAGAAGCAGTGATCATGTCAGGATGGAAATGTGTCATCATTGTGTGTGACCGTTTGAACTTTTCCAAGTGCTGCCGGAAGCACATCCTTTCTTGCGATGGAGTCTGTTTATTTCTCCCATTTGAGAATTTGAGAGGATGTGGTCCTGAAGTATCTGAAGAACTTCACTTTCGGGCCACTTCCCTTCTAAAGTCTACAGTCATCTCTACAGCTGATGTATGATGTCACAGTGGCTTGGTGTTTGTCTAGGTTGCTGGTTGCAAGTCTGAAAATATTCAGTCAGGTACCTCAGTAGCTCATCTAAGGCCCAGTCTGTGTTTTCATTCTGGGTCCAATAGGATTAGCTGGTTTTAGTTGTTGCCTGAACTTAGGGATGAGGTAGAGTATAGTATGGTTGCAGTGTCCCAGAGCTACATAGCGGGTGGAATGGAATGCTTCTTTGATTATACTATAGCAATAATCAACTGTTTTCCCTTCCCCAGTAGGCACATGGGATGTACAGTTTTTACTGGAAGATCTTCACTCAAATGTAACCTGTAACTCGCCTAAGATGATAAGCAGGCAATTTGGACATGTGTCTTCCACCTTTGTTATCTGCTCAGATATTCTCTGCTACACTTCACACACACTGGAGTCTACGCCGGAATATATACGCCAACCAGAATAAAAGAGACAAACTTCAGGGAGAATAGAACAGCTTGCAGTTTATGGGCAATGATTCCAATTCAGCAGAACATGTTCTCAAAAGCACTGTGATATTGTTACGTTAACCTTTGTTAACCTACTTCCTGACTGTTGGTGCCAGATGTGCCGGTTCCGGAACATAACAAACAGCCACCTTCCTGGGATTTTCACAGTGTCTAGAGTGCACAGAGATTGGTGCAATGAAAAAAAAAAACATGTAGTCAGTGGCATTTAAGTAGGCAAAAACACATTGTTAATAAGATGGGTCAGAGGAGAATGGCCAGACTCATTAAACAGAACTGCTAGGCCACAAGTGCAAAAAATAACAGCTTGTTTACCCTTGAAGCTGATCTGGAGGCAAAACTGCGTCCTACTCGGTACTAGCTAGGTTTACCTAGTAAGGTGGCCATTTTGGGTATTAAGGCTGTAATTCAGGGATCAATTATTGCTTTGGATTGCTTATGAAAAGTTGGAAAACAATGATTTGAAGATGTCTTTTAATAGCTCAGCAGAAGAAAATTGGATATCTCTGGTATGATGTTGGTATTCACATCTATTCGGAATTATCCAAAAAGCTGGCCCAGATTGCGCATATAGGCATTTGAGACACATCGCATCTCCAGGGGGCTGCAACCACAGCATGACCCCCCCCCCATAAGTCTGTGTATTTTAACTTGTTAATGCAGTTTAATATTGTATTAAAATGTATTTAATATGTTTGTACAGACACTCCATTTCTTCCTGACGTGACACATGTGAGCTGCTGCCCAGGGGCACTTAACACACTTCCTTAACATATTTAATGTTAAATAGGAAATCAAGCATTTTGGGCATAAATAAATCTCAAAATTAGTGTTTCTCAATCCGGTCCTCAGGGACCCCAGACAATCCACGTTTTTGCTCTTTCCTTGATCCCAGTACAATGTCGACAAAAATGTGGACTGGCCGACAGGGAGCTAAGAGGAAGTGAAGTCAAGTTGGGAAACACTGCTTTAAATTGTTAAATCTAGACTTTGCAGTCTATATCAGCAAGAGATCCACATACACTCTTTTTTAACCTTTTTAACATTTTTTTCTTCTATAATCACTTCATAAACCAGGCAGGCTATGACTATGGGACTGGACAAGTAAGCTAAAGGCTGCAGTAGTCCCAGGAATCGTTTGTCAAACCGGAAAGGTCAGACCTATAAGGCTAATCACCAAATCACAGGGGAGATCTTCATGAAGTTCTTGGGGTCAGGAAACTGTTCAGTGTTTTATTTTAAAACATGGACAGAGCTGAGCTGCATATGTCTAAATTGTACAGAACTGTGAGTCTCAGAAAACACCGATGGTCATGCTATGACCAGTTGTACAAAATAAATAAACATATATAGAAGAAATTACACTTACTGTATGAAGGAGAAAAAATAGACAAGCAACTAAATACAGAAAAATACAGTAAAAAAGTGAAATGCAGCACCTGAATTAATCAAAGGCATGGATGAATAAAATGTTTTTAATATAGATCTAAACATATGTAATGTTGGACCACATCTAAAATGTTTACCACAGTTTCGATTACCATGAACCAGTGCAAATGATCCTTTTTGAAAAAAAAAATTCAACAATAAAATGCATGAGTAAAATAAAGAAATAATATAATTTGAGGTAGTTGTGTGGGACAAGTAATGTGGTAATACTGTACTTTACTTGAGGGGCCACAAATAATGTAGGTGTACACTTTTACTTATTGTATTAATTTATCAGAAACTAAGTGTTAGTTACATACTGATCCTGTGTCCGTTCATCATTAATTAATCACAATGGTTCATGTACTTCAGGCAGTTACTATATTTGTTCATGGTTTGTAACTGAGTAGTATTTGAGTTGCTACTGTAAGTTACTTGTGCCCCCTCAAGTAATGTGTTACTAATAATGTTTTGAAAAGCACTTTGCCTTGGTCTGTTTTTAACTAGCAAATGTTTAAGTTGAGTATTTATGAATTACATTTTTCTTTACAGATGCAGTATGGGTGGGGGCGCATTGGTTGGCACTGTTGCTTCCCACCTCTGGGACCTGTGTTCGAGTCTCAGCCTTGGCTACATGTGTGTGCAGTTTGTGTGTTCTCCACATGTTGATGTTTCTCCCCACAGTCCAAAAACATGCTGAGGCTAATTGGAGTTGGCAAATTGAGTCAATGGTGTGTGAATATGGTCTGAGAGAGGTTACATGGCACTTTGGGTGGACTTTAGTAGGGGTCCGTTTATGCCATCATAAGCGGGAGGGGGCGTATCCCTTTATTCTGATTGGTCCAAGGGTTATGTCCATATATGGTCTCAGATGTGCTTGACCGATAGGTCCACGGGGAGGTGACGGACGAGGCGGGACCGGAAGAGGACCTGGGGAAAACAAAACCAAGAACATCAATGAGGTACCGGAAACAGGATGGACACACAGAACAGGCACAGGGACAAGAAACAGAACAACTACTGACAGACCATGGGGAATGTAGACAGGAAGATGGACAGCAGAAAAGGAGACATAGGGGAACATCAACAGGAGGAATGAAAGGGGTGAACATAGGAGACACAGAGGGACGAGGAGCAGACACAGGAGGCCGGAAAAGAAAGGACGGCGACAACGGGGATCCTGAGGGAACCCCAGCGGGCAGAAGACGGCAGCCGCAGGGGCAGCAGGCGACCTCGAGGCCGGAGCAGGAGTGGACTTTGGAGGGGGCGAGGAGGCAGGCAGATGGACAGGTGTAGGAGGCGAGGAGGATATCGGAGGGGGCACCAGGGGAGGTGAGGAGGAAGGTGAAGGGGACCCCGGTGAATGCAAGGAGGTAGGGGAAGCCACAGCAGGTGACGGTGCCGTCCACCAATGATCTCTGGTATGATGATGGTCGGGGTGACCCCTCAGAGAGGGACAGCGGGGAAGACAAGGTAATCCCCGAGGGGTCCTATTCGAACTCCTCTTCCATCTCCAATAAGGGAGGAGGAGTGATGGTCCGAAGGTCGGGACCTCCTCAGGGCAAGGAGCTAGGGGCATTGGAGCTGGAGCCTCTGTGGGCAGAGCCAGGACATCGGGCGAGGGCGGAGCCGTGGCCGGGACCTCAGGCAGAGCAGGAGGCAGAGGCGCTGGGACCTCGGGCGGAGCAGGAGGCAGCCGGGTAAGGACAGGAGGAGGATGACCCTTGGAGGGCGGAGTCATAGCAGGTGCCTCAGAGGGCGGTGCTTCAGCTGTCATGACTGGAGCCTTGCTGGGTGTCGCGTCAGCCGCTGTGACTGGAGCCTCTGTGGTAGCTCCCAGGCAGATCCCAGGAAGATCCCCGGTATCTCTTCCTGCTGGCGGAGTCTCCGCTGTTCTTTCTTTCCCCTGGCGTTTGTCGAGACCTGGAGTGATTCAGGCAGCTGGCTGTATGGTAGTCCACTGTCATAGTTCACCTGCCTTAACATAGCCTCCACTGCCTTTTCTCTGAGCCGCCGTAGGTTGTTGCATACTTCTTGAGCCTGATGCGCGTCACCGGGCAGGGACATCTCCTCCAGGAGGTCCCTGCTCCGGTAAGGGAGGGCTTAGGCAGCTGGATCCTCCCGCAGCCAGTAGAGTACCTCGTCGGTGAGCTCGAGGTACCCTTCATTGGTGAGGGCGAAAGCCTTTTCTTCACCGGCTCTTGGCTTCTTCTTTTCGAGGTCTGTCATTCTGTTATGTCGTGCGGCGACGGAACAGGAACAGAGCAGGAAAAGTCCAGGGAGTCAGGGAAATAACGGCTTTATTGTCTGAGACTACATAAAATAAAAGACGGACGGCAAACCAGCACGAGAGACTTCAATGACAGACCTAGGGAAATGGACTCAGACACAAACTAAAATACACAGGACTAAGCAGAAATAACACAAAACAGCTGATAACAATCAGGAATTCTCACAAAGTAAATGAGGGGCATGGCTGAATGAGCAGGTCAAGACACACAGGGCCATTGGTTAAACGGATTGTTAGTCTCACGGCACAATGGATGACGGTCGCGCTACAGGCTTATTGAGTGCATGCTGGGATATGTTGTTTTATGGGTCGTGTCTCTGCGCACATGCACTACAGGCTTATTGAGAGTATGCTGGGATATGTCTCTACACGCATGCGCTACATGCGGATCGAGTGCATTCTGGGTGGATAGCTCATTTTGACTTCAACCACTGTTGAGTGCAGACCTACAGTAAAGGTAATTCCTCCTAAAAGTTTGCTGATTAAATGCTTTATTCAACCTAACAACGAAATAAAACATTGGTAAATACTGCTAAAGTTTTTCTTCTTATTTAAACATGTTGGTTAAATATAATGAGTTTAAATGCTTTCTTCTTTTAAAATACGGGAAGTGTCAGGACGCGTGTGCCTACTCCTAACAGCCCATGGCTGCGGCCTGCGTATTTGCGCTAGTTTACATTCATCCCGCTATACGTTTTTTTATTTTTACATCAAATGTAATTAAAAATAACACATTAACAAATACATATAATGTATTGTTATTCTATTAAAGTTTAACGGCCCCCCTATCTGCCAAGCCACATGTCCCTTATCAGCATATACACACCACGTGGCCCTATCGTTCAAGCACATCTGACCCCATATATGGACATAACCCCTAGACCAATCATAATAAAGGGATACGCCCCCTCCAGCTTATGAAGTCATGAACAGACCCCTACTAAGCTCCGCTGTCTGCTCTGCCATGGGCTGGCACACCATTCTGGGTCATTCCCTGCCTTGTGCCCATAGGCTGCAGACTCCCCAGCGAGTCAGAATAGGACAGATGGTTATAGCAAATGGATGGATGGGAATTCAGTGTATTTTAATGTATGGATGCTCTGGCGGTGGCCTCACATTTGGCTTCTGGCCTGTGTCTATCGACTTGCAGTGTTCTTTGTCATAATGTGCTATATATTAAGAATGATTTTTATGTTAAAGTACATACATGCAATAATAAAAATACTGTTAATGGCTTTGCTTAATGGTTTTATGAGCAGAATTTGCATTTTTCCCCAATATGCGATAAAATTATTAGTCATGTAGAAAGCGTTTATTTGCATTGTGGCAAATACCAATGAAAAAAAGAACCATTCCTCAACCTTTCATGCAGCAATGTAAATATCAGAGGGACAATTCTCTGCATGAGAACAAAATTGAAAAATAACCGATTTATCTGTGTTGCTCTGCCCGATATGGTAAATAATTGACTGGCATTTGCATAATAATTGAATTTATGTTGCTTACTTTGCCTAGGGGTATAGCTATGTTAAATTCAGAAAACTGTTAAAATTTAAATATATATTTTTGTATGTTTAGTTGTTGTTTTGTAAAGATTGCATTTTTCCATACACTAGTAATAAAAATTTTATTTGACATTAAAGTATTTTATCTGCAATAGAGGAGAAATCCAGTCTACCTAAAATTTGATTGCTAAAAATATCAGATGTTAAAAACATGAGCACCAGAAGCTTTTTTGTTTTTTTGTTCTGTAAACATCTCCAGGGTTTCCCTGTAATGAAATTTGATTCTTTTTCAGTTCTTACAATTATTACTCTTTACTGTTAGTCAATAATGTTATTCCTATTGGGTACACCCTTATTCTGAGCTAACTGGGATCGCAGATAGAATACTTATTTGCCAGCTATAATTATACAAAACCCAGAGGAAATGGTACTTTTAACTGTACTGCAATGTCTAATATTTTAGTGTTGGGTCTCCTACATGAAAATGAGATAAACGTAACATGCAAATGAGAATTATTGGCTTTATTGCAATTTACTACATTAGTTTTTAATGTGAGGAATTTCACAGAATACATTGTCTGGCTTAAAATGCTTGTATTTTGGAATTGGTAGTTTCACTGCTAACATTTTAGGATCAATTTAAAATTGAATAAGCAAGATCGTCCGTACAGCTTCACTAATCACCATTTATCATGCACGCAGTGACCACTTTTTCAGTACCCTTGCCTGTTAATGCTAACATCCGGCTTTCGCAAACAGCATGTTGCAGCAACTGAATACATGCAGCAAGAAGACAGGGTCAAGCAGTGCAGTTACTTTGTGGCTGAACATTTGAACAGGTAGGACACTAAGCGATTTTAAATGCAGCGCATTTAAGGCTGAAAACACCTTCTTAATAATAGAGATCAGAGAAGAACAGGCCATAAAGTGCTAAAAAAGCACAGTGAAACTGTACCTGGTACTATTTAGGGCTACCTTTTAGGGCTACTTAATGACTGCTAGCTAAGCACATTGCACTGTATGAAATCTCAATTGTTTTCCAGTTTACTCACTGACATTGTTTTTATTTTGTATTTGTTTGTTATATAAAAACATTTGTAAAATATGTTTTATAAAATACAGATGATATATTTATACATTTTTCTGCAAAGAAAAATCCAAACTCCATGCTCGCACTGCTGTGACCTCCCTGTTGAGGCCCACGCGTGAATATGGAGTTTCCTCACTATCTTTTGTAATGTTGATTTTCAGTGATAAATCAAAAAGATTAAAATGGTTATCGACTCTTCCTTGTTGAACACAGAAGCTAAGTTATCCCCATCACGGCGCAAAAATAACTCTCTGGGGAATTTAATGCTATTCCACTGCAAAAACTGCTGACGAAATGGTTCAGTATCATAAACCTGTTGTCTTGGCCCTCCCTCCAACCAATTAAAAAAATATATATTTATAAGTGATCTGCTGCAAATAATAAATGGCAGTTTTTCAAAATCATTGAAAACTGATGTCGTTAAGGCTGTATGTTCCTATACCAAATAATTACTGACCTGAACTCTAAGCTTCCATCCATAGGCATGCTTATTGCAAAAGTCGTTTTCAATCAAGTCAGCAACTTCTTGAATTCCGATGGCTCTTTTGACAAATTTCAATCTGATTTCCAACCACATCTCAGTGTTGCGACAGCTCTCATAAAGATTCGAAATGACAGATGAAGGCAAAGTATCACTGGTGGTAGCATTAAATCTTAGTGCTGCCTCTGTTGACTATAAAATACTCATAGATATATTAGAAAACTGGACATGACTCTCCACGGTGGTTCTTGACTGGTTCAGCAGCTGCTTTGCTGCCTTTGAAAATTACAGTACTAGTCAAAAGCATAAACGCACCTACCGAGAATCATTTGTTTTTCAGCAAGATAATGACCCTAAGCTCACCTCGAGGTTATGTAATAAGTATTATCCTGTGAATAAGGAAAGAGATGGAGTGCTGTGAAAGATGACCTGAACCCCACAATCCCCCCACCTAAACCCTATAGAGCTGGTTTGGAATAAATTGGATTGAAGATTAAGGGCAAGTTAGCCAACTTGTGCCCAGAACTTAAGGAAACTCCTTCAGAACTGTTGGATAAGCATTCCAGGTGGTTACATCTACAACACAAGAGAGTTAAGGGTTTGCCGTGATGTCATTGAAGCCAAAGGGGCCTATTTTGAAGAGTCTAAAATCAGAAAAAATTTGGATGTGGAACACTTTTCTTGAGCGTCAAAATATTTGATATGTATTACTTCATTGCCCCAAGGCCTTTTACTATAAGGTGAACAGCAGCTAAAATAGAGACAAATACATTAAAAGCAGGTGTGTCCAGACTTTTGACAATGAGTCAATGAATATGAGCCGACCATCATGGCTGTTCTCCCAGGACTTAATGAGCTACTGTATGTCATACAAAATAACAAAACAGCCTTCCAAAGCAATGCAAATGACAACCTGATTTACCTAACTATCTTGCAAAGCAATTATAGTACCATAGACATAGATGCACTGGGATGAAGGAAGCTATATCTTCTTTCAATTAAAGATTAAACCAAAGTCATAAAGAAAAAAAGATTCAAGCTGAAGGCATACTTAGAAAAAAACGTCTAACAATCTTATTTAGAGATCTGGTCATCCTTATGGACTCAAAACTCAGCCTTGCTGGTCATACTGAAGCCTTTTTCATCTCAGGAACACGGCAAGAAGCCGCAGTATCTTACCTGAACAAGATCTAGAGAAACTGATCCATGCGTGCCTCCCCAGCAAGGTGCGCTATAGTAATGGTTTCCTTACTGGCTGATGTAAGAAGACCAACAATGGCAACTTATTCAGAATACTATTGCAAAGCTGATAACCAGGATCAAGAGAAATAAGTGCATTGCGCCAATAATCTGATCTGAATGCTGGATTCCAGTTATTTTAAAGTGCTGCTACTTGTTTATAAATCACTTAATGGCTTGAAAGTAAAATACATCTGACATGCCCAAAGTGCACAAACCTGGCAGGCCTTTTAGATCACTAGGGACGGGTGAGATAGTAGTACCTGGAGTTAAATGCTGCCTAAAATTGTCACAAACTCCCAGAAGATTTTAGATGTGCCTCAGCTGTAACCACTGGGTTTGCCTTTGTATTTAAGCCTTTTGTTGTAGAATAGGCCTACTTGTTTATTTGGCTTTTATTTGTTGGGGTGATCACAGGTTTGTGGGAGTTTTACTTACATAAAAATGTGTGGGCAGAATGAAAGATGACTGGTTAAGAAAGATAACCAATCAGATTGTAGAGGAAGTGGCTCCAAGCAAATAGAGGAGTCGGGACCAAGCAATCAGATGTCTTGGTCCCAGCTCCTCTAGTTGCTTGGACCCACCTCCTGTACAATCTGATTGGTTATCTCTCTGAACCATTCATTTTGTTCTGCCCTCAGAACATTTTTGTGCAAGTAAAACTCCCATGGGCTGATCACAGTAGCAGTGCAAGGAAAGACAAATGACAATAGGGGGGAACAAATTCATTATGTTTCAGGTTTCAAGTTATATACTTCAAAAATATTGACTTCCATTTAAACATGGCCTAGCACTTGTTTTTGAGTCAGTAATTTTCACTAAGGAGAAACAAAGGAACCAATATCAGATGACACATTCCAAATTAGTGCTTTTCAACAACAATCATGGGATGTCAAAGCATATTATTCATTATTTTACATGCAGAACTTCCCGGGTGCACAACTACCATGGCTCCAAGAAAGTACTGAGTCTGGAAGAATCAGAGAGTACTAGGAAGGGCCACTCAGGTTTGGCCATTGCAGGGCACACAATCAGAAGCATGAGTTACAAGCCACTTTAGAGAAACAAATCCATCTAACTGCAGGTTTTTTGATTGTGAGCAGAAATCAGAGTACCCACATGGAGAATATGCAAACCCCTCACACACTGTGGGTATGAAGTGCTTTTTCGGTACTGAGTGAGACAGCAATTGCACTTTAAATGAAATTCCTTAAAATTTAAGGCTATGTGTTGGTAAAAAGCATATAATAAAAAAAGTCTTGTTATGTACTATTTGTTCATAATAATCTCCCCAGTGTTTCACTGCTTAAATACGCATAATTCCTCTCTTCTCACTAAGTGCTTGCACTTCCTATGTATGGCTGGATGATTTCTGTCAGGCTGGAAGACCAAACACAATATCAGATCTAAATCCTCTGCTTTTGGACTACTATGTAGTCAAAATTACACTCACATAAAATTCAAATCTTTCTCCTCTTGTTTGTGTGAAAACTTTCACTGTATTGGCATGTCTTATATTTTACCACACTTATTGTTTTAATATGAAAAAATATGAGTATTATGTAGAGGATTAGAAAAAATACATTATACAGACACTACAAGGGTTATAATGATCCACATTACGATATTCTGACTTTACGATGAGAATGATTATGCAATAAATTCCGAGATATTCAACACTTTATTATAAAATGGGCCTTATGTTAATAATTTTGCCCAACTATAAACTAATGTAAGTGTTCTAAGCAGGTTGAAGCTAGTCTAGGCTATAATGTTTGTCAGGTTATGTATACTGTTTTAAAATGCATAATAATATGGTATTTTTCGGCCTTACGGGGGAGTTACGTTGCATTAAACCTATCGTAACCCAGGGAGTGTTATGAGCCAAAAATGACAGAGGCAGGAACAAGCGAAAGGGCAAACAATAAGGGGTTTATTAGGGTGACTGAATAGGGCTAACAACAGTGCAAAGTGCAGGATCACACAATGGTGCAACCTCGATGACCAGACTGGGGAACAAGGAACTGGTAGGCACTCTTATGCACAACTGATGAGGAGCCAACAAGAGGCATCTAGTGTGAATCACACGAGGGCTGAAACGAGAAGTAAGACAAATTAGTAACAGGTGTAGCTTGTTACAGCCACACTGGGGAAAGACCGAGGGGGCGCAGGAAGGCAGGGCGTGACAAGGAGTGTCTAAACTACAGTTGTAATACACAAATCAATAGTTTAATTCTGCTGTCTTTCGGAAAACACACATTTTACATTTTAAGCAGAATCCTATTTAATCGAATGGAATTAAAATGATAGGACATGTATTGACATTTCAGAGTCTCCATAGTAAATGATCCGGGGAGTGACATCAAAGATACCAATTACCGAGGGAAGAAGACATGGATCTAGTACGTCTCGGATCTAAGGAAGTAATTTCTGGAAGGCTTGGATGTCGTGTTGAGGTTTAGTAGGATGCTAGGATTTGTGGGATACATTTTCGTTATAATTTTTTTTGGGAGATGTTTTAACTCTGCATGTTGAGTCACTTACAGGTTGTCTTGCTGTATTGTACTGCTAAGATTTTATTTAGACATTTGGGCAGATAGTGTGTGACTTTTGTAATATTTATGGAACCACATCTGATCCCCAAAGACCCATGACTTCTGGGAACACTTCAGCTGACCTCACCCCTACCTCAGACCCTCACCAGCTCGCTGTCTCTATTAATGGCCAGTTGAAGTTGCTTTCTTGGCAGCCCTGGATGTTCTGTTTTAGTAAGGGTGTTTTTCTGATGTGAGATTCTTCGCAGCAGTGGTTTTGCTATTCTCCTCTCAGCTTGTCTTTAACTTGTTACTGGTTGCTCATTGAATGCCACACAGAGCACTGCTTGTAACAGTGTTCGCCTCTTTGACAGATGTATGCTTGTTATGTATTGCCTGCATCACTCACAGTGCTGAGCAACCTATTAGGTGACATCGGTGGCCGCTGCGGACGCCATCTTCTGAGAGAACACTGGCTCAGCAAGACTCCCTCTCTCTACGTGGGGGTGGGGTGGGGTGGGGGGGTGAAGCTTGCACCTGGACTTCAACTGCTACTGGCATCACTTATATGTCACTTTTGACCAAAAGTATCTGCCAAAAAAGTAAATAGAATTGTGTAAGCAACTGTTTTTGCACACGGAGATTTTTTACATCTGCATGTTACTCACTTAACATTTACTAAAAATACTCTCAGCATTCTTTGCTAACAAATAAAACAGCGAGCAAAACTACTGCATTTGAACTTTAAGGACAGCCTAGAATTTGACTATGCCATCAACTCACCAGTTAGTAGGATGTCAGACATGCACTGTTACATGCTCTTCATGTTATAAATATAAATTTGTTTTATTTGACTTATGTTTTCATTTGTAGTTGTTCACTCATCTTCATAAACAAGAACAAAAAATCTGCAGTTTATGAAATAAATGGAAAAGGGGAAAAAATCTGCGGCATGCAAACACTTTGACTGGTAGTTTATATATACTGCACAAGGTCTGATTCATCGGGGAAATGCATCACAGTATGCTGAAGAGTTTATAAATAGGTGAATTTATCCACAGTGGACATTACAATTGCGAAATAATTCACTGAGAAAAGTTTGTTGAGTCACAAGCGCATTCTGAATCATGGGTGCATCTAAATGGAAAGGTTAATTTTAGACCTTGAGAATGCTAGCCCTCAAACACCGGAATGGCTGACATTTTCTCAAAATAATCAACTGTAAATTACTTTCAAAAGCAGTCTTAAAGTTAAAATCAAGTCAAATTATAATGGTTGAATTATAAAACATAAAGCAGATTACAGCAGCTATTTGGGGCCGGTCAGATTTCTGCAGTGTGACTGCACATATGAAAAGGCACATTCAGAAACTATGTAACTTCTGAGGCACGCTGCCCTGCTGACTTTTAAAGGGGGGGAAAATGGCAAGACTGCATGTCTGCAGGTATGGTAAATACATTCACCTACTTCAGAAGTGGCAGTTACCGATTTTGTCGGAAATACCAGCTGCCAGAGCTGAGTCACTTGACCTTTCCCTCAGCCTTTTTTTATCCCCCAGAGCAACGGGGAACCCAAGAATCCGTCCGAAGTTCCTGGCCGCCCATGGAGCCACCGGCTCGCACTTCAAGCTGCCTCGGAGGTATTTAAGAACTCAGTCCAGGAGCCAGAGGCGCCCGCGGTGCAGGGCTATGCCAACCAGTCAGCCAACTGCCCAAATGGGCCAACTGGGCTGCCCTTCACCACTCGTGCTGCGGGTGCCATTGGGCCATTTGAACTCCTTCCGTGCTCCGCTCCATGTGGCCGCGCCATTCTAGCTTTGCAAAGGTTCTAACTTCTGGATGTTCCCCTGCGATGTCCACAGACATCTGCTCTCAGAATAATGGTAAATCTTCGATCATCATTGACAGCATATATTCAGGGGTGCCACTAAATATTTCAGGCCCCATGAAAGCATATCATACTGGGTCACCAATTATGTTTCAAATTTTGTAGGGCCCCTGTCACTGTTTGCGGTTGCACACAAACAAAATGGAATTTAAGTAAGCAAAAGGAATGTGTTTCAATATGTGAATAATTTTTCTGCAACACTCTTTCAAAAAGCAGTACAAAGCATCCATAATTCTTATTCCAGTCATTATAATGAATTTTGAAGGTATCTATTGTACACTATAGATGAGAGCTTCACTGGAGCTTATGAAGTATTATAACCAACACTATAATGGCTTATTAATGTAAATAGAAGATGTTTCTTTACCGCTGTAATAATTAATACTGTATACCCACCATTATAATGCATTATGAAGGTATCTTTAATGCATTGTTGATGACACCTTTAGGTGAAGTGTTATCTGGTTCAGTTCCATTTGTAGCAGTGCAGTCATTGCTGATTTCATCAAGCCCATACAGGATCAGCATTCCTCCCACATCCTCTCTGCATCTTTTCCCATGTTGACCGCTGTTCATATATGTGACACTGATCCATGATATTGTCTAGATAAAAACCGTAACTCTGCATTTATTTGCAGTTCTATTCTAGTTGTACAATGAAATAAATTCTTGTGAACTGAAGCTAAAGTGTTTTGACAATTCCTTATTGTTGTTAATTTTAAATAACCAACTGTCAAGCTTTATCTTTAAATAGCGTAAGAAATAGCATAACTCGTATGTCTGTAGCCTTGCCGTATATTGCGGCTTCAAAATGTCTGCATGTGTCTTAAATTAATTTGCAGACTCTTGGCCTTTTACAGAAAATACTTGTTAATCAGGCACCTCACTAAATTCTAGTTTCCATCACAGCATTTCCTGATAAGCCAGTATAATCCACTTGTCAACTGTCTGTGACATTTTTATTTGCCCGTGGTACGTGTGTCTTTACTTCCCTCACATCTCCTCTAAATCGGGGGCTAAGATGGCATTTTAAGTTAACTCAGAGAAGACAGCTTCAAAGATTTTCAAATGGTAGCTAAATGCAGCAAGAGGTCAATCAAAGCAATTTCCACAATGTTCAGTGACAGAAAGTGTGCTTCATTTCTGAATTCATTTATTTAAAATTCGGTCTGTTGCACACATCTGTGGCTCATGGTTGAGGGCGCATCTTAGTTGTTGTAAAAACATTTTCATGTTCCAGTAATGCTCCTTGAGCACAAGAACATCACCAGTCTGCTTCAAGAGATAGTGTTGGAAGTTATTCTAAACTTGCTCAAATTTTGTTCATATATGACCATATATCAGACTCCTTTTAAGCCTGACTGTTACAGTGTAACAAGACTAACAAGAGTTCTGCTATGAGCCAGGCCCTCTTTATGGGTCACATATGCCAATGACCCAAACGGTCACCTAAAATCCATTGGGCAGCCTGTGGACCAGCTTATATTGCTTCAGTCTTCCCCATAGTCATTGAGAATCCTGGTTTGTTCATATTCGTTTGGTTTCTTGAGTCCCATGCATCAGAAATTCAACAAATAATTATAAATGGGTTTAGATAAATATTGGTTGCACAATGATCTCACAGACCCTTTAATGGCCGAGACCCCCAAACATCCAATAAAACATCCCTAATAGCACATTTATCTTCAATTTTGCCAAAATTATACTGTAAGCAGAAATGTTTGCAGTATGACAAATTATGAGACCTTTTTGGATGGCAGTGATGTACTGTATATAAGCTTGAATGATATTGTTCACATTTACATAATTCCACATCAAGTTCATTAAAAATGACTGTAATCATTGTAAAAAAATAGCAAATATGGAACTATGATGGAACTAAATAAGGAAGTGAGTTTTCTGGAATTTTATGTAGAATGTTTCAATGAAAATGAAAGCTAGAAGTCACATCTAATGTTCTCTCCAGGTGATCATTCTTTGGGAGGCATTGACACTCCAGTGTTGACCAGTGAAGGAAACTTACCCATAAGTCACTGGTGCAGCTGTGATCTCGCTCGCCTGCTGCCTCGAGGTTTCCCGACGGACAGATGGAGTTTGTTATATGCTATTAGGAAAGCGAGGAGAGCAAGACGGTGCCTACTCAGGCGTGACACACCAGGGAAATTGTTTTACCGTTACACCACTCTTTCACTGTCAGTCAGTGTGAGGAGCGACACAAGACAAAACACAAAATGAAAACGAAAGCAACCAGAGCAAAATGAAACCACACTTTCCATAGTGGAGTCCCCTTTATGAAGGGATGCATACGTCTACTGTTAAAATGTTAGAACAGGCTTACTGATGAATGCCGAAATATGTCCTGTAAGTTATTCCCGCAGTCTCTCAAAAATAATTTCTTTTTGACGGATTAGGAAAGCATGCATGCCAACTGATGACAGCAAGCATTTAATGTAGGCATTTTCTTATTTATGGCCCAAACTATCATACAGAAAAAATGACCAGTAATTGTGAAATATGAAAGAAAAACATGTTTTCAGTCCTTTTACACAACTGAAAATAACAAAAATATCTAAGGCTAATAAAAATTTATCCACCTAAGAAATAATTGCAGTATCATTTTCAGCCCTAATTAAGTGGCTAAGACTTCTTACAAGTGTAAAAAATTAATCCCATTTCTAAATCCTACATAATTTAAAGTAAATTAAATCAAATAAATATGGATTGGAGTTTCTTTTTTGTCCTTGTGAAAGGGTTTGATATGGGTGATTAGGTGAGCACAGCATGGAAAAACCCATTACTATCACAGAACACCATCACAGTTCTCACTGCTGGCTCCAGCGCACTATAATCCAGCCTTGGTTCTAAGGTTTTTTAACCCATCTGCTGCAGGTATAGAATGAACTGCAGTCATTAATACCCTAAAAGCAAGAACCTTGAAATGACCACCAAAGTGTTTCATAACTACATGTTTTCTGGTTCTTCACCCTCAAAAGCTCAGGACACCATTTTTTAGAACAAAACAGAAAAATGTTGCGTCACCTAATTGAAACCCTGAAGGTCGTAAAATTGGCATTTACATTTTAATAGACAGTTACAATTTTTTTCTCACCTACAGTACGTACAACCTGACATTACATCATCATTCTGTGTAGATTATTATACTGTTACTTCTGACTTGTAAAAAAGAAAAAAAATGCAACACTATGTTGATAACTTGCGGCTAGGTTATGTATTTGTGTTTATTTATTAATATTAATATTATTGTATTTGTATTTGTATTTTATACTATCAGCTTGCATTGCAGTACAATTGAGTCTGTCTTAGTTCTTTTATCTACATTTGTTTTCCCATAAAAAAGCTGGAATAGGCTGTGCAAACGTTAACATAATTACCAATATAAGAAAATGCCATTTGACACAATAAGGCACATCTGAGTATTAATGTGCATTTCTTACTTGCCCAACAGGGGCAGTCTCTAGGCAAATGACTTCACAGTGGTTGGCCTCCCGTTTTATCTGAGTGATAGGGTGTCTTATGGTCGTGCCTGCCTCACCAATTTCTGTGAAGAAGAACTAATATCCATTATAAAAGAGGACAAGGAGCTAAAATAGGATGTCATTGTTTGATTTACGCTTAACTTCTTTAGGTTTTAATAATCCGAACTGCATTGTTGCTATCAGCCAGGGTGCTTTGTGATGATTATGCACATGAATAAGGAGAAAACACAGACACAATAAAGAAGCTAATAATTACTAAGCAGAAACTAAAATTTCATCTCTTTGAGTCCCCATAGTCATGACAGTAATCAGTATTCTACGCAATCATAATATTCTTAATGCAGTTTGAGTGTATCCATCCATCCATCCATCCATCATCTTCCAAACAGTTATCTGGTCAATTTTACATGATCAATTTTAACTTCAATGTAAGTAATAATGTAATAAACTATTAGCAATCCAGGTTAATCAACAAGGTTATAAAATGGCCTATCAGTGGTACAATGAAGAAATGTGATTTAATAGTTCTAAAAACAAGAAAAATACTATGTAAATTCAAGTCACCAATGGTGTTTTCCCAACACTTCAGTGTTGTTTATCCTCCTGAGTGTCACCGGGCACAGAGCACACGAGAGAACGGGACTTCCGTGGAAGGACTTTATTTACTTGACTAGGCAAACAGAGTTGGAGGGTGCGATCTGAAGACGTAATCGGGGCACGGAGCAAGTGGTCGGGGAAGCCGGTGAAGTCAAGCCGAGGGAGGACACAGGACGTGGGACGGGCGGACACAGGGGGGAGTCGGGAAAGCGGGGGGTACCGGGACCAACACGGAAGGACTGGGCTAGGGCTGCAAAGAAGACAAGGAGAGAAACGCTCAGTACTGTAAGTCGCATGGGAATCAACAATACCTCATACCGAGGAGAGCGAGGCGACTCGTTTTAAAGCCGCTGGTACAGATGGACGAGATTCCGCAGATTAGGGAGTGGCTCCGTCCGTCGGGGGCGTGGTCGGGACGCCACACTGAGACCCCACCCATTCATTTATGTCCATTGTAGTGGACATGTTGTTTTTGCATCTATCTTTTCACTGATGTAAGGAAACATATTTATTCCTGTTGTACACTAAAGAGGACATGCTGTGAAATTAAAAATAAAAATAAATTTGAAAAAATCTAAATTTGAATTTTCCTCCAAAGATAAATAACCTAAAATTAAAGGACACTTTTCTCCTTGGGTCTCAGGAGGATAAGATTTATTTAGTGCACAACATATAAACTGTTCTGAGAGTCGGAATTGGATTTGGAAATGCAAATGCAGGTTAGCGCTTATTTTTATTATTTGTTTTTAATTGTTTGCAACTCAGGTATACATAGAGGTATGTCACTCAAGTCGAGGTTAAAATGACTTTCAATGAGATTAAAATAAGGGCTGGACAACATTGTATTTTATGCAGAGCAGGACACAAAGCAGGAACGCTGAGGGTCAGAGAGTAGGGATATGCAGCATCTCTTAGCGGGTGGGGTTAGGGGCCTTACTCAGGGCTGCGGTGGTGATGTTATTACTGCGCTGGCTGTAGTATTTTGAAGGCACGGCCTTGCTGACTCTGACCCATAATATGCTGAGCTACACACTGGCCCACTACTATTTTAAGGCATGAGATTTTCCTATGGGTACAGATGCATGCATGTTTATAAGGAAATCCAGAAAATCTGTTTGATTTACCACTGCAATAACCTTAACGTTAATTATATTTTGAGAAATTCTGCAGCTGCATTGTAAGTGTCACGACGGGACATGGAAGCAGGCAAAGGGTGCTGTGAATACGGGCAAACAGGGTTTATTTGCGGGGTAGCAGACTCCAAACATGCAACGTTAATGACAGACCTGGGGAAACAGACTTGAACGCGGACTTAAATACAGGACATGACATCACAATGAACGCAGGACAACTGGTACATTGGGAATTCACACGAGGGTAACAAAGTGGGCGTGGCACAGGAGAGGACTGGACGGAGGGATGTGACAGTAAGTTTCTAAGAATGCATCAGTTTGAAATTCATGTAGGCATAGAGCATGTAGATGAGTGTTACAATGGGCACCTTTTTACAAAGTGTGCTTGAATGTTTGATGTTGCTGACAAGCTCCTGGTGGCTGGTTCTCTGCCCGCGGGGTCTGACAGGGCATAGCCTGAAACAAGTACATGGGTCCGCCCTCCTGTGGGCCCACCACCTACAGGGGGCACTGTGGAGGTCTGGTGCAATCAAACATAGGGGCCTTAGCAGACCAATCTTTGGCTACAAATCTGGATTTAGGAACATGGAACATAACCGCTCTGGTGAAAAGGGAACCTAAGGATACTGAAGGGCTGGACTCTACTCCACTCTGAGTAACCTTGGTTAGAGGTGCCTGGCAGGTGTGCATGTGCTTATAGTGCCCTGGTTCGGTGCCAGTATATTGGAGTTTAGCCAGGTGAACAAGATGGTCACCTACCTTTGACTTGGGATGGATTCTGACTGTTGTCTGTATTTATGCACTGAACCCCAGTTCAGAGTATCTAGCCTTCTTGGAGACCTTGTGGGGGTGCTGGAGGGTGCCCCCTCTGGAGATTCCATTGTTCTATTGGGAGAATCCACCCTTTTCCAAATGACAACCATGACCTCAGACTTGCAGGTGCTGATCCTCATCTTCGCCATTACACACTTGGAAACTGCCCCAGTGCATGCTGCAGGTCACCGGCCAACGACACCCTCAGGACCACATCGTCCGCAAAAAACAAAGATACGATCCTGAGGCCCCTGATCCGGGCCCCTTCTGCCCCTTGGCTATGCCTGGAAATTCTGTCCATAGTTATGAATAGAATCGGTGACAAAGGGCAGCCCGGCAGAGTCCAGTACCCACTTGGACTGAATCTTACATACTGCTGGGGAAACACACCAAGCTCTCACCCCAGTTATAGAGGGACCTGTTGGCCCATGACAATGGACCCTGGACTCCATGCTCTTGAAGCCCCCCTCCCCCACAGTACCCCCCCCAAGGGACACGGTCGTATGCCTATTCCAAATCCACAAAACATATTTAAACTGCGTGGGCAAACTTCCATTAACCCTCCAGTATCTTTCTGAGGGTGAAGAACTGGTCCAGCGTTTCACGACCAGGACAGAATCTGCATTGTTCCTCCTTGATCCATCCATGCATCCATCCATCCATCCATGCATCCATCCATCCATCCATTTTCCAGACACTTATACTTATCAGGATCGCAGGGACCTGTGTGGTTTTTGCTGTTTACTACAATTTTCATATTTCATTGCCAGTCTCTTTAAATATATGTACTGCACAGTAATGGAGACAGAAATCGTAACGCGGGTGGGCAGAAAATCAGGTGAGCCATCCCATAAAAACTGGTGACAAATAACACTGCAGACTCAACTACATATTTTTTTATCAGTTTTTGAATGACCCGTGGCATTACTAAGACCAAATGAACAAAGAGAAAGAAAAATCCATTTGCCTCTCAACAACACTTTCGCTTCGATTGATCTAACCGCACACGCACATACCTTTCAGATACAAGCGTTTTATCATACTGTATCGCTGGCTGTGAATGCTGGTTGGCCCTAGGCCCTAGGCCCGCCTACCCCGTGGTGGTGCGTACTGCTCCTCGCTAATCCGGTCATCTGCTCAAATGCAGATACCCTTATTATAAGATTAGCAACAGGAGTCGTGACCCAGTCACCAGCTATTTATCTGGTGTGTATCTCAAACTTGTTTAAACTGTAAATTAATGACATGGTACATCACTCTCTGACATGTATGTATCCAAGGTAGAAAACCAGAACAATGACTGAAGGCAGAGCTAAATATGCTATTTTGTGGTTTGATAAGGTGTGAAGAATTCCGACAACACTGATAACACGAAAGGGGACTCTCCGCAAATGAGTTACCGCTCAGTTTTTTTGTTTTTTTTTTTTTAGCTTCGTGTCGGTGTTTCTGTATTTTATCGGCCAAATTTGATGAACTACTTTTTTAAATGGAGGACTGCATCCAGTATTTGATAATCCTGGCAAAATTACAATTTTGTTCAGAGAGAATATTTTTTTAAAAGGAGCTGAACACAAGGGACGCAACTAGAAGCAAAGAGCCTGAGATATTTTTCCCTCTCACCAGTTTAATTTAGGGGAACAATTTACTTTTATTTCCCAGTTAACGCTGTTAGAGGTGTTGCCATGACAACCGCTCTGCAAATGAGCAGGGGAGAAGGAGCGGGAGCAATCGCAGTGAAGGCCCGGCCGGAGATTCCTGAGAACGCAGCGCTCAAGCGTAGAAGGCTCACAATGATTTCTGGGAATATGGAGGGCAGAGTTGTATGGGAAGGATCCCAGGCACTCCCAGAATGCTGAGCGGCGGACTCAGGCTGAGAGGGACCACGCACCGGCACTGTTCTGTGTCACAGCACAGGAAATACGGCTGTGCACACAGGCATCTGTGCCTGTTTTTTTTTGCAGTGCAATACAGAGAACACTGAAGACACATTTGCAAAAAGGACAACAATATATCAGAAACATCACACTGCACCCCTTCTAAGGCATGAATAATACAAAAACAGCAATGAAAACAAAGAATACTTTCTTTCACTAGTATGTCTCCATATATCCCAGGGCAGCAGTATCGCCACAGCAGCAAGCTGGTTTTCAGGCATCTGGTTGCACTCAGAAGGAAAGGTTAGTTCCTCAGAACTAAGGCCACCTTGCTGACCTGCTGTGTTCCCATGAGTGACCTCATACGGTCTCTTTCACAAAAGTCCCCGCATTAGTCATAATACAATGTAAAAGCATTATAAATACAACCACTTCAAATATCACTTTAAGTGTACAAGAGAATCAGAATTACATATAACAGAAGAATGAATTCATAATAAAGTATTAATAAAATGAATAAAAGAACAAAGTATTATTATGCAATATTTCTTCACTGTGTAATCCTAATGCGTGAGACGTATGTTTTTCCAATACATAATGAACCACATCACAGGGCACATACACACACTAAGGGCAATCGAGAGGTTCATCTAATCAAATCAGTGTTTCCGCTGGTAACGGTTCTCTGTGCTCACCATCACACCAAATCTTTGCTGCCAGGGCAAAAAAAAAATTCTCTCCCTTTATTCCCTTTATTCGCTTGATATCAGGTGAGAGTACAAAACACCTGGTACTTTACCATTATGGAAGACTGAGTGGGAATGAAAATCCTTCTGTCACGTGTTGTATTCACCTGGTGCAGTAACAGGTTTCGTATGTGACAGGGGGTCACACACCGGGAGAGACTCATTTCCCACAGCAAACCCTCTAAGTTCGACTGAATCACATACACAGTTCGGCTGTGTGCAGTGCAGTTAGGCTGAGTCACATGCACAGTTCGCCTGCGTGCAGTGCAGTTAGGATGTTGTTACATTGTTGAGTGACGCACTGGAGACTGGAAATTTAGCAACTGCTTAAAAAATGTAGAAATAACCAGCCCATACTACTTCATATAATTACTAAGTGTTTGTTTACCGCCACAGACAAAGAGGGAATATGCCATCATTAGCAATAATTTAAAAAAAACTATGTACAATAGCAGTGTGATGTCTGCATTTTTTCAGAATGCTGCCAGCATTGGAGTCCTGACCAAGGCCCTTAACCCCAATTGCTCTAGAAACTATAAATGTAATTTGCTTTGAACAAAAGCATCCATTAGATAAATAATATGTAAACACCGAAGACACACATATGGAGCGTCACTTGTAATAGTTTATGTTCTAGAGTGGAAGCTCTAGTAAATATTGAGAGAACAAACTAATACAACAAATATTAAGATTATTCCACTGGCCAGGGATTAAAGTTGTACGTAGGCCAGTTAGATTTCATACTGCATCCATCTACCCATCCATCCACTGTGAAATTAATTTACTCAAATCATCCCATATATATGATATATGATACAATGAATTGCTTTGTTGTAACAAAATTTACAAACAAACAAACAAACAACTGAACCACAAAAATTGATAATTGCCTCTCCAGTCTGTTATCTAGTCTGATAGCTACATGCAAATGTTTGAATTAAGCTTGTTTTTATGACTGATAAATTCATTACTTAATTGCAGCCAAAACAAAGGATGCTTTAATGAATACCCTTTCCAGTATTAACTTTCAGAGGCATTGCTCCCTGGGAAAGCCAATCCTTTTTAGCCCATTAGCACGACCCATTTACAACACATGATTATGTGCCTTGTTCTTGGCCTAGATTTGCATATTAAAATTAAGTATAAGCGGAAAGACAGTATCTGGATTTTGACATGGGATAGTTTGGCTGATGTTACAGAATTACCACGTAAACAATTACACCGCAGCTAAAACTTTGTGGAACAACAATGAAATTCCAGCCAGGTGCCTTCCTTACTGTACGCCACAAGACCTCCCTGAGGGTGTCTTGGTGTTAGACGGCATGTACATTTTCAGACTAAGCATTCCTCATAACGGATACCAAGTTGCCATGGTTGCCTATGATAGACATAGTCATCTGAACAAAAACATTGCCAGATGCCCTTTGCGTTTTCAATGGTGTGAAGATCTTTCACCAGTAAATACATGAATTGTAAGAAAAGGGACATATAAGAAACTATTACTCAATCAGTGAATAATCCAAGTGCTCAATGGCCAATAGAAAACAATGACAATTCAGAAATGAGCTATCCCTCCATCTATCCATCCATCCATCTTGTAATTGCTTATCCAATACAGGGCTAAGACAGCCGGGGGGAGGGGGGTATTGGGGGTCGAAGCCTATCACAGGCAGTGTACCCTGGACAAGATGTACAGCTAAATCTCACTGATGCAATACTTGAAAATAACAATATACCATTACAGTGAGCATAACTGACTCACAAATTTGATCTGACAATTTGTACCTAATTCCTGGGAACAGAATCTAGAATTATGTTTCTTTAATTTTAAGTAGTGCCAGGATATTGTAATGATTTTCCAGAAGGTTGCAGTTAATGTTTACTCACTTACAAAATTTGTAAATAAAACCATTAAGATCCAGCATCAGTATAATTTAATATCAAAATATTCTCACATTACTCTATACTGAGTGCATTAAGTCAAAGAAAAAAAAAACAGAAAAGAAGTTAAACATTTCTAAAAATGAATACACACTCATAAACATTATGCATCCAAACATTTATGATTAGGAAAAAGAAATATATAATTCTTAATTTTTATGTTTCAGGTCTACCGTGATGCCCTTCTTCAAACTGAAATTAAAATCTTGCTAATTAAAGTTTTGATGAGACTGTCTCAAATTAGCACTGCTCTGAAGAACAACCTTCAATTTCAAGCCTTTTGCCTTCTGGAGTTTATTTCCCCCCAAGTCTATTAATAAAATGCCACGTTGCAGCTTGAAGTGATATCATTTCTGACTTGGACTTTAACAGAAAGCTTTCGAGGAGAACAAACATGAGATCTGAATATAGAAATACAGCAGGAGGAGGCTGCAGATTCACTGATGTGTGAAAAGCATACATTATCCCCCAACTCAAATTTTAATAATGCCTAATGTGAACACATTAGATCTCCAAAAGAAATTAATTTGTATGTATTAAGATATTTCGAAGGACCCTATTAAAATGTGAACTTATTACTCTCAAAATTAAATTGTTTAATTAGAAGTGAAGGGGTTGGTGGAGGGAGCTGTGTTAGGCATTAAGGCATTTTCTTGTGTTGTACCACCTCACACTAAAGGGAGGTCTTTCTCTGTTAGTGCTCTGCTGTTTCCTCCTGCAGAATTAGCCCCACACAGCATCATTAGTCGACGTGTCTTCAGCCAACACTGTATTGAGTATGTTTTATAAAACAGGCGATTACTGTTGATAGTTTAAGCAGTGGGAGGTATAATGAGGAGAAATGCAGAAATAGCCAATGTTAGCACAAATTCTATCTTGCAGCAAATATTACGTTTTATGCAGCTGGGTGAAAGAGAGATGGGGTACTCTGTCCCAAAGAAAGAATATGATTAATTGCTAACCAGCACAATCCTACCATTTGACGAACAGAACCAACTTGAATTCCTCATTGATGTTTTGTGTGTGTGTGTGAAGGTTGCATGTATTCAAATCCATTATGCCTTGTGTTTTTACTGAATTAGCGTAATCCACAGAAAATTTGTTGTTACCTGCATAAGTGCAAAACCCAACTGTTGGAAAAAATACAGCTGTGTCTGTCTGAGAGGCCCAAGAAAATGTCATACATACTGTAGATACTTACATACATCCATATATTTTATTTAGCAGATACTGTCCAAAATAACAGTACCAGTCAAAAAAGCTTTTAATGGATTTGTTTCTATTTTTGCTGCGTTAGCCACATTACATAAAGGGCCTCGAGGCAATAAAGTAATACACAACAAATACTTTAATGAGTGTTTAACATCTCAATGTTTTCTCAAATTTTTACGTCTTCGAAATAGCCCCCTTTTGCGTCAATGACAGCGTTGCAGACTCTTGGTGTTGTTTCAGCCAACTACCAGATGTAGCCACCTGGAACAGTCCTGAAGGAGTATCCACAAATGCTGGGCACAAGTTGGCTACCTTGCTCTTACTCTTCGATCCAACTCATCCCAAAGCAGCTCTATAGGGTTTAGGTGGAGGTTGTGGGGGCCAGGTCACCAGTCACAGCACTCCATCTCTTTCCTTATTCACAGGATAATACTTACTACATAAATTTGAGGTGTGCTTAGGGTCGTTATCTTGTGGAAAAACAATTGATTTTCTGTAGGGGTGTCCAGACTTTTGACTGGTATTGTACAAGTGAGGAATAACATTCCTGAAAGCTTGAATTTTCTTTTCAGTTTTGGGTGCATTCCAGATTTGAGAATCTTCCCATCGATTAGGCTTACACGAACCTCTCAAGCACATTACTAAAGTGCTCAGCTTTTGAAGAGCAAATTGCCAGCTGTCGCACATGTCATAGAGATACTCAGGAACTCATGATGTAAGGACAGCCATGAAGCTTCTTGATTTGATGCTGATAGAATGTGACTAGATTAGTGTCTTAAATACAACCTATTGCGTTGTTGGTGTCGTGTATGCTGAAGCCTTGTGGGTTCATGGAGCCGCTTCCTGCCTTCCCAGACCTCTAACTGTCTCTTCCACTCAGCACATGCTCAATGATCTTTGTGGTGCTGCATATGTTGCACTCAGCTTTTGCAAGCTTACGGAGGACAGCCTTTGTCATAAATACTATGAGACTATGGGTCATTCCTGTACCATGCTATTACCTATCATTCTCACCCTGCATCCATCTGTCAAGCAAAACTACGGTAAATTGAGGGACTATGGTCAGGGGTGTCAAACTCCAGTCCTGGAGGGCCGGAGCCCTGGGTAGCTTATTTCTTTCCCTGTTCTACCACAAATGATTCAACTCAACAGCTGTGTGGCAATTAGCACAAGGAGTTCAATCAGGTGTGTTAAATGAGGGGAAACCCAAAAATGTGCAGGGCTCTGGCCCTCCAGGACTGGAGTTTGACATCCCTTGTTTCAGTTGTCTAGGGTGACATACTGGTTTATAGTTTAAGGATTCACCACCAAACTTTATGTATTACTTGACAGAGTCAGAATTTGCATTAAATTAGCATGTTATGAAGACATACATTGATTACCCTTAGAAGACAGTGGGTTGGAATCTGTGTGCTATAACTAAAAAACAACACAAAAAAAAGTAAAACAAAGATGTTGTACAACTAACGTAAGGAAGTATTGGCTGCAGTACATCTACAACTCTGTAGAAATAGGAAAGTGTATGTATCCCCTTTGAGTGACATACAGACTCGGAAAACATCCCTGAACTGAGTGGCTCTGGCATAAGCCTTGTGACGATCCATTTCCCCGTAACGACCAGCAGTGTCTGTTGATGTTGTGATTCGCCGCGAACACTGTACTCTAACAAGCTGCGGCAGCCGCATCGTCTGGCTTGTTTACGGTTCCCTTCGCCAGCCGTTGTCTGTGCCACACTACCTCTCTGCCCTCAGGCTAGATCATCCCAGTCCCTTCGCTCACTTCTTCTCTTGCACAGCTTTCATTTCTGTGTACAAGTGATTCTCCCCGTACAACCACTTTCATCCCACGTACAAGTGTCCTTTCCGTCTTTGTCTTATCTCCCCTCCGCCAGGTAATTAGTTTCTTGGGCGTCACCATGACAACAAAGCACTTCATGGGCCCAGTGCCCATTATTCCACCAAATGGCAGTGAAGGTAAAACTCTCTGTGGACTCAAACCACGGATCAAAGCGACAGAATCACTCTAGCCAAGAAATATCTTTATAGTCCCAAAACACCTACTTCTTCGGTCAAGCCTTCAAGGTCTGACATATTATGCTAGCCACACCCCCAGTGCCCCAGGAAACAAACAAACATGCAGTTAAATAATGTATGAATGAACGAACAAACAAACGAACGAACCAATTGCAAACATTTCAGTCAGAGGGGAGACTGCATTAGGTATGTCATTTGGCAGTAACGTTAGGTCACATTTGCAAAAGAACAAGAGGTTCACTGTACATGCCCAATGACAATAAAGATTCTAATTTCAAAATCACAAAAGAAAATGTAATTCATTTTTGAATATCAGTGGGCATGCATATGCACATATGATAGTGTGCTAGACTGAATGTTCAGTATGCTAATCAGAAGTGGCAGCTGACTTTCCCTGCTTAATCAGTAAAAGCTTAGAAATCCCACGAGAGATATTGACCACTGCTCAATAAATAATAGTCCGTACATGGGAATCCTCTGCTGAATCTCCGTTTACTTATTTATGCATTTAGATATGTTCTGTGTATTATTCCGGCTACTAAATGTACTATTCACATAGTTCAGATTCTCCAATTGGTTTCCCTTGGGTCTCAGCTCTGTGGGGGTTCAAAGGGCGTCCGAACAAATTACACCCTTTATGTCTGTGCAGGAGTGTGAGCGGGTTCAACACATTTGCTTCACACTCTAAAAACTGGAAGGAAAGCATCAAGTTCATAGAAGGTTTATCAGATATTCGAAAGAGATACTTAGAGCCAACAGAACCTTGTGTGTAGCTATCCTGTTATCATTCAGTTAGGATGCATATTTTAACTGGATTCAAACACATCAGAATATTTATGTTGTTTTACATCAAAACTGTTTCTCACTCTAGAGGTATCAATGCTCCATTTGCTCCTGCCCTGATCACAGGTCGAATCATTTAAGGAAGTTAACCTGCCACAGATCTCATTACCATCTTGCACCGACAACTGTGCCTTCCTCTCATTTTGTAGAGTTTATTGTCTTTAATTTGATTCAATTTGACTTAATTCTTGTAGCGAGCTCCTCAGCTGCAGATGCTAAGCTGGAGATTGTGCCCAGAATGGATATTTTACTTGAAGAGAAATACATTTGACTTTGACCATCTGTAGTCAGCTGAGGAAAGCAGAGTATGTTATAAAATAGCCGGTTCCCCCAACCCCTGCTGATGGCAAGTTTAGATCAGTACTGATGATTCTATCTGTCATGAAAGGCAGTGTAGTACGGAATAGCGAGTCTGTCACCCTCTGGAGACAATGTTAGACCAGAGGAGATAATACCCTCAGCCGCTGGAGACAATGGGATGTGATTACGGGGGTTTTCTACATCACCGCTTTCTCATTGGCTCTCTGTGGAGATGGAACCAACTTCACATTGCTTTCAACAAAGTGTGAAAGTCGCTTGCACAAACCCAACTGCCTAGGTTCACAAGGGGGAGCCTGTTGGCCTCCTTCTTCAAAGGTTTTAATGGGCACCATAGCATTTTGCGGCCAGTGTAACCTTGACTGAACCATGCATTATAGTCATTATTGTATCAAGATTAATGCAGGACTGAGGAAGGAGAAGATTATACTGCTCATCTACTTCAAGTGCCAGAGTCACCCCGCTTGAGACTACCTAAGCAATATGATGATGGTGTGGTCAGTTAGCAGAAGAGTATTTTCACAGCTAGTGAAGGTCAATGGCCACTGACTGCTATGGACATGTGTAATTTCAGAGCAATTTCAGGCCAAAAGAGAAAAGACAGAGCCAAATTATTTCAGCCAGCAGAAACCAAACTGAGCATGCTTAGCAAACTGACCAGACAGCAAACCGAGCATGCTTGATGGTGCGGCCACACTGAGCACGCTCTGCACTGTGACCAGACAGCAAACCGAGCATGCTTGATGGTACTGTACGGCCACACTGAGCACGCTCTGCACTGTGACCAGACAGAATGCCTGGACAGCTTACAGTGTGCTCTGTGGAGCGACACCATGTGCTGGGATATTCAATCATGCCATGGGAGCAGTTGGTGTCTGGGCACAGCAGATGTCCCACAACCCGGGTGTGATTAATCCAACAGGGGCACATCCTGCCAGGAACGCGCCGCCTGGTGGTCCTGGGCCGCAGAGGTCATGTGGGTGACATGATCCACTGAGCAGAACACAGCTGCCCGAGCACAGCCTCACAAGAAAGTAGCAAAGTCCCGCTGTGGGTCGTTAGCGGACAGCCTGTTTGCCCCTGTCCTTCCAGCCTCAGGCCCAGCCTGAATGCACACAACAAGGGAGAGAGAGAGCATGTGACTGCTTCTGACCAATGGGGACAGGGAGCACATTGGATAGAAAGGCACAAATAAGGACAGCATACCTGTGGTGCATGTGGAGGTTAGATGCAGAGTCTGTCACTTTCAGTTTGATCCTCAGCGGGGAAGAATATGCTTTTTAAGCTGAAGTGCATGATTTATAGCAGTGAGTAGCCATGATCCAGCTGTGAGTGCATTGTGATGGGTATTTGTGGAACAAAAGGCAACCTCCAAAGAGTAATTACTTTAATTTATACAAAAAAAATGCAAGATGCAATTTTTTTTCTTTCTTTTTTTTTTAAAAAAAAAAGGTTAATGAGCAAGTGAAGGGAAAGAGGACCCCTCACTGCACAATGAACACGAGCTGTACGGATTTGCGGCTTCCTTTCCGGCAGTGCGCTTATGCAAAGAAGAAGTTGAGCCATTTTAGCCACTAGATGGCAGTGCAAGCAGTGGCACCGAGATTCATATCTGCCTCTTTCAGCCAAGACCTCGGCCTGCTCTCCTCCATGATAAGCTCCTCGTGGAAACTTCCAAAACATTTCTGCTCCCCTCATTTGAAATCACCCATTCAGTCACAAATGTGTTAGCCGTGGGAAAGATTAGGGGATGCATTAGTGGAAAGAATCTCCTCATCTCCCTGTGGTCACATGCACACACATCAACACTTGCCCTGACTCATACATATTAGCATTCCTGCAAGACTGTAATCTGCACTGGAGGTATGTATTTGTTTGGAAAGCCTCTTACAGTAACCCTTATTAGAATACAGCTCTGCACGCCGTTAAGCAAATGAGAACTGAATCAGTGGCCATTAAAATGAATGTAATTCATTCTGCAGTCAGATGTGTATAGTGCATTGCTTGGGCCCCAGAAGCTTAAACTGGCAGTCCCTTGCAACGACTCCTGCATCCCATTAACTGCACTTCAGATTGATAGGTATGGTCAGATATGTCTGTGTGCAGCCCAAAATTGACCCCGGCGCTGTGTGGTTGCTGGGGGAGTGGGCCGCAAGCTATTTCAAAGATGAAAGGGGGAAAGCTGGCAGGCCACAGATCTCATGGTGGGCGGAGACCCTTGTCCCATACTGAACGATGACAGGACTGCTCTGGGCCCAACGTGTTGTCTACTCCGGTAGCACCCCTCTGCAGTCATTAGAGGAAACCAATAAATCGATGGATGAGCGGTTAGCTGAGGCTGAATACCCAGGCCGTTTAGAACATTAACACATTAGCCAGTGGAGCAGACATTACACTGTAATCAATCCTGCTCCTCAAACTGAGTTAAGTGGGAAAAGGAAAAGTAAGCCAGTGGACCAATACCGATGCATGTATATATTCTGTGTTGGTGACTTATGCTAGAAAGTCCATTTGTAGAGCAACTATAGTCTTGGCAGAGGGCAGGAGACGTTTGGAGAAGTGGACTTGATGTATGCCGAAGTTCATGATTTCACATAGTGAAAGAAAGGCTACTGGACCTATGGATAACAATAAAACAACAACACAAAGGCCTCAAGCTGTTTTTCACAGTAGCAATAAGGCTTTCAATGAACTACGGTCACTGGTGTCAGTTTTGTGTCATAAGACACTGTTGCGATTGTAAAACAAATTTAATTTACAGCTGGCACTAGGTTTTGGTCTAGGGTTAGGGTTAGGGTTAGGGTTAGGGTTACGACTGGGTTAGGGTTCATATCAGAGTAAGGATTAGGTCCAGGGTAGCATGGAGAATAAGTACCCTGTTCTCTTGTGCCTCCAGGGTTAGGGGTTTAAATTCTGTTGTCTGGAGTTTGTGTGTTTGACCCATGTTATGTGGATTTATAACCAGGAATCCCAGTTTCCTCATGCCGTCCAAAAACATGCAAGTAGATGAACTGGTATCTCTATAGCCCTATTCTGTGTGACTGGGTATGTGCCCTGCATTGGAGTGGCAAGGACGATCCCTTGCCTTGTGTCCTGTACTTCTTGGGATGGGCTGTAACTGTAACCCAGTACTGAATGAGTGTTTAGAAGATGGATGAGTAGAAATTCAAGTCACCAGTTTCAATAGCTGCTTCCTGAATAGCCTGTAGCATTTCCCCCCACAACCTTTGCATAAATGCTGTTTTAATATAATCCATATTGAATGTTGGTTTTGAATATTACAAGAGTGCAAAATTGCATCTTGTTTAGAGATCCCCAACAGCCGCCCTTGCATTTCCATTTTCTTCCCAAACCATGCGTTTCAATGCATGTGGTGGAGACAACTATCCTAATCTGGATAGCCACAGTTTCTGGCTTTTAACTCTTTGTTCTTCACCCTGACTAGCTAGTAGAGATAAACAATTTTAGTGTTTTATTTTTATGGTTCTCATTGTGTACATCAAGGGCATAGGTTTGGATTCAACATTAGTAGGGACCAAACCAGCCCCAGACCCCCACCCCCTGAACACACAATATTGAAATGGGTATGTCCCTACCATCCATACCCAATTCCATACCCAATTCTATGCCATTCATGCTTGTTCTCATTTTACTAGCCCCGACAAGTAAAACCATTACAGGTAGTTCTCGCTTTCCGAGCTCCCATCTTACAAATTTACTGTATATAATTCCGAGAATTTTAGGGAATTTCTATAAACTTTTAAAGAATTTTTACACAACTCAACGTGCACTGCCCAAAAACGCCATCTGTGACCCGACAAAGTTTTCAGATAACTTTGCTTTGCGAAATATGGAACTGTGCATGCCGGATTTGCACCTTGCACATCTGCGCATGCGCAACATTACACTTTATAGCATATCTTATGATGGTGCCCGATGTGTACCACTTCGATGTGTACCACTTCGATGTGTACCACCCAACCCAATCCCGCTAATGCACCAGGCTCATTTTACATGGTGTTTGTGATCAATCTCCACCAGCTCAGAATAGGATATAGAAAGAAAAAAAAACACCCCATTTTTTTTTTTGTTTTTTTTTCCAATGATTTTTTAAATATAAATATGTGATTAAATGTTAATTCTAATAATAGATTTATGTTTCTTTTGTTTATTTGGCAAAAAATTATGATAAAATTGTTTTGGATGGAACCAAATTAATCATTTTAATAACATTTCTATGAGAAAATACCTCCTATACAAGTTCCTGATTAATGAGTGAAAATTTGGAATGAATACACAATAGTTCTTCAAACTTGCAGTACAAAGTCAAAATAAAAAACACCTTGATACAGATCTATTTTAACTGGTTTTTAGGCAAAATAATGGTACTCCAGATCCAGATGCACGAAAAAAGGAAGTACAGCCTCTTTCAGTTCTTTCGTTTTATGTATCAGGACTTAATAAAAAAAGTCATCTTGTCCAGGTTTTAAAATTAGGTAAATACAACCTCAGATGAATAACAACACATGTCATATTGCTCCATGCCATTATTTATTTAACAATCCTGCTTCCATGGGAATTAAGTGCTGCTAATAAAATGGACTTGATTAATTGATCATCAGCAAGTGTGACCACCTCTATAAAAGCAGAAGTTTGTTGGTCTTGAGCATTCAGGTGTGTGTTAACACAATGCCAAGGAGGAAAGACCTTAACAAGGATCTTTGAGAAGCAATCAATCTCTGAAAATGGCATTATAACCCTTCCCAAACAATTTGAAGTCCATCATCCTATAATGAGAAACATTATGCACAAGTGGAAAACATACAAGACAGTTGCCACTCTTCTCAGGAGTGGACGTTCAAGAAAATTCACCCCAAGGTCAGATCATGCGATGCTCAGAGAAACTGCAAAAATCTCAGACCCTATAGGCCTCAGTTAGCAAGTTAAATGTTAAAGTGCATGACAGAACAATTAAAGAAAGACTAAACAAGTATGGCTTGTTTGGAAGGGTTGCCAGGAGAAAACCTCTTCTCTCTAAAAAGAACATGGCAACAATCTTAGATTTTGTAAAGTTGCATCTGAACAAACCAAAGACTGTCCTTTGGACAGACAAGACCAAAGTGGAGATGTCTGGCCATAATATACTTTGCAAAAACCAAACATGGCATATAAGCGCAAAGACCTCATACCAACTGTCAAGCACGGTGGTGGAGGGGTGATGATTTGGTTTTATTTTACAGCCATCTGACCTGGGCGCCTTGCAGTCATTGAGTTGACCATACACTCTGTATATCAAAGTATCGTAGAGTCAAATGTGAGGCAGCTGTCCGACAGCTAAAACTTGAACAAAATTGGTCATGCAATAGAACAATAATCCAGAAACACACCAGCAAATCTACAACACAATGGCTGAAAAAGAAAAGAATCAAGGTGTTGCAATGGACCAGATAAAGTCCAGAAAGAGATTGAAATGCTGTGGGACCTTAAAACAGCTGTGCATAAACGGATGCCCACAAACCTCGATGAACCAAAGTATATATATATATATATATAGTACAATGTAATTTCCTCTTCTTCCTGCTACATTATAAGATTCTAGGGGTACTGATTTAGAACGCTTATCCAACCCAGCAGCCAAATTACATCCACATCAGTTTCCCTGCATCTGGCAGACAAACAGCGTGAGGTATAGTGGCCTCCTGAGTGCTGAGCATTACTAGCCTGCAGGATCCCACACCCTGCCTGTGCCGCTAATGCTAACTCTGCGCTCACAAACACTTAACCAAACAAGCACCTTTATTACTAACCTGACACGACGTAATGAAAAATATATTTCTATGATTTATGTTTGTATTTCAATTGATTGTAATTAATTCAGTAGGCTGTGAACAAGCACTATTACTAACACAAATTACACTGACAGAGATTTATGGTGGAAATGTAATAACAGTACTCATTATACACACTTATAATCTATCACTTTCTTAAAATGCAATTAGGTGTTATTAGGCTAATGGTAGGATAAAAATTTGGTTAGCAAAAAAGTAATCAGTTAAGTTGGATTTTTTTCAGCTAAATATTAATAGATAAGCAGTTTTTGTAATTTAAAGAAGCACAGTTGTCATTCATATGTTAAATAAATAATGATTTGCTAATTAAACATATTATGTATTATGAAAATTAACAATTGTAAATAACATGCCATGGCATGCTTTAATGTGGCCAGGATTACTGTTTACATAGTCAAGTGTGTTATGATTTCCCCTTAATGCTTAGCACAGTGAGTGTATCAACTAGCATGTTGACGCCACACCTCCTCATTCTTCTGCAAAAATCACCACATACGCAAAAAGGCAATGATTTCATTCACAACCCTGTGAAAAACATTCCACATTCCCACCTGTTTTTCCTACACCTTTCCTACATAAATGCATCCTCAGAAACATACTGTCTCTCAGTCTCACATTCACATACATTACACTCAAATATGGTTTCACTTAGCTGTGTGAGACACATTGTCTGAGACAATGCAAAAATGATTTCTCTTGCACCTCCACAAACTCTTGGTGGCCACTGGCTAATGTTAACTCTAAGGGTGAAACGAGAACAACCAACATATCATATCTCAGTGACGGACAAGACCTAATGATGATCAAGCTGCTGTTTGACCAGACTCATCTATTAGAATGGAGTGACTGACGGACAGCTTGTTACTTTGTGAAGGGACTCCTGAGATGTGAGTAGACATTCAAGGTCTTGAGGGTTGTCTTTGAAGACCAACTCTGGGTTTGTTGATAGTCTGTCTCTGTCCTCTAAGTAGGAAAGAAACCACTAGGCAGATGACTATTGCAATAGGTCCTTCCAAGGATGAACAGATTGAGCACATGGCTGGACAGATTGGAGAAATGAAAAGTTCTCAAGGGATTCCAAAGCCCCATTCCAAGTCTCCTGTATGTAGCTGAACAGTGGGGACTTTTGCTGAAAGTAACGCGTAAGTCTTCTCCATACTTGGCGTTTTCAATAAACTTTAATCTGCTGTCCCACATTTCCATAAATTCTTATGGGTGCCCTTTCCATTTTTTTAAAATGCATCACTCTGCAAATGAAAGGCAAAATGGAAGCCACGTGATGATTAAGGCAGTATTAATGACGCATTGACAATAAACTGAAAATAGCTATAAAACGTGCAATATAATATGCTGTACTACATGCACCAGACCATATATGCCAGCATCTGTTAATAGCCATGCTACATTCATCTGTCTTTGTTATGGATATGATATAGAAAACTATAGTTCTGGATCAGTGTAACTAGCTATATTTATGTCGTGTTTTTGTAATTGAAGAATATAAAATCCTCCATTAATAACGTGATGATGTCATCTGTAGTCTTCATCATTCATCCCATTTTGTCAACATCCTGATCTCCTACTATACTGTTTTTTGGTCCTATACTGACTAAACTGAAGCATAATTGAAAATCACTATGCCTTAAAAACACATTTAAGATGTACAAGTGCATAGTCCTTCATGGAGAAAGCAAAATCAGCAATTAACACAATGGAGGGATAGATCACTGTCATCTCTATTATTTATTGTTTTCTGGTCTCAGTGTGGCTTCCCACTAGCGGATATCTGCAGATCTATCGCACCACATGGGCTGTCATATACCTGTGATCTCACCAGAGTGGCACAGGAAGAACATCTGTGTTGTTTATCTAATTTACCCATTAAGAGACAACAATAATTTGGGTTCTTCAGTCCAGTACTTCCACACTCTGGTACTCACTTTCTTGAGCTACAGAAAGACTGTGATGATTGAGAATAAACAAAAGTCTAAATATTTAATTGTTAACAATTGGCAAATATTTGCATATATCTGCCAATCTTGCAGATCTAACACCCCACATGGGGTGACTTCAGGACACATGGGATTCTGCTTGGACTTTTGTCTCATATCTCTTTTATGCAGGCTTTTAAACTGGCTCGTTTTAAGTCCCAGCTGCAGCCTGGCACTGAAGCGACTTGCTGGCTGGTGAGTTACCAAGGCAGTATTAAGTAGATGGCATACAGTGCACTCCTGATGGTTTCCTCCATTCTGTTCACCATCTTTCTGCCATCTATCATGAAGTCTGCATAGACATTGTAAAACAGTAGAGTGCATAACCTGTCTGGAAATCCACAGAGTTCTGGAGTTCTTCACAATATGTGTGAATAGAAGCTTCCAAATGAGGATGGAAACATCTCTAAGGACGGAAAAACCCAGTCTGGATCATTCTCATTTACAACACAATGCTTAAACTGCATTCGGGCTGCATTTAGCTTTCCACTGGCATCCCATCATTCAAAAAATCAATAAAATAAATAAATACATGAATAAACAAATTAAGACCAAAGCGGTACACTGTAGGTTAACGCATGGGAAAGTCAACTGTTTATTACGATATTCATTTACAATGTCAATTCAGATTTTTTTCCATATCTTTTCACGTGTGTACTATTCGTGCTAAGTCAATACTGGATGGATGGATGATGATGATGATGATAATACATTTCTTGTTTTCAAAGAGCTTTTTTTTTACAATTTGTCCATTTAGTAAATAGCATTCATGTATTCCCTCTCTTTATAGGGTTTTTTGGGCTATTTTAAAAATGCTTCAAAATGAAAACAGAAATAATGCCAAGGATAGTGTAAAAACATAAAATTCAACAGAGCGGCTTAAATTAAATGACAGTGGTGATGACGGACATACAAACCTGATTTTTAAAAATAATACGAAACATGAGATACCTTTTTCTTGCCCCTTGGGTGCATGTTATTCCAGCCTAAAGGTGTCCCAGGTGCTAAGCTTGAGGATAAACCACCCCACAGTCCGGAAGGGCTGCTAAGTGTCATGTATTAAGTGACGGAAACCATGATATTTTATCCTTAAATCGTTTTGAGAATCTACTGCCAGAGTGGTCATAAATCAGCCAGCTTGAGCTCCTTTGTCTGCACTGGTATAACAGTGGCCCCTCATTGTCGGTGGATGACAGTGGCCTTGGACAGTACATCATCTGCACTTAATATCCCTCTCTGTGGTAGTGTCCTCGCTTGTATGTGCTCTGGCTTCCTGAATAGCCACCAAAGCGAGGGCCGCTGGAGCTGCTGTGGCCTGAGAGGTACGTGCCGGAGGTCAATGTCCTTTTCGCCGCACAAGTGGACCCCTGTGCAAAAGTAGCATAAAGACTTCATTTTGATTTCTCAACCTCAGAGAGCACAGCAGAGGAAAAAACGCCATTGCAGAAGTAATTCACAAAGGAAAACCTCCTACTGTTGTTGACTAGAAGCAGAATTTTAATCCCTTCACGTCATGTCCTGTGATTTAAGGGTTTAAACTGTGATGATGTATTCTGGGGTTTGATTTAAACCCTGTGTATAGACTAATGTGTCCATTGATTAGGTGTTTGAGAACCAGTGAAATCCAGTTTTCAAAAAGGTCAGAAAAATCCACAATAATTGATCTGATGATAATTGCAAGAAGCATGTAGCCGATCAGATTTGTGCCACTACTCATGCCCTGTGCATCAGTATATCACAATAATGACTTAAATCTACAAGCACCAATTACAACCCGTCATGTTTGCCCATATGGGTGAATAATTATCCAATTTAAAAATCTATTGAAGGTGAGCGCATGAAGCAAACAAGGGTGTTCCTTATTAATTTTGTACCTTGATGCAGAATAAAGTAATTAAAATAAAAATAAAAAAAATCCACTATCCTAATGGCAAAAGATCATCAGCTAGTGTTATCCAGTCCTGTGGGATGCAGTAAAAGCTTCGTCTCAGGGGACAATGTAACCAGTAAATGCGATTACAGGCCGGCCCATGTTACAGACTCACCGTGACATCTTTGTGTAATGCCGATGTCTCACCAGGAGTATCCAGCCTACAGCGGCTGAGCGAGGAGCTTTTATGTGAGGGAAGTTGTGTAAAAGAGTGCTTAGGGAAAGCCATTATAAGATCATCAAATGAGATAGCTACAAATTGACATGTACGATACACTACATGGATCGCATCACTATCTTAACAGTTGAATCGGTCAGAAATTACACAAGTAGACCCATCATATTTTTATTATATTGTACGAGTGTCTTTGTGTCCAGTCCTTGTGTCCTAGTGACTTGCACTGTCACCTGACTCTTCCAGTGTTGGGGGGTTCAATTTCTTTGTCTCAGTTGCTGTGTATTTGCATGATTTACAGTTCTGGATAGCATTACAAAATTTTTTAATTTTCAATTTTTCCCTGTCCCAACTTTTTTGAAACGTGTTGATGGCATCAAATTCAAATTGAGCATAAATTTGACCCAAACTCAGTTGACCTGAGTACAGTTGACCTACAAGTGGTTGTCCTGGAAGCAGTTGGCATTCATGTGATCTAGCCACGGAGGCCAAGTCAAGCACCGGTCAGCAGTAGCCGGCTGCTGTGTCCAGGAGTGACAGGGAGACAGAAAGGGGACAGTCCTTGTGTTTAAATTGCCAATTAGTTTTAATGAGTGGTTTAATTTTAATGAGCACTTTTTATTTTTTTACTTCTTCCCTTCTTGTTCCAGGCGGCTGTCATGTGACTGGGGAGGGGGGTTGAATCCTTGGTGCCTTTGTCATGTGACCATGAGAGACTAGCAGTCAAGAATGAGCAGTGGTGCCCCACACACAAACACCCCCCACTCCACTGACCTCCTTGTCATTTCACATTCATCCCAAAAGCAATCCCACAATATTTTGGGGGCAGATGTCCATCCAGCTTATTCTAATGAGCCAACAATTTTTCTCTCTCCAAATTTATTCTATCTATAACAATTTGTGACCCATAGCTATATACCCTCAATTAGATTATATGGAGATCTTTTCTTTAGTAGAGTAAAAAGAAGACTTATGACCTGCATAATGGCTGATGTTTGATATAAATCATGTTAATGGCTTTAATCCCTAAGTGCTCCAGAGCCCAATGTGTCAGAAAACACTACACTTCGACCCCAAGCTGGCCAATCACCATAAGCTTCTAATTACACAAAGGTTTTTTTTTTTTTTGGGGGGGGGGGGTGAACTGGCACACACAACAACATAGTCTACTAATCATTAAACACCAACACCCATCACCTCAAGCAACTGGACCCTTTAGCAGGAAAGAGATTTTCATCCATAATGCCGACCACTGATATGACAGGACATTGACGTGCGATTAGGTGAATGGTATTGAGGTCATATCAAAATGAAAAAATTATATTTATGGATTCCCCTTTATAATGACCACTGGATACTCTATACTTACTTTATTTACGATTGCGTCATAAATTTGACGCAAATACTTATCGCTTCTAAAAATGCACTCTTGTTTGGAAAGACTTGTATTTACATTGTCTGTAGAGTTCAGTATTCTTTTGGCCATCTTTGGATAATGCTGTGTTAAGAACACAGGGTTAACACAGCATGAATTACTCATTTTTAACAATTGATCTTGTACAATTTAGTCTAAAAAGCATTCATTCATTAAGGTGAAACAATGCAAAATAAAGAAAAAGGAAGTCACCTCAATCAGCTGTTATTTATGTGAATTTATTAAAATCTTTTATTTAATTGTTATGTATTGTGGCAGAGTATAGCCTGTGAATTACTGACAGATTGCTTCAACTCAGTACACAATATAAGACTCAGAACTGAGCTGTGGAAAAAAGTGCTAATTAAGCTGTGACAATAATATAGTTTAACGCTGAAAGGATTAGTTTCAACAATACAGTGATGCGTCATGCATGCTGATGATATTAGCAGATTTAAACAAAACCAGTTTTAAATTAATTTGTTCCATTGGCTGTGTTCCCTTCTGCCAAACCTGGAGCTGCCAATCAATTCTGAAGACTGTCCATATTTTACAACTGTTTTGAAGGCACTAAAGTTAATGAGAATCAGCAAACTGGGGAGAAAGATGCCAGCGTGTTTGGTTCAGCTGAAAACTGGAGAGTTATTATTTATGCTGGGAAATATTTCGAAAAGGTTTATCAAAACTTATTATGGATAAAAAGAAAAGGTCCCTTTTAATTAAGTAACTGGCACCGGAAAAGGCACCACATGCAAAACATAGAAGAATGAAGCCTCCCTGGAGCAATTGGGTTTCTATAAAGTCAAGTTGCCATGGGAAGCTGTAGAAATTGTGTTAACCTGACTAATCATAAGCAGGTTATCTGGTACCAGGAAACTATCCAAGGTGCCAACACTGTCACCCAAGTATAACAACAGTGTAGAGAACCGCCATTGTTTTCCATAAAGCCACACCATTTCAATTTTCAAAAAGCATTCGTACAAATCGCATAAGTACATAATAGCATCGTAACATACTTCCATCATCATTTAGAGCTGTTTGCAAAAAACACTTAAGTTCAGTGCTAGTACTGTTCTTTCTAAAGTCATGGGCAATGCTGAAAATGGTGATCTCTAATAAAGGTTAAGTTTATTAAAGAGTCATTAAAACTCCTTTTGTTCCACATTATCACCCAGAAAGCATCACCGAAATATTTATGAGCCAGAGGGCTTGGATTACACGACGCCCAATTAATAGTCTTGCTAAGTGACTAAGATAGCCCCTCTATTGACCCTCTGATGGACACAAGCACTCCTAGCTAAATGAGCCATGTTAAATTTCACTCAAGCCACAAACCCCTCTAAAGATGGAATGGTGCTTTAATGGTAATTTCTTCACTTTAATCATTAAATCAGTAAGGAATCCCTCTTAAGCATTAAACACTAGAGTTTGCCTTTGAACACAATCTGTGTAATTTTTAATAGTTTTAGTATTATTACTCATCTAGAGTTGCAAACAAATTTTACATGTTGTTACTTTTAATCTCTGAAAACAAAATATCCCGAGGGACCTGGATAAGTGGCCGGAGGGACAAATGGATGGGTGGATGGATGGATGGATGGAAAAATAGAATACACCAATTTCTGCTATGGGGCAGAGCAGTCAAAAGCTAAATGTTAATGCTTGACCAAATGAAAACACTTTTTATAAGAAGCTTTGTGTGTTAAAGCTTACATTACATTTAATGCCTGAAATTTTTATCACCAGCAGGCTTCTTCGACACTTGCTTGTCACCTTGTTTACTCATATTTATGGCAAGGGAGAACATTTAATGTAAATTAGCACTTTCCAAACAAAACACAGGGGTAAGTGAGCAGGAAGTGCATGGATCCACGGATCGGGGAGTTCAGATCCGGATGTTCAGGTTTGTTACTCTGCAATGCAAAATGTCAACATGTCTAGGATGAAACTTTACATTATAGAGATGCCATTCCCCTATTTGCCAAGTGTATATGAGCCCGGGTTGCATTTCAGCAACAGCTGAACCAGATGTATATTGATAAGCAGATAATCATAGTCACAATAATCTCTTGACCTTTAAGCAAAGCATTCCAGCATTTTTTGTATGACTTGGTCACGCCTACCTGTCAGACTTTTCTGTGATTCTTCTGCTCTAGGGAGCGAGAATATATTGTATAGTCATGCATTGTAATGTACTGTTTTTTCTGTTTGTGAAAAATTCCTCAACATTCATTTGAAAGTTACATGATATTCTTTTTCTCATGGTCAGATTAACTGCAGGTATGATTGACTGAAAGAAACCGCTGTGTTTATTTCGTTGTGTATGATTTTCACTTTCACATTAAATTTCGGCATCGCGTTAGACGTCTGATTTAATTAAACTTGGGAAGCTGTGCCCTTATGATCCTGAAATGCAGTGAAGGCTGTGTGACAGCTCTGTGATCTTAAAGCACAGCACAGATTTGCCCTTGAACCATTATACTGGCATAGAGCCGACGTCTCATAATGCATTATGTCACAATGAGGGAATCCTCTGTTGTGCTCGTGGTTGGGATAATAGAATCTGTCTTGCTTCCTTAAATCCAACTTGTAAATAGGAAATGTATGAAACTGTAAGCTGCATGTTTTGATACACAGACAAAAAGAACTGCTCCTATGAATTCCTCTAATAGAAAAACAAGGAACCATGCTATATTACTATGACAAATGACACAAAAAACAGGAGGTCACAGCAACCTGTGTGAAAACATGAGCTTTGAGTTAAACGATGATTCACACTTAAACGTGAAGGGGAGTGATGAGCGAAACAAGACTTTAAAAATCGCAGTGGGTGGGATTAATGAATGCAGTCAATCACTGCCTGGCTTTTCCTAATGAGAACCCATAAAGTAACCAATGAGAAATTGGCTAAATGTGCTGCTGATTGACAGTGTTTGATAATAATCCCATCCACTGTGAGTTTCAATGCCTCATTTCCCTCTTCATTGTGGAACTGTAGAAGAGAAACAGCAATTTTTACAGGCATGCTATTAAAACACCGGGGTTTTGCTCACAGTCTTTCAAAAAAGCAACATGTCTAATTGATCTGACCTTCGAAAAGCAATCCCATGCCTGTGACAACTGAAATAAATAATCAAAATATAAATATTCTTGCCTTCAAATATGTCGGCCAAAACTCATCCAGCGGCCCAGAAATATAGAACCTTAAAAACAAATCATGATATCAAATACTGCCCATTGTATTTTCCAAAATCAATAACCCAACTTCTGAATCTGCAGATCTCCAGGGTTGTGGGTTCGATTACCACGACCGACTGTGTTTCTGTGAAGTTTGCATGTTCCCTCTATGTCACATGTGTTTCATCCAGGTAGTTACTTGCAGTGCCAAGACATGCAATCCAGGTTCTAAGCTACCAGGTTCTAAACTACCGATGGCTTGTGTTTGTATGTGTGAGCATGCATTGCCGTCCAGGGCAGAGAGTTGCCCGCTTTATCCTGGAATGGGCTTCAAGCTCATTGTGGCAGTGTTTATCGAAAATGGAGGGATGTCATGAGTTGTTTTGTTCATCATCCAAAAAAATTGTTGGTAAAAAAAAGTCTTTGATGGTATCAATGCAACATCCATGAAAAATTAAAATGGATCCAAATCTGCATTTATCTCAATATGTACACCCATAGTAAATATACCGTTTTTTTTCTTCTTTTTTTTAACAGAAGCCCAAATCATGATATTCATATTAATAAATGATGAATTTCTATGTTCTGAAGTTTAATGAGCAATCTATATAATAATGAATGAATGATATTGCCACTGGCTAGGAAAATTTACTAAAAGATCCATCCATTCATCTTCCTACTGCTTATTCCAGGGGTTGGGGGCGTATATAAAAAAGTTAAAAGTGTATTAACTGGAAGCATTATGCAAGTTACTTTCCAGCAACTTTAAAAATTACCAATGAAACATGAAATAAATAACGTTCCCTTTTTAGGGTTTTATTCAGTAATCAATTGTGACACATTGTATTGTCAAAAACTAATTACAACACCTAAAGTGATTCAACAAAACACCTCATTTATCATCTCCAGAATTTGTATAAGTTGCTATTATAATTTTCTCCAATAATAATGCCCTCTTATAAATCCACCACTGCAGGCTAATAAAGGAATTGACAGACA